>NC_045785.1:17963040-18581040 GCF_009873245.2 Balaenoptera musculus | reverse complement strand
TCCCCGCCTCTGCCCTGCCCCAGCCCTGCCGCAGCCCTGCCCCAGCCCGCCCCAGTTGTGTGTGGTTAATTGCACAACTCACAAAATGAAAGGACCAAGTTGGGTTTTGAGATCTCACCTGGTGCAGATGGACATTCTGAGAAGGGGACCGTTTTGCCTGAGGTTCCCAGGCATCAGTTCCACCCAAAATTGGAACTGGAATCCAGACTCCTATCTCCTTGGCCCAGGGCTCTCATGATTGCAGGCTGTCAGGTACTGACTTCTTTACCGCAGCCTGGTTAATAATCCATCAGGCCCCCAGGCACATTCTCAGCTTCCTGTTCACTCAGCTCCAGAAATCCTGATTGGAAACAGGATCTTCTCCCTCTGCTCAACCCCTCTCTCCTGCCTTTTGCCTCCCTCCTTGACCACGCCCCTGCCCTCACACCAGCCCAAGGACATAGCAGACATGGCATTGTCACTCTCATTTATTGCCAACTAACAAAGAACTTGAGAAAGTGAGGAGAGGGACTTCCCTGGCAGTCCAGTGGTTAAGACTCTGCGCTTCCACTGCAGAGGGAGCGGGTTCCATCCCCAGTCAGGGAATCAAGATCCTGCATGCCACGTGGCATAGCAAAAAAAAAAAAAAAAAAAAAAAAATTTGAGGAGAAAGCTACAGTATGTGTACATATTATATATACATATATAATCTGCCACCAGTGACGGGCTAACTGTGTGCCAGGCACTATACTAAGCATGATGCTATCCCAACTAGTCCTCGTGCTTCACCACCGATGAAATGTGTACTATATGTTATTCCCATTTTACAGATGAGAAAACTGAGGAAAAGAAGTGAATGAAGTAAGTGACTTTATCCAAGGGCACAAAGCTAATACTTGGCTGAGCCAGGACTGGAAATCAGCCTGACTGGCAAATCCATGGGGTTGGGACTTCACCAGGCTGATGGGGGCAGGACTAATATCTACACCAGCTAATGGTAGCAATGGAGGCATGACTGAGTGAAACTGGTCAGAAGAGGAAAAAGACAAAAAGAGAAAAGAGATGTGATTTGCCCCTGGGACTAAAGACAAAAGATTGCCTGTGTCTGGTGTCACCTGGGCAGGGTCATGCATTAGATCCTGTCCCTTTATCAACTTGACTTTGTCATAACACAAAGGCTCAAGTCCTGGCTTGACCTGCCACTTGCTGTGAACTGGGGGCAAGTGACTTGCCCTCTCTAAACCCGTTTGCTCAAGGAATGCTACCTGCTTCATATAATAGCCATGAGCCCTTCCCTGCTTTGCAAACTGTCAAGTATGATCTGAATGTGGGCCTTATGAGTCTATTCTCTGAAAGGGAAGTTGCTGGAGTATAAGGTAGTTGAAAAGAGGAAGAAGATATTTGAAAAGACTCAACAAAACTGTCCTGTGGGCAGATTTCAGGTTTGTTAATTTACCGTGTAATGGTTTGGAGGAGGTAAAGAATGTAAAGCAATAGAATGGGACCCTGGGTCTTCAGAGGAATGAACAAGAGCACAGGTTCCTCACGCCCCCAGCCAGTCTCTTAGCAACCCTGTAACCCAATTTCCTCATTTATGAAATATTGAAAATAATAATAAGATCAGGTTTAAATGAGATACTGAAGAAAAAGTGCTAGTGCAATGCCAAGTGCCCATCACCACTATCCTCCAATCTTCTTTTCAGATGGCAGTATGGAGGCAACAGAGAGTAAGTGACTTCTCCATAGAATTAACAAGTGCCAGAGCCAGGTTCAAACCCTGAGTATCTGCTTCCTGACTTGGGACGCTTTTCTTTCTACTACATCGCACACACGCTATGTCGTTCAATTAGGCGGCCAAGCTACTGCTTAATTGTTTTAAATAATTATTTCATCTGCACATCAAGAATGCTGGTATTACAGGGAAAATATTTTTTCAACTCAGAAGTAAACTTGCGAACAGTTTAAAAAAAAAAAAAGAATTCAGGTATTAATTTCCCCAGATACGGATGAAGAAACTGAGGCTCAGAGAGTTTGAGTAACTTGCCCCAAGGTCACACAGCCCATCAGTGGCAGAGCTGGGATTTGAACCCTACAATGCTTCATTCCGAAGATGTGGCATTTAACCTTCGCTACAGTGGAAAGAGGATTCAGGCATCATTTAGCTCAATTCCTCCTGGGAGAGAGGCTGGAGATGATACAGATTAATGAGGAAGGAAGGTCCAGGGAGAACAAGTGTCCAGACAGCAGGTGGTGACCTCACAGAGCCCTGAGCGGGAATGATGAATGGTGAGTAGACAGCAGACTTGGGACAGAATCCTTCAGCCCCACAAGGCAGATTCATGGGGACTGGGTTTCTTTGACGACCAACAGACATTTGAGAAAGGAATTGTGGAGGAGACCTCAATGATGATCTTTTGCCCCAATTCTGTAAAATACAAACTCTTTCCTAAAAGGACTGGAGGTGGCCTATGTTATGAATTAGGGCAGTGGAAATAAAAGTGAAGCACTAGAGAGACTTCCCTGGTGGCCCAGTGGCTAAGACTGCACGCTCCCAATCCAGGGGGCCCGTGTTCGATTCCTTGTCAGGGAATTAGATCCCACATGCCGCAACTAAAGATTCCGCATGCCGCAACGAGATCCCGAGTGCCAAAACTAAGATCCGAAGCAGCCAAATAAATATAGATATATATATATTTTTTTTAATTAAAAAAAAAGAAAAAACAAAACACTAGAAACTACTAAAAGAAGCAATAAATGAATGAGGAACCAACCTTGAATGACCCAGCACTGCTGGCTTGTACTGCATTTAGCTCTGAGCTTCCTGGCAGCTGAGGGAAAAGGAAACACGAAAGTTTGTCTGAAGAAACCTGCTTTTTTTCCTAATAGACATTTGTTCATTTATTCAATAAGTTGATTTGAAGATATTTAAGAGCCTACTTTTTGCCAGGCCCTGTGCCCAAGGGCTGGAAATCCAGGAGGAAAGTACTAGAGAAATCAGTTTGGGAAATAACCCCTTTGGCAGCCCTTTGCATCTCTCCTCTAAGGCAATTTCTATACTCTGCCTCGCATCGATAACCTTCTCCTGCGACTCATATCACTGGAGAAATTTTAAGTTCCTTCTTCCACATGCTGTCCCACCTCCCCTGCCAAATCCATTTTAGGAATGACTATCCTGGTGCTCTGTTTATAAGGTTAAGGAGCCTGGACAGTTGCCAACCTTCTAGTTAACTCTCTGCTTTCGACCTGCTGCTTGTGGGTCCTGCCTCTTTGCGGAAGTCTGGATCTGTGGGCCAGGAACACTATGGTGAGAAGCTCACAGTGAGGCTTAGGGCGCGGGAGGACTGGGACAGATGGACGATGTCTGCCATGACTTGGGAATGGGGAGTGGTGGCTTGGGGGCCATCAAATTGCCTTGCTTATGTGGGTTGAGTTCCATCTCCATAGGGCTGCTTAGCTTAGCTCGGGCCCTTCATCAAAAGATCTCCACCAAGAGTCTACTGTGGGCTCTTTTTGGTGTGAGGAGGACTAGAATACAAAGATGCCACCACTCCCTGACCCAGATTCTACGCTCAAAATTAGAAGCTCACGGTCCAGGGAGCAATATGAGGAAAACACACAAATAATGGAAGGTAGACAGTGATCCATGCATTAGGACTCAATGAGTTTCATCCTCGTGGACAGGTAAGGAGAAACCAGAGAATGCTTCCTGGAGGAGGTGGCTTTTGATATAGGGCCTGAAAAAATAAATAAGATTTGGGCAAAGGAACATAGCCCACAGCCCAGAACTCCAGAAAACTTTCTTGCAACTGCAACCAAGTGCTACCAAGCACGGAGGGGAATTAAGAGAAGAAAGATGGAAGGAAGGCCCCACGACACCCTTCCTATGGCTGAACATAGCACCAAGAGCCCTGCTGGGAAGCAAGTCAAGAGCCTCAACTTGGTCTATTACTAATGGATCATTCATGCAGGTCAAACAGGTTTTTTTTGTTTTTGTTTTTGTTTTTTTAATGTGATGGTCTGGACTTCATGGTAGTAAAGTGTCCACTGTGGATGAGTGAAGAGCTTTCTATATGCCTAAGTTCTCAGACGACAGTTGGACAAGACAAGCACAGAATCCTGTAAGAATCCTATAAACTAATTCTACTGAGTATGTCCTGCCGTTCATTAGACACATGCTGTAAGCCACCATACATTTCATAAATTTCTATCACTTGATTGCACAACAGTGTGATATGGGTAGTATTCCTCCTAGTTTACAGATGAATGAAACAGAGGCTCAGATAGGTGAAGTAACTTGCCCAAGATCACACAGCCCACAAGGTACAGAGCTGGATTTGAATCCAGGGCTGGTTGAATCCAAGGAGGTCTGGTTGCCAAGCCTGTGACATTGGGATCCAATATGGTGAGTTTCCCAGAGGAGACCTAAGAAGGGACCCAGGCAACCCACTTGCTTTAAAGATGAGAAAAGAAACACCCAGACAGGAGAAAGGACCTGCCCAAAGTCACTCAGTGGCAGAACAGGAACCGGAACCCAGGCCTCCCTACTCCCAGTAAGAGATAAATATGATGGCTCCCGGCCTCCAGTCTCAGCTTCTCACTGCACTTGTAGCGGCCACAATCAAAGGGCCAGCTCCTTCTCACTCACACATGGTCCCCAGTGCCTTTGGGCTTTCAACGCAGCAGTACAGAGGAGCCAGCTGGGACCATGGCATGCTTTCACTTCGCACTTTCAGTTCGGGTCAGTAAAACCCCCAGGCGCACCTTTTCCTGAGCAGCTTCCCGGCACTCGGTGCGCCCTTCGCAGACACTCAGCAGGAGTCAGGGCTCCAGGTCCTGGACACCCACTGCAGCATGGGCATGCTCTCTGGGGAAAGAGTGTCATGTAGTTTGGGGGTTTGGCATTTTTCTCAGGTGGGAAAAGCACTTGGTTGTTTGTTTCTCTTTTAATATTACATTTGTACGATGTCAAGTCACAAAATGTTTTTGCACGCATCAGTGGTTCCTAATATTTGGAACTCCACTGACACACTGATTTTTTTAAAAAATGAACCCTTTCCCCCTAACAAACGCACAGACATGAAGTCTTACCTACACTTTGAAAGGATTGGTACCCCGTCACAGCCTCCCCATGGACCTGGTTAAAGAGCCATGGGGGAGATGGCCAGCCAATTTGGTTTTCCCAAGGAGAATCGGACAGGTCTGGTCATTGTCATTTCACAATGAGAAGAGGGGCTCAGAAAGCTGAAGGGACTTGCCCAAAGTCACATGACAAGCCACGCAGAGGTGGAACTGGAACAGCTGTGCAGCACAGCAAGCACCGAGTCCCTCTCTGCGCCGGGCATTCAGACCAGTCCTTGCCCGGGAGGAAGGCTCATCTAGAAGCCAGAAGCTCTGACTCCAAAAGGGATTTCTATCTGCTCAGAGGGAAGGCAGACAGGGAGCTGGGTTTCCTGTTGCTCTGTGCATCCTGTTGTCGGATGTTTTCTTGTTAGGACCTCCACCCAAATGCCTGCATTTCCTGGCCTTACTTAATTTGGACAACAGCCATAGGTTGGTGGCCACGTCAGGCCTGGGTGAGGCGCAAATACCAGCCACCACCACCCCGACGCCCCTCTTCTAGGCTGGACTCGGCGTGGGGTAAGCCATTCTCTGATGATGGGGGGCTGTTTTCTAAGAGAAATATGGCAAGAGAGTTGGAGGGGGATGGGACTGGGGCTGCAGGGATGCAGGGAGGAAGCTTCCAGAAGTGGGAGGGTGGATATGGGAGCTGAGAAAGGCTTACACTGTCTCTTATTCACGTCCAGGGTTGAGAACTCGGCTGGCACCATTTCCTGTCTCACTCTCACTCTGGGGTGGCCTTGGCAACATTCAGCAAAGGGCATCCATCTCAGGGAAACACCTCTCTTCAGCTTTTCAAAGAAGGGTCACTTCTATGCTTACAGCACGAGGGTTGTTTGTTTTTTTTTTTAAATAATTTAAATTTATTTATTTATTTATTTATGGCTGTGTTGGGTCTTCGTTTCTATGCGAGGGCTTTCTCTAGTTGCGGCAAGCGGGGGCCACTCTTCATCGTGGTGCGCGGGCCTCTCATTATCGTGGCCTCTCTTGTTGAGGAGCACAGGCTGCAGACGCGCAGGCTCAGTAGCTGTGGCTCATGGGCCTAGTTGCTCCGCAGCATGTGGGATCTTCCCAGACCAGGGCTCGAACCCGTGTCCCCTGCATTGGCAGGCAGATTCTCAACCACTGCGCCACCAGGGAAGCCCAGCACGAGGGTTTTGATTGTGGTTTGGGGGATGTGAAATCTAGTTCCAGCTCTGCTGCTGATTTGTTGGGTGATCTTAGAAAATTACATCCCCACCCTTAGACTGTTTCCTTGATGGTAAAATGACAGAGTTGGATTAGATGAGAAGTTTTCAATCTGTTCCTTGGAGCCTGAGGGCTCCACAGAGGAATCTGGGCTGCCTGGAAGAGAGGACATAGGTGACATGAATTCAGATTTTTACCTGATTTATGAATAGGTGCTCCATTGACGGTAAAAAGCATTCTGCTCTCTTAAAATTTAAAAAACACTGGATTATAAGAGCTGCCACTTATTAAGCTCTTATAATGCTCCAGGCACATTATTCTCAACAATCTCACCAAGCAGGTTGAATTATCCCATTTGAAGATGCTCCTAATAATAATAACAGTAATAAGCACTTCCATATGTTATATTAATTTACTGAAATCCTCACAAAAACCCATTTTACAGATGAGAAATGGGAAAACAGAGGCATTAGGTATCTTGAACAAGGTCACCAGGCTAGGATTTGAACCTACCCTATGTGCTCCCCTCCCCCTCACACTCTTACTTGGGATCTACACTTTGGCAACAGCCCCTTTCCATCCAAATGGGTTTCATTCATTAAGCAGTTTTTGTTTGTTTGTTTGTTTGTTTGTTTTGGCCCCCCACTGCGGCTTGTGGGATCTTAGTTCCCCAACCAGGGATCGAACCTGGGCCCTCAGTAGTGAAAATGCAGAGTCCTAACCACTGGAATTCCCCATTAAGCAGTTTTTCAGCACCGACTAGGTAGCAGGCATTGTGCAAGGCACAGAAGACCCAGAAATAATGAAGGCTCAGTCCCTGACCTTGACAAGCTGTATGCCCTCCTCCAAGTAGTTTAATGTCTCTGAGCCTCCATTATCTATGAAATAACAATAACCACAATTCTTATATCAGAGATTGTGTGGATTACTTTAGATTGTGGCTGAGAAAAAATATTGTGTAGAAGTTAAATTGCATACAAATGTTGGTTGGTGCAGTTATCAACCTGGTTGGAGAAAAGACTAATCAGAACTGGTTATAATATATACAGAGTAAGTCTAGGAACTTGGTGTGTGACTGCGGGGTTGTGGAAGCTTTCACTGGGCGAAAGACAAGTCCAGAAAAAAGATGAGCCAGGGAGAGGAACACCTGGGGCAAAGGTGCAAGAAAGCAGAACTGTCTGAGGAATGGTGAGGCAACCAGTTGAGCCCAACTGGGGCTGCCTACAGCAGCGGCAAAGGAATACTTCTGACCTTGCTGTCACCAGACAGTACAGCACATTGGGGTGGGCTAGCGCTGTCCCATGAGCCCCTTGTCATTTAAAATGTTCCAGTAGCCACAATAAAAAATAAATAAATAGTGGGATAGGGAGGGTTGGAGGGAGACGCAAGAGGGAGGAGATATGGGGATATATGTATATGTATAGCTGATTCACTTTGTTATAAAGTAGAAACTAACACACCATTTTAAAGCAATTATACCCCAATAAAGATGTTAAAATAAATAAATAAATAAATAAAAAGAAACGGAAGAAATAAATGTTTTTATTTAGCCCAATATATCATTTCGACTGGTAATTAATATAAAAACATTACTAATGAGCTATGTTACCTTCTTTTTTCCATACTGTCTTTGAAATCTGGTGTGTATTTTACACTCAAGGCATATCTCCATTCAGACTAACCACATTTATGGTGCAGGTATAGACAGAACTGGAGTTGAACCCCAGTTCTCAACTCTTAAATAACTAGGTCATCCTGAGCGGCTTCCAAATTAAGAACAGTTCAGTGAAGTGTCGAGCTCTCTTCTAAATATATTTTGTGTATTGATTCACTTAATCCTTATAACGTGAACTATCTATAATGGTGGGTTACCGTCATTATCCCCATTTTATAGATAAGGAAATTGAGTACAGGGAGCCCAGAGAGCTTATCATTCCTAAACCTTCTTCCACTCTAAAATGAGCTTAAGCATAACCACCCTGGAAGTTACTGCGAGGGGAGACTTGAAAATGCCGTGAAGGTCTTCTCACCCAGACACACCAGGAAACCACTGCTCGGGAACCACAGACCTCTCTTGTCCCAACTCCCACTCCCTGATAACCTCTAGCAAGATCAGAAGTAGGGTGAGGAGAGTGAGGCCCTCACCATGGGCACAAAATTTAAATGGGTGCCAAAAAATTATAATAAATTCTGTTTTGAGTGTAAATAAAATATTTAAACCTTATAAAATACTGCTGTGAGTTTTAATGACCTACTTTTCCATTTTTCAATAATAACTACTTTTTAGTGTTTCAATGTTTAATGTTTTGAGGGGGAAAAAAAAGCCAGTAAAGAATACAGGGAAATGTCTACATAGAGGAACACATTTGCCTCAGGCAAGACATTGCTTTCTAGTCTAGTCCGGGAAAAAACCTGCACTCCCTCCTGCTTCTCTAGTTCCTCTGCCACTGTCCGTGAGCTCTCTTCTCTTTATCTACTCTATAAATCCTCTACATTCTCCTAAGGGATTGGACTTTTGGCTCAATGGTGTGATGTTAACATTTATCCTTGTTGACACATATAGCTCTAGTTCATTTTTTACTGTTTCATTTATTTCTGTGTATGGATGTACTATAATTTATCTATGCATTTTGCAATTGATGGACTTTTGTTGGTGGTTGGTGATGGTGGTTTTCTTTTGCTATTTCAAAAATGCTGATTGTACATGTCTCCTTGGGCACGTTTTCAGGAGCGGAATTGGTGCCTCTCAGGGCAGTGGCTCATCTTCAACTTCACTAGATTTTGCCAAACTGCTCTCCACAGTGTTTGCCCCAACTTACACCCCCATCACAGTGCTGACCGTTCGCACTCCACATCCTCTCCAGTACTCGATATTGTCAGATTCATCTTTTTGCTGATCTGATGGGAGTGAAACTTGCCTTTCTGTGGATGCTACTGAGGTTAAACATCTTTTCAAAGGATTATTGACCATTTCTCTTTCATGCCTGATATTTTTCTTATTTGTAGCTTCTCTCCTTCATCTTAAGTAATCTTGCCTGAGGTTTGTCTGTTTTATGATCTTTTCAAAGAACTAGTTTCGGTCTCTGTCAGGGCTTCTTATTCTCTGTTGTTTTACCATGTCATCAATTTCTGCTCTTATTATTTCTGCCTTCTGCCTTCTTTGTATTTTTGCTGTTGCTCTTTTTCTAATTTCATGAGTTGGATGTTTAGCTCATGAGTCTTTTTTCTTTTCTAATATGAGCATGTAGGTCTATAAATTTCCCTTTCAGTACTACTCACATGCATCCCACTCATTTTAATATGTTATAATTCTAAGAATTTTCTAATTTCTTTTATGATTTTTTGGCTCAGGAATTATTCAGGTGCTTCAAACCTGTGAAGTTTGTTAGTTATATTTTTTGAGTTCTTGATTTCTAAATAAATTGCACTGTGGTCAGAGAACATGGTTTGTATGTTACAGATTATTTAAAGTTTGTTGCAATTTACTTTTCACCTAAGACAAGACCAGTTTTGGTAAATGTCCACATTTGCTTGAAAACAATGGGTATTCTCTAATTATTGGGTGCTGAGTTCCATATATGACTATTAGATCAAACTTGTTAATTGCATGTTCAAATCTTATATATCATATTAATTAGTATATTGTCTGCTTAATTTATTAACTTCTGAGAGAGGAATGCTAAAAATCACTGACTGTTCAATTTCACTTCAATTCCACAAATATTTATTGAGTATCTACTATGTACCAAAAACTATTCTAAACCCTTATATCAGTGAACAAAATAGTCAGTTCCTTGACCTTATGGAACTTAAATTCTAGTGGAACAGATAATAAACAATAAAGATTATGTAGGGTAAATTATATGTTAGAAGGTGATTAGTGATATGGAAAAAATAAAATATAGAGCAGAGTAAGGGGGACCAGAAGAGCGGGAGGGTGGAGTGAGTTACAGTTTTAAATAGGATGATAGGGTAGATGTCTTTGAAAAGGCAAAATTTGAGCCACAACTTGAAGAAGGTGCAATTGACCCATGCATAGAAAAGAGTGTTCTGGAAGAGGGAACAACTAATGCAAAGGCCCCGTGGTGGGGCGGGGGGGAGTACCCATTAGTAAGCCAGTGTGGCTAAAGCTAGTTGACCAAGGGAAACATGGTTAGTAGGGAGGTCAGAGAGTCAATGGGGCCAGAACACACACAGCCTTCTAGGCCACTGTTAGTACTTTAGCTTTTACACTGAATGGAATGGGTGCTCTGTGGGGTTTGGGACAGAGGAGTGACATATTTGAAAAGGATCTGACATATTTTAAAAGGATCACCTTGGCTGTTGTATTGAAATTAGAGAGGCCTGGTTAAAAGCAGGGAGTCAGTTAGGAAGATATTGTAGTAAGCCAAGTAAGAGATTATGCCTGATTTTTAAAATCCTAAATTAGATCAATACCTTTACTCACTTCCTAAATAAAGCTTCAACTCTATTCATCTCTCTTGGCTTGTGTTACTGTCATTCACAATTTTACTTCCACTTTGTTTTTATACCCTCCAAATCAGTCTCAGTCATCATTATTATTATTATTGTTGCTTTATACATATTTTTTTATTTACTCATACATTTATCAATTTATTTGTTCACAATTCCTGCTTGCCTTTCTGTTCTTCCCTCTGTGAAGAATTTCCTTCTTCTAATGGCATATGCTTTAGACTTCCTTCAGTGAGAGTCTGTTAGTGGACAATTCTACTTTTATTTCTTTATTTTGAGTGATAGTGTAGCTTTTTTCCCTCTATCTTCTGGCTATTATTACTGCTATTGGAAAATCTGCTTTTAAATTTAATTGTGATTCCTTTGCCTTTTCTCTCTGATTGTTTTAAATTTTTTCTTTGTCTTTGGTATTCTGAAGTTTTATTATGCTATATGTGAATATGGAATTCTTTTTCTGTTTGTTTGGTTTTTGTTGGTTGGTTGGTTTTGTTTTTGGCCCCGCCGTGTGGCTTGTGGGATCTTAGTTCCCTGACCAGGGATCGAATGCCGGCCCTGGCAGTGCAAGCGCCAAGTCCTAACCACTGGACCACCAGGGAATTCCCATTGGTTTGTTTTTAAAATTCTGTTCAACACACAACTATATATAAAATGGATAAATAACAAAGTCCTACTGTATAGCACAGGGAACTATATTCAATATCTTGTAATAACCTATAATGGAAAAGAATCTGAAAAAGTATATATATATATATATATATATATATATATATATATATATATATATATATATATGAATCACTTTGCTGTACACCTGAAACTAACATAACATTGTAAATCAACTATACCTATACTTCAGTTTAAAAACAAAATTCTGCTCGAAGTTCACTGTGATTTCTAAATCTGAGGAGTCATGTCCAGGAGAATTCTGGGCAATTCTCCACTAGCATCTCTTTGAATATGGCCTCCCCAATGCCCACCACCAATTCTATTCTTCCTTTCTGAAACTCCAGTTAGATATATTTTAAACCTTCTCTTTCAATCCTTCCTGTCTCTTAACCTCTCTTTCATATTTCCCATCTCTCTATCTCCTTGTGCTGCATTTTGAGAAGTTTCTTCAGATCCACCTTCTAGATCAAAGCTTTTCAGCTAGTCTCTTCTGCTCTTTAACCTACCCTTAACGGTTTCTGTTTTCAATGACTTCATTTTTCACTTCCAGAAACTCTACTTGATTCTTTTTCAAATCTGCCTAGTCTCTCATTAGGTAATCATGGTTTTGATACCTTACTGTTTAATCATATTAAACATATTCGGACTTCCCTGGAGGTCCAGTGGTTAAGGCTCCGTGCTTCCAATGCAGGGGGCGTGGGTTCAATCCCTGGTCAGAACTAAGATTCCACATGCTGCGCAGCCAAAACAAACAAACAAACAAACAAAAGCATATAAACATATTCTATAACATAAACCCAAGAATTATATGAATTCTTGGAAGTCTAATTCTACTGTCTGACATTTCTGCTAACTCTTGTTCATGTTTCCTTGTGCATTTTGTAATTTTGCATCGTGAGCTCAAATTCCATGGGCCTTTATATGTGGAAATCTTGTGTGACCTGGATATGAGAGTATATCCCTCTAGAGAAACTCAGAGTTTGCTTTCTAATAATGTCCCATACAATATTTGGGTGCCCTGCTTGTTTTTCTCAATATTTAGGACATTCTTATACTAAGAATGATTCATTATCTGACATTCAAATTTATCTGGACTCCTATAGTTTATCTGGCAAATCTACTGGTGTGAAACCCAAGTCTTGTCTCCCATCCCTAAATAGTTGTTAAAACTTCAGCATCTTACTTACCAAAACTGGCAAACAAAACAAAATAAAACATCAATGCAAAAAACCCTCCACCGTATCACTCTGGATTCCATTTTTTCTTGGTTTTGATTTCCTCTCGGTTTTTGACCCTAGGAGATTCCTTACTTCAAAGGAAGTCTTAGGTGTAGTTTTCTGGTTTTTTTAAAAAGACCAAAAAAGGCAGGTCACTTTTATTTTATTTCTTATTTTATTTTATTGAGGTATAATTGACATGTAACATTATATTAGTTTCAGGTATACAACATAATGATTTGATATTTGTATATACTGTGAAATGATCACCACAATAAGTCATTAACATTTGTTACCACACATAGCTGCAAATTTATTTTCTTATGATGAGAACTTGTAAGATCTATTCTCTTAGCAACTTTCAGATACAATATTAGTAACTATAGTCACCATGTTGTACGTGCATTCCCAAGACTTATTTGTTTTATAATTGGAAGCTTGTACCTTTGACTACCTTTACCCATTTCACCCCCCGACCCCAACCCCTGCATCTGGCAGCCACCAATCTCTTCTCTGTATCTATGAATTAGATTTTTTCTTTTTCAGTTCCACATGTAAGTGAGATCATATGGTTTGCAGGTCACTTCTGCTTCTTGAATCCCCACATGCCTCTCCTAAGGCAACCAGTACAGACCTAGCACCCCACTAGGATGAAGAAAGGGTAAAATAGAGAGAAACCAATATAAATCGCTGTTTCAACACATGATCCATCGCACAGGTAAAGTGTTTGGTTAGAGTCAGTGATTGTATGAGGTCATTATTGCGCTGATTGAAAAAGAACTCATTTCTTCTTCTCATTGTACTACAGCAAAGGCTTCTTGGTAAGCCCGGCAGAAGCCGAGGGACCCAACCCATGGAGATATGCTGGAAGATACAGGCAGCCAATGGCTCCATTGATGGCTTGGATTTCAACCCCATGAAGGATTACATGATCCTGAGCAGTTCCCAAAAGATAGCTATCGTGGTGCTGTGCACCCCTCTGGGCCTACTAAGCGCCCTGGAGAATCTGGTGGTGCTCTACCTGATTCTGTCCTCACACCGGCTCCGCAGGAAGCCCTCGTACCTGTTCATTGGCAGCTTGGCTGGGGCTGACTTTCTGGCCAGTGTGGTCTTTGCCTTCAACTTTGTAAATTTCCACGTCTTCCATGGCGTTGATTCCAAAGCTGTCTTCCTGCTGAAGATTGGCAGCGTGACTATGACCTTCACGGCCTCTGTAGGCAGCCTGCTGCTGACGGCCATTGACCGCTACCTCTGTCTGCGCTACCCACCTACATACAAAGCCCTACTCACCCGTGGGAGGGCACTGGTGACCCTGGGCATCATGTGGGTCCTCTCAGCATTGGTTTCCTCTCTGCCTCTCATGGGATGGACTTGCTGTCCCAAGCCCTGCTCTGAGCTTTTCCCCCTGATCCCCAATGACTATCTGCTGGGCTGGCTCCTGTTCATTGCTGTCCTCTTCTCTGGCATCATCTATACCTATGCACATGTCCTCTGGAAGGCCCATCAGCATGTAGCCAGCTTGGCTGAGCACCGGGACAGGCAAGTGCTCGGAATGGCCCGGATGAGGCTGGATGTGCGGTTGGCCAAGACCTTGGGGGTGCTGCTGGCTGTGCTCTTCACGTGCTGGGTCCCGGTACTGACCCTCATGGTCTACAGCCTGGCCACCACTCCAAGCAAACAGGTCAAGAAGGTCTTCGCCTTCTGCTCCTTGCTCTGCCTTGTCAACTCCATGGTCAACCCCATCATCTACGCCCTGCGGAGTGGGGAGATCCGCTCCTCCGCGCACCACCGCCTGGCCCACTGGAAGAAGTGCCTGAGGGGCCTCGGGCCTGAAGGAAAAGAAGAGGTCCCGAGGTCCTCAGTCACTGAGACAGAGGCTGATGTGAAAATCACCCTGGGGCCAGATTCCAGAGAGCTGTACTGCTCTGATCACTAATGAGGCCACTTTCACAATTTTAAATAAGCCAAGTCAGAAATCATTTCAATCCCTGGAGGAGAGTGTCTTTGATCCTCTCACCTTACTTGAACCAGCCCCAGAGGCCTGGACACTTACCCCTTTTCACTGAGTGTTGGCACTGACCCCTGGTGGGTAACCTGGCCACGCCTGTCTGCACACAGTCTGTTGGGTAGCCAGGCCCTGTGAGGGGCGGCAAGGTGGGCAGGAGGCAGGAGGCCTGGGACAGGCTCATTGCAGGTCAGGACAACCTTCCCAACAAGACGGCTTAGTGCCTGCATTCTCTAGAGACCACGGGAGCCAAGCGGAGCCTTCAGGCTCAGCAGTAAAGGACCTGGAGGAAATCTGGGAAGAATGGATCACTCTCCTGGGATCTCAGCATGGCTGGCTAGCCCTTCTTCCTGTTTAATTGTTGGGTCCACCTTGGTTCTAGAGCTATGAAAGGCCCTACCTGCAGGTCACCCTTTCCCACAGAGGACCAAGAACTGCAATGCAATGAGGACCAAGGATGTTGATCCACCTCTTGCAGAGATAACTGACAAGCCTCCAGTTCAGGGCATCTTATTATTATGGCACCGGCCCTCTCTGACACCCTGATAATCCCCACTCACAACCATTGTGTCCTCCTAGGTA
The DNA here is from genome assembly GCF_009873245.2 of Balaenoptera musculus. Lineage (NCBI taxonomy): Eukaryota > Metazoa > Chordata > Mammalia > Artiodactyla > Balaenopteridae > Balaenoptera > Balaenoptera musculus. The sequence goes on along the minus strand of NC_045785.1, from coordinate 18,565,812 downwards.
TGTGGGGAATACAGAGGAGACTGGGATCGCTTGAGATGCAGATTGGTTTTGTGAAGACCTATTTGATGGTACCACTGGAAGCAGGCAGTGTCCCAGTCTAACCCAACTCCAAAAAAAAAGGAAGATATTCACAGAGATTTTATAAATCCCCAAATTGTTCCCGGTCATCCCTCAATTCAGCCCCTTTGTCTCCTCCACCCCCATGCCCTATACTGAATAATAAACAGAGCAAGTGGGAGGAGGGGGAAATTCCCTTACTATGTGCCAGGTATGGTGCTGACATCCCACAGTCCATCATCTCCAGCAAGGATTCAGCCCCATACTTTTGAAGATCCCAGGACACCCATATCTTACATATCAGGGAGGCTAGGTTCCTACCAAAGGGGCTTAAAGCAGTAGGCAAGAGAAACTGTTGATGGTGAGGAGGACTGCAGACGAATCCTAATGCAATTATTTGGAACTACAGATGGAATAAAAGGAAAGATATTGATTAAACGTGTCTTCATTTAATACTTACAAGACAAGGTGTTCACTATTCATTCATTCATCCACCCATCTCATAAATATGTGCCAGGCTCTGTGCTAGGTCCTGGATGTCCAGCCATAAATGAGACTCTGTCCCTGTCTAATGGGGCTCACATTCTACATTCTGGTGGGAAGAGAGCCAATAAAGAAAGAAAGAAGATGATTACTGGTGGTACAATGAAGGAAATCATCAGGGTGGTGGGATAGAGATTAACTGAGGTAACATTAGGTAAGGTAGAACTACTATGTGCTCTGGTCATAAGAGTCAACTGGCTTTTACTGAGGTTTTACTATGTGCCAGGCTCTGGGCTATGTGGGTTTAAATGAGGGATCTCACTTAGCCTTCACAGTAACCTGATGAAGAGGGTTTGGTATCCTCATTTTACAGATGAAGAAATCTCTGAGAGGCAAAATCACTTGCCTGAGGTCACACTGCTAACATGTACCCAAAGCTGGGGTTTTCAACCCCATTCTGTTTGACTCCTAAGCTTCTTTACCACTAACCTCTTGGCCTAGTTCAGTCAAATTCTGCTCGATTAGGATAGTAATAATACATAAGTATATAAATAATAATGACTTCAATAATAATAAGTCTAACAGTGATAAATATGTATAAAGTATAAGTGATAATATGACTTAATAGGTCCAATAATAATATTAGACTTTTGTAACATCAGATTGCTGCAAACTTATGATAATAACTCATCATTATTTCTCAACATACTTCATTTTATGCCCTGTATTAAACTTCCTGCAACAATTTTCCACAAACTGAGTGGCTTATAACAGCAGAAATTTATTCTTTCACAGGGCTGGACTCTAGAAAATCAAGGTGTCAGCAAGGCCATGCTCTCTCCAAAGTTGCAAGGGGAGGATCCTTCCTTGCTTTTTCCAACATCTGGCAGCTCCTTGTGTTCCTTGGCTTGTGGCAACATAACTCCTATCTCTGCCTCCATCTTCGCATGGCCTTTCCCCACCCTTTATCTCCAGGTGTCTTTTTTTTTTAATTGAGGTATAGCTGATTTACAATGTTAGTTTCAGGTATAAAACATAGTGATTCAACATTTTTATAGATTATACTCCATTTACTTATTATAAATATTGGCTATATTCCCTGTGCTGTACAATATATCCTTGTAGCTTATTTATTTGATGCATAGTAGTTTGTACCTCTTAACACCCACCCCATCTTGCCCCTCCCCCCTTCTCTCTCCCCACCGGTAACCACTAGTTTGTTCTCTATATCTGTGAGTCTGTTTTTGTTTTGTTATGTTCACTCTTTCGTTCTATTTTTTTAGATTCCACATATAAATGATAACATACACTATTTGTGTTTCTCTGTCTGACTTATTTCACTTAGCATAATACCCTCCAGGTCCATCCATATTGTTGTACATGGCAGGAATTTACTCTTTTTTAATGACTGAGTAGTATTCCATTTCATATATATATATATATATATATGTATATATATGTATATCACATCCTCTTTATCCATTCATCCCTTGATGGGCGCTTACGTTGCATCCATATCTTGGCTGTTATAAATAATGCTGCTATGAACATTGGGATTCATGTATCTTTTCGAATTAGTGTTTTCATTTTCTTCAGATATATGCCCAGGAGTGGAATTGCTGTATCATATGGTAGCTCTGTTTTTAGTTTTCTGAGGAACCTCCATACTGTTTTCCATAGTGGTTGCACCAATTTACATTCCCACCATCAGTGTACAAGGGTTCCTTCTTCTCCACATCCTTGCCAACATTTGTTGTTTGTGTTCTTTTTGATGATGGTCATCCTGACTGGTGTGAGGCGGTATCTCATTGTGGTTTTGATTTGCATTTCTCTAATAATTAGCAATGTTGAGCATCTTTTCATGTGCCTGATGGCCATGTGTATGTCTTCTTTGGAAAAATGTCTATTCAGGTCTTCTGACCATTTTTAATCAGGTTGTTTTCCTTTTTTTATATTGAGTTGTATGAGCTGTTTATATATTTTGGATATTAACCCCTTATCAGTCACATCATTTGTAAATATTTTCTCCCATTCAGTAGGTTTTCTTTTCATTTTGCTGATGGTTTCCTTTGCTGTGCAAAAGCTTTTAAGTTTAATTAGATCCCATTTATTTTTGCTTTTATTTCCTTTGCCTTAGGAGACAAATTCCAAAAAATATTGCTACGATTTATGTCAGAGAGTGTTCTGCCTATGTTTTCTTCTAGGAGGTTTATGGTTTCCCATCTTACATTTAGGTCTTTTCTCTTGGTGTCTTCTTTTATTTTTTTTATTTTTTATAGTTGACCTTTTATTCCCACAGAGGTTATCCTTTAAGGTGGTTCACGAACCCCTAACCATTAGTTGCCCTCTTCTGGGTTTATTCCAGTTTGTCACAACTTCTCTTAAATTTTCTCTTGGCCCCTTACCAAGTGCAGAGCAATGAACAAGGCAGTGCATGAATTTGTCCATTTAAAAGTTTCCAACAGACTTAACATACTCAGGTCTAGAAAGCATTTACTTTGTAGAGTTACTATAACGGACAACTCAGCTCTAGATAGGATAAAAGGGTCGTGTTTTCAACCACACATACCTGTCCAAGCTGTGATGTCTGTCCCTGAAGAGAGATTTGTGAACATGATTCCTTAGATCCTCCTGGCTGTATGATTGAAACTCAAGTTCTCACTTTCATCTGTAGTGATGTGCCCTCCCTTATTTTCAGTTACTATTAGTCTGCCTTAAACTGCCATTCTGAACTTGGCAAAAACAGAGCCTACTCTCCCTTTGATCCCAGTTTCCTAATCGTTGCCCTCACTGCCCATATGCTAGTGAAAAGGCAAGAGAAGTTTACACTGCTTTTGTGTACATCTCATGAAATTAGGAATACCTACAACAATAGACATTTGGTAATCTAGCCTTTGTACAGGCCTGGCCTCTCAGTTACACTAATAAAACTTTACAGATTCCTCACGTCCAGTGACTTAAAGCATTTTCTATAGCCAGGCACAGTGCTGGATAATATCACTTGCCTTCCTCTACTCAACTTCCCTCACCCTTCTAAGACCAGCTTAGCTGACACAAATACAAATTTCAGGCAGCAAAGATGTGGCCATTTTAATCTCATTTTAAAAACTACAACAACTAATCTTAAGTAAGGCAGTCGCTGATCAGTTGCAAGCTGATGAAATACTGAGGTCTTCTTCAACCACCCCCTCGGCAACCTGAAAGTAGTTCTCTGCAATACTACTGTCAAATGACCAGAGATGTCTGTCACAGAGGGATATTGAAAATAAATCTTAAACTGTCTTTTACATTTTTTTTTTCATGAGCTAGAAACACCTACTTCCAAAATACCCACTATTTTAAAATCTTCTGTATTCAAACTTGGTTCACATCTGCTGGCAACGATTTTTAAATCCTTATTTTGTCCTGTACATAGTAAAGGTGTCTGTTAACCAAATGTCTAATCTCTTCCCTAATGAGAATGTTCAATTCTTGAAGTCTAGAAGGCCCTCTCTTCCTTCATGAGTACACAGGACAGATGTACATATAGACTTTAAAACAACTCAATCCCAAATTCTTTCACAAGATGTTAACATGATTATAATCACATAACCCAAACTTTTTCAGGGAACATTTTTCAGAACTAATCTTCCAAATTATCCAAGACAAAGTCCTGGGTTCCATGAATATGTTTATTGAAGTGACGACTTGTAAATTTCAACCATTACACATTTGTGGGAAACAAGCTCACGTTTGTGATGTCTTAAAACTGTGCATGTGCTTTGACACCTGCCCTTCCCCCCATACCCCATATTTAGTCTCTTTAAAATGACAGGAAAACACCAACCAATCACAGGTTTAATGGGTTTAATAAGTTTACCCCTTCAGTTCCTATTTGCAGCACCCAATATTCCTTTGAAATACCAGACAGACCCAGCAGTGGCCAACAGTAAAGTTCAGACCTCCAGAGTTTAAAAGTTTAGGTTCTCTGAGCATTCTGTGTTGCAGTGGCACTTGTCCAAAATTGGTACCTCCCTATAGCTGGGGGAGCTTTAAATGTACCAGTGAACAAAGCTTTTTCCCCTTCAAGGGGAAGAAAGAAAACCACTCCTCAAAACCCAGCAGATCTGGCTGTGAGGTCTTTCCTCCTGTCCCATCTCTTCAGGCTTGTTTTTTTTGCAGTGGAGCAAGAAACCAAATCTAACCTGAGTTACAAGAAACAAGACAGTGATGGCTATAACGGGAGTGACCAGGAGCAGCAGAGTCTCCTTTACTTCCCACGTCCAATATATGTGCTTCACAGAAAAACCAAAACGACAGGTCCACAAAATACAACAACTAGAATTACAAAAATCCATTCATCCAGGGGTGGTGGAAGGCAGGAAGGGGAGGTGGGAGGATAGATGGCACAGGGAGAAGTATTCAAATCAGTCCGGGCACGGGGGCTGGCAAATGCTAGAAAAGAGCTGCAGAAAAACCTGTGGTCCTTTCAGACTCACCGGTGTTTAAAATCCATACTGGTGTCAGGACGATTCTGCCTTACGTGCACCAGAGACAAAAATCCCGATTCCTCAGAGAGAAGGGAATATGCACAGGGCCCTTGGCAGAGCGGGTCCTGCCTTCCCTGGTCGGGGAGGTGAACGAGAAAAAGAGCTGACGCGGCATCCTTCCAATCCCACCCATCCCCTCTAGGTGGCAGGCGACTCAGGGGCCCTCAGCAGCCTTCAGTTTGGCAGGAGATGGGTGCGGTGAGGGGAACTTCTCTGCAGAAGCTGAACTACTCAGGGCAGACTGCAGGTAGACCGTCTTGTGGAAGAGTCTGTTGCTTAAGAAAACCACCAAGGAGAAGAGGCGCAATTGGAAAAGGTACGCTTTGCCAGGGGTCTTTGCTTCATTGGCGCTGATAATGAATAAAGGAAAGAGGATAGAGACTAGGCAGCCACTGACAATGTAGAAGGACTGCATTGCTGTGAGGAAAGCCAAGGGCAGACCAAATCCAGGGTAGTAAGGGGTTCTATGGTTGACAATCGCTGGTGCATTTCAATTCCTTTAATTCCTTCAATTCCTTTATTGAACCAACGATATTCGAAGCAGTACAGTGAGCAGAGAAGAGACATATGCAGGAGACTAACCAGCTGACCAACAAGGTGGGTGGGAAAGAGACTCACAAACATCCCCTGGAGGAGGAAAAGAGCCTGCAGCAAAAGGTTGAAGAGCTTTTCAGCAATTATTTTGCTGACACTAGGGAATGGGTGAGGCTTCCTCCCTGATACCTCGAAGGCCAGATCAGCCATATCCTGAAACCAAACTGCATTCACAGCTTTGCTAAGCGCAAACAGGCGGAGCACCCAAAGAGCACTGAAAACTGACGTGAGGAAAACCTCGAGCCACGACCCAACATCCCCATGTAGTGACGGATCACCAATAATTTGGGCCGTTACTGACTGAAGCACGGGAATAAACACTCGATAAAACAAAAGGAGACTGAACCAGAATACTCCACCATTCCAAGCGCAGCACTGCAAAATTCTACTAACAGTACGTGGTTCACTCTCTTGCTTCCTCTCTATACTCTGGGCTCTCCTCTGAGCCAGGACCCTGCTTGCCCTTCTTCGACGCTGCTCCTCTCTCTTTTGTTGAATTCGAGCATCTAGCTTTGTGATGGTACAAATTCCCCAGATGGAGTCTTTGATTCCCCTGGCAAGGTCCTGCAGAAAGGTTTTGACGCTGTCAGCCATCTCTTCACCGCCCAAACTATCAACTACACAAAGGAGAGAGAAGTGTCCCCAGATGTCTCATCATGAAGCACCTTATTGACCCAACTGGACTACTGCCACCCAGAACAGGAAGAGCAGGGACTACAGCAGAGGGAAGGCAACTTGCACAACACTGTATGTACCATCTTCTCCTTGGGTCAAATCCTACACAGATGCACTCACTTCAGGTAGAGAAGTTTCCGGCAGCTTCCTCCCCCCACCCCCCACGAGGCTCTGGCTCCAGCCCGGCCCCTGGCCCACCGCTGGCCCGCTCGGCTCCTCCACACCCCTCCGCACCCCTCTGCGCCCAGCCACCCACTCCCGCCCTGGCGCTCCCAGGGCCGGGGCCGCTGCACCCACACTGGGCATGCCTGGGCCGCACGGGGCCGCCTTGGTGTCTTCTTTTAAGGACACCAATCATTGCATGAAGGCACACTGTAATCCAGTATGACCTCATCTTAATTTAACAGATTACATCTCCAAAGACGCTACTTCCAAAGAAGGTAACATTCACAGGATTCAGGCAGACATGAAGTTTTGGGGGACACGCTTCAACCCAGTACAGCCCCCAAGGACAAATTTCAACCCTCTCTTACAGCCCATATCATGGACTGTGTTAAGTGAGAGTCACTGGCTTGTCTTCCCCCACAAGATGAGCTCCATGTTAATCTCTCAGTTCCCAGTGTTATGTGAAGACCCAGCATAGAGTCTTAAAGGGACTGGTCAATATCTGTGGCACTGAACTGCTTCTGAAAAGCTTTAGATTACATTTTGGAAAATCGAATTTTATTTTAACCCAAATACCTATTTTTTGTAAGGCAAAGAAATGGGATGATTTTTTAAAGGTGGATATGTGGCTCCTTAAATTTGGGGCATGCCTTTCTTTATTCATTGGTGGGGTCCTATCTCATTTCAGCAAAGAAAATGCCCAAGTGCCTGGCATAAATTGATACTCAGTAAACATCTGTTTAATGAATAAAACTAGAGTTTTAAACTAGAGTTTAAAAATCATTGAATTAAATGCACTTCCACACTTTCTTCCTCTCGCCTTTCACAATCACACTCTATTTCTGCTTAGAGTTTATGGAGGGGGAGAGCAAGGGAGAAAGGGGACCTCAGGTATCACAGAGAACTGCTCTCATTGTTTAGATAAGGAAATGGGACCAGAGAGTGGACAAGACTTGCCCAAGGAGACCCAACAAGGTGGTGTCCAATGCAAGAAACCTAGGTTTCCCAACTTCCAGTTTTTTCCACCCTATTGCAATGCCTCTCACCTGCCCCTGCAGAGTTACATTTTGGTTATGAGGCTAAGGAGAAATGAAGGTCATGGTGTCCTATTTTATCTCCCCCAAGATGAGTTCTGTAACATCAAAGACCATTACTCATCCTGATCACTAGAAGATGTGTACGAATGCTTTTTGTTGTTGTTGTTTTGTTTGTTTGCTTGTGTTAGGTGTCTGGGCTTGCTGTTGTGGACAATATTACAACATAATCTTGCAGAGAAAGTAATGGAAAATAAAGAAAATGGCTGTTCATTCAGCAACAGCCACTGTGTTTCTTTATCACTCCTAGAATGAGGAAGTGCTTGCTTCTGTCGACACAGTCTTTGACAGGTTCTCTTGCGCCTCCTGGGGTGCAAGAGAGAAGCAGCGTTTGAGGGACATAGATTTTGCATCTGGAGACCTGGGTTCTGGTCCCACCTCTGATCCAAACTAGTTGCATGATCTTGGGCAACTCCAATCCCCTCTCTGGGTCTCAGTTTCCTCTTCCATAAAATGGTAAGAGTAAAGAAGGGGATAGTGTCGAGGGTCTCCAAAGTTCCTTCCAACTCTTACCTGCAGCAGTTCTCACTGATATGTAGGTACCAGCTGTGCCACGGGTGAGTCATTAGACTTCCCACACCTGACAGCCTCACCGCCTGTTTGCGCAGGCACAGCATCTACCACCTGTAGAGGAATTTGGTGACCTCCCTGCCAGACAAGGTTCACACAGGCACTCCTTGGGCCTGAGGCTCTCAATTTTCTCACGCTGTTAACTCTAAAAATATTCCTTCTTGGTAGCCTGTGCATGGGTCTTGTTTTTCCAACTAGACGTTAAGCTCTTTGAATTGCCTCAAAATTCCCAAAGCAAGTTCAAAAAATATTTATTAGACAGGCAAAATGGTCACACCTGTTCTTCCTCTTTCAGCGCCCACTTTCCTCCCACCTCTCCCCTTATAGTGCTTCTTCCCATCGTCCTTCTGCCCCGTCATTTCTGCCAGGGCTGTTACAATGCCCTTCCATCTGGTATTCCTGCCTCCTGACTTGTTCTTCCATACTACAGCTCAAAAAGTCCCCCATAGCTGCCAACGGCAAAATGGACCACTCCCAGTTCTCTGCACACACCATGCCTTCCACACCCCCTCGATTTCACCCCGCAGTGAATTCTAAAGTTTGCAATCATCGGTCACACCACCATCCTCCTTGCACCTTTCTCCCTTTGAGAGCCAGAGTGGTGGTAGGGACCGCCCACCAGGAGGGGAAGACGCTCGGTAGCCAAGCAGCCTGGGTTGCCCCACCCCTTTTTCCTTCCGAGCCAATCATTAGCTAGGGTGGGCGGGGCCACGCGCCCCGCACTTGCGCGTTCAGTGGCGGCGGTGGGGCTCCAAGACGGCTGTGCCAAATCCCGAGATGAAGTCGCGGGTGGTGGGCGTCGAGCTATTGCTGCTGCTGCTACTGCTGCAGCTGCAGCTGCATCTGCTGCTGGTGCTCGGCGCGGTGCGGGCTCCGCGCTGCACCCACCCTGCGCGCTGCACCGACCCTCCGCGCCGCTACACCGCGGACTGGCCGAGTCTGGACTCCCGGCCGCTGCCGGCCTGGTTCGACGAGGCCAAATTCGGAGTGTTTGTGCACTGGGGCGTGTTTTCGGTGCCGGCCTGGGGCAGTGAGTGGTTCTGGTGGCACTGGAAGGGCGAAAAGCTGCCACAGTACGAGAGTTTCATGAATGAGAACTACCCGCCCAATTTCACCTATGGCGACTTCGGGCCAAGATTCACTGCGCGCTTCTTCCACCCGGACAGCTGGGCCAACCTGTTCGAGGCCGCCGGGGCCAAGTGAGTGCCGCCGCGGGGGGCGGGCAGGGCCCCCCTTCCCCGGCTAGGACCGACCCGAGCGCCAGGAGGGGGCTTAGGCAGGTGAAAACCGAGCTGGGGGGAGGCTAGGGAGGCTAGGCGACTTGCCGGGTCACACAGGTGTCCGTCTGACTTCAGATACCGGGGGTACTCTGTTTTGCCTCCTGAAGGATGCAGTATTGAATATGGCACGCCTGATCCTAAAAAGGTGCGTCTGGTTGAGGATTAGAAGGAAATAAAGGTTTCCGGTTGGTGGTTGACTGCAAAGCCCTCAGTGCCTGCACCTGAATATTGAGAGGACTGAGCTAAGTGATACCTCATGTCCCTTCCGGGTCAACAAGGCAATCAGGATTCCAGGATTTTAAGCCGGTGGTATGGAGTCTGATCCTAGTTCAGCTGCGAACTTGAACAAGGCATTTTACCTCCCTACCGCCTCCTTCCATGGTTGTAGACAGGGATTGTGTTCTTCCTTTCAGCTTTAATATGTCCCGGAGGGAAGGGAGTTCTGGTGTGCAGTGTATTTGGGCAACAATACAGATTCTCTTTCAGCTGCTCTTCTCAATGCCTTGCACGTAGAGAGTGCTCAAGAAATGTCAGAATTGTTTTGAGAACTGTTGCAACTTGCTTGTGGATGGTTCAGAGAACTGAAAGTGCAGAGCACTGGGGCTGGGAAGAGAGAGGCAAGGACTCACAAGGCTGTTGAAGGCTGGGGCTAGTCCTGAAGGAATCATCCTTGAAGACAGGATGTTGCAGGTATTAAGTCAAGGAATGGTGACCCTGAGGCTGCTGGGCGGGAAGTGAGTTGGAGGAGAGTAAGAATGAAGGCAGGTAGGTTTCCCGGCTCCTGGCTTAGGGCAGTCTTCCACCCTTACTTTGTCTCCTCACCCATCTTCCAGGTTTTAGTTTCTCTTGGACTTTAAGTTCTCTTGTACTAGAAATTACAACTGATATTTAGTGTTTGCAATTAAGTGTGTGGGAATATTAAGCCTTGAATAAACAAAGGAGGAGTTCACTATCTTCCAGAAGCCTTAGAAATCCATAATTTTCAAATGAAGAAGTTAAAATCTGGGAGACATACTTTGTCCAGGACAAGATGCCCTTGCTATGGACAAGATGACTGGCCCAGACAGAAGAAGGGAACTAATGTCCTAGACTCCAAATCCCGTGACTCTAAGGTGAAGGTTCTTTCCACCACACCAGGGGTCTGCAACCATGGCCAGAGGGATTGGTCCTCTGCCTATTTTGGTAAGTTTCTTGAGATGAGAAGGATTTTTACATTTTAAGAGGTTGCTTTAAAGAAGTAGAAGAAGAATATGCCACAGAGAGGACTTTGATCCACAGAGCCTGAAATACTGTCTAGACCTTAAAGTCTTGAGCTCTCCACATCGGCCAGTGATTAAATTGTCACATGTGAGCACCAGCTATTTTTCTGCCATAAAAGTAAATGAAATGGTGAGTGATTTGGTTGTTATTTCAACACTTGCCTTTTCTCCCCTTTTCTTTTGGCCTTTTGTCACCTCTGTGAATGAGAGGCAATTCATATGGGCTTGGTAAAACAGCTTACTTTTTTATCATCCGCTATTTCCAGTAGAGATTTCTTTCTCCTTTAGGGCAAAGGGTTTTTTAAAAGAAACTAATCATCGATACACAGAAGGGTTGAAGAACTGGAAAGCCAAGGTGTACATATTTTCCCTTACCTATTCCTTCCTTCTTTCCAAGTCTCCTGCTTGTTTGGGAACTAAGGACTGTGGCTTCCCTGAGTTTGCTTTCATTCCTGGAGCAATACCCAAGGGGTGTTGTGACTGAAGCAACTCCCTGGGTGTCACTAATATAGTCACTCATACAAGTACAGTTGACCCTTGAGCAACATGGGTTTAAACTGCATGGATCCACTTATATGCGGATTTTTTCCAATAAATATACTGGAAAAATTTTTGGAGATTTGCGACAATTTGAAAAACTCACAGAAATATCGAAAATTAAGAAAAAAGTTAGGTATGTCACAAATGCATAAAATATATAGACACTAGTCTATTTTATCATTTACTACCATAAAATATATACAAATCTATTGTAAAAAGTTAAAATTTATCAAAAGTTACACACACACTTTCAGACTGTACATGGTGCCACTCACAGAAATGTAAAGAAACGTAAAGATGCAGTATTAAATCATATTGACATTTTACGCCACAACTACTGAGCCCGTGTGCTACAACTACTGAAGCCCGCGCACCTGGAGCCCGTGCTCTACAACAAGAGAAGCCACCGCGATGAGAAGCCTGTGCGCCACAACGAAGAGTAGCCCCCACTCACCGCAACTAGAGAAAGCCTGCACGCAGCAACAAAGACCCAACGCAGCCAAAAAAAAAAAAAAAAAAGGTGCGGGGTGAAGGGTTTCAAGATTTGGATCTTGGAGAAATTCAGGAACTAATTAACAGCCCACCTGAGGAATTAACAGAGGACAGCTTGATGGAGATGAGTGCTTCTGAACAAGTGCAGAGGAAGGAGATGTAGAAGAAGCAGTGCCAGAAGACAGATTGACGTTAGACAATCTGGCAGAAGGATTCTGATTACTCAAGACAGCTTTTGACTTCTTTTACCACATGGACCCTTCTATGATATGAGCACTGAAACTAAAGCAAACAGTGAGGACTTCCCTGGTGGTCCCGTGGTTAAGACTCCGCACTTCCAGTGCAGGGAGCACAGGTTTGATCCCTGGTCTGAGAACTAAGATCCCACATGTCAAGCAGTGCAGCCAAAAAATAAAAACAGACAAACAAACAAAGCAAATAGTGGAAGAAGGATTGGTATCATGTAGAAGCATTTTTAGAGAAATATAAAAGTAGAAAAGGCAGACAGAAATTGCGATGTATTTCCATAATGTTACACTGAATGCCTGCCTCTCCTGCCTCCCTGTCCACCTCTTCTGCCTCTGCCACCCCGAGACAGCAAGACCCACCCCTCCTCTTCCTCTTCTTCTTCCACCTACTCACCATGAAGACCTTTATGATGATCCACTTCCACTTAATGAACAGTGAGTAATCATTATGCCATACAGTTAATAAACGTATCTGCTGTGTATGTGTGTAAGTGTCTTCATGTGAAAACCTAAGAACTGGACGGCAGGAACTGTATGAAACGTTTTTGTGTTATCATCATCGTCATCATTGCCTGAGTATTCAGCACGTAGAACATCATATGCAAGATTGGTATGGAAGTGAATAGCCAATCCTTACATAAGCATAAGGTAAGTGACACAATAAAAAATTACTAATGTATCCGTTTTCTTACTGTTTTAAAACTTTGCTTTCAAAGAATTACATTACCATACAGTATGCCCTCCCCTCAACCCCCTCATAATTGGATAAACTGTGTATCAGCCTATCATCACAGGCAAGTAGTTTTTTTTTTTTTAATGTAACAATGTTTCCAATACTGTGTTATGAATAGGATTATAATACCATATGCCATAAAAATTTTATAATGATTCATTCATTAGTGTATCGGCTAGGCTACCATGAAGCAATCATATTGATTACACTAGGCTACTGTAAAGCAATCATATTGCTGCTTCTTTATTGTCAATGCACGAATCGTTATACCTGCAAATAAATATGAATTTCTTTTACACATTAGCTTTTCACTTTTTTTTTTTTTTTTTTTTTAAACTAGGATCAGTGAGAAGATTTTGAAATTTTATCTGGTAGACCTCCGGCCGTTTGCTGGTACTACAGCCATCTTTTTTTTTTTTTTAAGTATTTTTAAAATTTATTTATTTATTTATTTATTTATGGCTGTGTTGGGTCTTCGTTTCTGTGCGAGGGCTTTCTATAGTTGCAGCAAGCAGGGGCCACTCTTCATTGCGGTGCGCGGGCCTCTGACTATCGCAGCCTCTCTTGTTGCGGAGCAGAGGCTCCAGACGCACAGGCTCAGTAATTGTGGCTCACGGGCCCAGTTGCTCCGCGGCATGTGGGATCTTCCCAGACCAGGGCTCGAACCCGTGTCCCCTGCATTGGCAGGCAGATTCTCAACCACTGCGCCACCAGGGAAGCCCCCTTTTCACTTTTTATATCTAGTTTTAGTAATAATTATAACATCTGCAGTGTTTTCTATCATGTAAGACAATATTGATGTAGGTACTGACAGGTGGTTCATCTTGTAAACAGACAATGTAAACTTATGGTATCAATAAATACAATACAGTATTATAAATGTATTTTCTCTTATGATTTTCTTAAAAACATTTTCTTTTCTCTAGCTTACATTATTGTATTAATACAGTACATAATACATATAACCTACAAAATGGGTGGGGTTTTTTGTTTGTTTGTTTGTTTTTGTCCAGGCTGCATGGCATGCAGGATCTTAGTTCCCCGACCAGGGATCGAACCTGTGCCCCCTGCATTGGAAGCGTAGAGTCTTAACCACCGGACTGCCAGGGAAGTCCCCCAAAATGGGCATTAATCAATCATTTATGTTATTGGTAAGGCTTCCAGTCAAGAGTAGGCTATTAGTAGTTAAGTTTTCGGGGAGTCAAGAGTTATACATGGATTTTCTTCTGCACAGGGGGTTGACACCCCTCACCCCCACGTTGTTCAAGGGTCAACCATACGTTTCCTGTAGTCAAGTTCTCCCAACCATTTTAAAAGCCTCAGGCATACCAGGTAAGTTTGTGCCGGTGGCCCACTGCCCACTTCCTTTGTTCATATGGTTTCAATGTCCACAGGTATGTAGTCCTGACAACAAAGCATCACGAAGGCTTCACAAACTGGCCAAGTCCTGTGTCTTGGAACTGGAACTCTAAGGATCTGGGGCCCCATCGTGATTTGGTTGGTGAGTTGGGAACAGCCATCCGAAATAGGTGTGTGTCCGCAGATGATTGTTCCATCATCACTTTTGATCTAGCCATCCAATGTGCCGTGCCTTCTCTACTCTTGTGTGTTTTCTAAGTTTGCGTTTAACCAGTACCTTGAAGGGCTTCTGGCCTTGAATTAGCAGTGTTTGATGCTTGGCAGTTTTCATATGACCAAAGGTGACACCATCAGAGAAGTTCATAGCCCTGTCTGCTTAGGTGAAGGATACCCAGCATAGACCCCAATGCTTCATTTGCATTCTGCAAAGGATTTTTTCTGGAAAGCCTACCAACCCCAGGCCTTTTCCAGTATCTGATGGAGGCCAGGGTTGGGCCTCTCATCTTTGTGTCCTCCTTAGCTGTCAACACAGAGCTTTGCAGGCATTCAGGTAAGGTTTAGATGAATAGTAGATCAAGAGAGAACTGAAAAGGGCAGTTAAAGCAGCAAAAAGTGAGATAAGGAGCCACCCTGTTGATACTAATTAATATTTTCTAATATTTGCCACTTAATAAAAAGTAACTTCCCAAGATCAAAATGCTGGGAAGTGGCAGAGGTGGGATTTGAACCCAGGTATTCTGGTTTTGGATCCTATATTTCTGGGTATGTTTGCCTCTAAGGAGGAAAAGTGGTGTTTGTGTCATGCCCAATCTCAGCTGTATTGTGATTTGGCAAACTTGATGTCCTATTTAAGGGGTAGACCAGCTGCCTGTTTGTATAAGTAAAGTTTGACTGGAACACAGTTGTGCCCATTCATTTATGCATTGTCTCTGGCTGCTTTCAAGCTACAATTGCAGAGTTGGGATAGAGATCGCAAGGCCTGCAAACCCTCAAATATTATCTGGTCCATTGAGAAAGCATTTGCTGACTTATGTCACCGGTTAAATATTCAGTTTCCCAATGCTGTGCTCTGCTAATAGTCCTGCTGGAAGACTCTGAGGTGTTGATTAGATCTGGACTCTAAGATCCTTGATTTTTACCTTCTTTATATTTATTAGTCCCTGAATCACGTGATGAAATACTTAACATCAATTGTTTCTGTCTTATCTGTGCCATTGCAATGTTACATTTACTTCTTACTTGTATTATGGCGTTTCCAAAACACTCACTATTCTTAACTCAAAACAAGCTTTATTGTGTATGAAAATAGGTCACTTTAACCATAGTTCGTTTGGGGAACGTTAAGAACTATTTTTCTTTTTTTTAGAATTTTATTTTTTTAAATGGCAGGTTCTCATTAGTTATCCATTTTATACATATTAGTGTATATATGTCAATCCCAGTCTCCCAATTCATCACACCATCCCCCCGCCACTTTCCCCCCTTGGTGTCCATACGTTTGTTCTCTACATCTGTGTCTCTATTTCTGCCCTGCAAACCAGTTCATCTGTACCATTTTTCTAGGTTCCACATATATGCGTTAATATACGATATCTGTTTTCTCTTTCTGACATACTTCACTGTGTATGACAGTCTCTAGATCCATCCACGTCTCTACAAATGACCCAATTTCGTTCCTTTTTATGGCTGAGTAATATTCCATTGTATATATGTACCACATCTTCTTTATCCATTCGTCTGTCGATGGGCATTTAGATTGCTTCCATGACTTGGCTATTGTAAATAGTGCTGCAATGAACATTGGGGTGCATGTGTCTTTTTGAATTATGGTTTTCTCTGGGTATATGCCCAGTAGTGGGATTGCTGGGTCATATGGTAATTCTATTTTTAGTTTTTTAAGGAACCTCCATACTGTTCTCCATAGTGGCTGTATCAATTTACATTCCCACCAAGAGTGCAAGAGGGTTCCCTTTTCTCCACACCCTCTCCAGCATTTGTTGTTTGTAGATTTTCTGATGATGCCCCTTCTAACTGGTGTGAGGTGATACCTCATTGTAGTTTTGATTTGCATTTCTCTAATAATTAGTGATGTTGAGCAGCTTTTCATGTGCTTCTTGGCCATTTGTATCTCTTCCTTGGAGAAATGTCTATGTAGGTCTTCTGCCCATTTTGGATTGGGTTGTTTGTTTTTTTAATATTGAGCTGCATGAGCTGTTTTTTTTTTTTGTTTTTTGTTTTAAATTTTATTTATTTATTTATTTATGGCTGTGTTGGGTCTTTGTTTCTGTGCGAGGGCTTTCTCTAGTTGAGGCAAGTGGGGGCCACTCTTCATCGCGGCACACGGGCCTCTCACTATCGCGGCCTCTCGTTGCGGAGCACAGGCTCCAGACGCGCAGGCTCAGTAATTGTAGCTCACGGGCCTAGTTGGCCTAGTTGCTCCGCGGCATGTGGGATCTTCCCAGACCAGGGCTCGAACCCATGTCCCCTGCATTGGCAGGCAGATTCTCAACCACTGCGCCACCAGGGAAGCCCCAATGAGCTGTTTATATATTTTGGAGATTAATCCTTTGTTGATTCGTTTGCAAATATTTTCTCCCATTCTGAGGGTTGTCTTTTCGTCTTGTTTGTAGTTTGCTTTGCAAAAGCTTTTAAGTTTCATTAGGTTCCATTTGTTTATTTTTGTTTTTATTTCCATTACTCTAGGAGGTAGATCAAAAAAGATCTTGCTGTGATATATGTCAAAGAGTGTTCTTCCTATGTTTTCCTCTAAGAGTTTTATAGTGTCCAGTCTTACATTTAGGTCTCTAATCCATTTTGAATTTATTTTTGTGTATGGTGTTAGGGAGTGTTCTAATTTCATTCTTTTACATGTAGCTGTCCAGTTTTCCCAGCACCACTTATTGAAGAGACTGTCTTTTCTCCATTGTATAGCCTTGCCTCCTTTGTCATAGATTAGTTGACCATAGGTGTGTGGGTTTATCTCTGCGCTTTCTCTCCTGTTCCATTGATCTATATTTCTGTTATTGTGCCAGTACCATACTGTCTTGATTACTGTAGCTTTGTAGTATAGTCTGAAGTCAGGGAGTTTGATTCTTCCAGCTCCATTTTTTTCTCTCAAGACTGCTTTGGCTATTCGGGGTCTTTTGTGTCTCCATACAAATTTTAAGATTTTTTGTTCTAGTTCCGTAAAAAATGCCATTGGTAATTTGATAGGGATTGCATGGAATCTGTAGATTGCTTCGGGTAGTATAGTCATTTTCACAATATTGATTCTTCCAATCCAAGAACATGGTATATCTCTCCATCTGTTGGTATCATCTTTAATTTCTTTCAAAAGTGTCTTATAGTTTTCTGCATACAGGTCTTTTGTCTCCCTAGGTAGGTTTATTCCTAGGTATTTTATTCTTTTTGTTGCAATGGTAAATGGGAGTGTTTCCTTAATTTCTCTTTCAGATTTTTCATCATTAGTGATAGGAATGCAAGAGATTTCTGTGCATTAATTTTGTATCCTACAACTTTACCAAGTTCATTGATTAGCTCTAGTAGTTTTCTGGTGGCATCTTTAGGATTCTCTATGTATAGTATCATGTCATCTGCAAACAGTGACAGTTTTACTTCTTCTTTTCCAATGTGTATTCCTTTTATTTCTTTTTCTTCTCTGATTGCCGTGGCTAGGACTTCCAAAACTATGTTGAATAAGAGTGGCGAGAGTGGACATCCTTGTCTTGTTCCTGATCTTAGAGGAAATGCTTTCAGTTTTTCACCATTGAGAATGATGTTTGCTGTGGGTTTGTCATATATGGCCTTTATTATGTTGAGGTAGGTTCCCTCTATGCCCACATTCTTGAGAGTTTTTATCATAAATTGGTGTTGAATTTTGTCAAAAGCTTTTTCTGCATCTATTGAGGTGATCATGTGGTTTTTATTCTTCAGTTTGTTAATATGGTGTATCACCTTGATTGATTTGCATATATTGAAGAATGCTTGCATCCTTGGGATAAATCCCACTTGATCATGGTGTATGATCCTTTTAATGTGTTGTTGGATTCTGTTTGCTAGTATTTTGTTGAGGATTTTTGCATCTATATTCATCAGTGATATTGGTCTGTAATTTTCTTTTTTTGTCGTATCTTTGTCTGGTTTTGGTATCAGGGTGATGGTGGCCTCAGAGAATGTGTTTGGGAGTGTTCCTTCCTCTGCAATTTTTTGGAAGAGTTTGAGAAGGATGGGTGTTAGCTCTTCTCTAAATGTTTGATAGAATTCATCTGTGAAGCCATCTGGTCCTGGACTTTTGTTTGTTGGAAGATTTTTTTTTTT
The DNA here is from genome assembly GCF_009873245.2 of Balaenoptera musculus. Taxonomy (NCBI): domain Eukaryota; kingdom Metazoa; phylum Chordata; class Mammalia; order Artiodactyla; family Balaenopteridae; genus Balaenoptera; species Balaenoptera musculus. Next base: position 18,547,417 of record NC_045785.1, on the reverse strand, counting down.
AATTAATTAATTTATTTATTTATTTATTTATGGCTGTGTTGGGTCTTCGTTTCTGTGTGAGGGTTTTCTCTAGTTGTGGCAAGCGGGGGCCACTCTTCATTGCGGTGCGCGGGCCTCTCACTATTGTGGCCTCTCTTGTTGTGGAGCACAGGCTCCAGACGCGCAGGCTCAGTAATTGTGGCTCACGGGCCCAGCTGCTCTGCGGCATGTGGGATCTTCCCAGACCAGGGCTCGAACCTGTGTCCCCTGCATTAATTAGCAGGCAGATTCTCAACCACTGCGCCACCAGGGAAGCCCTGTTGGAAGATATTTAATCACAGTTTCAATTTCATTACTTGTGATTGGTCTGTTCATATTTTCTATTTCTTCCTGGTTCAGTCTTGGAAGGTTATACCTTTCTAAGAATTTGTCCATTTCTTCCAGGTTGTCCATTTTATTGGCATAGAGTTGCTTGTAGTAGTCTCTTAGGATGCTTTGTCTTTCTGTGGTGTCTGTTGTAACTTCTCCTTTTTCGTTTCTAATTTTATTGATTTGAGTCCTCTCCCTCTTTTTCTTGATGAGTCTGGCTAATGGTTTATCAATTTTATTTATCTTCTCAAAGAACCAGCTTTTAGTTTTATTGATCTTTGCTATTATTTTCTTTGTTTCTATTTCATGTATTTCTGCTCTGATCTTTATTATTTCTTTCCTTCTACTAACTCTGGGTTTTGTTTGTTCTTCTTTCTCTAGTTCCTTTAGGTGTAAGTGTAGATTGTTTATTTGAGATTTTTCTTGTTTCTTGAGGTAGGCTTGTATTGCTATAAACTTCCCTCTTAGAACTGCTTTTGCTGTATCCCATAGGTTTTGGATCATCATGTTTTCATTGTCATTTGTCTCTATGTATTTTTTGATTTCCTCTTTGATTTCTTCAGTGATCTCTTGGTTATTTAGTAACGTATTGTTTAGCCTCCAGGTGTTTGTGTTTTTTACGTGTTTTTCCCTGTAATTTATTTCTAATCTCATAGCGTTCTGGTCAGAAAAGATGTTTGATATGATTTCAGTTTTCTTAAATTTACTGAGGCTTGATTTGTGACCCAAGATGTGATTTATCCTGGAGAATGTTCCATGCGCACTTGAGAAGAAAGTGTAATATGCTGTTTTTGGATGGAATGTCCTATAAATATCAATTAAATCTGTCTGGTCTATTGTGTCATTTAAAGCTTGTGTTTCCTTATTAATTTTCTGTTTGGATGATCTGTCCATTGATGTAAGTGAGGTGTTAAAGTCCCCCACTATTATTGTGTTACTGTCGATTTCCTCTTTTCTAGCTGTTAGCAGTTGCCTTATGTATTGAGGTGCTCCTATGTTGGGTGCATATATAGTTATAATTGTTATATCTTCTTCTTGGATTGATCCCTTGATCATTATGTAGTATCCTTCCTTGTCTCTTGTAACATTCTTTATTTTAAAGTCTATTTTATCTGATATGAGTATAGCTACTCCAGCTTTCTTTTGATTTCCATCTGCATGGAATATCTTTTTCCATCCCCTCACTTTCAGTCTGTATGTGTCCCTAGGTCTGAAGTGGGTCTCTTGTAGACAGCATATATATGGGTCTTGTTTTTGTATCCATTCATCAAGCCTGTGTCTTTTGGTTGGAGCATTTAATCCATTCACGTTTAAGGTAATTATCGATATGTATGTATGTATTACCATTTTCTTAATTGTTTTGGGTTTGTTTTTGTAGGTCCTTTTCTTCTCTTGTGTTTCCCACTTAGAGAAGTTCCTTTAGCATTTGTTGTAGAGCTGGTTTGGTGGTGCTGAATTCTCTCAGCTTTTGCTTGTCTGTAAAGCTTTTGATTTCTCCATAGAATCTGAATGAGATCCTTGCTGGGTAGAGTAATCTTGGTTGTAGGTTCTTCCCTTTCATCACTTTAAATATATCATGCCACTCCCTTCTGGCTTGTAGAGTTTCTGCTGAGAAATCAGCTGTTAACCTTATGGGAGTTCCCTTGTATGTTATTTGTCGTTTTTCCCTTGTTGCTTTCAATAATTTTTCTTTGTCTTTAATTTTTGTCAGTTTGATTACTGTGTGTCTCCACGTGTTTCTCCTTGGGTTTATCCTGCCTGGGACTCTCTGCACTTCCTGGACTTGGGTGGCTATTTCCTTTCCCATGTTAGGGAAGTTTTCGACTATAATCTCTTGAAATATTTTCTCAGGTCCTTTCTCTCTCTCTTCTCCTTCTGGGACCCCTATAATGCGAATGTTGTTGCGTTTAATGTTGTCTCAGAGGTCTCTTAGGCTGTCTTCATTTCTTTTCATCCTCTCTTCTTTATTCTGTTCCGCGGCATTGAATTACACCATTCTGTCTTCCAGGTCACTTATCCGTTCTTCTGCCTCAGTTATTCTGCTATTGATTCCTTCTAGTGTATTTTTCATTTCAGTTATTGTATTGTTCATCTCTGTTTATTTGGTCTTTAATTCTTCTAGGTCTTTGTTAAACATTTCTTGCATCTTCTCGATCTTTGCCTCCATTCTTTTTCCAAGGTCCTGAATCATCTTCACTGTCATTATTCTGAATTCTTTTTCTGGAAGGTTTCCTATCTCCACTTCATTTAGTTGTTTTTCTGGGGTTTTATCTTGTTCCTTCATTTGGTACATAGCCCTCTGCCTTTTCATCTTGTCTGTCTTTCTGTGAATGTGGTTTTTGTTCCACAGGCTGCAGGATTGTAGTTCTTCTTGCTTCTGCTCACGTTAAGAACTATTAATAAATCTTATATGAAACAATAAACCTATATTAATTAATTGAGCTACACAGAAAATGTTACTAATGATTATTTGAGTGGTAAGATTTTAGATATTTTATTCTTTATACTTGTCTCTATTTTCTAGTATCTCTTCCATATGTATTCTTACGATTGACAGAAAACATTTTTTAATAGGACTACATGCTATTGAGATAATTGACTTAAAAGACAAAAGATGGTTTAAATGACATTTGGTGTTAAGATATTTATGTATAAAAATAATTTGTTATGTGTATTATCAAAAACATAGTAAGCCCAATCATTTTGCTTAAGTGAATGATGATATAATTTAAGGAAATGGTTGTGGATCCTGCCCCTCTGCATGCCCTATGGATAAGTTTCACTGAGATGTAAAAATGCTGCAACTGATTTTTCTTAAAATAAATTATTTTTTCTTTGCTTAATGACAGTTGCTGTCCTGTTTTTCTGTTTAAGGAACATACGCTATGGACTCTATCACTCACTCTTAGAATGGTTCCATCCTCTCTACCTACGTGATAAGAAAAATGGCTTCAAAACACAGCATTTTGTCCATGCAAAAACAATGCCAGAGCTATATGACCTTGTTAGCAGGTACAAAACAGAAATTTTTTTGGCCTTATGACCTTCAGCAATGACACCTGAGCTTCTTATAGGATACTGTTAAGTTGAGGGGAAGGGGAAAAGGGGTAGGACATCAAAATAGTAAAAGTAGTGGTTGTGTTAAGACAAAATATATTTTTTCTTCCTACTTTTCAGAACTTTCATAATATGGTCATATTACCTCTATAAATTGAAACCAACAAAACTGAGGATGGTAGTAAGTCAAAACTTCAGTTCCCTCCTTACATGCTATTTTCTTTGTCAGGACCTTGAAGAAGGGCAACATGGTCTAACGGACACTGAAGAGGATGTGGCATCTGGCAGATTTGTATTTGAATCCTGGCTCTTGTTACTTACAGGCCTTAAACAGGTCACCGTTCTGAGCCTCAGATTCTTGCTCTGTGAAGTGGGGCTAATAATGCCTTCTGTATAGGGCTCAGCATAGTATGTGAGAAGTATCTGTCACTATGCCTGGTACAGAATAATGGTGTTGTTATTACCATTATTCTTAAAATGATGACTTTCACTTTGGCATTTGTCCCTAGTCTTCACCACGTTTTATTCTGCGTTTACCCTTCTTGCTTCTGGGGCTCCTAGAGGATGGTGGACCTTTAAAGGTTAAGAGGCAGCCATCTCTGCCTGGACACTCATTGTAGACCAGAAGACAAAAAAAAACTCCTTGCATCCAGATGACTTCTCTAAGGAAATAGTACAGTTGGAAGAGGTCAGCATAGGCTTTAAGTCAGAAGTCCAGTTCTTTTTTCTTACTGACTGTATAGCCTTGAACAAACTACTTCATCTTCCGAGAACTCAGTTTCTTTATCTGTTTATACATCACAGGGTTGTCGTGAGAATGAATGAGGTAATGAGTATAAAGTGCCTAGTACAGTTTCTCGTACACAGTGGAACACAGACCAACAGTGCTTCTCTCACCTCTCAGACAGGCAGTCATTTTCCTGGAATCAACCTGCTGTTCTAAGTAGTTACGGAGTACAGCACAAGATTAGGCATCAGGCAGATCTGCATGTGGGTTCCAGCTCCTGTTACTTACCAGCTTTGTCACCTAAAACAAAGTACCCTACTGAGCATTAGGTTCTTGCTTTCTAAAGTGAGAATAATAATGCTTACCTTATAGTTATAAATATACACACACACTCACACCTCATAGGGCTCAGAGTAATAATATGTGAAAGATGCAGCTGTGGCTCAAGTGAATTCATAGATTTTTATAGTCAAAGTTTTGGGTAGTTATCCCCAAAAATGCATTTGGCAGGACAGTTCAAGCTCTTAGTACATCTTAAAAGCAGAAACATTAATCCTATAGTTCTGGAGCACCACTCTTTTCATTGGAATTAGTTGCCGGAAGGAAACCAGATTGTATGCACACTGATTACAACTCTACTTTTTAAGTTAAGACATTAAAAAGAAAAAGATTAGGAAATACACCAAAGTGCTGTGTATTAAACAGTGGTTGTGTTAGCTAAGGGGTTTGTGTGTGTCTGTGTTGTCATTTTTGTCTCTTTAGTTTTCTACCTTCTCTGCACTGCAGTAGTTTTTTGGTACTTTCCAAATAGGAGAAAATTAATTTTTAAATATTTGTTGCAAAGATAGATCCTTAAGACTTTACTATGAATGGATTCAGATAATAAACATTGTTCTCATTGCTTGTCTCTCAGGTACAAACCTGACTTGATTTGGTCTGATGGAGAGTGGGAATGTCCTGATACTTACTGGAACTCTACAAATTTTCTTGCTTGGCTCTACAATGATAGCCCAGTTAAGGTACATGATTATATGACTTATCTCTTATTTTTCTGTTTTGATAAAAGAAAATGTGAGGAACCAAGATCCGGAGTAATAACAATAACGACAACAGCAACAATAATAAATAGTAATATCAACGTGGGCGTGGTAGGATCAGGGAACTTAGTGGATGTTAAAGGTTTCTCCGTTAATTCTTTTTTGGCCCCTTACTTGGAGTATAATCTTTCTTCTTCTCCTTTAATTCTGGATTTTTACAAGATAGTTTTAAATCTTCTTAAATTTAAGTAGGCTAGAAATAGTATGTAGAAGTCCCAGACCACCATAGAGAAAATAAACTATTAAGTAAACAGACATTATAAATGAGAAAACCACCCCAAAAATTAATATATAAAACATGTAAAATTAAATGATAAGAATAAAATGTGAATATCTATGACTTCACCTACTCTATGTTGATTATGTAGTTTAACTCTTAAGGGGAAATTTCATTTCCTTATATTCCAAATTCTTTTTTTTTAATTAATTAACTTATTTTATTTTTTTGGCTGTTTTGGGTCTTCGTTGCTGCGCGCGAGCTTTCTCTAATTGAGGCAAGCAGGGGCTACTGTTTGTTGCGGTGCACAGGCTTCTTATTGCAGTGGCTTCTCTTGTTGCAGAGTGCAGGCTCTAGGCGCATGGGCTTCAGTAGTTGTGGCACACGGGCTCAGTAGCTGTGGCTCACGGGCTCTAGAACGCAGGCTCTGTAGTTGTGGCACACGGGCTTAGTTGCCGTGGATGGCATGTGGAGTTTTCCCGGACCAGGGCTCGAACCTGTGTCCCCTGCGTTGGCAGGTGGATTCTTTTTTTTTTTTTTTTTTATTATTTATTTATTTTTTTATTTTTGGCTGTGTTGGGTCCTCGTTTCTGTGCGAGGGCTTTCTCCAGTTGCGGCGAGCGGGGGCCACCCTTCATTGCGGTGCGTGGGCCTCTCCCGTCGCGGCCTCTCTTGCAGCGGAGCACAAGCTCCAGACACGCAGGCTCAGTAGTTGTGGCTCACGGGCCTAGTTGCTCTGCGGCATGTGGGGTCTTTCCAGACCAGGGCCTGAACCCGTGTCCCCTGCATTGGCAGGCAGACTCTCAACCACTGCGCCACCAGGGAAGCCCTGGCAGGCGGATTCTTAACCACTGTGCCACCAGGGGAGTCCCTCCAAATTCCTGAGGGAACTTTGCCTACCTTGTCCTCTCCCCCATAATCAACACTATTACGCTGCACAATAGCTGCCCATTTAAAGTTTGTATTTCAATACACTTACAAAGCATCAGACATCTTAACCTTCACTATAGAAAATTTCAGAAATTTTACATATTCTAGATTTGTTGTGGATTTTAAAGAAAAATCTAAGTATAAGACCAGTTTGAACTGAGCTTTCTTGGTAGATTCATAAACCTCGAAGGATCTCATTGGGTAAATATTACTAAATTCAGAAAATGGGGAGAAAGAAAAAAGGAAAGATCCTATGTGACAAACTGAAGCAAATTCAGATTGGTTTTCTGGGACTTGCGAGATGTGTGGGGACCTCTAGTGGCGCAGTATTGTGGTTCTTCCCCGATGGTCCTCAGGCTCGGGTGGCTCCGTTGTGGATCCTTGGGTGGGACACCACAGACCCTATTCTACCCACTCTTGTTCTGAATGCTCTCTCACGCATTGGGAAAGAGGGTTGTTTTGGAGATATACTCATGTTAGGAAAGTACTTTTAGGAGAAATAGTCCCTTCTCCTTATTCTCCATTCTCTCTAGTTCCCACGTGGCTCACTCCTGAGCTCTCCGCAGGTCTTCCCTGGGAGGTCACCTTCCCCGTCACCCTATCTAAAATTGCAGCATGCCCCTGTCGCACTGTATGTCTTTCTTTGCTTTATCTTTCTCTTACCACTAAGATATTGATATTGGCCTAACATATTTCAGATATCATTTACCTCATTACTATCTGTCTCCCTCACTAAAGTGTCAGCTTTGGGAGGGCAAGCGTTTGGGTCTGTTCACTGCTATGTCCCCAACCCCACGAACAGTACTTGGCCCAGTTAGGCGCATAGTAAGTATTGGTGCAATGTAAACTAAATCTGGCTCCTGGCCATTTATATTCTTTCCTGGAAGAAGCAAGAAACACTCCTGGATCAGTGTTCCCTGTTTATGTTCATCCCTAACTCTGCTGTGATGTCACATTATAATTTTTCACATATCTGTCTCCTCAGCTAGTCTCTGCTGGATTTCTGAGGGTAAGAACTGTGTTTTATTTACCCTATATAACCCAGTATGAGCCTCATAGTAGTATTTTTTTTTAAACACTTATTTATTTATTTATTTGGCTACGTCAGGTCTTAGTTGCGGTGCACGGGCTCAGTAGTTGTGGCACACGGGCTCTCTAGTTGTGGCGCACGAGCTCTAGGGCACACGGGCTTAGTTGCCCCACAGCATGTGGGATCTTAGTTCCCCGACCAGGGATCGAACCTGCATCCCCTGCACTGGAAGGTGGCTTGTTAACCACTGGATGGCCAGGGAAGTCCCTTATAGTAGTAGTAAACATTTACATTAAGTTATTCCATGTAAGGATTTCTCAAAGTTCAGCAAAACCTTGAGGGAAGGAAAAGAATGTCTGATTTTTTCTTACCTAAGTAAAGAAAGTCAGGGTTGTATCGTGGAAAGCATCCTGAGCTGGGTTCAAATACCTGATTCACAGGCCCAGCTTTCTGAACCTCTGCCTGGGGATGTGACCTCGGGCAAGTCTCCTCCTCTCCATTTCTCCTCTGATAGAATAAGTGGTTTACTAGATGATTTAAACAGGCCATTCCAGCTCTGACATTACACATTGCTAGGCCAGGGTTTCTCAGCCTCGGTACTATTGACATTCGGGGCTGGGTTTTTCTTTGTTGTGAGGGGACTATCCTGTATGTTGTAAGATGTTTAGAAGCATCCCTGGTCTCCACCCACTAGGTGGCAGTAGCACCACCCCCAGTTGTGACAACCAAAAGAACTGTCTCTAGATTTTGCTAAAAGTCTCGCCCAGGGCAAAATGGCCCACAGTTAAGAAACACTGCTCTCGGGCTTCCCTGGTGGCGCAGTGGTTAAGAATCCGCCTGCCAATGCAGGGGACACGGGTTCAAGCCTTGGTCCGGGAAGATCCCACATGCCGCGGAGCAACTAAGCCTGTGCGCCACAACCACTGAGCCTGTGCTCTAGAGCCCATGAGCCACAACTACTGAGCCCGCGCGCCACAGCTACTGAATCCCGTGCGCCTAGAGCCTGCGCACCACAACGAAGAGTAGCCCCCGCTCTCCGCAACTAGAGAAAGCCCACGCACAGCAATGAAGATCCAACACAGCCAAAAATAAAATAAAATTAAAAAAAAAAGAAACACTGCTCTTGACTAAGTCTGCTTCTTGCTTGCAAGTAGGCACCTAATATATCAAACTGTTACGTAAGGAAGCTAAGTGATTTTACCCCCGATGACCCCGGTACTCCTTCCTCCTTTAGGATGTTGTTGTAGTAAATGACCGATGGGGTCAGAACTGTTCCTGTCGCCATGGAGGATACTACAACTGTCAAGATAAATTCAAGCCAGAGACGTTGCCAGATCACAAATGGGAGATGTGCACCTCAATAGACAAGCTGTCCTGGGGCTATCGTCGCGACATGGCAATGGCTGACATCACAAGTGAATCTCGAATCATTTCGGTAAGAGCGCCTGTGAGGTAGTGATTTGTTAACTACCTTCTGACTAAGAGTGATGGAAGCACTGTGGAGGGAAGTGCAGGCTGATAGATCCCTTTAGGGTTACTGAACACACTCATAAAACCTGTCCTAAGGAACTAGGTATAATTAAGAAGAGTTCTGTACAGAGACGTTTTTCCCAGGATTATTTTCAGTTTGACATTTGGGTTGTTTCAATTTCTTGCCACCATAAAGGAATAATTATGTAGATTTAGGGATTTTCCTTAACCATTAAAATGTTTCTGAATGTAATATGGATTAATGCTTAGAGGGTTGATGTAGTATCACAACTATATAGAAGTAACTGCATAAGAAAAGCACCAAAAGGAAACATCAAAAGTTAATGGTGTGATGTCTTTGGGGTACTGTAACAAAACCTCCTTTTTAAAATATTCTGTATGTAGCCTTAATTTTTCTGGGCTGCCTTGAAGTGCTACCGTTTGAGGTCACACTAAACACACACGCATCCCACTCCAAAAATCTTAAAGAATATATCTCTTTACAGCATGTTTTCCTGAAGGGGCAACATACACATTTATGTAGCCCACCACATACACAGTGTCCTGAAATTCATCAGATCTTTTCTACCTCCCCAGAGTCTCCACAGCACCTGCTCTGAATCTCTCCTCTCTGATCCCTGTCTTCTCTCTGGATGGCTCCATGGGATTCCTTCATGACCAAGTGCTCTGTTTTCAGTTCCCCTGCTCACACTCTGTGCTTCTGACACACGACCCTTCCCACTGCATATGGCACCACAGCAGGTGCCGGTTCACGGGGAAGTGCCTGTGATTACTCCCTGGAATTCGAGTTAATATATTTCTCCACCTTGTAGCAGGATTTTAAAATTTTCTCATATAAGCTTATCCTGCTTTTATAATGACAAAAATATATAGTATTTTCCAAAGGGTAAAGGATATTCACAAAACAGAGGGAGAATGTAGCCTAGATTCTTTTTCTTCCCTTCATCTGTGTGTTCGAAGCATTTCTCCAGTCTTGGCATTCAGAGCTGGGATTTTCCTTGTTTCTGTTCTCTCCAGGAACTGATTCAGACAGTAAGTTTGGGAGGCAACTATCTTCTCAACATTGGACCAACTAAAGATGGACTGATTGTTCCCATCTTCCAAGAAAGGCTTCTTGCTGTTGGGAAGTGGCTGAGCATCAATGGGGAGGCTATCTATGCCTCCAAACCATGGAGGGTACAATCTGAAAAAAACACGACCTCTGTGTGGTGAGTCTAGTCTTCTGTTACGTGCAGGAACGGGATGTGGCCCATCCTGAGCCGGCATCTCCTTGGGTCCACAATGGCACAAGCCAGGCTGGGAGTCATCTTGAGGAAATGCAGAAGCGGTCCTTTTGCTATTCAATTTGTGCCCAGGTTTATGTTTTAGGCCCCAGGGTATCTTTGACTAGTGAGGGAGGCCGAAGGCTTGGTGAAAAAAGAAAGAGCTACAAAGTATCAGTCAATTTGCTTGACAATGTTACCCCACCTCCTAAAAATACTAACAGCTGATATTTGTACAACATCCACAATATGCAGGCTTCATTCTAAATTCTTTCCCCTCATTTAATCCCCTCAACAATCCCACCAAGTTGATACTATCATTATCAGGTTACAAGTGAGAAAGCAGACTCAGGGCAGTAATATCACTTGCCTAGAATTGCAGAGCTACTAAATGGAGAAGTCACGATTCATACTTGGATTGTGGATCTAGTTATTTGATCTTGCGCTTCAGTTTTTTTCAACTGCAAAATGGGGTGATGATATGTAACTTCCTAGAGCGTTTGTGAGGGTTAAATGAGATAACATATGTAAAGTATCAGCAGAGTGCCAGGCACAAACTAACTGCTCAGTGAAAGACCTCTGTAAGTGTTATACCAGAGAGCAGGGGTCTTTGGATCAGGGGAAACACGTTCAAACTTCTGTTTTGGATGAGTTTCTATTTAGTGATTTTCACCCTCTTCTCTAAGCATGGTGAAATCTCAGAACAACAAACTTGTCTTGGGAATTCCCTGGCGGTCCAGTGGTTAGGACTCTGCGCTTTCACTGCCATGGGCCAGGGTTCGATCCCTGGTCGGGGAGCTAAGATCCCACAAGCTGTGTTGGGTGGCCAAAAATTTAAAAACAAAAAAATTTTTAAATTAAAAACAAAAACAAAAACCCAAATTTGTCTTCGTTGCACACCTTGCCCTTGTTATATCCTTGACTGTTTTCATATGGATTTGGAGTCAAAGAATGATTTGAATAATGAGGCAAATGGCTTCAGTGTGAGATAACTAGTATAAGAGTTAAAAATTTTTTTAAGAAAACTTAGAACCCCATAGAGAGAGAAAATGGAAGATATCACCAGAAAGAATCTTCCAGGGCTGCTTTCTTCCCACAGACCTTAATTGGTATCGAGTTATTAGTGCTTCCTCGTAGCAGTTCTTGGACTTGGTAGATAATTGAAAGGGGAATGTATAAGGTCGTGTGGCAGGGTAATAAGCCAGGTGTCTTTGACAATAATGTTTCTTTTTTCCCAGGTATACCTCAAAAGGATCAGCTGTTTATGCCATTTTCCTGCACTGGCCAGAAGATGGAATCTTAAGCCTTAAATCCCCCATAACTACTTCGACTACAGAGGTAAAGAGCCTCAGTCAGTCTTGTCAGAGATGTAACTTTTTGTAAAGGAATTGGCAAGCCTTCTCTAATTCTTCCTTCCTTCCCCAGGTTTCTCCCATATTTATTCCCCTTTTGGACTGTCTTCCCTGCCATGGCCCAGCATAGTTGTTTCCCACCATGTTCAGGCCACATTCTGTGCTCATCAGTGCATTAATATTTTTTCCATTCCCTTTTGCTTTCTACAGGTAACAATGCTGGGAATCGAAAAGCATCTGAAGTGGTCCCCAAATCCAGGTGAAGGTCTCCTCGTGTACCTGCCCCAGTTACCACCCTCTGCTCTTCCGACTGAGTTTGCTTGGACTGTAAAGCTGACAGGAGTGGAGTGATCATTGGAGTTCAACAAGAAAGGGACACTGCCTGCACTTTGATTTTCCTCTTATAGTACCATCACTGTAATAAACTGCTCTTGTGTACTCACACATCTCTTTTCCAACGCATTTTAATAAAAGGAATGAATTACGTTACACTGATGTCTCACAGGATCAAAGATCTGAGATCGATTGCTAGCATCTCTCTCTCTGATCAGCAGAAGGGATTGAACAGTTAAGCTCATCCTAACTTTGGGAATTTTCTATGATGGAAACTTCACTCCATTCTGCGTTTCATAACCTGCTTGTTTACTCAAATGACTTCAGATCAAGAATAAGCCAAGTCATCCCGTTGCCTATGGGAGGAGCTGAAAAGGATTTGGCAAAATCCACTACATGCTATTTATTTAGCATCAAATGTGACCAATTACCCCCACCTACCCCCAGGAGCAGGAGATCCTGGAGGGGAAGGAAAATGCTTCCTAGGCTGCTAATAGCTTTTTAGAAGTTTCCAAAGCAAACTAAGAGCTCTGAAATTCAGTCTATTTACAGTGATACTATGAAGAAAATGAATGTGATTCTGCCCTGCTTTCTTTAATACAATCAAATAAATAAATTTGTACATCAAATTATTTTCTACCAAAAAGCATGTTGTAGCTTTCTTCTTCCAGTTTCTATGTGGATTGCTTATAGCCTTATGTTTATGTTTTATAAAAAAGTAGAAGGGGGGTAACCTGCCAAGTCTCTTTAATGCAGAGCAAAGAAAGTAATTCCTTTGGTTCTTCTACTCCTCACTTCTAGTACCATTCTTTTGAGGTGACTATCAGTTCACCCTCTTTAATTGTTATAGATCTAATAAAGTTTTCTGTTTCTTTTTTATTTACTACATGTATTTGGAAATCCTTACCCTACATTTACAGAAAATTTGTTTTTCTCAAGCACATATGAAACATTTACAAATGTAAATACCAAAGACACAATGTCATACAGACTATATAGTATGTCTGCAACATATTTAAAGGACCATAAGAACTTGGAGGAAAAAAACTGTTATGTTTGGAAATTTTAAAACACACGTCTAAATACTTATTGATCAAAGAAAGCACCATATGGGGAGTTAGAAAATACTTAGAATGATAATGAAAACTCTATGCATTGAAACTTGTGAAATGTAGGTTTAAAAAAAAGTCTTTAGAGAGGGTTCTGGGAAGATGGCAGAGAGGAATCACCAAGAATCTGTCTCCTCACCTAGACAACAATTGCACTGGCAGAATCTGATGTAACTGGTGTAACTATTTTAACGTAACTATTTTGAAACTCTGGAGTCTAAGGAAGGCTTGCAACTTCCAGAGGAAGACTTGGATGGTAAAATCTGGTTAATTCTGTTCAATTTCAGCTACCCATCCCTCATCCCTAGTCATGGAGTAGGCAGCTGTGCATGTGTTCTTGGAGCAACTTACACACAGCTTGTGAGAGCCAAGCTGGGTAAAAGGACCCTGTCCTCCAAATGTCAGGGATTTGTGCTCTGATTGCTGCTTTTGACCACAGAGTTACAGGCAGAGAGGTGGGCAAGCCACTGTTGTACCTTCCCCATTGTTGCAAGCCCCTCTTCCAACAGCTAAAGTAACTTCCAGAGGATTTAAAAGGCTGGTGCTCTTTTTCCCCCCTTTTGTATTTTCCCCCTTTTGGGAGCTAGACATTAAAGGTTAGGAAATTCAAGAACAACTGCTTATGTGGGGAATATTAGAAAGTGACCATGCATGCCCAGGAAAAGAGTCAGAAAAGGCCTGAGAAGATCTTAAGTTTACACCTCTAGCTTATCCTTGGCACAGAGACAGCCTACAACAATCAAAAAGGAAAAAAAAGCAATGAACAAAAACTACAAAAAACAGCAAACTCTGGGGAAGGGGGAGGGTCTGATTTCCAGAGTTGCCATATTATTAGATTCAAATGTCCAGTTTTCAACAACAAGAACAACAACACAATCACAAGACATACAAAGAAACATGAAAATATGGCCCATTCAAAAGAAAATAGTAAATCAACAGAAACTGTTCCTGGAAAAGAACTGATGGCAGATATACTAGACAAAAACTTTAAAATAACCGTTTTTAAAATGTGCAAATAACTAAAGGAAGATGTGGAGAAATTCAAGAAAATGATGTATGAGTGAAATGAATATATCAATAAAGAGACAAAAAACCTAAAAATAAAAATTCTGGAGTTGAAAAGTATAATAACAAATCAAAATTTCACTAAAGGGATTCAAAGGCAGAGTTGAGTAGGCAGAAGAAAGAACAGTGAACTTGATGATAAGACAATGGAAATTATTGAGTCTGAGGAGCAGAAAGAAAAAAGATTGAAGAAAAGATCATATATTTGGCCATGAATTAGTCTCAGTAGATTTTTTTTAAATAAGTATTTTTCATAGTATCTTCTATGACCACAACTAGATGAAGTTAGATATCAATAACAGAGGGAAAACTGGAAAATTCACCGAATTGTGGAAATTAAACAATGCACTCTTAAACAACCAATGTATCAAAAAAGAGATCACAAGGAAAATTAGAAAATACTTAGAGATGAACGAAAACAAAAACACAACACACCAAAGCCAGCAAAATCAGTGCTAAGGGGGAAATTTATTGGTATAAACACATCCAAAAAAAAAAGAAGGTGAAGAAGAAGAAGGGAAATTTCAAATCAACAACCTAAATCTAGAGCTTAAGGAACTAGAAAAAGAAGAACAAACTATAACTAGCAGAAGGAAGGAAACAATAAAGATTAGAGCAAGATAAACAAAATAATATAAAAACAATAGAGAAAATCAATGGAACCAAAAGTTGATTCTTAAAAAAGTCAACAAAATGGCAAGCCTGTAGATAAATGGGCTAAGAAATAAAGAGAAAAGACTCAAATTACTAAAATTAGAAATGAAGTTGGGGGCATTACTACCAATTCCACAGAAATAAAAAGAATTGTAAGAAAGAAATATGAACAATTGTATGCCAGCAAAAAGGATAACCTAGATGAAAGTGGACAAATTCCTAGAAACACAAAACCTACCAAGACTAAATCATGAAGAAATAGAAAAATCTGAATAGATCTATAACTAGTAAGGATATTGAATCAGTAAAAAGAAATCCCCTGACAAAGAAAAGCCCTGGACCCGATGGCTCCTTTGGTGAATTCTACCAACATTTAAAGAGAACTAAAAAGAGCTAACACCAATTCTTCTCAAACTTTTCCCAAAAATTGAAGAGGAGGGAACACTTCTTAACTCATTCTATACTACCCTGATACCAAAGCCAGACAAAGACACTACAAGAAAACAAAACTACAGGCCAATATCCCTTATGAACATTAGTACAAAAATCCTCAACAAAATACTATCAAACTGAATTCAACAGTATAGTAAAGGGATTATATGTCATGACCAACTGGGATTTATTCCTGGAATGCAAGTATGGTTCAACATACAGAAATCAATCAGTGTAACACACCACATTAACAGGATGAAAAAAAAAACCACATGAGCATCTCAATTGATGATGAACAAGCATTTGACAAAATTTAACACCTTTGCATGACAAAAACACTGAACAAACTAGGAACAGAAGAAAACTACCTACTGAATACAAGCCATATATGAAAAAACTACATCAGACATCATACTCAAGGGTGAAAGACTGAAAGCTTTTCTTCCAAGATCAAGAACAGGACAAGAATTCCCACTTTCACCATATTAAACATAGTACTTAGAGTTTTAGCCAGAGCAACTAGACAAGAAAAATAAAAGACATCCAAATTGGAAATGAATTAAAAGTATCTCTGTTTGCAGATGATATGATCTTATATATAGAAAACCCTAAAGATTCCACACAAAAAAATCTGTTAGTTACAACAGTAATCAAAACAACATGGTACTTGCATAAAACAGACATGTAGACCAATGGAATAAAAGAGAAACCAGAAATAAATTCTCACATATATGGACAAATTATTTTTGACAAGTGTGCCAAGACCACTCAATGGGGAAAGGACAATCTTTTCAAAAAATGATGCTGGGAAAACTGGATATCCATATGCAAAGAATGAAGTTAGACCCTAACCTGACACCATACAAAAGTTAACTCAAAAATCAAATATCTACATGTAAGACCTAAAACAATACAACTCTTCAAAGAAAACATAAGACAAAACCTTCATGATATGAATTTGGCAGTGCTTTATTGGCTATGCCACCAAAGGCACAGACAACAAAAGAAAAAATAGACAAAAAGACTTCATGAAAATTTAAAAATCTTGTGCATTAAAAGGCACTCTCAAGAGAGTTTTAAAAAAAAGCAACCCCCAGAATGACAGATAATATTTGCAAATCATATATCTGATACGGGATTAATATCCAGAATACATAGTGAACTACTAAAATTCAATTAACAACAACAACAACAAAAAAGTAATTCAAAAATGGGCAAAGGGGCTTCCCTGGTGGCGCAGTGGTTGAGAATCTGCCTGCCGATGCAGGGGACATGGGTTCGCGCCCTGGTCTGAGAAGATCCCACATGCCGTGGAGCAGCTGGGCCCGTGAGCCACAACTACTGAGCCTGCGCGTCTGGAGCCTGTGCTCCACAACAAGGGAGGCCACGATAGTGAGAGGCCCGCGCACTGCGATGAAGAGTGGCCCCTGCTTGCCACAATTGGAGAAAGCCCGCACACAGAAACGAAGACCCAAAACAGCCAAAAATAAATAAATAAATAAATAATAATTAAAAAAAAAAAAGTCAAGCACGGATGGCTTCTTTAAAAAAAAAAAATGGGCAAAGGACTTGAATAGACATTTTTCCAAAGAAGATATACAAATGGCCATAAGACATGAAAGATATTCAAAATTACTAAGCACTAGGGCAATGCAAATTAAAACCGCAGTGAGATACCACTTCATAATCATTAGGATGGCTATTATCAAAAAACAAAAGCCAGAAAATAACAAGTGTTGGCAAAAATATGGAGAAATTGGAACTGTTGTGCATTACTGGTGGGAATGTAAAATGGAGCAGCTGGTTGCGGAAAACGGTATAGCAGTTTCTGAAAAAATTAAACACAAAACTACCACATGGTCCAGCAATTCCATTTTTTGGATATATACCCAAAAGAACTGAAAACAGAATCTCAAAGAGATTATGTGTAGACCCATGTTCATAGCAGCATTATTCACAATAGCTAAAACATGGAAGTGTATATATATGTAGCTGATTCTTGAACAATATGGGTTTGAACTGTGCAAGTCCATTTATATGCAAATTTTTAAAATAAATACTACAGTACTAACCCAATCAAAAATGGGCAGAAGACCTAAATAGACATTTCTCCAAAGAAGACATACAGATGACCAAAAGGCACGTGAAAAGATGCTCATCATTGCTAATTATTAGAAAAATGCAAATCAAAACTACAATGAGGTACCACCTCACACCGGTCAGAATGGCCATCATTAAAGTCTACAAATAACAAATGCTGGAAATGGTGTGGTGAAAAAGAACCCTCCTACAGTGTTGGTGGGAATGTAAACTGGCACAGCCACTATGGAAGACAGTATGGAGGTTCCTCAAAAAACTAAAAATAGAGCTGCCATATGATCCAGCAATCCTACTCCTGGGCATATATCTGGAAAAAAACTATAATTTAAAAAGATACATGCACCCCTGTGTTCATAGCAGCACTATTTACAATAGCCAAGACACAGAAACAGCCTGAATGTCCGTTGACAGATGAATGGATAAAGAAGATGTGGTGTATATAGTTGGGAATTCCCTGGTGGTCCAGTGGTTAGGACTCTGCCCTGTCACTGCCAAGGGCCCGGGTTCGATCCCTGTTGGAGCCAAAAAAAAAAAAAAAAGAAAAAGATGTGATATATATACATATATATATATGTATAGATACATGTATCTATATCTATATCCACAAGGGACTACTACTCAGCCATAAAAAAGAATGAAATAATGCCATTTGCGGCAACATGGATGGACCTAGAGATTATCATACTAAGTGAAGTCAGACAGAGAAAGACAAATACCATATGATATCACTTATATGTAGAATCTAAAATATGACACAAATGAACTTATCTACAAAACACAAACAGACTCACAGACATAGAACAGACTTGTGGTTGCCAAGAGGGAGGGAGGGTGGGGAGGGATGGGCTGGGAGTTTGGGATTAGCAGATGCAAACTATTATATATAGAATGGATAAACAACAAGGTCCTACTGTATAGCACAGGGAACTATATTCAATATCCTTTAATAAACCATAATGGAAAAGAATATGGGGAAGAAGTGTGGCCATTGGGGCCGTTTAGGCAGCGGCAGCTCCAGGCACCGTGGCTCCAGAAGGAAGCAGTGCCGCGTCCCAGGCCGGGGCTCTGCTGCAAGCCTGGCGGGGGGCCGGACAGGAGCCACAGCTTCGTGCACCACATCCGGCGGAGCCAGCTCGCCCTGTGCTGCACTGCCCCGCGCACCGCCACTGCCCCCAGCCTGGCCTGGCCACCCGTGACTCCTGCTCAGCTCCCCGCGGGGATGACTACGACAGGAGGGTGAAGCAGGCGGCCGGGGAGAAGGCGAGGAGGCAGCACAGGCCTGTGCCCACTCGGCCTCGAGAGCCTGACCTGCAGGTGTATCTGCCACTGTAATGTGGGCGGGCAGGTGCGTCACTGTTGGCCAGCGCCCACTGGCGCACGACCATTAGCGCGAGACCGTTGTCGTGCAGCAGTTGGAGATCCTGCTCCGCCAACGGTCGGCCTGCCAGTGGTCACGGCAGAGAGCGCAGTGAGAGGTGGATCGGCCTTCCCCATCCCGGCCTCAGGCCGGCGGGTGAGCTGGGAGGCCCCGGGGGGCTGGCTGAGGGCTGTGTCCTGCAGAACTCCAGAGCCCTTGCCACGCCGCCCACTGGCTGCGCCTAGCCCTTGACCTAATGGTGGCAGCAGTCTCCATGGGTCGCAGTCCATGGAGGCCTCAGCAACCGAAGTATACGGACACTGCCATTAAGGCGACAGCTTCACCAGCTTCGGTCTCTCCGTTCAAGTATCTGATTGGTATTTGCTAACATTTGTTTTAGTGGAGGTTTATAGGAACATCGTGACCTGACCTCAAGAACAAAGGATCTGACCCCAGAAGTTTGCAACAGCTAACCACGCCCCCCCCCCTCACCTTTCCCATAAAAGGGCTTTGCTGAAAGCTTTCAGGGAGTTCAGGGTTTTTAAGGCATGAGCCAGCCGTCTCCTTGCATGGCCCTGCAATAAACCTTTCTCTGTTCCAAACTCTGATGTTTCGGTATTGTTTGGCCTCATTGTGCATCGGACACACGACTTGCTTTTGGTAACACTAACAATCTACAGCAAACATTATACTTAAAGGCATGATGTTTAGAAAAAAGCTCTTCCAACCAGGAGTGAGATGGGGCGCCAAGCATCACTGCTACTATTCAGTGTTGTTTGGGAGGTGCTAATCAATGCAGTAAAACAAGTAAAAAAATCAGGGGCGTAAGAATCAGAAAGGATGAAACCACGCAGTCATTGTTCTTGGATGATGGGATTGTTCACATAGAAAACTTCAAAGAATATATACAAATTCTAAAGTATTAGAATTAGGGGCATTCCCTGGCGGTCTAGCTGTTAGGACTCGGGGCTTTCGCTGCCGGGGCCTGGTTCAATCCCTGGTCGGGGAACTGAGATCCAGCAAGCCTCGGGGCATGGCCAAAAAAAAAGTTATTAGAATTAATAAGATACTTTAGCAGGTTTTTGGATCCATCAATAAAAAGCAATTGCATACCTACAGTCCAGAAACTAGAAAACGATGAAAAAATTCCATTTACCTTAACAAAAGATATAAAATACCTAAAACAAAATTAGCAAAAGTTGTGCAAGAGACTCAACAGCCGAAGTTCCAACTTCTCTAAGTTTCCAACCGCCATTTCCCACCGAAAGGAGATGGCGGGGCAACAAGATGGCTCCAGGCAGCATCTCAGACCTTTTGGACGCTTTGGCACCCCAGTCTCCCTGATTGTATGGAAGGTTCCCAGTAAATCCTGTTGGGTGAATCCGCAAATAGATCCAACTCCTGGCAAAATCATGGCCCCAGGTGTGTCCTCAACTTGTAAATTTTCCAGTAGATACTGAATGTCTGGAATGCTTTGGGGTGTGATTCCAGGATGATTCTAATGAGAAGAGTAGATCCAAATCCTTAAAAATTTCATCCAAAAGAATGATCCCAACTCTGTCTTCAGGATTGCATGCAATGTGTTGAGTAAATCCGCGCTGTTGGGCTTGATTCCAGGATCGTTCCATTGGAGACAGGGAGATCCAACTCCTTACAAACTCAAGTCCCAGACTATGTCTCCAACCCTAAGACTTCTAGACTGCATCTTAAAGTCTGGAGTAAATCCACACTGTAGGACAGGATTCCAGATTCCAGAATGGTTACAATGGAGATTAGTAGATCTGACTTTTCACAAAATCGAGATCTGAGGTGTGTTGTTTCTTTCAGTGGAATAGCTCAGTGGAGGGTCACAGACCAGGATGGTTTGCTGTGCAACCACGTGGATGGACCCCCTTACAAAATGGAGGCTCAAGGTGTGTCCCCAACTCTTAAACTTTCTAGATTATATCAAATATCCTTAGTAAGTCTACTATGGAGGATCTTTCTCAGTGGAGAGGAGTAAGTTGAACTCCTTGGCTTTGCCTTCAATTCAAATGTCTCAAATAATTCAGTGCCAGGATTACCAGGCCAGGACTGGATAGTTTGCAGTGAAGAGTGGATTGAACCCCTTACAAAACTGTGGCCTAAGGCATGTCTGGACTTTTCAGCCGGGGACTTTGGGAGGCCACGTCCTCCCATCTGCCATCAAAATATTTTTTCACTGTGCTTATCTTAGAAAACTGATAAAAGTGACTCCCATAGTCTGTTAATGGGCTGAGAATTTTCTGAAGGTAGGCAATCCTGCCCAGTGGCCACCAGGGGACGTGTGGTGCAGCTGAGGAGACCTTTTCCAGGCCCAAGACACCGCACTTGGGGGGACTTTCTTGGGCCATAGACCCAGCCGGTCAACCTCAAGCAGGTGGAAAGGTGGGACTGGGCCTCTGAGGCCCAATGGACTCTACCGTCAGTCGTCTCAGGGACTTTCCCTCAATTTATTTATTAATTATGTTTTTGCCATGTAAAAAACAGCTTTATTGAGATATAATTCACATTATACAATTCACTCATTTAAAATGTACAATTAAGTGGCTTTTAGTATATTCACAGTGGTGTCAACCATCGACACAATCAATTTTAGAATATTTTTATCATCCCCAAAAGAAACCCCGTACCTTTTAGCAGTCACTCTCATCTCCCCTCAACACTCTCCCAGCCCTAGCTAACCACAAATCTACTTCCTATCTCTGTGAATTTGCCTGTTCTAGGTACCTTACACAAGTGGAGCCATACAATATGTGGTCTTTTGTGTCTGGCTTCTTTCAGTTAGTATAATTTTTTCAAGGTCAATGCATGTCAACACACATCAGTACTTTATTTCTTTTTTATGGCTGAATAATATTCCATTGTATGGGCACACCACCACATTTTATTTACTTATTCATCGCTTAATGGACATTTGGGTTGCTTCCACTTTCCAGCTAACTATAAATAGGCTGCTATGAACATCCATGTACAAGTTTTTTGTGGACATATGTTTTTATTTCTCTTGAGTATATAGAGTGGGATTACTGGGTCAAATGGATTTTTTAAGGCTAATATTCCATTGTACATATATATCGTGTTTTGTTTATCCATTCATAAGCTGATGAACACCTGAATTGTTTACACCTTTGGGATATGAGAAATGTTGCTATGAACATTGATGAATAAGTTATTTCTTTGAGTTCCTCCTTTTCAGCTTTCTTGGGTATATACCTAGGAGTGGAATTGCTGGATCTATGGTAATTTTAAGTTTAGCTTTTTGAGGAATCACCAAACTGTTTTCCACAGCAGCTGCACCATTTATATTCACCATTTATATAGTCATGTATAAAGATTCCAATTTCTCCACATCCTCACCAACACTTATTTTCTGTCTTTTTGACAATAGCCATTCTAGTGGATGTGAGGAGATTCTTTTATTTTCAAACCACTTTTTAAAGTTATAATATTCCAGGAAATCCATTTCAACAAAGTTTTCAGATTTATTGTCCATAAATTTGTATGTTAAACAGTGCAGTGTCTTTAATTCTGTCCTCTTCTTTTATTCATGGCTTTTTTGTGTGTGATCAATGTGCTTATACAATGTTGTCAATTTTATTAGTCTCAAAAAGCCAGTTTTCTTTTTTTTTTAATTGGATGATTCCCTCTCAATTGTAACTTTTTTCCCTATATCATTTAATTTTCTATCTTTTATTTTGGGCTTCATTCTACTTATTTAGAGTTTTTCAGTTGTTCTTTTTCTCACATCTTGAATTAAAATAAGATTCCAACTGCAGGTGACCCTAGGCCGACTCTCATACCTTTGCTAGTATTACTCTTACAGTAAATATTTACTTAGTGCCAGCCATGTACCTGGTATTGTGGGCACCACAGTGAACAACCAGTTAAAGTCTTTGATCCATTTTGAGTTAACTTTTTTTTTTTTTTTTTTGAGTTAACTTTTGTATGTGGCATCAGGTAAGGATCCAACTTCATTCTTTTGTATGTGGATATCCAATTTTCCCAGCACCATTTGTTGAAAAGACTATTCTTTCCCCATTGAATGGTCTTGGCATTCTTATTGAAAATTATTTGATCATATATGCAAGGGCTAATTTCTGGATTTTCTATTCTCTTCCATTGGTCTATATGTCCCCCTTTATGCCAGTACCACACCATTTTAATTAACATAGTAAGTTTTGAAATCAGGAAGTGTGAGTGCTCCAACTTGGTTCTTTTCTTAAAGAACATGTTGGCTATTCAAGGTCCTTGAGATTCCTTATGAAATGTAGGATTTTTTTTTCTATTTCTGCCAAAACCATCACTGGGATTTAAATAGGGATTGCAGTGAATCCGTGGACCACTTTTGGGTAGTATTAACATCCTAACAACATTAAATCTTCCAATTCATGAACACGGATATCTTTTCATTTACTGACGTCGTCTTTAATTTCAGCAATGGTTTGTACTTTTCAGTGTAAAAGTCTCAAATGTCATATTTATTTTAAATGTCATGCTAGTATTTTGGGGTCAAGTTCAGCCCTCTAGCTGCAGGCTTGAGGATTCTGTCAGTAGTGCTCTGTTATGATGGAGAAAATTTTTGGTGCTGTGGAAGCATAACAAAACACTTATCGGGGCTTCCCTGGTGGCGCAGTGGTTGAGAATCTGCCTGCTAATGCAGGGGACACGGGTTCGCGCCCTGGTCTGGGAAGATCCCACATGCCGCGGAGCAACTAGGCCCGTGAGCCACAACTACTGAGCCTGCGCGTCTGGAGCCTGTGCTCCGCAACAAGAGAGGCCACGATAGTGAGAGGCCCGCGCACCGCGATGAAGAGGGGCCCCCGCTCGCCGCAACTAGAGTAAGCCCTCGCACAGAAACGAAGACCCAACACAGCCAAAAAAATAAATAATTAATTAAAAATAAATATCCCAGTTGTCATATAAAAAAACAACAACAACAACAAAAAACACTTATCATGTCTTGTTCTCTCCCTAGCTAAAATCTGAGTCCCTTGAAAACAGGGACAGTGCCTTCTCTGCCTCTCCTGAGAATGCCAGTCAGTGCACTTACTAGCTGGATATCCACCCACCCAGTAGCCACAGTGACTACTTACAAAATGCAAATTTGATCGTATCTTCCTGCTTAAAATCCTTCAAAAGCATTGCTATTAGGATAGCTGTTATTAACGTGTTCTCCAAAGCCCTGTGGTACAGTCCCTGCCAATCTCTCCCATCTTAGTATGAAGACTCCTTCTAACTCCCTGCTGGCTCTCCAGTCATGTGGCCTTCTTTTCATCTTTCTAAAACAATGTTTTCAAACATTTCTAATTGCAGCCTACAGAAAGGATTTTATTTTATAGTGCAACCTAGTTTGTTATGCATTAACAAACAAAAGTTTTGTAAAGCAGTACAGTACTTAGCTTTACTACTTATACAATGCACTCTGATATTTTCTATTCTATTTCTTTGAAAAAGTACCCACTAAATTGATATTATTACCAATGAGGTACAACACACATTTTGAAAACCACTGCTCTGAGCATTCAATTTCTTTGCCTCGGGGCCTCTGCATATGCTATGCTCTGTCTGGAAAGCTTTTCTTGTATCCTCTTTACCTGGGTAAATTTTACTCATTCTTCAATCAAAGGATGCTTCTCTCTCCGGAGTCGACTGCCTGCATTTAAGTCCTGAAGATCGTGATGAATGAGTTAATACATGCAAATAACTCAGAACAGCGCGTGGCAAATAGTAATGCTTCATCTTATTAATGCGGAAGGTAATTCTACAACTATTCGTGTGACTGTTAATATCTGTCTTCCCACACCTCCCAGACTACAAACTCATTAAGTCAGAGACTTTGGTTAATTTTTGTTCATCTTTATAGTCCTAGCGCCTCACTTCGCCTGGCACACAAAGGGCGCGTATAAACAACGGCTAAGGAAACACTGCCCAGAAGAAATAAAAACGTAGACAGACTGGGTACGGAGCCAGCGTAGGGCGTCACCACGGCGCTCCAGAGGCCCCGCCCCACAGGCGGGGCCCTGCCCACCTGGCTGTCAGTGGTCACGTGGGGCTCCGCTGGGTTGCCGCCGGCGAAGCTGGGCCAAGATGGCGACAGTGAAGAAGGCGCTCCTGCGGAGACTGGTGGGCTCGGCGTCCCTCCGGGCTGTAAGTGCCCCGGCCCGCCCAGGGGCGCTCCTGAAGGCACCGTGATGGTCAGGGTCGGGGACGTGGCCCATAGCGGCTGCTCTCTGAGAGGCGAAGCCGGAGAGCTCATCAGGCCAGTGTTGGGAGGGCTTTGGAATCTTGGACCCTCTCTGACCCGTCCAAATCCCTTGAGGGGCATGGGGAAACGGAGGCCCAGAGATGGGGAGCGACTCGCCCGCGTCGTGGAGACCTGGGTCGCCATCCCAGGCGTCCTAATTCCCTGGCCAAGGCTCTTTCTGGTGACCCTGGCATCTGTCTCCTTCTAATTGAGCTTCAGACTTCTTCAAGTCCCTCATTAAGGAAAATCATGATTACCCTGCCAGTTCGAGAGGAAAAAGCCAGTCATCCCCCTCCGTCCGTCTCCATTTCCAGCTCTTGTCGCGTTTGGGGACGCTTGGCGAGCTATCCCAGCGTGCCGAGCAGGACTTGGATCGCGTGCGGCCAGTTGTGATTCCCTTGTAATTGTACTTTGGGCCAGTTTGATCCTGGTGTTTCCATCTCTCGCCCATGCTCAGTGAGTGGAAGGAAAGTGTAGGAGACCTAATTGTATAAAGGGTTGAATACATTGTGTTGGGAAAAGCTCGAGCTGAGATGTCCCAGTGGTTCTGAAGCCACTTTTTCGGTTGAGTGACAGGTCTCTAAACCCCGGTTTTCTTGATCTATGACATGAAAAAACGTTACCTCAGGGTTGGTTTGGAGATTAAGGAAAACTAAGTAAAGCATTTAACATTGTTCTAGCTCTTAGGAAGTGATTGCCCAGTTGTTGCCTTAGAGTTTAGGAGGAGTTTAAACTGGTAAAAATTACACTCTTGGCAGTAGGGGCCCCTCTCAGAAAACCACTTCAGTGTCTACTAGACCACCTTCCCCCACCGATTGCTCATTGCAGATAAATCCAGTAAGTCCAACTTGAAAAGTTAAGAATATTAAATGAGATGGTGGATGTAAATGTGATTTGAAAAAATTCCTGGTGTAATGAAATGCTGGTAGTAGGCCCTCCCTCCATGGGGTAACTTGCACAGACTTGATGTCGGAACCAGACGGTTAAATCCAAACTTCCTCACTTCCTACCTGTGTGATTTGGGGTCTTTCTGAGGCTGTTTCCTCTTCTATGGAATTGGAATAGTGATAGTTCCTGTCGTGTAGGGACTAAATGAGGTGCTGATGTCTGGAAGTTAGCACTGGGCTTTAGTCAGTTTTAGCTGTTGATATAGGTACCATAGCTCAGGAGGCTGTGGCCCAGGATTTGTGTGGTTAGAGGGGATTATTTCCATGCAGAACTTTACAGAGGGAATGAACTGGGTGTTTAACCAAGGCGAGAGAAGACCGGGGCGGGGGGGACCGAAGGGTGACAGAGGCAACATGGCCTAGGGGTTAAGAGCATAGACTCTAGATCCACACTGCTGAGTTCAGATATGAGCTCAGTGACCAGCTAACCATGTGACCTTGGGAAAATTACTTAATCTCCTTGGACTTCAGATTTCTCACCGTAAAATGGGGATTATAATAGTTCCTACCTAATAAGGTTGTTGAGAGGATGATATGGGTTAATATGTAAAAGGCTCTTCTAAGTGCCTGGCAAATAGTAAATGCTTCAATAATAGTAAATGCTTGTTTTGTTGTTAGTACATGAAGAGTTGTTATGGGGAAGGAAGTAGAATTGAGCTTATTCTGTTTTCATAAAAGGAACTTGGAAACAGGTTTTACATTCTTTCAACAACATTCACCGGTTATTTATCGAGCCCATGTTAGGTAGCAGGGCGTTGGAAACATAACAATGAATAAAACAAAGTCCCTGCCTCATGGAGCTTACATTCCAGTGCGATCCTTTTAGGGTAATGTACCAGCAGAGGCTGAACATCCCTTTTGGAGGGAGATTCAACTTGCAGGGACCTTCCAACCTAGCCTGTTGACTTCCTGAAGTTCAGTGGCTCATCACCTTAGTCTCTAGGAAGCTTTGCTGGCTAAAACCAAGGCCAATTCAGGTGAGTTGTTTAAGTTCCAGCTGATTCATAGCTGGGAATATTTCCTTCCTTAAGGGTTGCAGGAATTTGGGATCCTTGTCAGATTCCCAGTACCCCTTACCCCATTGCAATATGTTTATCCAGAGCAAATCTGGTAAAATGTAATTAATTTAAACAGTATTAAGTAGTACTAAGAAGAATAGAGGAAAGAGGGGAGAAAAACCTTGTATTAGTCGGTGGTGGTGGGGAGGGGGAGATTTCCTATAGAGGACTTTATATAGGACAGACTTTATACAGAGGAGACTCGGGGCCTTTTTTTAAATGTCTTCAACTGCTGAAGGTTTTATCTCCTCTCAGACTCACTCTCCTTGTCATCACCCAGCCTATGATTATAAGAGAACAGAGCCCCGTCCATCCCCACAGCCCCACAAAGTCCAAGACTACTTCTCGCCACACTCAGTAATTGCCCTCCTCTGGGGCAGGTATGCTCTTCATGCATTTATTTGTTGTTTTTATAACTAATGAGTGCCTCCTTTGTGCCAAGCACAATGTCAAACGTGAGAGGAAGTGGAGGTTACGACAAACTTGCTCACAGAGCATACATTCTACTGGAGGAATCATTGAGCAGGCATTATTTGCAGTGCTCTCAAGGAAGTAATTATAGTCCTGAAATAGAAAATAATGAGGGTGAGGGGATGGGCAACTTTACAAAGGGTAGTCAGAGGGGCCTATCTATGACTGAAAGATGAGAGGGAGCCAGATGTGGGAAGGGCCAGGTGAAGAGCATCCTGGGCAGAGGAACTGTAAGCTCAGGCCCTGCTGTGGGAGAAAGGCTGGTGGGTCTGGAGTATAGTGACCCATCTGAGGGGTGGGTGCAGAACAGAAGGAACCAGTAATGAGTTCACGGAGATTGGCAGGAGTCAGGTGATAAGAATCTTATAGGCCATGGTGTGTGGGGAAGGAATGAGTCAGGTTTCTGGCTTAGGCAACAGCGTGTATGGGATGCTTCTTACTGAGATAGGAAGACTCAAGTCGGACTGGGCTTTAGGAGAAATTGCAGTTCTGTTTGGGGACATCTGTGAGAGCGCAAATAGGTTTGTTTAAAAAAACAACCTAGGGGGACTTCCCTGGTGGCGCAGTGGTTAAGACTCCGCGCTCCCAATGCAGGGGGCCCGGGTTCGATCCTTGGTCAGGGAACTAGATCCCACATGCATGCTGCAACTAAGGAGCCTGCGAGCCACAACTAAGGAGCCCACATGCCGCATCTAAGGAGCTGGCGAGCCACAACTAAGACCCAGCGCAACCAACTAAATAAATTTTTTTTTTTTTTTTTACAAGACATAAATAGACTGACACCAAGCATTGTACATGGATGACCACAACAAAAGCAACAATGGTTGCAATTACCAAACATGAAACACACTCATACTATGTCATAATATTGACATTCAGTCCAGTAATCCTCCACTGTAACAGCTCCTTTACTTTGCAGTGAAAATTGATTTGTATATTCTTTGCCTCTGAGTCCTTGTGGGATTTTTTTTTTTTTTTTAATTCAGACAGAAAGTCACAAAAATTATACTCATCCTCATCAGTTCACTCAGTCCCATGTAATTAATTTTTTTTTTCATCTTGATCTTTTGTTAGCACTTTTATGAGTTCATCAGTTTTTCATTAGAGTTCTGAAAATGCTTATTCATTCAGTTCAGCAGTACAGTCAGTTACCAGAAACCTGTACTTGTCAGAGTCTTTTCCATGAATTTCTTGAAGATGAAACCCTTTTATAGGAACATATTTGCAAAATCATCAGAGTACACCCAGAACTGTCTGTAAATGACAAAAGACTTAAAAATGACCACGGTTAAAGATTTGATGAAAGTTCATAATAATGCAGTTGACAAGAAAATTAGTTATTTCTGAGATATACATTTTAAAGTAATAACTAGGATTATTACTTATAACATTATACCAGAACATATAAGATTTTTAGAAATTTCATGTAATGTCTGAAACATTTATATTAACATATTTCCATACATATTTCCATACAAATACAAATATAAGATTTTTAGAAATTTCATGTAATGTCTGAAACATTTATATTAACATATTTCCATACAAATAACCCAATGAAAGTTTAGTATTAGTTGTTTTGTTTGTTTTTTTATACTGCAGGTTCTTATTAGGCATCAGTTTTATACACATCAGTGTATACATGTCAATCCCAATTGCCCAATTCAGCACACCACCATCCCCACCTCACCGCAGTTTTCCCCCCTTGGTGTCCATATGACCATTCTCTACATTTGTGTCTCAACTTCTGCCCTGCAAACTGGCTCATCTGTACCATTTTTCTAGGTTCCGCATACATGCATTAATATACGATATTTGTTTTTCTCTTTCTGACTTACTTCACTCTGTATGACAGTCTCTAGATCCATCCATGTCTCAACAAATGACTCAATTTCATTCCTTTTTATGGCTGAGTAATATTCCATTGTATATATGTACCACATCTTCTTTATCCATTCGTCTGTTGATGGGCATGTAGGTTGCTTCCATGACCTGGCTATTGTAAATAGTGCTGCAATGAACATTCGGGTGCATGTGTCTTTTTGAATTACGGTTTTCTCTGGGTATATGCCCAGTAGTGGGATTGCTGGGTCATATGGTAATTCTATTTTTAGTTTTTTAAGGAACCTCCATATTGTTCTCCATAGTGGCTGTATCAATTTACATTCCCACCAACAGTGCAAGAGGGGTCCCTTTTCTCCACACCCTCTCCAGCATTTGTTGTTTGTAGATTTTCTGATGATGCCCATTCTAACAGGAGTGAGGTGATACCTCATTGTAGTTTTGATTTGCATTTCTCTAATAATTAGTGATGTTGAGCATCTTTTCATGTGCTTCGTGGCCGTCTGTATGTCTTCTTTGGAGAAATGTCTATTTAGGTCTTCTGCCCATTTTTGGATTGGGGTGTTTGTTTCTTTGATATTGAGCTGAATGAGCTGTTTATATATTTTGGAGATTAATCCTTTGTCCGTTGATTCATTTGCAAATATTTTCTCCCATTCTGAGGGTTGTCTTTTCGTCTTGTTTATGGTTTCCTTTGCTGTGCAAAAGCTTTGAAGTTTCATTAGGGTTAGGGTTAGGGTCACAACTAAGACCCAGCGCAACCAACTAAATAAATATTTTTAAAAAATAATTTAAAATATAAAAACCTAAGTGCTCAACTGTCAGGTGGTTGGAAATGGGTCTGGACTAAAGGAGAGTTGGAAATGGCCCTGTACTGGGAGCATGAATCACTTACTCCAGAGGTCCCCAACCCCCGGGCCATGGACCAGCATCGGTCTGTGGCCTGTTAGGAACCGGGCCACACAGCAGGAGGTGAGCGGTGGGCAAGTGAGCGAAGCTTTATCTGCCGCTCCGAATCACTCCCATTACTGCCTGAGCTCCGCCTCCTGTCAGATCAGCAGTGGCATTAGATTCTCATAGGAGCGCAAACCCTACTGTGAACTGCACACGCGAGGGATCTAGGTTGCTCGCTCCTTGTGAGAATCTAATGCCTGATGATCTGAGGTGGAGCTGAGGCGGTGATGCTAGCGCTGGGGAGCGGCTGCAAATACAGATTATCATTAGCAGAGAGGTTTGACTGCACAAAGACCATAATAAATCGGTTGCTTGCAGACTCATATCAAAACCCTATCAGTGAGTGGCAAGTGACAAGCTGCATCTTACAGAGTAGACTGGACATAAGCAACACACTTCAAGTGTCACTGTCTCCCATCACCCCCAGGTGGGACCATCTAGTTGCAGGAAAACAAGCTCAGGGATCCCACTGATTCTGCATTATGTTGAGTTGCATAATTATTTCGTCATTATTACAATGTAATGATAATAGAAATAAAATGCACAATAAATGTAATGTGCTTGAATCGTCCCGAAACCATCCCCTCCCCCCACACACAGTCCGTGGAAAAATTGTCTTCCACGAAACCAGTCCCTGGTGCCAACAAGGTTGGGGACTGCTGTCTTACTCTATTCCTGTTTCTAAGTGAAATTTTTTTTTTGTTCTTGATTCTGAAACAGAGCAAATGTGAATTAAAGGGTGAGAAATACTGCTTCTTGTCTCAGTATTAGTGAAGATGGATACATTCTTTCAGATTTGCCCCCCTGGAGAATTGTGACAATTTCCTCCTGTTACTTTTTGTTTCCTCTTTTAAACCAAAGGTTAGCACCTCATCTGTGGGTACTTTCCCAAAGCGAGTGAAAATTGTGGAAGTTGGTCCCCGAGACGGACTACAAAATGAAAAGGTAAGGATGGAAATCAACCAAAAAAGTTTTTGCAGGCATTGAGCGTTCCATGTGGTGGGTGCAGAACTATACCCAACTTAGGGCCGGGTCGGGGAGGCCAGGCAGGCACCTGTGACAGTTCAGGCACAAGTGTTGTGACCCCAGGTCCACCTTAAGGCCCTGTGGGGTGGGGGTGGGGGTGGATGGTAAGTGCTGCAGGAGTGCAGAGGGAAGGTGAGGGCGTGCCTTTGATCCAGCAATTGCACGTAAGGGGATTTGTCCAAAGGAAGTCATGAAAGTCACATGCAAAGACTTAGCCTTGCAGATGTTCCTTAAAACCCTGTTGTAACAGCAGAAATGACCTAAATGTTCAGTAGGGGAAAGATAACTCAAATACATTAATGACTTCATAAAATGGAATATTGTGAAGCCGTTAATAATATAGGAGTATATTAAGATGTAATCAGATTATAAGATAGTGTCTGTATATATATTTAATCTTATACTTTTGTGTAAGAAACAAAAAAGTTTATATATGTGTGGGAGCATCTGCCTAGAAAAGGATCATAGAACAGTGCTGTCCAGTAGAACTTCCTGTGAAGACACAAGTGTTCTAGGCTTGAGCTGTCCCAGACAGTAGCCACTAGACACTTGGGGCTGTTGAGCACTTGAAATGTGACTAGTGTGGCTGGGGAATTGAATTTTTTAATGTAATTTTAATTAATTTAAATTTAAATAACCACGTATGGCTTATGTCTAATGTATTGGACTGCACAGATCTAGAAAGTTACCTATCAGGGTATTGAGAGTGTTATCTCTGGGAGGTTTTAAGGGTGGTTTTTTTTTGTTTTTGCCATGTTTTTCTGAAATAATCATGTATTAATTATTTTATTTCAATAAGAAAACCTCTTTAAAAATATTTTTTTTAAAAGCATGATCAGCCTACCTTTAATAGTGAGTGTTGGTTGGAAGCAATAAGCTGTAAGCTCTCTGAGGACAGGATCATGTCTGTTCTGCTCACCGCTGTATCTGTAGCTCCTAGCACAATCCTTGGAACATAGAAGGCTCTCAAAAATTACTTGTGGAATAGATTAAATTAAAGCAGTGGGAGAGAAATTGGGGGTGGAAGGGCCTGGCAAGAAGGACTTGGAGTTTCTAGGATTTTTGACCTAATCCTGTAAGTACTAGGGAGCCATGGAAGGCTTTTGAGCAGGAGAGTGAGATAATGGAGACTGTGCTTTAGAAGGATTCCTGTGTGGGATGAATTGGTAGAGTGACTGTGACCATGCCGTAACATACATGGGATAATGATGGTAGATTTGGAGATAGGAGTCCACAGAGTCTGGTGAGCAGCTAGACGTGGTGAGGGAGGGAGAGAGAGAAGCAGTAGGCTGATCATGGGAGGGTGGGACCCTGCGCCAGCTGAGAGACGGAAGGGGGAGGGTGGGACCCTGCGCCAGCTGAGAGACGGAAGGGGGAGGGTGGGACCCTGCGCCAGCTGAGAGACGGAAGGGGGAGGGTGGGACCCTGCGCCAGCTGAGAGACGGAAGGGGGAGGGTGGGACCCTGCGCCAGCTGAGAGACGGAAGGGGGAGGGTGGGATCCTGCGCCAGCTGAGAGACGGAAGGGGGAGGGTGGGATCCTGCGCCAGCTGAGAGACGGAAGGGGGAGGGTGGGATCCTGCGCCAGCTGAGAGACGGAAGGGGGAGGGTGGGATCCTGCGCCAGCTGAGAGACGGAAGGGGGAGGGTGGGACCCTGCGCCAGCTGAGAGACGGAAGGGGGAGGGTGGGACCCTTTGGAGGCCACATTCATAGGACCCAGAAGGTTAGTCATCTCTGCCCTTTCAGGCCATGGCAATTTGTTTATGGTGGGGTCATAACGTAACAAAAATTTAGTTTAAAAGCCTGTATGACAGGAAAATATTGTTTCCATGTCAGTATTAACTCCTTTTCAAGTGAGAAACTGCTTCCACTGCAAAATGCTATCTGTAGAACTCGAAGACAAGCCTTGTTCTGCACCTGTTGGCCAGGATTACATGTGAATTCATGTTAGTGTTTGAAAGTTGAGATAGTGAAGTGCTTGCTGTAGTAAAAGCTTTGAACTAACAGACTGCATTCTGAGACCATTTTATTACTGGCTTTGCCAACCTGTCTTTTCTGGTTTTTCTCTGCATTACAGAATATTATACCTACTCCAATGAAAATCAAACTGATAGACATGCTTTCCGAAGCAGGACTCCCTGTTATAGAAGCCACCAGCTTTGTGTCTCCCAAATGGGTTCCCCAGGTGAGCCCCAGCCCTCAGGCATGTCTCAGATGAGAGGGATGTAAAGTTTTGCACTTGCCCTGGAAGTCAGTAGAAGTCAGGAGTGTAGGTTTCCAGGTCTCTGGCTTTGAGAGCTCTCTGTGCGTCATAGTAGCGTGTGCAGCAAAAGAGCATGCCCCAGGAAGCAGGTGGCTTGGATTCAGTCTTGGTTCTGCCCCGACTTGCGTGGTGAGCTTGGTGAGGCCTTCCCCTCTCCAGCTTCAAGATGACCTCTCAGGTCTCTTCTGCCTCTAAGAAGTCTAGAATCTCTAGGCCTGTCTAGAGGTGTGGCTTCTGCGTTTGTGAAGGGGAAAGACTGGCGACTCCTGCTTCACAGAGATAGTCAAGTGGGAAGAAAGGTCCTGTTCCAACTGAGTTAGATGACAGCTGAGCACAGTGCCGGGCTCGGAGCACGTTCTCAGCAAATGGCTACAAGTACCATTGCTGCTCTTACTCCTTATGTAGAGTTGACAGTGTTAGCCATATGGAGAAACTGGGGATCTCACCCATGCCAAGGAGCCTTCTCGCTCATCAGCAGTCAAACAGATAGTAAAAGCATTGGGGAGACTCAGCTCTGCAAAAGGACTCATTCTCCAAGGGTCCTGGAGAACAGAGATTTTGTGCTAAAACGGTTTTCTCTACCTGAACTCTCTGCCTGCCCTTGGTGGTGACTTGGCAGTGTCTCCTTTGGCTCTCAGATGGCTGACCACGCTGAAGTCATGAAGGGCATCCAGAAATTTCCTGGCATCAGCTACCCAGTGCTGACCCCAAATTTCAAAGGCTTCCAGGCAGCGGTAAGAGACTTGTTTTTGGTGGGGGCCCCTGAAATGAGATTGATGGCATTGGCCTCTGTCTTGTCCCTGGGCTCAGTCCCTGTCCCAGGATGTCTGTCTGAATGACTTGTCTCCAGCGGTGATGGGCACCGTCAGACAGACCTGGGGGCAGTCCTGGCCCTGCCACTCCCAGCTCTCTGATCTTGACAAGCTGCTAAACCTCTTTGAGCCTCAGGTTCTGCCTATAAAATAAGGTTAATGATGGTACCTAACATTGTGAGGATTTCAGAAGATAGGATGCACATGAGTTGCTTAGTAAGAGCCTAGTAGAAGATAAGTGCTTAATAAACGTTAGCTCTTCTTGTTGTTGCCCATCTCCTCTTTAAAGAAAGGTGATCGAGCTCTTCACAAGAGTTAAAGGTAGTTGCTAGTATCTGTCAACTTTCTTATAATTTTACATGAGAACGTCATTGGAGATGTTGATTCCGAATTTAGGCAAAAAGCTTCTTTTAAGAGTGACTTCCAGGCTGGGTCGCGGCTCCCTAGTTCCTGCCATCTCCCGCCGTCTTTTGCTTAAGGTGCTACTGGGTTTCCGCCTGGCTGCTCTTCGGGTGACTCCGTCCTCGCTGGGCTGCCTGGAGCTGCGGCCTGTGTG
The DNA here is from genome assembly GCF_009873245.2 of Balaenoptera musculus. Lineage (NCBI taxonomy): Eukaryota > Metazoa > Chordata > Mammalia > Artiodactyla > Balaenopteridae > Balaenoptera > Balaenoptera musculus. The sequence continues at coordinate 18,512,663 of NC_045785.1, read as the reverse complement.
GACTTCCGCCCCCAACCCCTGCGTGGGCTGAGCCGGGCCGGAACATGGCTGCGTGGGGGCTGGATCATCTCAAAAATGACTATAGAAGAAGATTTTGCCGACCTTCCAGGGCACCTGACATTAATACGGAGCAAGGCCAGAATATACTGGAAATCTTACTAGACTGTTTTGAAGAAAAAAGTCTTGCCAATGATTTTAGCACAAATTCCACAAAGTCAGTGCTTTATTCAACACCTAAAATAAAAGACATTTGTGTTCGGTCACCAAGTAAAGAGGGGACACGAGTTTGATCCCTGGTCCGGGAAGATCCCACATGCCGTGGAGCAACTAAGCCTGTGTGCCACAGCTACTGCACCTGCACTGTAGATCCCGCGAGCCACAACTACTGAGCCCATGTGCCACAACTACTGAAGCCTGTGCGCCTAGAGCCCGTGCTCCGCAACAGGAGAACCACTTCAATGAGAAACCTGCACACTGCAACGAAGAGTAGCCCCCGCTACCACAACTAGAGAAAGCCTGTGCACAGCAACAAAGACCCAATGCAGACAAAAATAAATAAATAAATAAAATAAATTTTAAAAAGAATGCATTAAAAAAATCCTTGGTGAGGTTTCAAGAGGGAGTAGAATATAATGAAAACTTGCTTTTGTTACTTTACGTAATTGAGTTCCATAGTGTATCCGCTGAACTAGCAATGTAGTGGCTCCATTATTTACATATTTCCCTATTGGTAGATGTTTAGATTTATTTCCCTCCATTCATTATAACAGTGATGTAGTGAACACCTTTGTTTATGCCTCCTTGTTTGCATTTGTAAATTGAATTTCTCTAAGATATGTACTTTTGAAACGAAATTGTTAAGTATTGTCAGTTTTTTCTGCAGAATGGTCTATTAGTTTACTTTCCCACCTGTGATGTGTGAATGGGATTTCTCTTTTCTAGAATTAAAAAATTTACGACTTGAAAAAAAAAAGAGTGACTTCCAGGGTGGCGACGGCAGCAGCAGTGTTGGTCCTTGGGGGAGGCCAAGGCTTCTTTTTTATTGAGATATAATTCACTGTATTAATTTCCTAGGGCTGCCATTATAAAATATGAAAAAACTAGGTGGCTTAAAACAATAGAAGTGTATTCTCTCACAGTTCTGGAGGCTAGAAGTCCTAAATCAAGGTGTCAGTAGGGTTGGTTCCTTCTTCTTCTTTTTTTTTTTTTAAATTTATTTACGTATTTATTTTTGGTTACGTTGGGTCTTTGTTGCTGTGCGTGGGCTTTCTCTAGTTTCTGCAAGCAGGGGCTACTCTCTGTTGCGGTGCACGGGCTTCTCATTGCGGTGGCTTCTCTTGTTGCAGACCATGGGCTGTCGGCACATGGGCTCAGTGGTTGTGGCACACGGGCTCAGTAGTTGTGGCTCGTGGGCTCTAGGTGTGTGGGCTCAGTAGTTGTGGCTCGTGGGCTCTAGAGCGCATGCTCAGTGGTTGTGGCTCACGGGCTTAGTTGCTCCGTGGCATGTGGGATCTTCCCGGACCAGGGCTCGAACCTGTGTCCCCTGCATTGGCAGCTGGATTCTTAACCACTGCGCCACCAGGGAAGTCCAGGTTGGTTCCTCTGAGGGCTCTGAGAGAGAATCTTTCCACGCCTCTCTCCTAGTTTCTGGTGATGTTTGGCAATCCTCAGTGTTCCTCCGCTTGTAGGTGCGTTTCCCCAGTATCTGCCTCCACCTTCGCTGGCCTTTCCTCTGTGTCTGTCTTCACATGGGTGCAATCGTATAAGGGAAGAGGGACTAATATGACTTCATCTTAACTAATTACACCTACAATGACCCTATTGCCAAACAAGGTCACGTTCTGAGGTACTGGGGGTCAGCATTTCAACATGTCTCTTTGGGAAGGACACAATTCAACTTATAATATTCATATATCATAAAACTCACCATTAGACAAAGGTTTTTGCCACTCTGTGTGGGTGTTCCTTGAAGAGAAAAGTGCTGAAAGGAATTCACCTGGCTGTTGGCAGGTTGCTGCCGGAGCCAAGGAAGTGGCTGTCTTTGGAGCTGCCTCCGAGCTCTTCAGCAAGAGGAACGTCAACTGCTCCATAGATGAGAGCGTGCGGCGGTTTGACGAAATCCTGAAGGCAGCTCGGGCGGCCAGTATCCCTGTGCGGGGGTGAGTCTGACCACATTGCTGCTGCCTCTCTCTATTTCCTCAGTACCATTCTGGGTAGGGCCAGGCTCCAGCTCCAGCGACCATCCCTCACAGACTCCTTATCCTGGGTGCAGGCAGCCCAAGCTCCACACCCAGACATCTTTTCCCAAGTAAATTTGCTCAGAAGAAATCCTGGCAAGTGCTTTCCCCAAACCTGATTTTTGGGTCAGTTCACCAGAGGAATCTAGCAGGACAGACACTAAGCAGGGTTTGTGGAGGTCAGTTTAATCCTGGCTCCACCACCAACTCTTCACACCTCCCTGAGGAATCCCCTCGGCCTCTAAGATGTCTCCGACATCATATCTTTAATAGCAGTAGTGCCAGGCGTTGTCCATGTATTATCTAATTGTAGCCTCACAGTCGCCCAGCAAGGAGGCCTCTGTCCCCACTTCCAGATGACAAAACTGCAGCTCGGGAAGGATGAAGAGTCTGCTGTGAGGTCACACAACAAACTGCAGCCAGAACGCTGTTTCAGAAGTGCACATCTGATCACATCACTCCCTGGTTAAAAACCTGTCAGTGACTCACCAACTCCAGACTTTTCAACATGGTTTACAGGCCCCTGCGTTTTTCAGCCCCTGTCACTCTCTGCAGCCTCGTTGCTCACGTCCCTCTTCTGGCCCTGCTTCCTCAGCACACTGCATTCCAGCCAACTGGAATTTCTTTCCATTTGTCACATGGCCCAGTTCTCTCCTGCCTCTGGGCCTTTGCACGTGCTTTCTGTAGACTCAGAACACTCTTCCTTCTACATCCTACTTGTCAGGGCTAACTCCTGCTCATCTTCAGGTCCTCTCATGGATGCCAGTTTCTCCAAGAAGCTTTCTCTTCCCTTAGGCGGAGTTGGTGTCCCTCCTCTGGGCTCCCAGAGTCCCCTGAACATCCTCTAACAAAGCACTTACCTGCTTGTTAAATTCTCCTCTGCCTCCCATCCCCCACTAGACTGTGCTCTCCGTGAGGGCAGAGCCCACCTCAGTCCCTGCTGTACTCCCTCTCCCAGCTCTGGGCCTAGCACATAGTAGGTGCTTAGGAACCGATGGGCGGATAGATGGATGGGGAAGCAAGGGCATGTAGGTCTTCCTGACTCCCAAGCCTGTGCTCTTTCCTCAGTATTTCTTTAGCTTTTCTGTGCTCAGCAGTGATTGGAGAGTAAGAAGAAGGATTAAGATGGAAAAATACACTGAGATGTTTGAGTCTGAAATTTATCCAGCAGACATTTATTATGCCTCATAATATGCAGAGTACTTTGTAAGACTCTAAAAGGTTTTAATGGAGCCTCAGCCTGAATGGGGTGGGTGGACATAGAAGCTGGCTACACACAAGATCCGGACTCCTCACCGTAACTCGCAAGACCCCATGATCAGGCCAGTGGCCTCTTCTCCAACCTCATGTTGTACTTCTTTGCCCCTTGCTGCCCATACCTCAGCTGTTTTGTCCTTTGTTCTGTGTCTTGAACACACCTACTCTTCGGTCTCAGGGACTCTACGCTGGTTCTTCTCTCTGCCTGGAGCACGGCTCTCCCCCCATCTCAGCTCCAGCTTCGCGTCCTCACAGAGGTCTTCCTGGGCCATCCTACTGTTGTTGGCCTCCTCTGGTTGCTCCTGTCACACTTCCCTTGTCTTTCCTTCATAGCACATCACTTTTTGAGATTATCTCCTTCCCTTATTAGATCACTTTTTTACCGGCTGTCTCCCTAACTTGAAACCTTAAGCTCCGTGGCGGTGGGGATCTTTTCAGTCTTGCTCACTGCGCTTCCCCAGTGCCTGGCACGCTGTGGGCAGCTCGGTATATATCAGTTGAATAAATGAGTGTTGGAACCCTCTGGCCACTCAACCGGAGCAGCCGATCCCTTGGCCCTTGGCTGGCCCAGCTTTTTTGTTCCCGCTTTGGTTTCATCCGTCCTTGGTCCTCTCCCGAGCGTGGCCCCACTCTGCGCGGCTCAGCTGGCTGCCCATATTGCCCTCTTCAGCTTCTCCTCCTCCTTGGTTGATCTCTGGCCGCCTCTCTGTGTGTCGCCTGCTTCCTGAACTACAGGCCTGTTAGTTTCTTCCCTTCCCTGCTGTGGCGCTGCGCTGGCCCCTCCTGGCACTGAGCAGCAGTGCCTTCGTCCGGCTCACCAGCATTGCATTAGCCTTCCACCCAGCCCTTGGCCTCCTGCCCGGCTGCAGGTTTGGGTGCAGGCTACCCAGGGACGTGTGTCAAGCAGCCACCTTGCCCCAGCTCTGCTGGCCAGAGAGCCCGGGGGCATTGACACCAGTCCTCCCTGTTTTCCCACAGGTACGTCTCCTGTGTGCTTGGATGCCCTTACGAAGGGAAGATCTCCCCGGCTAAAGTAGCTGAGGTGCGTGGGGGGGGGGGCGGGATTTCCTGAGGGTTGGCTCCCGTGCCTGCCCCTGAGTGCGTAGGTTGCTCTCCCCACACTTTCATGGTAGGTCACGGATTTCATTTGTTTGCCCAGCTCCTTCATTAAGCCCCTCTGAGAGCACAGCCCTGCACTCACCCCTGGAGGGCCACCTCCTGGCCTGGCATGGAGTCTCTGAAGCCCCTGCCCTCTACCCCTGGGTGAAAGCCCCTGACTCAGTTTCCAGTCTGGTCAGTGGACCGGTGACGTGAGGTGAGAATCCTCTGCAGAGGGGTTCCTTGTAGTGGCTGGAGAGGCCATTGACATCTTCTGAGAAGAACACAGGGCGGGAAATGACCAACCCAAGAACTTATGTCATTTTGTCCTCAAAGCCACCCAGCAAATTTGGTGTTATTGTTATTCCATTTTACAGTTGAGGAAACTGAGACTGACTTGCCGTGCAGGTTGCAAATGGTGAAACCAGGTCTCAACCCCCATCTGCTTACCTCTAAAGCCCTCTTGCTCTTCCCACACACCAGGCAGCACCCAGAAGTGAGCATTGGTGACAGTAGCAACTGCTTATTGAGAGTGGCTGCTGTCGTCCAGAATCTCAGCCTCCTGTGGCCGCCAGTCCTGCCTGTATCCCTGCAAAGGCTCGTCATTGTTTTTCAGAAGCAGAAATTGAAGCTCAGGGAGGTTAGGTCCGTGGCCAAGGCCCCGTAGCTAGTGAGCGGCAGAAGTGGTCACGTCCAGCGTCGCGTCACTCCCAAGCCTGCCCCTTTGGCTCCACCCTCTGCCGCCCGCTGGCTGCCATGGCTCCTTGTCTCTCTGCCCACATGGGCGGCCGCGGAGGGGGCGCACCGGTTTCTTTATCCAGCAGACCGCCGTTGAGCACCACCACGTCCCTGACCCCACCTCCCGCTTCCTCCCGCTTCTCCAGCGGAACAGTGTGCAGCAGCACCTCCCCGGGTGGGGCGTATACTCTCTGGTTCTGCAGTGATTTTAGGGGTGGACAGGTGCGCTTCTAAAAATTTTAGTAGTTAGGTACTTCTCTTAAAAATATATAACTAGCACCTCAGACCCATGTTTCACACATCTTCCTACCAAGGATAGAGCTATGCGAAAGGAATCAATTCTACTGATTCTGGTCCTTGGGTCTGACACAGTGTGTGAAGGTGGTAAGTGAAGGAGTGGATGGAGTTTGAGACACGCGCGGGAGGAAAGCACAGGGGTTGGGGCCCCAGGGCCTGCACCCAGTGGCCGGCTCTGCTCCTTACGTCCCAGTCTCCTGATGAGTAGAAGGAGGATTATCATTCCCACTCATGAAGTTGTAAGGAGTCTGTGGTCTGATAGGAATTTAGTGTCTCAGACGTGGAGGTGTTCTGCGTAGGCCAAGGACCCCTGGCTTGAGGAATCGGGGGTCCTCCAAGCACCTGCTTGTTTCCCCAGGTCGCCAAGAAGATGTACTCGGTGGGCTGCTATGAGATCTCTCTGGGGGACACCATTGGCGTGGGCACTCCCGGGACCATGAAGGATATGCTGTCCGCTGTCATGCATGAGGTGCCAGTAGCTGCCCTGGCTGTCCACTGCCATGACACCTATGGCCAGGCCCTGGCCAACACCTTGATGGCCCTGCAGGTAATCAGGGCATGTCCCAGAATAGAGGCACATGTCCATTCTCCCAAAGGGTATGGTGGCAGGACAGCTATGTTTCATTTATTCTTTCAGCAAGCGTTCACTGTGCTGAAGGCCCACACCTGTGTGCCAGGCCGCAGGCTGGCCATGGCGGACACAAACATGTGACCCTGCCCTGAAAGTGCCTGCATCTGTCTGTTAGGAGAGACAGTCGAGAATCAGGTGATAATCCTAATGCATTGTGACAGATGCCACGCAGGGAGGAAGCATGGGGCTCGGGAAGGCCCCAGTCCCAGCTGGGGAGGTCAGGGAGGATTCGCCAGGGGAGGCCTGAAGGACACGAAGAAGTTAAGCAGTTGAAAAAGGGAAGCGGAAAGGTGACCAGGCAGCACTGCATTTTAAGACTAAGGTGGGGTCAGGGAGGACTCAGGTGCCCTGGCCCCGCCCTGGCACACAGGGCTGTGAGTGCAAGTGCATGTGCCTATGTGTAGCGAGAGCAGGCAGGAAGGAGGGAGGGAGGGAGGGAGGGAGGGAGGGAGGCAGAGGTCACGCAGAGGGAGAACCTTTAATGCTGTTCCCCAAAGATTGGACTCAGACCTCAGATTGGGTTTCTTTTGAGGCTTGCTTCTTGCGGGCTGGCCCAGAATGAGGGTCCCGTGGCCCAGCAGCCCCTTAGACGGAAAATTCCGAGTGTTTGACCACAGGCTGCCTTGCTGTAGTGATAGTCTTAAGTCTAGCCGGTTGTCTTTAGGTTAGCTAGAGCAATCCTGGGCCACCTTAATTTTTCCCCTCTTTTTAGTTCTCACGTTACCTCCTTGAGGCTCATGTCTTTAAGCCAGATGATTCTATTACCTTCTGGGTCTGTTTTCTCAGAGTTGAGGTTTAAGGAGAGAGGAGAAAGTGAAACAGTCATCTTAGGAAAGTGGGAGCGACTGACCTAGGGAAATGGGATAGGCCCCCGTGGGGTTAGAGGCTTGACGTGGGGTGAGGGAGCGGGGGTGGGTGAGTGAACACAGGAAGCAACAGGGGTCTGAAACCTCAACAGTGGGAGAGGGTTAGTTTAGGTCGGTGATCGGGAAGGGCCCCTCTGAGGAGGTGGCTTTTAGGCTGAGAAGGAGAAGGTGAGGAGTCACCCATGAAAGGAAGGAGGATAGATATTCCTGGCAGAGGAAACAGTGTAGCATAAAAGACTCACACTGTTTTAGGAACTAAAAAGAGGAACAGTTTCTTTCAGTGGGATTTTCACATCGACAGAATCATAAGCCAAAGAATTTCAGGCAGCAGATGGTAGGTTTACAAGAACCGGCGTTGTAGGCTCTGGTCCCCACAGTGACAGCCGTGTTTCACCATCCTTGTTTGCAGATGGGAGTGAGCGTCGTGGACTCTTCTGTGGCGGGACTTGGAGGCTGTCCCTATGCACACGGAGCATCGGGAAACTTGGCCACCGAGGACCTGGTCTACATGCTGGCCGGCTTGGGCGTTCACACGGTAATGCCACCTGCCTCCTGGTGGCGACAGCCCTGAACTGACCAGAGCTCTGCCTGAAGCCGGAGGACAGAAGCTGCTGGGTTTGTTCAGGGTTTTTGTGGTGGTGCTGGTGCAGTTAAGAGAAGGGTGCCAAGAGATTAGGGCCGTTCTGTCATATGTTTTGAGATAGCAGAGCGTGGCAGATGGAGGCCACGAGAAGGCAGGCCCTCAGTGTGAGTCTGACGGTTCAGTCTGAGTAGGCACCGGGGTGTAGGGAAAGAGCCCTGAAAGAGTAAAGCCATGACCTGAAACGAGTCAGTTTCCTCTGGACCTTTGTTTTGTTCTCTGAAAAATGAGGGCAGTAGAATTAGCCCCTCAGGGCTCTGCCGGAGTCAGTAAGGGCCCTCAGTGTGGGTTGGAAGCAGTGTAGCATCTGTGCTTTTGGATTAGACAGAACTGGGTTTAAAACCTAGTCCTGTCACTCACAGGCTGTGTGACCTGACAGATTACTTCACCGCTCTGGGCCTAAGAAATGGGAATAATAATAGCACCTATCTCACAGAGTTATTATGAGCATAAGAAAATGTGGAATGCTTGGCCCAGAGCTAAGCAGATAGTACGCATCAGTAAATAGGAGCTATTGTTATCAAGGTTTTCAGTGTGGCCCTTTTAGTTGGTGTTTTTACTCCTGTTTCTCTCTGCCTCACGGTCCTTACTTCAGTATTCAGTGTCTGACCACTGTGGGCCAGGCCTGTGCTAGACCCTGGAGTTGGAGAACCACACAGGACTACTGAGCTCCCTCCCCTGGTGGCGGCGCTACAAACCATTTCACACATTGAGGGCAGTCAGAGGGGAACCCCACATGCCACGAGGACACCACCTCACAGGCAGCGGGTATCCCGTCGTCAGAGGAACGAGAGCCTGGTTGTCTTCACCCTCACACAGTTTTCTGTCCAGTCTGATGTTTCCCTGGGTGTTGAGGGCATGTTGTGACTTACTGCATCCTCTAACTTGTTTCTCAAAGGGTGTGAACCTCCAGAAGCTCCTGGAAGCTGGGGCCTTTATCTGTCAAGCCTTGAACAGAAGAACCAGCTCCAAAGTGGCTCAGGCTACCTGTAAACTGTGAGCCCCTTGCCCCCCGAAGCCCTGGGGACTGTGTGGGAATAGGGACATGTGTGGATGACTCACAGATGGGCATGTGGAAATGGGAATGAAATCAACAGGAGTAGGCACCTCACTGCCAGCTCTGCACCTAGGTCTCTCCTGGCGGAAAGGAGGTGGACTGGAGTTGCCCGGCCTCAGGCCCTCCCTGCCTGACCTGAGGATGAGTGAGAGGCTTGGGCAGCTGGAGGTCTCCCTTCACCATGGACCCAAAGGCCCAGGAGTTGGATGCCTGAGGGCACTTGGGAACCCAATTCTCTGACTTGGGTTGATCCTCAAGTCTCATCTCTGGGTGAAACCTGCCAGTTGGCCACTCTACACAGCTTAATGCTGCCATATCCTTGGGGCCATCGCTCGCTGACTTTGTAGGGCAAAGGGGCAGGGAGGAGTTTTTTCCTCAGCTGGCAGAGGGCATTTGGTGAAGGGGTGAGGGCTGAGCTGTGGTGGCCACCTGCCAACTCCAGCACCTCTGGAAAATCTCCACTTTGAACATGATTGTTGAAAACAGCTTACGTAATTAAAGGTTTAATGACATAACCATTCCAGTGTTCTGTTGTGCAGATGTGTGTACATAGGGGAGAGGGAATAAAGCATCTTTACAACATTTCCTCTAAGAGGAAAACATAGACTTCAGTTTATTAATCTCTGAATTTTCTCCCTCTTTCCCCTCTTGAGAATTGGGGAGGTCGGTGGTAATGACAGCGCTGACCAGAGCACCCTGGGGAGGTTGTTTCTGAGGCTCGTGGCTCTGTGACCTGGGCTGTTGCACAAAGTCCTCTGGGCCTGGGCAGGTGCAGCTCTGGGCGCACTCAGCTCTCAGGACCTCAGCCTCTCCTTCCTGTCAGCGTCCTTGCTGGACTCGGGCAGGCCCAGGGCACTCAGGCTGTGGCACACACGTGTGCATTTCTTCCTTTGCTCGGGTTTCATCATTCCGTATGTCATGCCTTTATACACATCATTCCTTAACCCTCCCTTTATTTTATAAATTTATTTATTTATTTATTTTTGGCTGTGTTGGGTCTTCGTTTCTATGCGAGGGCTTTCTCCAGTTGCGGCGAGCGGGGGCCACTCTTCATCGCGGTGCGCGGGCCTCTCACTATCGCGGCCTCTCTTGTTGCAGAGCACAGGCTCCAGTCGCGCAGGCTCAGTAGTTGTGGCTCACGGGCTTAGTTGCTCTGCGGCATGTGGGATCTTCCCAGACCAGGGCTCGAACCCGTGTCCCCTGCATTGGCAGGCGGATTCTTAACCACTGCGCCACCAGGGAAGCCCCCTCCCTTTATTTTAAACAAAATCAGAACACCATTTTCTAACGTACTATTATGGTAGGCAGGGTGCAAACCGTTCCAGGCTGACCGCAATTGGCGCTGTAATTCCTGTTTTAGTTTCAGGGCTCCCTTAGCGGTATTTTTTTTTTTTAAGTATCTATCTCATCTATCTATCTAATCTAATCTATCTATGCCGGGTCTTCGTTGCTGCGTTCGGGATCTTTAGGTGCGGCATCGGACTTCTTAGTTGCAGCATGCATGCGGGATCTAGTTCCCCGACCAGGGATCGAACGCCGGGCCCCCAGCATTGGAAGCGCGGAGTGTTACCCACAGGACCGACAGGGAAGTTCCCATTTGGCGGGTCTTTGAACTAGACTTTACAGAACGGCAGCCTCTGGGCGACCCCTACCCGTTCCCGTCCTTCGGCGCCGTCCCTCTTGCCTCTGTTCCAGGCAGCCATCTGCTTCATGCCAGGGTTACTAAAAAGAAAGGGTTTGGCAGCTACGAAAACAGTGAAAAACCTGCGGGCGAGCGTGGAGCCGCGGTTTTCGGCCCCGCGCCTGGCTGTGGCTCCCGCCGCGGGACGGCTGCCGGGCGCCCCTGAGAAGCCCCATCTCCCGGGGCGCGGCGCCCGTTTCCCGTGGTCGGGACAAGCGCTGGAGCCTGGGTTCGCGGGCCCGGCTGCGGGCCGTGCCCTCCTCTGCCCACCGCCCAGGCACGGGTCGGTACCTCCCTCTGCGGGATGTGCCGCGCAGGCGTCCTGAAGACGCAGCTTCCGTGGTCCTCCCGGCGCCCCGTACTGCGGTCTCTCCGCTGACACGTCTCTTGGGGGCGTGGAGGAGGCGGGGCCAGGGCGGGCCGTCGGTTCTTAAAGGGACTGGGCGCGGAGCTCGGGAGGCGGCGCCGTTCGAGGCAGCGCGGGGTCCGTGGTGCGGAGCAGGTTCGGGAGGCGAATTGGGGGCCTGGGCGGGTTTGCGAGGGGCTGGGTGGTCCACCGGGCGCGAGGGAGAGTCTCGGGGGTCTGGGCTGCGTTCTGGGCAGAGTCCCGCCAGGGCGGACCCACCCTCGCTGCTCGCAGCTCCCGCTGCCTTGGCTGGGGTGGCCAGGGTTCATTCATTCCCGGCCGAGGCACCGCCCGAATCCCAGCCTGAGGCTCAAGTGCACTTGATAGCTCACGGCCCTGGGCCCCCTCCCCTCCATTTTACGAACTGGGAAAACTGAGGAGGCGACAGCTGACCGAGGCCACTCTGCGAGTCGGAGGAAGGCCGGCCTCACCAGCCTTCCTGCCTCCCATGGCTCCTCCGCCGCCACTTTCCGGGGGCCCGCACAGTGCGTGGAGCTCGGTGGGACGGGGGCGGGGGCGGCTTCAGCGTCAGGAGCAGAGTCCAGCGGGAAACAGTGGGGGCAGGGGGCGAACTGCTTGGGGCGAGGGGCGGGACTTTGAGCCTGGAGATCCAGATTCTAGCCCGGCCAGCACTAGCTTTGTGACTTAAGGCAATTACTTCACCTCTCTGACCTTAGTATCCTTTTTTGTAAAGTGCCAGTAGTAACACCTGCCTTATCAGGATGTTGGGGGAATTCAGGAAAATAATGCAAAAGTGCCCAATACAGAGCCTGGCACGCAGCGGGCGTTCAGTCAGGTGGGTCGGAGCTGGATGAGCCCAGAAGAGGATTGACGCAGCTCGGAGGAAGGCGGCTGCGGGCCAGGCCGCCCGGAATGAAAGACCTCAGTGTCTGAGTTTCCTCCCCCGCCCCCCTCCTCCGCTCCACCGTCTCTGCCCGTAGAGTTTGTTCAGGGCGGTGGTGCACACCTGGCAGTGGAGCCTGGAGCCAAGGCCACGTCTACACTACCCTGTTCAGTGCCCCCTAGAATTAGGCGAGATCCTTAGCTCCAAGCGGGGAGTGGCATCCGCACAGGCGGAACCAGCCTGGCTGACCTGGGGTGGGGCCCACTCCAGGAGTGCAGTGCTGTAACCCCAGAGCTGGGCTCAGCCTGCCTGGCAAAAGACCCCACCTTGAGGCCATCTGCTATATTTCCTGCCTCCTCCCAGTTGACCTTCGTGGGAGGGAGTCAGGGGGCTGCTTACCCCAGGAGGTATTAGTCACTGAACCAAGGAGCCAGTTTATACCTAGTGATGGCAGAGGGACTGGGAAGGTCTGAGTCTGAGCAGACAGAACCCCTTCCTGGGCTCTTGGAGTCCCAATGCTGCTGCCTTGTTTCCTTCTGTCCAGAACTGTCCAGTCCCCAGATACCTCGGGGAAGGCAGCGTGGAGCCTAGGGTTCCATCTTCCCAACCCCCGGTCAGTTATGGCGCTTGTGCCTCAGTCGTCTCCCCACCTGTACCATGTGGCAGGCCTTTAAAATCACCTCATCTGACCCTCACGCTACCACGTGATAGTTGTACAGTTATAAACTCCATGGTATAGAGTTGGAAACTAAGGCCAAGAGAGAAGTGGTCTCCAAGGCCTAAGGCCAGAAAGTGATGGTATCCAGTCTTCGACCAGGGCTGACTCCAGACCCACCCTATTACCTAGGACGCACCACTGCCTCCCTGACGCCAGAGTCCAGATCGAAGGAGGCCCTGAGCAGGCAGCCTTGGCCACCTCTGAGTCTCTGTCCTGGGCCAGGCGCGATGGCAGAGAAGGTGCTGGTAACGGGTGGGGCTGGCTACATCGGCAGCCACACCGTGCTGGAGCTGCTGGAGGCGGGCTATGCGCCCGTGGTCGTCGACAACTTCCATAACGCCATTCGTGGTGAGCAGGTGGAGGGGGGCTGGTGCTCCCAGGGGGATGGAAGGGAAACCCTGCGTTCTACCCCCGCCTCCAAGAGATGTGTGTCTGGCCAGTCCCTTGGGAACCCAGCACCCCATCTCCTCTGACTTTGATGGCCTCTATGTGCCCAACCAGGAGGGGGCTCCATGCCTGAGAGCTTGCGGCGGGTTCAGGAGCTGACAGGCCACTCTGTGGAGTTTGAGGAGATGGACATCTTGGACCAGGCAGCCCTACAGCGTCTTTTTAAGGAGGTGGGTGCTTGGCAGGCAGACAGGGGGCATAGCCAAGGGCCAGGCCTGTAAGCAACCTCTGACCCCAGCTTTGCAACCCTGCAGCACAGCTTCACAGCGGTCATCCACTTTGCTGGGCTCAAGGCTGTGGGCGAGTCGGTGCAGAAGCCTCTGGATTATTACAGAGTTAACCTGACAGGAACCATCCAGCTTCTGGAGGTGAGGCATGAGGCGAGGACACAGACACTGTGAGGGCCCCTAGCCGGGTACACACTGCCAAACACAGTGGCAGAGCCCAAGCTGTGTCATCTTCGACAGGTCTTTGCCTCTCAGCCTCAGTCTCCCCTTCTGTACATGGGAGCCCATAGCTCAGCCCCACCCCCCTGGGAGGTGTAAGGGGGCGGGAATAACGTGTGAGGCAGAGGCCACTGACGCCTCCCCTCCACGGGCAGGTCATGAGGGCCCACGGGGTGAAGAACCTGGTGTTCAGCAGCTCGGCCACCGTGTATGGGAACCCCCGGTACCTGCCCCTGGATGAGGCTCACCCCACAGGTGGCTGTACCAACCCCTACGGCAAGTCCAAGTTCTTCATCGAGGAAATGATCCGGGACCTGTGCCAGGCGGACAAGGTGAGGGCCCCCTTTGACTCAGCCGTGGCTCCGCTCACGGACCCCTCACAGCCCATGCCCGCGAGCCTGAGGATGGGATCCGGATCAGCCTCCACCGAGGAGGAGGCTGGGGTTCAGGAAGCAGCAGTGACTTGCACAAGGTCACACAGCACTTGCAGGGAGGGCCCGATACCCTGCTCCTTTCTAGGGATAGAGAACCGGCAGGGTGGGCTCTGGATTCAGCTGGGACACACAGCCTGCACCCCCAACTCCCATCGTCTGACCTGCGTCCCACAGGCCTGGAATGCAGTGCTGCTGCGATATTTCAACCCCATAGGCGCCCACGCCTCGGGCTGCATCGGCGAGGATCCCCAGGGCATCCCCAATAACCTCATGCCCTATGTCTCCCAGGTAAAGGAGAAGGGAAAGGAAGGGGGTGGCCCTAGGCTTGAGGGCTACAGCTGGTGCCAAGGTCCTGGGAAAAGCTAACCTGACCTCCACCCCAGGTGGCGATTGGACGACGGGAGGCACTGAATGTCTTTGGCAATGACTATGACACAGAGGATGGCACAGGTGAGCCCAGGACCAGGAGGAGCCAGGAGTGGGAGCCGGGAGGGAGACTGAGGCGGGGCAGAGACTGTACTGAACCCAACACCCAACCACCTCCTCCTCTGCAGGCGTCCGGGATTACATCCACGTCGTGGATCTGGCCAAGGGCCACATCGCGGCTTTGAGGAAGCTGAAGGAGCAGTGTGGCTGCCGGGTAGGAGGAGAAGGGAGGGAGGGGAAGGAGACGGAGGCCTGGGTCAATGGGGCCCAGAGGGGTAGTAAGTCCAGCCCCCGGCACAGTCCCTGTTCTCCTCTCCGGACAGATCTACAACCTGGGCACAGGCACGGGCTATTCGGTGTTACAGATGGTCACGGCCATGGAGAAGGCCTCGGGGAAGAAGGTAGGCTGGCAGCCCACCCTGACCCACCCCCAGCCCCTCCCACTAACCTACGTGATGGGCATCCCAGCACCGCCCTGTCTCCTCAAGCCTGCCTCAGGACTTGACGCCTGAGAGCGAGACCCTGCTCTGGACCTCCATTTCTTGAGGGCCTGGTCAGCAACTTGGCGGGTAAGGCCAGGGCCAGCTCAGCTAAGCTACAGCCGTCCGCTCTCTTGCAGATCCCGTACAAGGTGGTGGCCCGGCGGGAAGGCGATGTGGCTGCCTGTTATGCCAACCCCAGCCTGGCCCTCAAGGAGCTGGGCTGGTCAGCAGCCTTAGGGCTGGACAGGATGTGTGAGTGCTAGCCCAACCCCTGACCCTGGGTGCTGGCCTGGCCCCTGGGAGAGAGTCAGCGGCTAGGAAAAGGGCCGCCGGGGGTCTGGGCCTGCCCACTCCGGGCTGTCCGAGGTGGTGCGGGCCCTGCACTCCAGTGTGGACCCTGAGCACAGACCTTGCCCCATCACAGGCGAAGATCTATGGCGCTGGCAGAAGCAGAATCCTTCAGGCTTTGGCGCGCAGGCCTGAGACCCTCACCTACCAGGGACCAGGAAAGGAAGAGAAACAACTGCCTGCTCTCCAGCCTCTGGCAGGAACCCAGGGGCCTCAGAGCCTCCCCTACCTCAGACCCCAACTGTGCCCACTCAGCCCACCAGGCATGAGGCCAAGGGCACCACTGACCAGGTATCAGGGGTCTCTATTCCACAGGGTCCAGGAACCCAGGAGGACCACCAAGAAAGAGCAAGTGGGGCGAAGCAGGGCCCTGAGACACACAGAACGCCCTCCCTCCCAGGGACTAATTTATACTGCTACGAAGGAGCTTCCCAAAGTATTTAAAATAAAGTTTTCTTACACTGGAGCAGATTCTTGCACATGATCACACTCTACCCCTTGGATAGAATCATCCAGGCCTAAGAGTTGAAGCAATTTCTTTAATTTTATCGGAATCCAGACACAACAAGAAAAACACCCAAAACTACATGGAGACAGAAGACGAGACATGACTCCTCCCCACCTCCCCCGGGCCCTAGAGTGGGGACAACGTGGGGTGAGGCAGCTGGGGGAGACCTTGAGCCTCAGTCCAGCCCTGCAGGCTCCAGGCCCGCGGGGGCGGAGGGTAATGGGGAGGCAGGGCCCAGCCCCCAAGTCAGAATGGCTGAGGGGAGGCCCCCTCGAAGGACTCCGCCCCGTCACCCACACTCCTGCGCAGGGGCAGGGAGCCCACAGCAGCAAGGGGGCCCAGGCCACGGACACATTCATGATTGAGAAGCAGCTGGAGTGGAGGCAGGAGAGACACGATTATCTGGGCAGAATCAGCTGGCGGGAGAGGGTGGGAGGTGGGGCCTGGGAGGGCCCCAGGGGCCAAACCCTGAGGTCACAGGAGGGGCCCAAAGTGGGGCTAGTGAGTGAGGTCCTGAGTGAGTGGGTCAGCGGCTGGGCCCCTTTCTCCCGCTGCCTACAGCCCCTCCAATACTGCTGCCAGGGGGGCCCCCCCTCCAGGGAAATGGGATAAGAAAGCAGCCCACCCCGTGCGGCAGACAGCCAGGTGGCTGAAGCCAGGAAGGGAGGCCCGGCCAGGCCTTGGCCTGCCTGCCCCAGAGGCCTGTGGGAAGAGGAAGGGTCCAGGAGGGTGAGAAAGGGGCTCGACCGGCTCAGATCCAAGATGGTGCCGCGCGTGCCAAGTCCCCCATGAGCTGGGGGACCGCGCTGGGGGCCAGGAACTGTAGTTACACAGGAGGCAGCAGCTTCTCAAGAAACTCCTTCACAGCTGCCATCTCCTGGGGGGGAGGGGGGGTATTGTGAGAGGCTCCTGGCCGGAGGGAGGAAGGAGAAGGGCGGGAGTGGGAAGCAGCCCCTCAGCACTGACCTGAGGACAGGAGCTGTGCATGACACCGGGATAAGTCTTGAACTGGACCCTGGCGGGTGTAACAACAGACCGGAGCTTCTCGGCTGTCAGGGCCCCAAACCGTACGGGAACCATGGGGTCCAGCTCCCCGTGACACTGAAGGATGGTCAGGTCCTTGGCACTGCCGTTGGCTGCCTGTGGGCCAGACGGGACTCAGAGAGCACAGCCAGTGCTTGGGCACAATCCCCCAGCCTCAAGGAGACAGGGCAGGAGCGGGGTCGTGGAGACATTCACCTGGGGGAAGGCCCGGTGCAGAGGCAGCCAACAGCTCAGTGCCACAATGCCAGCCAGAGGGTGGGGGCAGGTGAGGGCTGTGTAGAGGGACAGGGCTCCACCCTGGAGGAAGGAGAGAATGAGGGGTCATGAGGGCACAGCTCAGCTCCCACCACCCACCCGCCTCTCTCTCCCCTCACCTGTGAAAAGCCTCCCAGGACGATCCGATTGGCAGGGATCCCATTCTTCATCTCATGCTCAATCAAGGCCTTGACTGGGGGGAGGGGGCATGACTGGGTGGAGGGAAAGCTGCCAGAGGGACCCAAGGAAGGGAGCCAAACAGAGGTATTGCCAGGCACTTTCCTGGGCGGGCAGAGGGGGAGAGGGAGGATGCCGAGGAGGGGCTGGGGCCTTACTGTTCTCTGCTGCCTTCTTAATGCCAGCCTCGTCCTCTGGGGCATCTGGACTCAGCCCCATCAGGTCAAACCTGGAGGAGCAGAGGCATTGGCAGCTACTGGGAGACCTGGGCTGGCCCCAGGCAGCTCCCTCAAGCTCCTATTCCCCCTCCCCAAACTCACCAGGAGGGCATCACCATCTTCATGTTGAGTGTCACAGGGATCCGAGGCCTGGGGAGGGACAGCAAGAAGGGCCGTCATGCTCAGGAGGGATGAGGAAGCCACAGCAGAGAGCCCAGGTGGGGGCAGGGCAACCCCTGGGGAACCCTCCCAGCAGGCAGGGCCTGTGTTTAAGGTGTTGCCAGGCAACCTGCCACGTGGGGCTGGAGGCTGTGGTTGGGGCATCAGCAGTAGCGATGGAGAAGCACAGCCCAGCACTCGGTGTGACGGGGTTCCAGCTCAGTCGGTGAGTACTTGGGGAAGGGGTACAGGGGGTCCTGGTTCTAGGAGTCTCAGGTCTAGGAGGCCTTGGGGCTGGGGCTGGACTCTATTCCTGAGGGTTCCACAGGAATGATGAAGGCTGAAAATGGCACTTGTGACTGCTCTGGGCCCCAGGCCCCAGGATGCAGCGGCAGGAGAGAACAGGCCTGGGACCACAGGACCACCCCCCATCCTCAGCCCTTCCCTTGCTGGGGTGGCACTCACGCATGGGGACAGATGTACTTGACGTGAGGGAGCCGGATAGTGGAGAGGGCGTCAGCCCAGCTGTGCCTGTAGGAGGGAAGAGAGAAAAGGCACCAATGTGGAGAGGGAGGAAGGGAGGGCGAAGGCCTCTCCAGTCCTGCCCACTGGGCCCTCCCCCACTTCCCCAGGAACACCCCCTCCCCAGCTCACTCACCCTGTGTCTCCAAGGCCATGTAAAAAAATAACCTGGAAAAGGATCAGAGATGGGGAAGAGGGCAGTCACCGTCCTGCTATCACTCTCGCTCTGTCCAACTTCTGGCCACCCCTCCCTCACCCCCAAGGACCTGGAGGGGAACTGAGGTGGCAGTCAGGTGATTAAGCCCCTGCCTCCCGGCTGCAGGCTGCTCGCCCTCTTCTCACTGCCACCTCTGTTTTCCCCACGCCCCCTCCAGCCAGTTCCCCAGCCGGCCCCCTGGGGGCTGCGTGGGTAGCAGAAGACCCTTACCGCAGCTGTTTCCCGCTCAGCTCCAGACACAGTGGCAGCATCGGTGAGCAGGGGCACAGACATGGTGTTACCACACATACACTGCAGGGCTCCACGGCTGGGGCCTGTGCACATTCGGGGCAGCGGTCAAGAGCAAGGCCAGGAAGGGGAGAGAATCCTGACACAGGAGCAGAGCCTCAAACCCAGGGCGTAACTGGGCCATCAGCCCTCCACCCCAGGTTCTATCCTGGGCACAAAGAAAAGCCAGGCAAGAAGTCCTGGGCCCGATCAAGCGGGCAGGAAGTTTGCCTTCACTCCAGGGCTGAAAAGCAGGGGCAGCCATCCTAGTGGCCCTGCTCCTGGCCCCCACACAGCCTGAGGTTGCTGGAGGTGGGCAGAGGCAGGGCTTTGGGGCCGTGGGGCAGGGGAGCCAGGGCATCCCCTGCTGCCTTCTCCCCACCTAACACTCGTTGGCAGGTAACTGCCTCCTCTCCCTGCTCTCCAATCATCCCCCTTCTCTAGAGCCCTTGTGTCCCCTCCTCCCCACAACTCCCGGCCCTACTGGGAAATGAAGGGAAGGAAAACTGCCGGGAAATATGCTTCCAGCCCCTACCCTCAACCCCACACACATTTTCTCCAACTTCCCTCCCATCCAGCCCCCGTCAGCCTTCTGGCTCAGCCCTTCTCAGAACCCCTGGGAGCTGCCCATATCCCCAGAAGGCACACAAACTCCGATCCACCACCCACCTCCTAAACAGTGCCCCCCGCCCCCTTGTATGAGGCCACCTGCGGCTGCCCACTGACTCCAAATAGGTCCCTCAGCTCGACCATGCTCTCTCTGGGACTCCCAAACACACAAAAGAATGTCAAGCTGGCTGGCTCCTCCCGTCCTTAGCATCCTCCAAACTCCCCGGCAGCTTCTGCTACCCGCCCCTAAGTGCCGACCCTTCCGAGCAGCGCCCACCCCTCCCACCCCACCAACTGGCTTCCCCCTCCCCTCTCCCCCGAGCGCCCCTCCGCACAGTGGGATCCCTCACCTCTGACCCTGGGGTTCCTCTTCCCACACAGGAATGCACCTTTTGTCCTAAGCTGAGATTCCCTTCCTTCCCCACTGAGCGACTTCCACCCCTCACCCCAGGCCCCTCCTCTCAGAGTGGTGCCTTCCCCCCTGACCTGGGGTCTTCCTCGCCACAGTAAAAACTCCCACCCTGACCCATGGTCTCCCACTCCCCACAATGGGAACTTCTGTTCTGACCGAGGGTCGCCCTCCCCACAGTGACAATTTCTATCCTGACGCCGGACCCGCTTCTGCCCACAAAGGGGCGTTCTACCTTTGACCCTGGAGAGCCCCCGCCCCACAATGGGATCCTCCACTTCCGACCCTGAAGTCCCTCTCATCACACCGGGACCCCACCTTCCTCCCCCTCTCTACCCACAAAGTCCCCCAGACCGGCCAGCGCCTCCTCGCACCTCACTCCCCACCCCCATCCCTCACAACTGCGGTTGCCCCTCGCCACTCGCCAGGACCCTCGCGGTGGGCCGATGCCCCGCCAGTGCCCTCCCCGGGCCTGCTGGCCCCGGACCACGGTACCTCCACTCCTCGGGGTTTCGAGACCTCTCGGGCGATTCTCCTCTCTCTCCCGCACAGACACTCACTCTTCCCCCTCTACCGCCCCCGCCGGAACTTCCGTTCGAGTCCCGGGAACCCAGCCATCGCGCTGCCGGAAGTAGCCTGGCCAGCGGTACGGAACCCGGAAGTGGGCGTCGGGGTTTCTTCAGATAGGAGCTGCCATGTTGGGTACGGTGGGGCCACTCCCCATAACCAAGCCACGGAATCTCCGGCCGCATCTAGACAGTGCGTCCGTGGCTCCCACTTGCTACCACCACCCGTGCGCCTCCTGGAGGAAACCTGTCCTGAAGGAGAGGCATTCCTCACACTAGCAGAGTTTCCCACCTTCCCATCCATTACGGTCTTGGGTATCCACCACTGGCCCTCACGTCCTGTGCCAGGGTCATGGATAAAGTCATACACTCAGCTGAAAAGACACTTTGAGACCATCTAGTCTTCCAATCTTATTTTAAAGATGAGGAAACTGAGGCTCAGGGGAGGGAAGTAAACAGCAACCTCAGGATTACACTGTAATGCTGCCTCTGCACCTGCTTCCTGAGCTGAAAAACGGTGACAATAACCACCCAGCTTACTTCACAGCTTTGCTGTTCGGCTCAAATGAGGCCGTGTGGAAATGCTCTGTACGGTGTAAAATCACAGTGTGAGGACATAATGACTCTAAAAAGGACCCTGGGAGAAAAGAACACTGGCATCAGCAGTGTCCGAGACAACTGGTCAGGAATCGGAAGTGTTGTCTTAGCTCTGCGCACAGCAAGCAATACCACACAGACAGTGCACAAAATACCGCCATCAGCGCGCTCCAGTTGTTAACAAAGAGGGTTTCATTTGGTCACCGAGTCACCCTTTGCTCCTTGTGGCATCGGTAAAGTGGAATGGGGCTCAGGGTCCACATAAAGGCCGGAAGGGGAGGCAAACTGGGTTGCAGGACCATGTCCCTGACAGAACCTGTGGGCATCTGCACACAGGAAATGAGTCATCCCTCAGCAGCTTAGGACTCGTTTGCCCAGCTTAATGTACACTGGTTTTTTTTGAACTGCAAGAAAACAGTATATCTGGAAGCTCAACAAAGCACTTTTTCCCAGGTTAAGAGGCAGTTTGGTCTTAAGTGCTCAGCAGGTCACAGAACAGGAAAACTCTGGGTCCAGAGAACCACAGCAGGCCAAGGATCCAGGGGTGGAAAGGGGGTGAATGGATGAGGACAACACAGTTGCTCCCACTCCCAGAATCCCTGCTGGGTCTGCCTGTGGAAGAATAAACAATTCCTCCTGCACCCCAATCACCTAAGACACTGTGGCACTTTGAGCAAATTCTTCAGAGTGAAGCTCAAATTCAGAGGCCTTGTCTCAGAGGCTACCTGTAATTAGTGCTAGTGGGATTAGTGGTTAGTCTGCTCTAACACTTCTAACTTTATTTTCCCCCTACTCCAAATTAAAACATAGCCCTTCTTTATCTCCAAATGACCCAAATGAAATAAAGAGGCTGTGGCGGAGGAGTGAGTAGGACCCTTAGTGCATCGAGAATTGTACTTGCATTCTGGTTGATTTCAGGCTGCATTTTTAGAAATTCTGAGGCTCGGGCAAGGCTTGGTGGTGCTAAGCTTTCCCCAGGATAAGCTGGAGAAACAGGCTAGCAACGGTGTGGGCCAATCCCTCAGAGGCATTCTCTCAAGAGGATTAAATTCAACACTAATTTCCATTATCAAGTGTTTCTATTTTCTGCAAAGGAGAGAATAGTGACCACTTCAAATCCCCTCTTTTAGGATACTTAAATTCTGTCCAATTGCCGTACTGACTTTCAAAAACTTAAGTCCAAATTCTTGGGTCTACCTTCAGACCTTACGTGCTGCTCACTTCACTTTCCTCACCATCATTTCTTCTGAGGAGCTCCAGAATCTGTTCTCCCTTGTTTTTGTAAACATCACCTCACAACTTACTTCCTTACCTGAGAAATGGAATATAAGGTTTTTAACCTCACCTTCTTCTTTACAAAATGTGGGTGGGTGGGTATAGGAGCATTTTTAGCCTACTGTACAGAATTAAACCTGACCTTTCCTGGAGATACTGATCTACTGTCGATTTAATTGTGGCACTTATCATCTACCTAGTCCAAAACAACAACAACAGATTTCAAAGTTTCATACAGTTCTCAGTAAAGGTTTCATAAGTACTACCAAGAACTCAAAAGAATATACAAACATTAAGTCTGGCAAGGATTTATTAGGAAGCTTATTAGTCACAGTGAATAAAAAGCCATGAACAGAAGAACTGAGATCTCCAAATTCTGCCACTGGGCTTACAACACTAGTTAGAAGCTAATAAATATTAAGGATGTCCCAAGAGGAATCTTATCTAAGTCCCAATCTTACCCCGACCAGGATACCCACAAACACAGAAACGATGGCCATGCTCTCCTCAGACTGCTTACCTGGTTAGCAGAAAAAAAGAACTTCTTCTCAAGCTATTAAGCATTATCAGGAGATTCTTGTTCTTCTAACTATAACCATGGGACACTAGTGCATGACAGACAACTCCAAGCTGGGCAACTTGACAAGAATGTTGAAAGATGACAGGGAGAAGGAGCAAGCAGGGACAAGTATTTCTAGTTGGAGACCCTCCTGATGGTTAACACGAACACAATGCTGAGGCTTCAGAAAGTTTACTGCAGCCCAGGAAGAGTCTCCATTTAAAAAAAAACAAGTCACACAAAAATCCTGCCACAAAGCAACAAGACACTTGGGATCCCATGGCCACATTAACTGGGAAGGCAGGCATTATCCATGACTGCCAGGTGCTGACCACCCCAAGACCCAACTTCTGCAGGGCCCCAGAGAACCACGATTGTCCCTCGGCACCCACACGACCCTTCCCGGGGGTGTGGTGTCTTCCGTAGGGCAGGTTTCTGCAGCAAGCCCCAAAGACAAAGCTTGGCAGAGGCTGTGGCAGCCAACTCTCTCTGGAGCCCCATCTCTCTGTGTCTTTCCCAACAGTATGTCGTACATCTTCACTGACACAACGCCTCTGTGGGAGCCTTGGCCAGCCCTTAGGAAATAAAGTGTGTCTGTGGGGTAACCTGATGGACCCTGTGGTCAGCTGGGTTGGCCGATGCTTCATAATTGCAGATGGTCACCTCATGTCGGCGAAGCTGCAAGAAAATTGAGAGGCTGGGTCAGCTGGCCATTGCCCAGACCACACAACGGAGTGGTCCTTATTCAGGTTCATTTCTAGAAGTCATCATCTAATCTCTTCCCCGTTCTGATACTTTTTATCCTGAGAAGCCTGGGTAAGAGCGAATCAATGATTCACCCCATCACTTAGAAGAGTCATTCCTCCACTATAATGGAGGCACCATGAGAAGAAGACCTTGTCTATCTTGTTTATCACCCTATCTCTGGTGCCCAGAACAAGAAAGGTTACCAACAATGTTAAATGAAGGAAAGAATTTTAAGGTGAAAAACTGCATTGATATCAACTGTATTATTTCAACCCCCTTAAAATTCCTATAGCCTGTCAAATGAGACGGACAGTTTACAGTGATGAAACCAAGAAAAACTAGACTGGGAGAAACCAATGTCTCACTTGCTCTTTTTCCTTTCCTTCAAGCTCCTACTACCACAGCATGCAGATATACAAACATATGTACACATATTAGAGGGGCAATAATACTTCCAACCCCATCTTACCTCAGTCCATTCTCCTCTCAGGCCAATATAAAAGACCTTTGTGGTATCGGCTCCAAAGTTTTTTGAAATATGAATTGAGAGATGATAGACATTTGAAAAACGAGAAATTCTAGAGGATGAAGGAGTAGAGAGAGAAGACAACAATAAGAGTTCAGTGAGAAGCTCACTACCATGTCAAAAAAGTCAATTCCAGCTCCATCTTGCGGTAAAACCCAGGCAAATGTCAGAGAACAATCTTGGGGTCTTACGTCTCATCCTTCTCCTTTGGGCAAGCAGTGAATACAGTGAACATTTACTGAACATCTGCCAGATCTTGTCCAAGGCAATAGGGACAGAAAAATGAATCAACGCTGCCCCTGCCTGCAAGGAACAGGAATGAGAAATGCTGTGCGGCCACGCAGGGATCTGAAAGCTAGCTCAGTAGGAAAATGAGAGAGGTAAGGTGGTCACATGTAACTTGGCTGCTGTAAGCCCACTATGCAAAGAGGAATTCTGAAAACATCTTTCCTAAGACCATACTAGGAGCTCATTCAAATCTGTCAATTGCTTCCAGGTTAACAAGTCTGTGGCTTGCACTGAACCTCTGCCAAAATTTGACCAAGCCTAGGATCAGGCCTCTCCACTGTTTTAACTTGTTTCTGATGCTAAGGAAGCAGGAGATGGGCCAAAAACAACTGCAAGCCCACTAAATGCTAATGCACAGATGCTCACTGCAAATGAGGGAGCGCCTGCCATTCTCAGAAGCCAAAGAGTGGAAGAGAGGCCCAGTGCTTACTTTGTAGCATACTCTAGTTCTCCTGTAAGATCCCGGTTCAGACTAAAGGTCTGATCTGGCTCCCTGTCTGTATCATCAAAGCTCATCTGTGGAATGTTCTTGTACCTGAGAAAGGAAAGGGGAGAAAAATCAAGAAATGTGCATTATCACATTTTTCAGGTTCTCAGAACTTCCTACTGACTCCTCAACTGCCCTCGGTTCTATCAACAGGAGATCAAATTTTGGAAATGGCATTTTACTGGCATTTATACACAAATATCTTTAATCCAACAAGAGCTGAGAACTGCAACATAAGCCAATGGCATCTCTGAGTGGGTTAAGAGCGCATGAGAAGCAATACACAGAGCGATAGTTCAAACTGGGTCACATGCAGCAAATGCATGGAGAAAATAAGCAACTCAGCACATTCAGACCAAGCTGGGGATGTTAAATAAAACAGCTTACTCACGGGGAAAAAATACTTTGGCAGAAACATCTTAAACACAGTTAAGAGATAAGATCAGGTAACCCAATGCTCAAGCATTTTTCTGTGTTCAAAATTACCCTATAGTATACAGAGTCATCTTACAAGTCTTAAAAAAATACAACTTGGGGATTTCCATTTTGAAGAAAGCACAAAAGGCCGCCGACTCACAATGGGCTTTGGAAAGTTAAGTAAAACTGCTAGTGAAGAAACAAATTTTCAAAGACGTATCTTAGAAACAGCAGTCTCCTCTGTAACTCACAAATTCTAAAGGACTGGGCCACACACACCTCCAATCTCCAGAGTGTCTTATTACCACACCCACATGGGAGGGGCCTAGATATTAGCTGCAGCAAAATGCAGGTAACACAGGAAAGCAAATGTTTGCTTCAAAGTGTTTCTAAGAATGATGCACAGAATAATAATAATAATAGTGAACATTTATAAGCAGCATTATGAGAGGCAGTATAGCACTGTGGTTAAAAGCAGTGTCTCTGGAGCCAGACTTCCTAGGTTTAAAGCCTGGTTCTGTCACTGACCAGCTGTGTAATTTTGGGCAAGTGATTTAATCTGTCTCTTAGTTCATCATCTGTAAAATGGGGATAGTGATAGTACATATCCCATACAGTTGATGTGGATATTAAATTGAATCAATTCTAAGAGGCACACTTGTTAAAAAATTTTACTATGGAAAATTTCAAACATACATAAGAGTAAAGAGAAAAATATAATGAATCTCCATATACTTATTACTGAGCTTCAATAATCAAGATCATGCCAATTCTGCCTATCAACCCCATTTTGTTTGTGCTTGATATTCTGAAGCAATCTCAAACGTATCATTTCATTCACAAATATGTCCGTATATATCTCTACAAAGTAAGCTCTTCGTAAAAAAAAATATGATACCATTTTACAATGAACAACTTAACCATTAGCAATAATTCTTTAATATCATCTAACTCCTAGTTTGTGTTCAAATTTCACTGATTTAAGGTCTCAAGTTAACTTTTCTGAATGTATCAGTGACATGTCATAGTTGAACAGATACTGCTTTTTTCTTTATCAATGGTACATAAAATAATGGTGCATTTTATAATCAATGACATCTTAGATTTGATAAAGTGCAAAGTGCTTAGAACTGAGGGCTCTGTAAGTATTTGCACCTGCCTTTCCAAAACCAGGCACATACTATGGAATTCCCTGGCGGTCCAGTGGTTAGGACTCGGCTCTTTCACTGTTGAGGGCCCAGGTTCAATCCCTGTTCGGGGAACTAAGATTCCACAAGCTGCGCAGCGCAGCCAAACCCCCCCGCAAAACCAAAAAACAAACAAACAAAACGGGACACATCCTACGTTCCAGATTTATTCTAAGCTCTTTACATGTTATAGCTCATTTCTTTCCACAATCTTAAGAGGTTCAGACTATTATTGCCATTTTACATATGAAAACGTCGGGATATAGAGAAGTAACGCCCAAAGTCATGCAGCTAGCAAGCGGTACAGCCAGAATTTGAACCCGAGTATTTACCCCAGAGCCCCCTCTTCACTACAACGCAACATGGATGTCTAGTCTTGTCCAGTCAATCCATCTCGCAAGTAAACAAGTCCCAGAAAGAATCAACTCAAACATACTTTGTTTCCTTACAATGATTAAATATGTGGATTTGCTTTCAAATTCATGTTTCTAACATTCAAATAGTGTCCATTTCTTAAATCTCTCATTTAAATTGATCAATTTTTCAGAAGAACTTTTTATGTAAAGTTCTTCTCATATTTGCTTCTCCAGCCCTCAGAAAGCAGTGTCCCCTCCTTCTAGAAAGGCTACGCTGGAATAAGGCAACTTGTCAGAAAGGGAGTACTAGCTCTAGTATCAACAGATTCCATGTTACAAGAGGTATATAGAACTTTGCTAACTAAAGGCCGTGTAAACTCAGATGGAGTGCTTCCATCTCAACAAAACACACAGAAAGATTGTAACTGTCTGAAACAGCAAGGGAAGATGTTGAAGCTAACCCCAAGGGTAGACTCCTTAAAGATCATTTGAGATCTGCAGCTGGGTTATTACGAAAACTGCAAAGTCATCAACAGTTGGCATTTATAGGATGCTCTCTGAATGGTGCCACAGCAAATACTTTGAAGAGAGACAAGCTGTTGGCCCTAAAGATACTTAATCTAAAAATGCCATTAATTCAGGAAGAGATAAGTGTATTCCGATGCAGAACAAACATGAGGCTTTTTTTTAAGAGAGGGAGGGGATAGTTAACCCAGTAAAAAGAAAAAGTTAGACTATTCTGGAATAAAGTGCTACCAGAGAAAAGAGAAAAAGGGATAGGAGCTTCTTGAGGGCCTAGACCCTTGCCACTTACAGTCTCATCTCAGAGGGGTGTGAGTCATCATCTTCTCCCATTATAATGATACCTTTGAGCTTGACATTGCCTGTAAATCTGCCAGAATGCAAAAAAGAGGGTTGTCAACCTGGGGTTCAATCTCTGCTGAGCTGTGTGACCCTGGGCAAGGCCCTTCCCCTTACTGGGCTTCAGTTTACTCACGTGTCAGACTTGTGCTAGATAATTTCTAAGATCCTGTCTGCCTCTGGCATTCTTTGGTTCTAAAAAATTTACCTTGACTTCTCAGTTATCTTTTAACAAATACATCTTTTTTGCACCAAGAAAGCTACTCACACCCACCTCAGTAATTTACCCCATTTCCAGAAACAGAGGTGTCCTCTTGACACAACCATGGAATGAATCCTGATAAGGCAACTGGGTACAGCCTCTTTAGCCTGAGGCAAGCACCAAAGAAATACTTACGGAATATTAAACAGAAGCTCTTCATCTGCATCACTTTCAACAAACTGGAGGGGAGAGGGAGGAGAGAGGAAAAAGCAACAAATATTTGCTGAGCGCCTACGATTTTAGGCATCTTCCACCCTGCTTTACAGCTGGAGTGCAATGCAGATAGTCAACCGCCCTCAGTTTTCCAGCACTTATTAACTTCCAGGACCGACTAGCCTCCAGAAATTGTGTGCAGAGATCTGTGCCTATGCGGTCCACAGCTTTCAAATGGCTCTACGCCCCACAATGGTAAATACTCTAGATAGGATAACGTGCTTCATCTCCCGAGGCTGGTCTTCGGTCTTCATCAGGTGATAAGTGAAATCAGGCAGCCACTGGGACCAGTGGTCAAACGGTAGGGAAAACGCCCTGATGGGTCATCCTCCCTCACTACCCCCCGCAGCCCTGGAACTGAACGTTGGCCGTGTAAAGCAAAGAGCCCCTTCCCGTCTCTGGGCCTCAGCTCCTCTACCTACAAAACGGGGAGATTCGACTCTGTTCGCCTCTCACAGGACTGGCAGGAGACGGGCACGGGAAAGCGCTTGGCAATCGGGCCGTGGTTATTTTTAACTTCAGAGATGAGGCTGACAGAGCAGACGGGCGGCCTGAGGCCCCGCGCGGGTCCCCGCCCGCCCGCCCGCCCAGGCCCCGGAAGGCCCACCTTGGAGCGGTCGGTCCGCTCCTCCCACGGCTTGAAGACGCCGCGGCCGCTGCCCTCGCGGCTCTCGTTGAGACACTGCAGCCGCTCCAAGTCGATGCGCAGGTACAGGCCGTAGGCCAGGCCGCGCTGCTCGGGCGGCTCCTCACGTTCGGCGGCGCAGCGGCAGCCGCCCCCGCCGTGACTGTGGCCATGCGACATGGCGACGCCGCCTCCCGCGCGTTCCCGTGCCCTGCCGCCGCCGCCGCCGCCGCCCGCGACTCGCTCGTTTCGCTCCGGCCGCCAAGCGCGCCGCGACCGCCGCGTCGTAAAAGGCGCCCCTGTGCGGCGCAAGCGCGTGAGGAGAAGAGGGCGGGGCTCGGAGAGGGTAGACGTTTGCTAAGGCGCTTCCAGGGGCCGGGAAATTAAGGTTGACTCTTTCAGTCCCGGAGACGGTTGCTATTGCAGTCCCAGCTTCACAGATGTGGAAACTGAAAAGCAGAGATCAAGCTGGTGTTCCGAGTAACTGGTGGGGCTGGGTTTCGAATCCTCCTCCTCCTTAGGCTGAAGTCTGTTTTCTTTTCGTTTACCACCAACGTTTTTTGGGAGCTGGTGGCGCAGTGATAAGGCCCTGAAGAGTAGGGAGCACAACGTTATCACTGCCGCACATGTGCATGCTTAGGCGCTTAGAGCTCACAAACCCACGTTCATAACCACTTTCTTCACAGTGGGCTTAGTGGTCGAGACCACAGGCTTTATGGACAGCTGAATCTGGAGACAAGTCCTGGGTCTGTTATTGACTGTGTGACACCCTGAATAAGTCATGTTCCCCATCCTGAGACTTTTTGTTCCTCGTCTGTAAAGTGGGAATGGTAATATCTGTTTCATAGGATCTCAGTGAGTATTAAATGAAATAATGCTCTTCAAAAACTCAGCATTGTGGCTGGCACATGGTAAGAATTCAATAGTTGAGTCAGATCTTGGTTGAAATCCAAGCACTGCCACGTACTAGCTTTGTGGCCTTGGGCAAGTGATTTAACCTCTCTGAGTCTCAGTTTACCCCCTGTAAAATAAAAGGATTGGACTAGATGACCTTTAAGTCCCCTCCCCATGTGATGTTTCAGAGCAGTTTTTTCAAACGGCTGGTTGTGACCCATTGATATGTCTTAAAATCCATTTAGAGGATTGTGACCAGCATTAAAAAATTAAATAGAATAAAATAGAAAATTCAGAATGTATTACACATTTTAGTCTCCACTTACGGAACTTTTGTTTCAGCTTCTTGTATACTCAGGTGCAATTTAAAATGTTTTTCATCTTTTGGGTTGAGATCAAGAGTGGAAAGCCACTATTTAGAGTTGAAATGATTCTGGTTTCGGGGTAGAATGCGTTCTTACTTCTTGGTGGAGACGGGGAGAGATAGGAAGTTGAGAGAGTTAAGAGATACTTTGGATAGCCCCTACCCTTCACTCTGGCTCTGAAGTATCCAGACCAGACTCGGGGCTGGAAACCAAAATAAACATCTGCTCAAGTTCCATTCAGAAATATTTTGATGTCCTAGTTCAATTCTCTGTGAAGCAGGCAAGCTTGGTTCTGGTTCAGATAGCTCAATGTTATGACTTATTCCTGCTTTCACATTACAGTTTCAGGGAAGGGGCCTGGCAGGTGCTAAACTAAACAGTTAGCAAATATTTGTTTAATAGAATGATACACTCAGTAGCCTTTCTTTGGGAAGACTGTATCCCACTGCAGGACTAACCCAGGCCTTCTACTCACCTTTGGCTTCTTTCCTATCATTTGCATCATTGTCATCCTTTAGTGATTTATCGGGCAGTGTGTGCCAGACATGGTGCTAAGCACATTATGTAGTTCATGTAGTTCATCTCAGTTATTTGTCACATGATCTTTAAGAGATAGGGAGTGTTACCCAATATTATCCCCAATTTGAAGGTGAGGAAAATTGAGGCTGAAAGAGGTAAATTAACTTGCCCAAGATCAGATAAGTTTGGGAAATAACTAGGTTTTGAGCCTAGTTTGTTTTCCTGAAACAAAAAGGTATACATCAAGTAAATATGTTGTATCGATTAGCTTATGCCATGTAACAAATCACCCCAAAACTTAAAATATTTAAACAACAGCATTTATTATTTCTCATGCTTCTGTAGATCACCTGGTCAGTTCTTTTCTGGGCAAGTTGGGTGGGCTGATTAGTTAGGAATAGCCTCACTCACAAGTCTTGTTGATGTGGACGGTCTGCTGAGGTGATGGCCACAAGTCTCCAGCAGACTACCGGAACTCAGACACATTGGTGCAGTTGCTGAGTTCCAGGAGCACAGGAGGGAAGACCCAATTGCACAAGCACCTGTTAACCATCAACCTCTATCATTTTTGTGAATGTCCCGTCAGCCAAAACAAGTTTCATTGGCCAAATCCAAATTCAAGGGTGGAGAGATAGACTTCACCTTTTAATTGGAAGAACTACAAAATACTGTGGCTCCCTGCTCTTCCGCCCCCAATAGACCCATACTGGTTATCTTTTGTTGTGTAACAAATTACTACCAAATTTAACCGCTTAAAACAACAGTCGGCATTCATCTCACAATTTCTGCAAGTCAAGAGTTTGGGAGCGGCTTTGCTGGGGGGCTGGGGGGTTCTGTCTTGGCTCTCTCACAAACCTCAAGTCTTCTGAAGGCTTGATGGAGCTGGACAATCCAGTTCCAAGATGGTGCTCTCGTATGGCTGGCAAGTTGGTGCAGGCTGTTGGCACGAGGCCTCACCATATAGACTGCTCCGTAGGACTGCTTGAGTGTCCTAGTGACATGGTGGCTGGCTTTCACCAGAGCAAGTGATCAAAGAGAGAGCAAAGTAGAAACCACAGTGTCTTTTATGGCCTAGCTGTAGAAATCACATATTGTTGATTCTAAAATATTCCACGGTTCCATAGGTCAGCCATATTCAGTGTGAGAGGGAACAACATAAGGGTGTGAATACCAAGAGGTAGAAATCATTAGAGGCCCCCTTGGAGGTGGCTACCACACTAAGTAACCACTGAAAATGTCTTTAAATTTCTCTTATATTTAATTGGTAATTTGGATGAGGATAGAATCTCTCCGAATTTTGAAGCTATTGCTCTGTTGTTTTCTAGCTTTGAGAAATACAGTGCCATTCTGATGCCTGATTCTTTGTATGGGTTGCCCTCATTCCATTTCTGGAAGCTTTTAAAATCTTCTTTTGGTCCCTAGTATTCTGAAATTTAATGCTGTGGCTCTTTTGTCATTCACTGTGCTGGATACCTGGCAGACCTTTTCAATTTAGAGACCCTAGAACAGAATGTGAGCATACAGGTTAAGACACCTGCACGCCTGTGCACAAGGCCCCTTGCAGGGACACATTTTAGGGTAAGAGAAGAGGGGTGGGGCTATGGCCCTGTTCTCTCCCTTTCCACCACCTTCTAGTGCAGAGCTCCAAAGGCTCAGAAATCTGAAGGTGGCCTCCAGGTCACTGCGAAGTTTCATTTGTCAAGGTAGCAGAATAAGCTGTATTTTTTGTTTGTTTGTTTTTGGCCAGGCTGTGCAGCTTACAGGATCTTAGTTCCCCCAGCAGGGATCAAACCCGGGCCCACAGCAGTGAAAGCACAGAGTCCTAACCGCTGGACCACCAGGGAATTGCCTAGGCTGTATTTTATTTAACTGTTCGTTAGCTCCATTTATAACTTTTTAAGTACACCACCATTTATTTGTACTCTTGCCTCAATCCCACAGATATTGAGTATGGCCTGCTGGGCAAGTCACTTAGCCTCTCTAAGCCTCAGATTTGTCATATATAAAATGGGAATAATAAGAGTACCTACTCTGTAGGGTTTTATTATGAGGGCGATATGAATAATGTATGAGAAAGGTTTGGAACAACATCTGGTGGGTTGGAAAAGGGTAGATAGTGTCCATTACTTATTGTTAAGCAGGCTTTCAGCTCAGCACCCCCGTCTGGTTCAGTGGGAAATTGCAATTGCTAAGGGGGTTGGATTTGGAAGAAACCAGCTCTTGCAAGGTAGCCTGGCTCTGATTTGCGGATAATGCCTTTTGCCTCTCCTTACTCTGTCTGCCTCTTCTCTTGCACTCCTGTGTTGCAGGGATGTCTGAGGACAAATGGGAATTCTCACCGACTTCTAAGACTACCCTGGGGCAGGTAGGAAAAGCTTCCGATTTTTTCTTTCTCCTACTCCCAGGTTCATCTGCAAACATTTCTGTAGCAAAAGGACTGCTGAATTTGTATCCACCTTCCCTTCTCTCCTGTCTCAATTAAGCTGGGAGAAATGAACTATTTTTCTGTCACTTTCGAATGCTTCCTTGTGGCAAACCGAGAGTATTGTACTAATAATAGCTAATAACCATATGGCACTAATAATGTGCCACGCACTGTCCCAAGAGCTTTACTTATATTGTTTTTTAATCTTCATAATTATAGGTGTCCTATTATTTTTATTTTATAGGTGAGAAAACTGGGGCACAGAGAAGCTAGGTAACTTGCCCATGGACACACAGCTGGTTAGTAGCGGAACCAGGATTTGAACCCAGGCAGTGGGGCCTCCAGAGGCTGTGCTGAGGCTAACCACACTGAACCACCTCCAAATATTAATTAACATTTATTAAGTACTTACTCTGGTGCAAAGCTGAGACCCCAGAGCTCAGGCTCTTAACCACCATGTTATGCTGCATGTACCAGCTAGGTTACATTGGACAAGTCATTTTCCTCAGAGCTTCAGTTATAACAAAAATCCTTTACTAAATGCCCATTCCATGTTGGGTACTTCACCTAATTCATCACTGACATCCTGGCTGACATGTCTTGAGCTCTTTTTATGTTCCAGGCACGATTTTAAGCACTTTACATGTTTTAACTCATTAAATCATTATATGATAGCTCCACAAGGTTGGTGTATTTTCCTCATTTGGGGAGGAAAACATTGAGACACAGAGAGGTTAAGTGACCTGCTGAAGCTTGGAAGTGTGGAATTCAAAGCTGGGTGGCCTTGTGGAGTACCTGAGAGTCCAGGCTACTGTGATTGCCTTTGGAGTTAGCAAATATTTCCAGTTCTCTGCATCAAGGTGCATGGATGGATTGTACTTCCCTGTCCCCTTGAATTTAGGTGCAGCCAATGAAATATGATGGAAATGATGGATGTCACCTCTGGATGTAGCTTAGGGTCCAGTGCAGTATTCTTAACTTGCCTTGAAAATCTTAGAAGGCCTCCCTCAGCCTGGGTCCCTGCGTGAGGATGACATAAAGCAGAGCTCCAACAGACCCTCAATGGACATGTAGTGTGAGTGAGAAACAAATCTTCGTTGTGTTGAGCCACTGAGATTTGGGAGTTGTTGCTACACCATAACCAAGTCCAGGGTTCCTTAACCTCTTCTCTTTCTTTGCTTTGGAATAGTGTAAGTGGCACTGGTATTATCTAATCTTTAAGGTTGAAAGAATTCTCCTATGAAATCTTAGGCCTGGAGCTTTTTTATAGGGCAAGCTCTACAACTACTTTCTCTATTTTTTCTATGGTAATTAGTCTGTTTAAATTTGCCATTTCTATACGGGTCAATTTTGGTAAGTTGTATTTTTCTGGAAAATTATCCACTTTATATAGATTTTCTGGGTTTTAAATACTGGGAAATTTTACATAGAAGTCTAGATTTCGGTCTTTTCTTTAAAACTCGATGACGTGGCAACACTGGGCCCTGCCTTCTGCCTGGAAACAATCAGGTGGAGCTGTGTAAATAGCCCTTTTTCCTTCTGTTCCCACCACTTCCCACTGTCTTACACCAAACTTCTGGTATTTGTGACCCCTGAGATAACAAGAAATTAGGTAGTGTCTGCCTTTTTGGTGGGTGTTAGGGGCTATGGTTTAAGGGACCTGAAATAGATAGGAGTCCAAAAACAGAAAAGCTGAACTAATCCTATCTGGGGCAGCAGGGGCTAAGATTTCAATTATCAGGAAGGACTCACTGACCTCAGAATAGTCCTTATCTTGTGATCCTAAAGCTTTAATTCCTGTCAAGAGAAAACAAAACTTTGCCTTTCATTCCGCATTTAGAGGGAATGAAGGAAGGACAGTAAAATTTATTGAGCTCCACTTCTCTCATTGAATCCTTACAAGAATTCCTGTGAGGTGTCATTATTCCCATTTCATAGATGAGGAAACTGAGGCTCAGAGAGGTGTCACAAAGCTGAAGAGTGGTGGAGCCAGGATTTGAACCTGAATCTCTTATCCCAAAACTCGTGCGCTGTTTTCGCACTGCACGAGGCATTCCCAAACCAGGCTGCTCATCAAACTCATTGGGGGAGGCCTATAAAAAAAGTACCTACTGGGCTTCCCTGGTGGCGCAGTGGTTGAGAATCTGCCTGCCAGTGCAGGGGACACGGGTTCGGGCCCTGGTCTGGGAAGATCCCACATGCCGCGGAGCAACTAGGCCCGTGAGCCACAATTACTGAGCCTGCGCATCTGGAGCCTGTGCTCCGCAACAAGAGAGGCCGCGATAGTAAGAGGCCCGCGCACCGCGATGAAGAGCGGCCCCCGCTTGCCACAACTAGAGAAAGCCCTCGCACAGAAACGAAGACCCAACACAGCCATAAATAAACAAATAAATAAATAAATAATTAAAAAAAAAAAAAAAAAAAAAAAAGTACCTACTTCCAGATCCTACCTCTGACCAATTCAGATTTCTGCAGTGGGGCCAGAAATATGTAAACAATGATTCTGGGAATTCCCTGGCAGTCCAGTGGTTGGAACTCCGCGCTTTCACTGCTGAGGGGCCGGGTTCGATTCCTAGTTGGGGAACTGGGATCCCACAAGCCACGTGGTGTGGCCAAAAAAACCAAAAGAAAACAATGACTTGTGTAGTTATTTGATTACTGTCTCCCCTACTAGATGAAAGCTCCATGAAGGCAGAGGCCATGTCTGTCTTATGCAGTGACACAGAGTGGGGACAGCACAGTATTTGCTGTGTGACTGAGTATGCAGGCTTCCCAGCCCTGACACACAGGCCAGCTGTGAAAAGCTTTTACACTGTTTGTGGAAAATTCTCTGGAGCAGTTCTCAAACTTTAATGTGCATTATAAGAAGAATTGCTTGGATTCTTTTTTTTTTTTTTTAATGCACATTCTGGGGCCCCAACCCC
This sequence comes from Balaenoptera musculus, assembly GCF_009873245.2. Classification (NCBI taxonomy): domain Eukaryota; kingdom Metazoa; phylum Chordata; class Mammalia; order Artiodactyla; family Balaenopteridae; genus Balaenoptera; species Balaenoptera musculus. The sequence goes on along the minus strand of NC_045785.1, from coordinate 18,477,132 downwards.
AGAGATTCTCTGCTTGCGAAACATGGGTATAGCTATATAAAACTGATGGCTTGAACTTTCCTCAGAAGTTTCTGAAAAGAGTTGAGACAGTAGGCATCACAGAAAGAGAAATCTGGGGGCCTGTGAGGACAAACTGCCTATTTCACCAAATAACCAGGTTAGCCAAATCACCAAGGAGACACTCAAGTGGATGTGGAACCTTAGTGGAGAAACCCTGTGAGAGGGGCATCTGTTAAGGGGATGAGCCAGGAAGAGGATTCTTCTGGACATCAGTTACATGAAGCACAGAGAAGTCATTCCTAGAGATGATTAGGGTCTTGGCCTGGGCATCTTTCTGCATTGGAGGTTGGCTTTGTTCCAGAAGCCTAACATTGGGTATGTGTTTGCGTGTGAGATGGGAAATGTGACTGAGAACATGTGCTTGGAAGTCAGACCAACAGCACACAGCACCACTGGTCACCACTGTGTGACCTTGGGCAAGTTCTTAATTTCCCTGTGCTTCAGCTTTCTCAGTTTTTAAATGGGGGCCGTGACAACCTACCTTATAGTACCATTGTGATAATCGAGATAATGTATGTATATGAGACCGTGGTTCCTGGAACATGGTACGTATATAACCAGTGAGCTCAGTTACTCTTACCTGACCATGAGCGCCAGACTTGACTGCATGTTACTCTGTATCCCAGGGTCTAATACAGGTCCCTGGCTCAGCAAATGTTGAATTAATGAATAATGGACAAAGGGCTAACTTATAGACACCGGGTAAAATCATCCATCGGATACCACATTCCATCATTAACTTCAATGCATAGTAATTTGTAACAGTGAGAATTAGATCCAGTAAAGAATTGGGAAAAATAAGTCCAGACCATACACCAAGAATACCCTTTAGGAGAGAAGGGATCATAAAACCGTGTTGCCGTGAGATGTTGAGGTTTGATGTGAGAACCAAGGCTCTTGATGTATGTAGGGGCTGAAACCAAGCCCTTGGCTCCACCCACGAATGCTGAAACTCTCGCAGCTCAGCCAGGGCCAGCACAGCAGGTTCTTATTAAGCCCTTGCTGCCACGACCTTTCTGCCTGTGTGCTCGTTGTGCTCTCATTAGGAAGCCAGTGTAAGACTGAGGAGACCTATCTGGGTCCTCCACACCCGCTGGAAGTGACTGAAAGGTAGAGTGGCACACACTTTGCAGTCAGAGAATCTGGGTTTGAAATCCTTTCCTTTGCCACTTACTAGCTTAATGGCTTTGGCTGTCATTTCACCCCTCAGAGCCTCAGCTTCTAACTGTAAAACGGGGTAACAGGTCAGTCCCAGGGTTCCAAGTGCAGTAAGGGACAGTGCATGGTCCCCACCAAGTGCTCATTTTTATCTGAGTTTCCTTGCTTTGCTCATAGGGTTTCCTCCCTTTTGAGTCTCCTTTTCCCAGACCTGCTGTGCTACAGTACAGACAGAAATCCAGCATCCTTCATGGCCCAGCCCAGGGATTAAGATCTCTGCCTCACAGCCCAGAAACCAGACATTGTGACCGACTTCCATTCTCTGACACGATAAGGGAGAAAGGAAGAAAGACAACAGTATATGGTGTTTTGTTTTGTTTTTTTAATTTAGACATGGAATTTTCCTTCCTTTTCATATAACTTATCTAATTAAAATATTCATCTTGGTAGTTACCACAAAAAAGTAACATAGAAAATTGTATTTACATTTTGGGACCAAAATACAAATGAAGAGCAAGGTAATGCCTTGCTCCTTTCCCTCCCACTTCCCGGAAAGAAAGAAAAAGCCCCAAAGAAACTGCTCATTACACCAAGGATCACAAAGGGGTTAATTTGCAATTCAGTGATTTGTATGTAGTGTAGCACAGAAAAAAAAAATTGCACAAGTTTTCACAAATGAGACCAAAGGTTCAACATCATCCTGTGTCTGCTCTGCAGGCATTTCAATAACCCAGGAGAGGCGGTAGTTTAGAAACTCAGTTTTTCCTCTTCCCTCTTCTCACCAGGTCACATCCCTGATGCAGACAGTCTTGGAGGGGGAGAGGGAAAGATCTGGCTCTATGCAAACAGGGGTGATCCAAAGATGGATAGTGATGTTGGGATGTGTCTTTTCTTCCCCCCCTGCCCAAAGACTCCTAATAAAGGAAATTAAATCATACACAACTGTATCAAATATGAAAAACTGGTTTCAATGGTAAAGACTTGAACACACAGGTAAGAGACAAATTCAAGGCGTGGACACCTAGAGGAAGCTATTCTAGGCAACAGGTGTCTGGCACCTGACCCAGACGCTCATTTGGTTTTAGATAAGAGGCTTTCTAATACCACCTTGGGGGAGCAGGCTGGGGGACTGGTGGAATGGTAATACAAACAATCAAGAGAAAGAATGCTTTACCCAATTCAAAAATACAGCAAATTAAAACACAGCAATACTTGTGTCCCTCAGGTACCCTGCATAGCAACACACACTGAACAATGCTTCTGCTGCACAGACTTCTTGCTGCGTCGCTCTGCAATCTTCAGAGTTAGCCTAACTGAAGTCTCCAGGATGGTTAAAAACAGTGGGCTCCATACTCTGGGCTTTGAGTGAGCTTGTCAAAGGGACTGGTAACTGCCAAGCTCCATGGGCTATCACACTAACCACACCCTCAATCTGCTTCTCAGGTTTCTTAAGGATGAGCTTCTCAAATTTATAGTATCTCCTTCTATCTGGGTCACAACCAAGTGGGTTCCTACTAGATTAGTGCCCTTCAACAGCCAAGAAGGACACTGACACTGTCCTCCAAGCTCTGATTATTCCCCCTATGTCAACTCGAAAGTGAGATCCTCCCTTCCCAAGACTGGTGGATGCCCTTGGGGCTGCCCCACCCTGATGCTACAGCTCAGACCCTTTCCTTAAACTGGCCCTTACCTCCAAATTCTGGTTGCAAGATTCAAAAAGTAGAGTTTCAAGCTGCTAAGTTCTCTACAAAACACAGCAAATTGTTGTGCTCTTTCAATCACATGATCTTACCTTTTAAAGAAAGGCAAAAACAAAACCAATTTCCAACACAGCATTACCTTTTAAAACCAGTCACTTCTAGTAGCAATTCACAGGGACTAAGAGATTACAGTGCTGGCTTTTAAAACTCTAAAGTTGTATTTGGGGGCCTACAGAAAGCCCTGCCATGTGTTTGTGTCTTGCCCCATGCCAGTGGGGAGAAGGAAAAATAGGGGAGGAAAAAAACCCTAAAGTTTTGAATTAGAAACTGGAAATTGTAAAAATACTGGAGTTCTGTGCTCTCTAGTGAGCCTCAAAAACAGTGGGACCTGGCAAAAAGGATGGGGGGAAAGACTCTAGAACTTCCCTTAATAAATAATTCCCTGAATGAGTAGGAAAGAGATGCACCTGCACAGGACCTCAAAGCAACTGAGGGTCTCAGAGGTGGGGCGGGGGGGGGGGGGGGGGGGGAGGGTCTGACCTGAACACTTCCTGTCACCACGCCAGGGCTCCCCCTCCAGGACAGGCAGCCCAGGACCCATTCCTCGCTCTACGTGCAGCACGTGCCACACAGGCTCTGGGGACACCCAGTCCTCTCTCTGGACCAAAGTCTACTCAGGAGAGATGAACTGGGACAGGGGAAAGGCTTTCAATAGGCTTTTGTCTAACAAAGAACCCTAAAAATAAAAGGCTAAGTGTGTGGTAGAGGACAGGAAAAAAACAAAAAAAACCCCAAAAAACAAAAAGAAACCTGGGGGTAATATAAATACAATCTGGGGCAATATTTATTAATTAAAACTATGTCTTATAGTTTACAAAGAAGGTAATTAACAACAAAGGTACAATTGACCTTAAAATCCTCAGTGAGCGTGAGGCTTCACATCTTCTTCAGAACTCGGAAGTGCTCGCCAGGCAGGGAGGCGGCAGCTGCGGACACAGGTACAGGCACGACGCCTGCCGACTGTGCAGGACTCGGAGACCAAAAGCCTCCACGAAGCGAAAGATCCTGGTCTCCTCTGGAAGTTCCATTCCCCAACCCCCACTGTCCTCGTATTCCTCTCCGCAAATTTCATTTCCAAGGTAAGTCCTCAGTTTATCGTCGGGAGAATCTGTTCTTGAAAGCTTTAATCGTCTTGGCCATCATTGGGGCAATTTCTGTGAAAAGAGAAATAAGGCAGTTGTTTCAGATCCATGGCAGTGTGGACACCAGTGGTTTACAATCAAACAAAGCCTTGTTACTCTTGGCTCTACACAGCCAGACAAATGGATACAAGCAGCAGTTATCTGCCAACCCCATAGAAAAGCAGCAGCCCAAAGGTAACACTTCCCCAGCACCTGCCAGGCCCCTGACAATCATTCCCTCTAATTTTCACAACTTCACCAAGACTCAGGCTGGACCCTGTACGGTAAGCGGCAGAACTGAAGTTCAAGCCTTGCCAGACTCTAAAGGCCATTCTGAGCCATAATTTAACTCTGCCTCACCAATATCCAAACCAGCCAAAAGCACCCCCTCCCATACCTGTCTGTCCAGTGTAGCAACAGGTCTGAGATGAGCTAAATGCACATACCACCTAAGAACGACTAGCCTGCCCTCTAGCCTGGTTAACCTGAACCGAGCCAAAGTGCAAGTCAGGACTCCCACCCTCCTGTGGGCCCTGAAGTAAATACAGAATAATGCTTTTCTTAAGTTAGGACACCGCTGTAGAATATTGGGGATAGTCTACAGTAGTTAAGTTAGTAAAATATGAAATAGACCCAACTACATATAAAAAAATACATGGAAGGTGGGGTTATAAGGTTATAAAACTTCAATAAAATTATTTAGCTGTTAATAATAACAGTTGGAAACTCCATGTTATTGCCTGGAGAAACAGGTTTACATTTAGGTTGAAAAAAATAAAAGAAAAATGAAAGCAGAGTACCAAAATGAATATTCACTACGATCATAATTTAAATGACACACGAAAATATGCACTACGAACAAAGCAGGGGAAGGAGGCCCTGACATTTGGACCAGCTGTGTGCAAGGCATCACATATGCTACATCTAACACACAAAGTGTGATGCAGCAGGAATAACATTAGAGGGGTTCAAATACTAGTTCTGAAATATCTGAGCAGGAGCTCCAAGTTACCTACTCTTCACAGTCGGTTTCCTAGGATCACAGGAAACAGCGCTGCTGACCACGGGTGCCGAGTGGGCACTGCTGGTACTCGGGCCGTCGTAGGCCGGCTCCTCGGGGCTGGCGTTAAAGCTGTTGCTGCCGCCACTGCCCAAGCGGCTGCTTCCTGAGAGGTACGGCGCTGGCTTGATCCTGGGACACAGAGCAAAGCTGCTAGCCTAGAGCAGGAGAAATCTGCCCTCGGCACCAACAGCCTGAAGCTGGCTGGTCTGAGGACTCAGTTCTGCGGCTTTGACCAGCGGACCTAGTACCCTAGATTCTGGTGATGGCTCGGAAGTGACTGTGGCAGGCCTTCAGAATGAATGATAATCTCGACTAACTTTTCACTGTTTAGGTGTAAGTCTGTATTTTGACAATGCTAACGTACTTAGATAATTTAGTCATCACAGTAATATGTTTTTTGTTTAAATGGGGAAAGGGAAAAAAGCCTTAGGGGATGTGTCCCAGAAGCCAGGCCCTGTTCTCCATTTAATCTTGACCACCCCCCCACCCTGACCCCACCTAGGGGCAGGAATCATTATCCGGCCCACATTGCAGTCAAGGACGCTGAGGCTCAGGGAGGTCAGGTGCCCAGATGGTCAAGGTCAGCCTGCAGAACCCACTCTGCACTGCCACGCTTTCACCCCCAAAATCAATCGCTTCTTGCCCCTGGGCTGCCTCTCAGGGCTGAAAGATAAGCTCTTGGGCTCTCTCTCTCCCTGAGCAGGCAGAAACCACAGAGGAGCAGAGATCTTACCTGATTTTCTCAGGCACAGCTGCTCCTCCTGTTCCAAACTTCTCCTGCCTCCTTCGAACATCACGAGGCGGCTTGGCCACAGAGTTGACAAAGGCCATTTTTGCTTGTCGGCCTGCGGAGAAATGGAGATTGATACCCGCCTTCTTGAGCTGAGGTGCTAAAGGTAGGGGATTATCAACCCTGGAAACCCCTCTGTAGGGTAGCATGCACAGTGGCAGAAGAAACACCTCACCCTTTGCCCTCTTCTGCAAATGCAGGAGAGATTTGGGGGCCAGAGGTGATACCTTAGCTGAGCCCACCACGGCCCTGCTGTTGACCAGAGCACAGGGCTCACTATTCTGCCAGACCCACGCTGCCCCCTTACCTTTGGGCTTATTGGCGTGCGCAGATCGGATATTCTTTGTGAGGACTCGCAGCCGCTGCTCTCGGGCATCCTGAAGCCGCAGGTACATCTCCCGCCACGACTCATACTCTTCTGGCCTTTCATCCTTAAAGTCTCGGTGACAATGAACTTTCCATAATTGATCCGTATCTTCAATTAATACCTAAAATCAGAACCAGGACATCATTTACATGCAAGTACTCTTACACATCTCTTTTCCATCCTTAATCACCCAGGGGGACCAGCTTCCTAATGATATTTTGGTCCTCTTAGTAGTAGCAGTAGTATATTAAAATACCACAGTTCTAGGAAAGAAACCCAAATCACTGAATTAAAAAATGTTAAGTGTGAGGCACTATACTAGCTGCTTTTGGGGGTTGTGGGGCTAGGAGAGAAGGCAACACAAAAATTAGTTTAAGATCAGTCTTTTCCTTTAGAAAATCAGTCCAGGGTAGGAACTGGGATGAAGTCAAATCCAGGCATTTCCCCATCACTACACTGAACTGCAATGGCCAGGGGCCACTTAAGAAGGATATGTCATAGATCCTTTGAATTAGAGACAGCTAATGCAATCAGATGAGCATCTCCAGCATTAGGAGGATTTGGGGATAGATCTGTTTGTCTCTAGGAGACACCCAGCCAATTATATTCACCAGACACCTGAGTGTCAACACATAGCTCTGTCCCTGCCCTGGATCCCAAGGGCTGTGCTGCTAGAATTCTCCCTTGACCTCTGTAACTAGGCAAGCTCAAGGGAGGTGTGGGAAATGGTCCCCCTCTCCCACCTTTCAATCCCATCTTGATTCTAGCCCAAGAGGCCTACTTAAGATGCCAGGAGCAGGTGCTAAAAACCTGCCTGTTTAAAGGCCCACAGACAAACCCAGAACAGTGATCTGACCACCACCTGCCCATCACCGTGGCAGATTCGGAGACAAGGCTGCTTCTGGAGACGCAAGCCAGCACACTGCCCTCTTCCCATCCAAACAGGATACTCACGTGATTGTATTCCTCTATGCGATATAACTGATCAGGTGTACACCTCTCCAAAACAGGTTCAAGAACAGAATATGGGACGCCTCCCACTTCAAAGATTGCTGCAGAGAATCAAAGGGGAAACGCACTGAGTAGCGGCCAAGTCACCCGGTGTCCCAGTGCCACAACGTGCTGAAGAGCGAAAGGGAAGCATGTGACTTACAGTCAATGTTGTTTTTAAGCACCCGGATGCACTGCTCGTGCAAGGTCATCATTTTGGGGAGATAGGCACACTTGGAACCAGAATAGACCTGCATCTTGGAATTCATTCTTCGTCCGGTAAATCCAGCTTCTTCCTCTTCCTGGGGTGAGGAGAGTGCTGTAGGGCAAGAAAAACAGGAGTGTAAGTGATAAAAGGCACTGAGCAATACAGTGAAAACTCTCCTTCCACCCCATTCCCCAGCCTCCCAGTTTCCTTTCTCAAAGGCAACCAATGCTACCAGTTTCTTGTGTCCTTCCAGAGAGTCTATGCAAATATAAACTAATATTTATTTTATTCCTTTTTAACCAATCAATAACATACTATAACCATTCTGTCATTTACATTTTAGAAATCACATCAGTACATAGATTTTCTACTTTTTTTTTTTAAACGGCTGCATAAGATGCCACTATGTGGATGAACCATGATCCATCTGTTAGTCTCTTGCTAAGGGACACCTATGTAGCATCTAATTCTTTTGCTATTAAAACTAGCCTTTATTTATTTATTTATTTTTTGGCTGCGTTTGGGCCTTTGTTGCTGCACGCGGGCTTTCTCTAGTTGCAGCAAGCGGGGGCTACTCTTCGTTGTGGTGCACGGGCTTCTCATTGCAGTGGCTTCTCGTGTTGCGGAGCATGGGCTCTAGGCACATGGGCTTCAGTAGTTGTGGCACACGGGCTTAGCTGCTCCGCGGCACGTGGGATCTTCCCGAACCAGGGATCGAACCTGTGACCCCTGCATTGGCAGGCAGATTCTTAACCACTGCACCACCAGGGAAGTCCCTAAACTAGCCTTTTTTTTAAGCCCCTATGGAATGTACAGAGTAAAAGGCTGCTGGTAATAGCAGCAGCTAAGATTTAGCAAACACTATGTGTAAAAACCCAGAGCTCAGAGCTTTACCAGCATTATCACTTTCAATCCACCTCATAGGCAGATACCATTATTACTCCCATTTACAGAATATGAAACTGAAGTCCAAGGAAATTAAGTTGTTACCCAAGTTCATGTAACTTGTAGTAGAAGCCAGAGCTGGGATTCAAACCCAAGCCATCAAACTCCAGAACCTGTGCTCTTAGGAAATGCACCAAAATCTGATGACAGATCATGAATGAATTTTTAAAATCATTTTCTCCATTAAAAAAAGAAAAAGAGACAAAGAAAATTACCTTTTCGCTTTGGTTGGAAGGCAGACATCAATTCAAGGGAAGGAAGTGGGCGGTAATTGGCCTGTATCACAGGTAATGGAAGGTCTGGTAACACTGGCAGCACATCGCTGGGGACCTGCAGAGAAGAGACCAGTGACTGGAGAGCCTCCTTCTACAAGCACAGCTCTTTCCCACAGTCGATGCCCAGCAGCGCTGACGTGGCAGGTAACTTCACAGGCGTATCCAGCCTGAAGGAGGGGCGGCAGCCGTGCCCGACACCACCGAAGTCAGGAGACACGGAGAGATGGGCCCAGCACAATGGGATGCCTCAGAAAATACTTTTCTTGGGTTCTGCTGACCCTGGTGGCCAGAGAGAGGTGGCCAGAGAGGCCGGGAGGAAATTACTTCAAACTGACATTCAACAGGCCACGGGAAAGCCAGCCCAGACAAACAGCGGTGGGGTCGTCCCTGGGGTCGTCCCGGGAGCTCTGCAGGCCCAGGTGCTCTGGCTGGGAAGGGGCCACAGGGGTTACCTTTTTCAGCTTGGCTGAATGGGATCCAGCTGGCGGAAGCTTCTCTGACTTGTTTTCATTGACCTTAGGTAATTTCTGAACTGAGTCCAAGTTTTTACTAGTGCTTTTTGAATCATGTTTTTTAAATCCTTTTTCTCCAGGAGTCGTGGTTGAAGTTTTCACAATCTTTTTCTTTTTCTTCCGGGGCTGGTCATAGCTGAGGTATGACTCAAAAGACATGGTGGGCTGCTCGAATTCATCATCCATATCTGCCTCCTCAGCTTTAAGAAAGGAGCCCACTGACTTTCTATCTGAATGAGGTTTTACTTTTCCTTCTTGAGTCTTTAGGTTGTTAGAAACCTTCTCTTTTGCCTTGGGCAACAGGTCTCCTGCCCTCTTGCCTATGTCTAAGCTTTCTAGACTCTGCTTGTTTTTGTCTGATTTGGTTTTCTCTGGGTCTCTATATTTTGGCTTTTTAAGGTGGTTGTCTGATGCCACCTCCAAGGGGGGTAAAACCTTCTTGGTGCTGCCCTCTTTTTCCTTCTCTTTCTTGACACCACTAGAGGGCGGTTTCTCCTTTGTACTGTCCCCTGAGGGTGGCCTCCGCCGGTTTTCCTCTTTGGAGATGGCCTTGTGTGATTTTTCTCTGCTCAAAGAAGACTTCTCATCTCCTTTGGCATTCACCGGACGTTTTTCTTTATGGGAAGATCTGTGCTCCTTGCTCTGACTCACGACCTCTTTCCCTTGGGCTTCACCCAGGTGTCGTTCTTGACTGACCCCCAGTCTGTCCTGAAAGGCATTACTGTGGCCTTTGCCAGGCTTCTGGTGTGAAACAAAGGGCTCATGGTCCTCCTCCAGGGATCTGTAATGGTCCACAGACATCTGATGAGGGCTGGCGGATGACAGTGGGGACTGAACATGGCCGTAATCGGAAGATTCGTGGTCTGAAGAGTAAACTGGAGAAACTCTGTGGTACCTCTTTCTCTCGTCTCTCCTCTCATGACTGTGAGATACTTTGTGAGGGCGCTCAAGCTCTGAGAGTTTTCTGTGTTTTTTCTGTCTGTTATCAGGACTAAACGACTGGCTACCGGAGGCTTTCCAGCTTTCTGGGTAGTCCCCCTCTACCTCCTCCTCCTCCTTAAGGGCATCCCTGGGGCGCTTTCGAGAATTGCTCTTCTCGAAGTCCTGTTCATCAGGCTCAGTATTTCTAAAATAAAAGAAAAAGAAGATGCAGCAGATATAAATCTCAGGGTAATCCTTGTTCAGAGGACAACGTCACAGGACCTGAACTCACGAAAGAGATGAAGAGTTTACAGAGTTAAAAACAAGGTCTTGGGAAGAAGGTAAATGGGTTCTGCTCAAAGACACTCAGCTAAGTTTTAAAACTGGGAAAGCTGAAATATTCAATAAATGGAAAATGATGAGTTTAACTACAGGACACAAAGAAGATCAAACATCTTGTGGACGTGAAAATACTTTAAAAGCTTTTCAACACAGCAAAATATTTAACTTGTTACATTAAAAAAGGGCTGTAATTTACATCAGTTTATTCACAACTATATAAAAATGCCTTTTAAGAACAGGTTAGAGGGCTTCCCTGGTGGCGCAGTGGTTGAGAATCTGCCTACCAATGCAGGGGACACGGGTTCGAGCCCTGGTCTGGGAAGATCCCACATGCCACGGAGCAACTAGGCCTGTGAGCCACAACTACTGAGCCTGCGCGTCTGGAGCTTGTGTGCCGCAACAAGAGAGGCCGCGACAGTGAGAGGCCCGCACACCGCGATGAAGAGTGGCCCCCGCTCGCCGCAACCAGAGAAAGCCCTCGCACAGAAACGAAGACCCAACACAGCCAAAAATAAATAAATAAATAAATAAATAATTTTAAAAAAAAGAACAGGTTAGAAAGAAACATTCCAAAATGTCAATAATGCTTATCTTTGGATGGTAGAATTAAGAAATTTTTATTCTTATTTCTATTTTTAAATGTTTTCTAGTATTCTATAATGATCATGGATTATTGCTTATAATTGAGGCAGAACTGAGGAACTTTTCTTACCGTTCCACAGGAACCAGCTTCTTCCACTGGGCCACTAGGTCCTTGGCAAAGCTTCCGACATGCTCATGTTTTCGCAAGCTATTTACCGTTTTCCCAACCCCGGTCTCCTACAAAGTTGACAAAGGAATTGTTAGAGGGGTGTAGAACCAGGCTCACAATAGTCTAAAGAAATAAGACCTCCTACTTTTCAACAAACCAATACTTCCTTCCAAAAACATACCTTGCAAGTCTCAGTACAAACTTACTTTGTGTCTGTGCCCCAAAACTCTAATAAGACACACAGTAGCAAAGCGCACCAGATTCAGAAGAGGAAAACACTAAATTAAAACACTTCTAGAACTTTAGCAATAATAACAAGAGTGATCATGGCAGGTGTTAGGCACTGAGCTAAGAGCACTGCATACAGTGTCTGAATTAATACTTATTTGATAACTCTATGAGGTTAGGACCTGCCCCATTTTACAACGAAGGAACAGCCTAAAGTCACAAACTTGGATTTGAATCCAGGACTAAATGCCAATGTTCTTTTAATTTTTAGAAAAAAAAAAACTGAGATAAAATTCACTATTTTAACCATTTTAAAGTGTACAGTTCAGTGGTTTCCAGAATACTCACAATACTACACAACCATCGCCACTAATTCCAGAACATTTTCATCACCCTAAAAAGAAACCCTGTTCCTCCCAATTCCCCCCACCCCTGGCAATTACTAATCTAACTTTCTATCTATGGATTTGCCTATTCTGGACATTTCATATAAACAAAACCATACAATATGTGGCCTTGTGTCTGGTTTCTTTCACTTCTAAAGCCCATGCTCTTACTGTACAATCTCTCTGGTGGGGAAGGGGAGGGGACATAGCTATATAACATCTAAAATTACACAGTTCTTACCGCAAGAATGTCTACTGTAATAGGCAAGGTGGAGAGTTTCTTCAAATATTTCAATAGCTGCAGAGAATAAAATGAACATTAATTTCTATAAAATCATAATCATTCACTGGAACAAATAAGAATAATATCCAATGGTTAAGTACTTACACTGTTCTGTAGTATACAGTATGATTGTTATCCTTATTTTACAAGTGTGAAAACAGACTCGAAAAAGTTAAGGTACTTGCCCCAGGATGCAAGTAGGGCAGGATTCACTCAGATCTGCGGCTTTAGATTGTGTGCTTTCAGCCACTATGCTACGCCAAGGGGAAATAAAACTTAGAGAAGAGAATCAAACCTATCAGCTCTAGGAAAAGTAATCAACAACTATCTTTCTGCCCAGTTTTGAGAAAGACTTTCTGAGAAAGGAGCCAATTTTAGGAAATTACTCATGCACCTGGCATAGAGGAAAGTAAAAAGGAGAAGAGGTCTCTACAGAAAAAGGATATCATGTTTCCAGAAAAAGTGTGTTTAACAGAACTGGGTTTTTTCGATGTAAGTGGGAAACCAAGACCAATTTCAAGTTGCTAGAATCAGAGCTTTGCCATTGCAAATGGTGAACACAAAATGTCTGGGTAGATTAGAGAAGCAATCTGGGTTTGGTCACATTTCCTTTCTGTATCCTCTTGAGCTAGCTCAAAATCAGATAGCAGAGCTGTTACGACAGAGTTCCAGAGTCAGAGACAGGCTTCAGTTTGGCCCTGCCACTTCCTTGTGGGGTGATCTTGTGCAAGTCACTAACCTCTCTGAACCTCAGTTACTTCATCTGCAAAACAGGAACTGGATCCTGTCTGTACTTCACAAGCTGTGAGGATTCAGAGAGACAAACCATGTGCAGTCTTTAGCCATAGTGCCTGGAATGCTATACAAGCTCAATAAATGCTTCTTATTAATCATTACATTCATCAACTGACCATTCTTTAAACGGCTACCCTTGATCCTCTACCAGATATTCCCCAGCCAATTCCTCCTTGCTCCACTTCTACCCAAAGTCATGACTGCTATGCCATTCTCTAGGAAATATTTATGTATATATAAATATACCTACCATTCGAGGAGTGCTGAAAAGTACAAGTAGTTCAAAATAGATTAACTGTGACTACCTTTATATTTAAATATCTGATAACAAGATCTGTTCTTTTTCTATGTGTAGCCCAGGCTACAATTAGTATGCTATAGTGCTACTAGGTGGAGTAGCAAGTATGTTTTTCTGGTCATTCTACTTCAGTAATTACCGAACCTGGTTGCTAGGCAGAGCAACTGGATCACATGTGATAATCTTGTTTTGACTGGGAACATATGAGAAGCCAAGTGGTGTATCTAAGGAGTTTCACCTTCATAGTTGAGTGAAAATTATCCTCCACTTCGAATTCGATCACCACCACCATCCAACTCAGGACAAAGTATATGTGTATTTCTTGTCATCAAAGCTATGGGTGCAAAGATGAATGCCAATTCCTTTTCTTAAAGGAAAATTTAGAATCATTGAAAAGGTTAAAGACAGGTTGTCTCCTCTAATGCCATTCCCTGAAAGGCATTTATATACTATTTACTGTGCACTGGCTACTATGCTAAGTCCTTACATGTGTTACCTCATTTCATCCTCATTAACCAACTCTATAAAATGGATATTATGTTCCCCATTTTACAGATATTAAAACTGAGCTCAGTGAGGTTAGGTAACTTGCCTAACAAGCGAGTAGGTCAAGTGTGTTTACCACAGCATGTACTACAAAGCCAGGAGAAATATCCAACATAAAGACACTGTCCTTAGAAGACCGGAAAAGTAAATGGAGCAGTAGTTCATGTGCCTCTTAGCACACTCGACACAAAGCAGAAGAACCCCTCCTTAGTGTTACGTTGTCAGACAGTTTAGAGTCCACAGAGGAAAGAAGGTCACCACCAGGACAGAGTCCCAGGACCTCTACAAAGGCTACATATAAGAATGGGGCCAGAAGTCATTGAAGGTGTGTTCATCTCAAAGCCTAGCACTAACTGGAAGTGTAAATGCTGCCTTTCTGCTTCGTTTTGGGTTAGGAGGGACGACTTAAAAGCAGATGAAACTAAAACCCTAGAGATATTCAAACCAATTTAGCCCAACATAAGAGAAAAAGGGCTTCAGAGCCCCTCTATTTTCAATTAGGTTCAAAAAAGAACAAAGGGGCTTCCCTGGTGGCGCAGTGGTTGAGAATCTGCCTGCTAATGCAGGGGACACGGGTTCGAGCCCTGGTCTGGGAAGATCCCACATGCCACGGAGCAGCTGGGCCCGTGAGCCACAACTACTGAGCCTGCGCGTCTGGAGCCTGTGCCCCGCAACGGGAGGGGCCGCGATAGTGAAAGGCCCGCGCACCGCGATGAAGAGGGGCCCCCGCTTGCCGCAACTAGAGAAAGCCCTCGCACGAACCGAAGACCCAACACAGCCAAAAATAAATAAATAAATAAATAAAGTGGCTATTAAAAAAAAAAAAAAAGAACAAAGCATTAAAAAGATAAAGCACTTTGGGTATCCTCAGGTAGGTGGTTATCAAACCAGTTGTAGTTTGCAAGAACTGATAACAAGTCATTGAGAAATGTCAAACATTTGCACAGTCCATGCTTAGGAATCTCAGTTGTCCTCTGCACACTACTTCAACACAAAGAGCTAAAGATATTCAGAATGTTGACCCCTCGTTCTCCACTTGCCTTCCAACGGTGTTCTTCATAGTTTCCACGTTCAAACTGTAACACAGGACAGGTAACTTTACCAGCCATGAAAATTGCTTCCACTTAAATAGTAGGAACCAAGTGACCCTGGTTTGCCTGATACCTTTTTCCCCAAGTAAGCCTAGATCACAGATGAGCTTAAAGTGAAAAGAGAGTTACAGTTAAACACCTATGTTTAATACGAGGAAATCTATGAATATAGGTGTGGAATCAACCCTTTGACTAATAATGGTTTGAAATCAAGATTTAGTTGTAACTTCAGTACTGCTATATAATCATCTTACAATTTCAAGAACAACCTGTGGGAGCTTGTTGGGTTAACAGAAGGTTGAGAGGCCAGTGTGCCAGCTTGCAGTTTTCCCTCTGCATTAGCTCATTTGTAAATGCCAACTATTGTGCCCTTTGCAAAAATGATCTTCATAATGCAAAGTCAGAAGCTCAGGGTGAGTTTCTATCTGGGAAGAGAAAGCCCAGATACTCACAATCACTAATAGTTCAAGGAGGATGTGAAGTCAAACCAACCTTTTCTTAATTTTAAATTTCATGCACATCAACTACTGGAAAAGCTACTTCAAAATTTAAATTCTAGTGGGAAAATGTAGACACTACACGGTGCATTTTTTTTAACCCGATGGAAGACCAAATTGGGGAGATGGGGGCGATTTACATCATACTGCTCTAGGGTTTTAAAAAAAATCAGTCACAAACCTACAGTGTTTGGGAAAACAAGCTAGTACTCGGAAATAATGACCATTTATTAGATGCCCACAAAGGGTTACTGTAAAAAGAAACTTGTAAATATGTCTGTCCACTAGGTACTGAAGCCATTATAGAAAATATAACACAAAACAAGTGAAAGCATTTCAGTTTTCACAGACTTAAAGCTAAAATGTCGTCCTGAAGAAGTGGATCTTTGAGCTAGGTATGCACGAGAAGAGTTAAACAGTGGTCTGATAGTGAGATGCGTTGAGCAGCCTTTAGAAACGGAGGGAAAAAAACCTCACCTATGACAGGCCAAGAACAGGTGAAGAGAAAGGGCCCCTTCAAGAAAAATTGTAAAGAGTGGAGATTAACATCTACTGAGCTCTTCTGCCTTTTGGTTCTGTCCTGGGAAGAAGCAGGTGAGGAAACTGGCTTAGCAAGGAACATCCCTAATGTCCATGGCTGGCAAATGAATTAGAACTCAAATCTCCTCACCACTTTATTTCCACTGCCTCCCTGGATTATTTCCTCTTCAAAAGCCACTCTGGGGTTCAGAGATCCAACTCTTACACACTGTACACTCCAGCTATAATGCTGACAGAATGTCAAACACCTTGAGTGTTTTCATCAATGTATTTCAATTAAAAAAAAAAAATTCTAACATCCACGGGACACTCTCCCAGACACCAAGAAGCTGGATGGAAGAAAAGTCGCAGAGAGAGAAGAATGCATTTAACTTAAGAAAACAGTTAAGGGGGGAAAAAACTAGCTGAGTGCAATTAAAAATGGTTGCCCATCACTCGCAGCAGCCAGAAACGGTAGCTCTTACCTTTCTATCAAGGCCAGAAGGAAATCTAGCTGCAACTTCTAAACCTTATTTTTTTTCTTTCCTTTCCATTTACAACCTAAGTTTTTAGTTAGGGTGACGTGAGGTTTATTTTGTTTTGAAAGAGATTTACTGAGAAAGCGAAAAGGTCCACGCTCTAATAATCAAGCCAAAGCAATAAAAACGTCTTAAAGACGCAGGACCACACACCGAGCCTAGACTCCATCAAGCACAGGCAGAACCACCTCCTTCTCCCAACAAACATCAAAAGACTCTAAGAAATCAGAAACATTTCGCAGGGCGAGGAATGGAGCGGGCAGGAGTTAACTCTGGGCGAGCTCTCCCGACAGGAAACAGCTGGCCCGGGACGCCGGGGGAGGGCTCCGGGAGCCCCGCCGGCACGCGGGCTCCGGGCGGACACCGCGGGCACCCGGCCCGGGAGGCAGGGAGGCCGGGCCCGCCGAGGCGCGCCGCTCGCCGTGCGGGGTCCCACCGCGTGGGCAGCGGCCAAGGGCCACTAACTTCCCGACCGCAGGCCGCAGACCGGCGGGGCCGCGCTCCGGGTCCGAGCCCCCACGGCCCCGGCCGCTCGGGAAGGAGCCGCGCCCGGGCCCGCGACCGTTACGGGGCCGCGCCGCGCCCAACGCCCGCCCCGCTCCGCGCTGCCCGCTCGCTCACCTTCTTCGGGTCCGGGTTCGCGGCCAGGCGCGCCTGCAGCTTCTCCACAACTTGGAGCGCCGACTCCGCCGCCATCGCTGTCACTGGCGCGGCCTCCTCGCCGGAACTGGGCTCGCGTCGCGTCCTCTGGCTGCAGCTCCGCCCTCCGTGCCTCCCCGGCGGAGACGGAAGCGCGACTGGTCCCTTCCGGGCCTCGGCGAAGTGGGGTGGAGGGGCCGCGGGGCGTGGGGGGGTGGGGGGGAGGCCGGCCGGCTGCAGGCCCCGCCCCCACGGCCTGTGGTTGTCGGGGGTCCGGTCCTTTGCGCCCTCCCGGAGCCGCGTGCGCCGGGAGCTGGAGCAGCTTGGTCCGGGGGCGTGGGCTCCGCACTGGTCGCCGCTGGGTAGCCTCGCTTCTGGTCCTCGTAGTGCGGAGCCACGGCCTGGAAAACCACTCCGGTGTCCAGCCAAGGCAGGATGAGATCACGGCGCCGGACCCTGCCTTTATAAATCCTAGCCCGCCCCCTTGCGCTCTGAGCCACGCCCCAAATAACACCTGTGTGTGGTTGCAGGGTGGGTTTGCGGCTCAGGAAATCAGGGATTAACGCTAGTGACCACCCTTGATTGGGGGTACTAAGCCCAGTGGTTGAGCTAAGTTTCACTCTCAGTACAACCCAATGAAACGAGGTATATTATCCCTATGTTACAGATGAGGAAACTGAAGCTCAGGGAGACTAAATTAACTTGCATGTGGTCATGTAACAGGAAAGAAGTGAAGCTGGAATGTGAATCTAAACAGTCCAGGTCCACTGTGACCACACATCTCTGAACAGGTCAAGGATTTGAGACCCAGAGAGTGAAAGTGATTTGTCAAAAGTCAAACAGTTTAGCTACAAGAGGTAATAGCCCGTGTCTCACTTTCCGCCAAAAACAGTGTCTGGTACAGAGGTACCAAATAAATACTTCTTGAATGAATGAATGAATGAATGAATGAATGGCTGGTTCCTCTAAATCAGTAGGGCCTCAATCAGACAAGCCCATGACACCATCCTTGAGAGCTCTTACCCTCATCCTAGAAGCACTAAATTTTACTATTAATAAAGTATTATTACTACTAAAAAAAAAAAAGCTACTGAACAGTTGAAAATTGGTTTAAAACACCAGCATTGATTACATCTTGTTTGATTAGATCATATCGGATTACACACTAATCTGATCACCATCAACAATTTGGCAGTGTACTGAGCCTGACCTCTCACCCAATGTGGGAAAGCCCAGTGGCTCTTCAGGTCTCGCTCTGGGAAAGGTAAAAGAAACAATATAAATTGTTTCTTCAAATGAGCTTTCATTCACTCAGTAAATTGAGAAGCCTCCCTCCCCCCCACCCCGTGTTCCCACCCCCTCTGCTTGGTGCCCTTTCCTCTGCAACTAACACTTTTCAGGGTGTAAATTGTCAATTTATTCTTCTGTCTTCTCACTGAGCTGTTTATTTATCAAGTACAGTGACTGACCTGTCCAAATTTATTTTACTTTTTGGCTGCACCGTGTGGCTTGTGGAATCTTAGTTCCCTGACCAGGGATCGAACCCAGGCCCCCGCAGTGAAAGCGCTGAGCCTTAACCGCTGGACTGCCAGGGAATTCCCTGACCTGTCCAACTTTAAATCTCTGTTGCCCAGCACAGTCCAGTCCATATAATCAGCATTGGATAAAAAGTCCATAAAGATTAATAATCACCCATTCAGTGCTCTAAGACTCAATCATGGGGTGTAATGGAAAACACATCAAACTGGTGTGAGGAGACTTGGATTCTAGTCCTGGCCCTAGAATCTCCCTCTCCTGCACAGCAAATGCTTTTAAATTTACATTTTCAATGCCTTCCATTTTGAAAATGTAACACTGGTGTAATGGAAAAATGGGCCCATTCCTGACGCAGAATTGCTGACTAACTGACCTGGCATATACTTAGGACACATGGAACACTTTGTGCACATTACCCAGGGAGATCTCAACAACCGGAATGAAAAGAAACAATGTTTGCTGCTGGGGGGTATGCACCCCATCCCTACCCCATTTATGCCAGCCTGAGGCAGGGTTACCTGCAAAGTAAAGAACTCTTACACTTGAATATTTGTCTACATCTCAGATCAGTTAATTATGTTATATGTGTCATTCTGATTAAAAAGAAAGTTTTTAACCAGTTCTGAAAGTGATACTCTGTATATGTTCACTGGGGGATTACCATCTATCTAATCCTTGGTTTATGCAAGGATTTTCAACAACAGAATGAGTTCCCTAACGTCAGAGGCTGTTTTGTCCACCTTGGATCAGCAACACCTAGCACACAGGTGACATTCCATGAAGGTTTCTTGAAAACTGAACTAATTATTATTCAACATAAGGCCAGCCCAGAGTGTCATCTGAAAACCTGAGGGGGTTAGCACTATACAGCCCCTTGTGAGAGGACTTAAAGGACCCATCTTTTAAAACAACAACAAAACATGTTCAGAAGGCATGTTTAAGGCTATCCTGGGAGACAAAAATGGGCAGGGAGGCTCGCTCTCTTCTGCTATGCACACTTTGTGCAACAAATATGTTCCACTTTTATAATGAAAACAACTTAAAGGCATTTTAATTTTGGAAAAGAGCAATCCCAGGCTGGTTGGCACTAGAGTCATTTAAAACACTGAAAGACAAGAGGGGGGAAAGCCAAACAAAAACAAAACAAAACAAAACAAAAAAACCAACCACTTTGTCTTTGACAGCAGAAAGGGGCCCTTGCCTTTCATGGAATGGTCAAGTGGGATTCTGTGGGCTGGACAGTGTGCTGGGTGAGGAATACTGGTGGGTGAAGGGCTTCCCCCTTGGACCTCTCCTGGCCTGGGCTCTGCCACTCCTCTCTCTAACCAAGTGGGCGGCATCTGAGGTTTGTTGGGTGGTGGATGTAAAGGCACAGGATTGGAGCTCAGTGACAACCTGAGCTCCAATCCCCACCTTTACCAATGTTGGCTGTGGTCAAGTTACTTAAACTGGCTGAAATTGTTTCTTTATAGATTTCTTGTGAGGTTTATTAATATGTTATATTAAGTAACTGACATACAGAGGTTTTTTTTTTTTTAAAAGAACAAGTTATTAGAGAAAATTCATTGCCTTGGTAAAGAGAATATTATGTTCTGCTGTAAAGAAGAATGTAAAACCATCTGGGCAGCTTTGTTCTGCGCAGCTGTAGCCACTGTTCTCTTCCCCAGTGGGCTCATTTTTCTGAATTGACTACATTCATCTTTGTTTCACATACTTCAAACATGTTCAGTTGGTGGTTATTTTACTTAGGGACGGCATCTTTCTGAGTTTCACAGGCTGGATTTGCCCTCCTCAAATGTGGTAATGCAAGCAGAGACTGCCAGCTCCAAGGAATGGTGTCTGAGATTCAAAGTCCACACCTTTCATAGACTTGCCTTGAAGTTCAGTTAAACTCTCCACTAACTAGTTAGGGATATCAGACCTAGAAACCTCCTGAGGCCCTTTGTCTTAAGAGGGCAGACTGAAGCATTCTGTAATGCCCATGGAAAGCAGTCCACTGAGAATCTGTATTTACGGGGCCGGGGCGGGGACGGGGGTGGGGGCGGGGGCTACTATAAAAATAAAGAAGTATCAATGATATACTTTGATACTTTTATACTATGAATTTATATAAATTGTATCCAGGTAGTAACCTAACCACCGGTCCCTTAGCTCTTTACCTTGTTTCATTTTTGTTATAACATCTATTACAATTTGAAACTGCTTTATTTAGTGGTTCATGTTTTTATAGTCTCTTCCCCCTCTATGAGCTCCATGAGGCATCACTGTGGCTAAAACTACCTAGAACATAGTAGGCACTCAATATTGACTGAGTTGAATGAAAGGTCTACCTCACGGAATTATTGTTTGGATTTAATGAGATTACGTGTGAACATACCTGGCAAAGTGCTATCAACCAACAATGTTATCTTCATTAATCCTCACCATCCATTTTACAGATAAGGAAATTGATGCTTTGGAAATTTAAGGGACACCATGCCCTCAGCTCCAGAAACTGAGAGTGTGGTTGTGGTCTGTGCTGAGAATGCCCTTAGAGGTAAGTTGTTAGAAAAAGTGTGAGCTAAATAAAAGCAGCTTGCCTGGCACACATAGGGCCGGACAGTAAAGAGAAAGAACAGAGAGGACGGAGGGAGAAGAAGGAGAGATTGATTGATTGCATTAAGTCTGGATCTATTAAATTTCCACCCCCACTATCAGCAAAGGTTTAGGAACCCTCTGAGTTTGGGTGTTCACAGGTTACAAATTCTCAAAGGGGTCCGTGTCTCCCTTATCTCTTTGGGAAAACCAACCAACCAACCACTGGGTTAAGTAGAGAAGATTAAGAAGGCAGCACCACCACTGAGGTGGGAAGAACTGCTGCTTGTTGAGTGCCTTATAGGTGGCCCAGCTCTGTGTTACCTTTATATGTTATTTCTCCACCTTCCAACAATCTCATGAGGCATTTTAAGGATGGAGAGCCCAAGGCTCAGAGAGGTAAAGCAACTAGCTCAAACATGGTAGATGACAAACCCAAAACATGAACCAAGGTCTGCTCAGCTCGGAAGCCCACACTGGCTTGCACTCCATAACTGAACACCTGGGTGCTGGTCACCTCTCCTAGTTCCCTGACTCATTGCTTGACGCTGGCGAGGCCTGCTTCCTCACCTGTTAGCTGAGGAGGCCTGATGTATCAAAGCAATGATAACAATAACAATGGTGGTAACACTACCACCAATTCTTGGCACTTACAATGTGCCACACATTACGCTAAGCAATTTGCATTAACTATCAACTGTACCTAAAAACAATCTTGCAATATAGATATCATATAATCTCCATTTCACAGATGAGGAAACTGAGGCTTTGTGACCTACCTAAAGTCACAGAACTTGTAAGCAGCACAGCCAGGAGTCAAAGCCAGGTTTGTCCAGCACCAAAGCTCAAGCTCTTTGACCTTAAGCTGCCTTGTTTCCCCTTGCCAGAGAGGCCACTTGGGAAGACACCATCCAACTGACACACTTCATTCCTTCATTCCTTCATTCCTTCATTCACTCACTCCAGCTTTGGTGCTGGAGTGGACTGAGAAAGGGGAAGGGCAGTACCAGATGAATTGGTGAGGAAGGTAGGGGGCAGATTATGGAGGGTTTTAGAGACCGTGGTAAGGACTTTGTATTTTATTGTGAAGTTTTACGGATCCCAGGTAGGGGAGTGGTAAAACCTATAAACTAATTATTTTAACACTGTAGATCGGGTATCAAGAATTAAAGACTACAATTAATTTGATACTGTGCTTTAAAACAAACTCAACAATCCCTTATAACAGTTATCTGATCAGAGAGACTTGACCTAATCACCTTATATGAAGTAGTGCACATATGCACACACACCCACACACCTCTGTCACTATATTTTTCTTCAAAGCACTTATCATCACCTGATATACAGCTGATCCTTGAACAACACTGGGGGGTTAGGGGCGCCGACACCCCTCGAAAATCCCCATATAACTTTACAGTCAGCCCTCTGTATCCGTGGTTTCCCCATCTGTGTATTCAACCAACCTTGCATAGTAAACATAGTAGTATGTTTAGTATGTATGTAGTATGTTTCCTTTTAAAATAAATTTATTTTAGTTAAAAATAAATGTATGGGAAAAAAATCCGTCTGTAAGTGGACCCATGCATTTCACACCCATGATGTTCAAGGGTCAACTGTATTTCATATAGTGTCTGTCTCTCCATCCCTAGAATATAAATTCCATTTTTTGTTCACTGCTTTATTCATCACCACCTAGGATAGTGCCTGGCACACAGTAGGCAGTCAATAGATATTTATTGCATGAACAAATAACAAAGGTATGTTATATGCCCCTGCAAAGAACAGTCTACATTTGCTATCTATGCTTGCTCATTGCCTCAATCAATATGAATATTGGTTTCTATTCTCACCACTCTACTGAAAATAACTTTTCAAGGTCACCAGTAAAATCCCAACTGCAATATCTGAAGGTGTTCTTACTGTGGTGGATCTCTCTGCTGTATCTGACGCTGGTGATTTCTCCTCTCTGGGAAACTCCATTTGTTGGCTTCCATGACACTTCCTCTCCTGATTAACTTTGAAAGTTTCCGACTGTTCCTTTTCTGTCTCCTTCATGGTCTCCTTTCCCACCACTTCTCTCCCCTTAAATGCTGTAGTTCCTCTGAGTTTAGTCCTGGGCCCGCTACTATTATGATACTACATTGTCTTTGGGCATTCTCATCTATTCTCATGGCTTCTACCACTATCTATAGGCTGGTGATTCCCAAATCTATAGGTCTAGTCCCAAACTTTAGATTGCCTGGATGGAGAGCAGAACCTATCTGGATGGATATTCCTCCTCGATGTCCCCCATGGCCCTATGGCTCAGCAGGTTCAAAGTGGAACTTGCCACCTTCTCCTTAAACCTCCTTTCCTCTAGTGAGCTAGGAGCTGCTGAGACGGAGATGACTGAGAACACTGCTGCCCCAGGACTTCCATCTACTCCTTCACAGCGGAGGGCAAAGATCGGTTTTTAGCCTGAGAGGAAATGCAAGGAAGCACTCACACCAAAACGGCTGCCCCCATAGCTGGTCTATTAGAGGCTCACACCCTCAGCCTCGAGGACTGCCTGTGTCCAGTAGTTCTGCTCCGAACCCTCATCCTGGCTGTTTGTTGGGCATCTCAAATGCGAGATGTGCACACTTGACCTCACCATCCTCCCTTCCTAAATCACTGTTCCCCACATCTATAGCTGGCGCCATCATCTACCCGCATTCCTCCAGGCTTGAAACCTGAAAGTCATTCTTGATCCCTCTTTTCTCTCCTGTGACACTGAATTAATCCTGGTGATTTTCATTCTCAAACATTTCTTGATTCCATCTTCTCCTCGAAATTCCTACTGCCATGAACCCTCCTGGGCTCTTAAAATATGTTTGTTCTCTCAAACTCTCTCTCTCTGCACACTTCTCTAACAATTGCTTAGACTCCTTTTATTTGTGGAAGGGGACATTTTTAGGCAGAGCAAGGCAGGCAACAGGATCTATCTAGCAAGTTTTATTTTCACTGAGTTTCTTTTTACAATTAACTTCTTTTTATGTTGAGTAATAACGATTTTTTTCATTTGGACATAAAATTTCCTTTTAAAATAAATTTATTTAAGTTAAAAATAAAGAGTGAGTCTCTTCACATCAAAATTAAGTGGAGGGCTTCCCTGGTGGTGCAGTGGTTGAGAGTCCGCCTGCCAGTGCGGGGGACACGGGTTCGAGCCCTGGTCTGGGAAGATCCCACATGCCGCGGAGCAACTGGGCCCGTGGGCCACAACTGCTGAGCCTGCGTGTCTGGAGCCTGTGCTCCGCAACGGGAGAGGCCGCGATAGTGAGAGGCCCGCGCACCGCGATGAAGAGTGGCCCCCACTTGCCACAACTAGAGAAAGCCCTCGCACAGAAACGAAGACCCAACACAGCCAAAAAAAATAAATAAATAAATAAATAAATTTAAAATTACCTTTCTCTTCTTTAAAAAAAAAAAAAAAAAAAAAAAAAAAAATTAAGTGGATACTCAGTAGTGAAAATCATGAAGGTGGTTCAAGAATGACAGAAGTGTGGGGAACACTAAGATAAGATCCAAAACCCTTAGGAGAACATATTAGCTTGAACCATATGAAACTGATGATATCTGACTATTTTTGTTTTGACCTACAAAAATGACAATTTCATATGGTTCAACCTACAAAGTCCTAAGTTTTCTAGCCCTTGCCTATGTTCCAACACAACCAACTGCTTGCCGCTGTCCTGCACACACCACATTATTTCTCTACTCTGTATCTTTGCCCAAGCCAGTCCTTCCACCTGGATACCCACACATTCTTAGGACTCAGGTGTCCCCACCTTCAGGAACCTTCCCTGTCACTTGTCCCCAGATGCAGGTGAGGTGCTCCCCCTCAGTGCTTCCCTAATGCAGTTAGCATGTCTGTCTGCATGTTTGGGTCTGTCTCTCCACCTAGACTATGCACTCCTTTAGGGCAAAGACTCTTTTTAAAATGAATCTCCGTAGCCTCTGCCTGGCACACAGTAGCCCCTCAATCAATCTGTAGCTAATCAAGTGAGTGAGTAAATGGAGATCTATAAAGAAGGGAGGCCTCAATCTGCCTAGAGGGCCAAAGGAAGCTTCAGAGAGGAATCATTTGACCTAGATCTTGAAGGCTGAGAAGGAAGGAATTTGCCAGGTGAAAAGTGAGTGGAAGGACACTCCAGGTGAGGCAACGAAAGGGACTGCAGGTCTGAGAGAGTCTGCAGTGCTGGAGGAAATGGAAGTATGGCTTGAGTGGAGGGTAAAGGAAGGGGAGATGAGGAAAAAGGCAATGCTTACAGTGTACCCCCCCACCCAGTCTTCGTCAAGATACCCCAAACCAATAAATACATCCACAAATAATTCCAGTGGGTGTTGACTGAAGGGGTTGTGAGGCTGGCGTATTTTTCTACCTTGAAAACAAAAAGCTGGTAATCTGAGCACAGATGCAAAACCAGCCGTGCAGAACCACACTGTTCAAACCGCGTGACCTCCCTGCAGCCCTCAAGGAACTTACTCTCTAGGATAGCCGCTGTGTAAGCAAGAATCAGAGAAACTGCCACCACAAAGACCAGGCTTGATCGGCAAATCCATAGGAAGACCGCTCCTGGGAACAGAGTTGCCTAAGACAGGAAGATTGATTCAGAGACAAACATGGGTTAGACCCCTCCCCACCAGATGAGAGATCCCTCTGACCTAGTAGGAAGGCAGACTAGTTATGGTAAAAACAACAAAAATCATATGGAAGACTTAGTATTGTTAGGAGAAATGGATGTTTTAAATATTTTCTCATTTAAGGGACAGCCTTTTTTATTACTGTCCCCACTTTATAGAAAAAGAAACTGAGGCTTGGTGAGTTAATGGGAACCACTGGGTCTGAAATTCAGGTCTATGGCTGTGAAAACAATGCTCTTCCCACTTCAACACAAAAGAGGCTTCACTTCGCAATTGACCAATGAAGGAGGGAGGACCCTCTGTATCACGGGGAAAAGGGCACATTCAATTCCACGTATTAATATGATGTGCACAAACTATCAAGGGGACACTCATACCTCAGGCGTGTCATCCTCAGCCTCATGTCAGGATAATTTCTAAGCAGTTGGCTATCAGAGTTCCAATCTCTCCCTCTCTCAAGCTCCAGTACCTCTTTCAGTAAACACTTCCCTAATCACCTACAAGAATCACTGTTCCCTTAAGGCAAGCCAGTTCCTCTTTTTACTTCCTGGTTTTAACGGGGCAAGACACAGACAAATCTCTCTCAGTCTGTCTTCTCATCAAAGTGGGGGAGTTGTGCTTGTCGAATAAGCCGATAGCTAAATCAATACTACTTGTGCCGAGAACTGCAAAATAAAGAAATATCGTACTCTTGAAACAGGACTTGATTCGTTCAAATATTTACTGAGCTTCCTACTGTGTAGCAGGCACTGTGCTTGGTGCTGGGCCCCCTAAGATGTGCAGACAGCACCAAAGCTGTAAGGAGTCCAGTCTAGTGGGTGTGATGTTATTCAAAAGAAAAATTCCATTAGGGAAGCCCTAAAACTATCAGCAACTAGAGCACGATCCAAAGACTTGAAACAAAAATTCTACTGAGGAAGAAAATACTTCTATAGATACATGAAAGGATGTTCAATCTCTCTAGTAATCAGGGAAATGCAAATTAAAACCACAGTGAAATACCCACCAGACTGAATTAGTACCCGATAGCAATACTGGGCCAGCAGACCTGAGGTTGCAGAACGGTAAACATGATCAGGAGCTGAGGAGCACAGGTACAGCAGGCACTTATTAAATCTTTTGCTAATCCACGAATAGAAAGGCTAGAGCAGAGACAGCAAACTGGCAGCTCGTGGGTTAAATATGGCCTGCTGCCATGTTTTGTTTGCCCTCAAAGTGTTTACAAAATTGAGCTAATTGCCAAGAGTTAAAAATCAGGCGATTTCACAACTTCTCTCGAAAAACAGTTAAGATCTAGCAGTTCTTGGCCAGTCTACATGTGGCTGGAGCTGAGTAGCAGCTGAACCCCTCCTTCCACCACGTCCCCCCACTCTTTCACCCTCTGGCACTGGGGCTGCTGCACTGACTTCCATTACCTCTAGCCCTGAAGTGTGCTCCCCCTCAACTGAAGACTGAATGAGATCCACTCCCAGGGATAAGATCCAGAAACTGGTATTACCACCTCTGCAACAGGGCCAGGAACTACAGCGGGAGACAATTTCTTCAGCAAGATATTTTACACACCATTAACCCAGATCCTTACAACTCTACAGGAAACCAGGGCTCAGAGAAGTTAAGAAATTTGCCCAAAGTGTGGCAAAGCTGGAATGCAAACTCAGGAATCTCTGATTTAGCTAATATTGATTAAGCACATTCATATACTTAAGCACTTTTAAGGGTCGTACATGAACTAAAAATGTAATTCTCACTTCAACCCTATGAGATAGGAATGATTATTATCTCCGTTTTACTCATGAGAAAACGAAGGCACAAAAGGTTAATGACCTGTCAAAGTTCACACAGGCAGTAAGAGGCAGAACAGGGATTTGAACCCAGTCATCTCATTGGAGAGCCTGACTCTCAGGGCAATGCTGACAGGCCTCTGGAGCATCCACAGAACAAGTCCCCACCTCCCAGATCTTGGACCTCGCCAGTATACAGTTCAGTGGCTCCCTTCCAAGACATTTTGTGTTAGCCTTTAATACCGAAATGGGATACCACGTACCATCCTGCAAAGTATTCCACCCCACTTATCCAGATCAGCATGGTCTCCCATTTCTATGGACACACTACAATTTGTTTAACTTATCTCCCTATAAACATCTGTCTCCTGTTTTTCCTTACTTTTTTTTTTTTTAAACTGATGTTCCCCCCACACCTGCCAAGAGGCCAAGGTTGGGAGAGCCCAGAGCTTATTCAGGGGTGCAGGTCCAAAAGAAAAAAAAAAAAAATTGAGGCAGCAAACATTCTCTTTCACCTAAATTTGTGCACTTGAACATATCCTCTATAGGATAATTCTAAGTAGAATTATGGGGTACAGGTCATGCACGTATGAGATTTTGATAGATATTAAGTTGCCCTCCACAGAGGCTCTACTAATGCACATTCCCACCAACACCCTACCACGGGCCTGTTTTCCACACCCTTGCCTCCACTGGGTATATTTTTTCTATTGCTATCCATGCACCACTCTCAAGCTGTCCCCCTTAAGCTGCTTCGTTATTTTTATAAATCAGTTCTGTTTCACCAGTATGATTACAACTGTAAAAAGAACATAACAAAATAATCTATGTCTAGTTTAAAAAGAGGAGGGGGGCAGAAAACACACCAAAATGATGGCAGTGACTGGATTTATGTGGGCATGATATAAATGATTAAAATTTTTCCCCCAGTATTCTCCGAATGTTCTGAAGAGTGTTACTTTGATAACAGTAAGGGAAACCTTCTCCCTGCTGCCCCCTATTCCTATACCATGCCCCCACTTTGATTTTTTTTTTTGAAGAACACAGGCCCAGAGTGTGTTTTGGGGGCAGCAGGGAGGAGAGGAACTAAAGAGACGTGCCAACAGCCAGATTTTGTGGAAGAAGTGCCCACCACCCCCATCCCGCCCGCAAGTGGATAGTGAAGGTGGTAAAGAAGGAAAGAAAGGAGCTGGAACTACTCAGGGAGGGCCGGAGGCAAGACGGAAAAGATTAGGGAAACTCCGGGGCTTAACAGTCAGAAGGCCAGCAAAAGAGTAGACGGCTGTTTACAGAGGATTACAGGGCCACGAAACGCTTCCTAAACCTGCGTCTGCACAATATGTCAGATTCCAGGAAACAGCCCCATTACTCACCTAAGTTTTCCAAACCTGAAGTCAGGAGCATCTTAGATTCTCACCTGTCCACCCCAGCCATCAGATCCTATTGACTGCGTCTTCCTAACTCTCTCAAAATCCATTTGCTTGCCACATCGCCTTAGTTGGGGCTCTCATTCTCTCTCGCCTGGATCACTAAACCGTCAACACCACCACCTCTGTACCCAGCCCCCCTCATTTCCCGCAGAGCTGTCAATTCAGAGCGTATCTGACCCGCCAATCTGATCTGGGTAGGACATTTCCATGGTGTGGGGCCTGCGGGCCTGATCTCAGCCCTGGCTGCACGCTGGAATCACCCAGGGAATCTTAAAGGTGATCCTAATGCACCAAGTCCCCAGATCCAGAGATTCAGAGAAAGCATCTACGGTGGCCCTTTTACATTTTGTTTCCCCTCCTCCTCCAGACAATATATTGAACCCTACTGTGAGCCACGCACTTGCTGGGCACTGAGTAATTTCAAGAGAAATGAGATACAACCCTTGCCCTCAAGGAGCTAATAAGTTAGTAAGAGAAATGGTTTAGGGTAGGGCCCAGACTTTTAGTTTTTAAAGCTCCCCCAGGTGATTCTAATGTGCAGCCGGGCTGAGAAATGCTGCCTCCAGGGATCTTTTGTATGGTGTTCAGGAACTCCACATCATTCAGTCTTTCAGCAGATATTTATTGAGCACCTGCTGTGTACCAGACACCTCGCCAGCACGGAGGCTAAGCGAAGAGTAACATGAGGGCCCTCATGAAGCCTGTGGTCTAGCAGGGTCAGTCTGGGGCTCTTCATATTTTAAGCCTTAGTTCTGCCTCCTCCCACCTCCCACTCCTTGTTCTAGTAATCCTTACTGATTTGGGATTCCCCAAACTTGCCCCACTGTAGCTTCAGGGCCTATAAACATGCCAGTCTCTCAACCCAAAAATCTAGTCCTCAGCCTCCTGGCCTAGTTGAGACTCAGCTTGAGAACCACTTCCTCTGAAAAGCCTCTACCAAACCCCACCCCCAGATCTGCCCGGATTAGCAATGCACCCATCTCTGTACCTAGGGTTATCATTGTGCATTTCATTGTCTGGCACCCTTACTAGACTGTGAATTCCATGAGGGCAGGGATAGTGACTAAACCATCTCTGTATCCCCAGTGGAGGCACTAATTAATTGTTTGGTGAATCCATAAATGAGAGAACTTGAAAGACCAAGAGGGGGGTCTGTGTAAGAGGTATCCACCTAGGACAATGTATGGTATGAGCAAGTTATGAGCAGATTGGAAACTAGTTAGAGGAGGTTTACAGCTTCAGAAGCTTCCGCTTCAGGGAGCTAGGCTCTGGATAGGAGGTTCAAAAATAGACAGCTTTATAACCACCAGGGAGGCAGATAGATAGATTACATAGCATCAAAACTGAGTAAGACAATGGTAGCCTTACTTCTCTTTGAAGATGTGCCCTGTGTGATGGAAATAACAGAGGATTTGTTCTAATTTGTGCTCTAATTTGGACATTTGCTTGTTATGTGACTTTGGGTTAGGTCTACCCCTAATATTTGTAGGGCCAGTGGCAGGAGTGCGAATGGAGGCCCACATACCACATGTCTCAATATCTAAACGTTATCAAATAAACTAATAAACCATTTAAATACAGTTTCTATTCTATTTTCCTACTTTGATAAACATACCTTCATAATGACCTGGAAGTCTAGGTTTGAATTTCAGATTCTTAGAGTTCTTGGGAATATGGTGGAACAAGGAAAACTAGCTCAACCTACCTGCTTCTCTTCCCACCAGTGGTAGGTAGAATAATGCCCCTCTTTCCCAAAATGTCCACAGCCTAATCCCTGGAGCCTGTGAATGTGGTACCTTACGTGGCAAAGGGGAATTAAGACTGCTAATCACCCAACCTCTCCTCCAGATGGGGAGACTATCCTGGATTATCCTGGTGGGCCCATCATAATCACAAGGATCCTTAGAAGTGAAAGGGAGAGAAGAGTCAGAGTCAGAGAAGATGTGACGACAGAAGCAGAGTGTGGAGTGATGGGATTGCTGGCTTTGAAGACGGACGGAGGGCGCCACCAGCCCAGAAACATGGGTGGGCTCTAGAAGTTGGAAAAGGCAAGTCAACGGATTCTCCTCTAAAGCCTCAAGAAAGGAGTGTAGCCCTGCTGACACCTGGATTATAGCTCACTGAGACCCGTTTCTGACTTCTGGCCTCTAGAAATGTAAGAAGATACATTTGTGATAATTTTTAACAGCAGCAACAGGAAACTAGTGAACCGCCCAGGCTCTACCCTGAACCAGGAAGCCTCGTGTTTACCTGCTGGGCCACGCCAGTCACAAGTCCTAAGTGGCCCTCCCACCAACAGCTGCCCCTTGGCCACCCCAACATACACCAGTGTTCTCGAGAGGAGGGACCCAGGAAGGAGGCTCTAGAAGAGAGCTGGGGCCATTTGAGCAAGGAAATGTGGGTTTTCTGTACTTGTGGTTGGTCTGGAAGGGGGTATGGGCTCTAGGTTGGCACAGTTCCTGGGTCATGTGGGGAGGCACACAGCTCCAGGGCGTCCAGGGAAGGACCCTTTAAAGCACAGAGGCCAGGATCCCACAGGCCATACTGCCTTGAGTCAAATGGCTTCACCTCCCTGAGCCTCATCTGGAACATCAACCATTTGGATCATTACTGAGCATCTTGTCTGTGCCAAGTGTTATGCTTAGAGACAGCTGAATGGTAAGGAGCTAGTTGGCACTGAGCAATCCCTCAATAAACTTTAATTTCCTTCCCTTTCTACTTAATCTCAACGAAACCAATAGGCTTGCAAATTAAAAATAAAAATCCCTTAAGGGTGGCTTCCATTTGCTTTTCGAGGAGCCTGAAATCCTCCGCAAGGCCCCGCAAGCCCGACCTTCCCTCCCCACTCTGCCTCCTCCTCTGCTCCACACACAGGCTTGTTCTTCCTCGACTGAAGCAAGGGCCTTTGCTGCTCCTGGTTTTCCCCCTGTTGTCCCTTCTGTCTGCAGTGTTCTGTCCTCCACAGACACCCACCCCCCTTTCACCAAGCTGACTCTTTCAGGGCTTGGTTTAAATGCCATTCTCTTGAGGAAGCCCTGCCCAGTTCCCAAACCCCACCAACCAGAGCAGGTTCACCTGCTCTCTTCTCTCCCAACTCCAGGGAGCACTTCTCTGTAGCACTTAACATCATGGCCATCATAGAACTATTTGTATTACCTTATTTTGGTTAAATATAAGATGAATCTATTTTCATAATTTTTCATTTCATTTTCTTCAAGACAAAGTCCAAAATGTGTTACTTTTTTTATTGTGGTAAAATAAACATAACATAAAATTTACCATTCTAACCATTTTAAAGTGTATGGTTCAGTGGCATTAAGTACACTCGTTGCCATGCAACCAGTACCACTGACC
Organism: Balaenoptera musculus; assembly: GCF_009873245.2. NCBI lineage: Eukaryota > Metazoa > Chordata > Mammalia > Artiodactyla > Balaenopteridae > Balaenoptera > Balaenoptera musculus. Next base: position 18,444,708 of record NC_045785.1, on the reverse strand, counting down.
ATCTCTAGAACTTTTCATCATCTCAAACTGAAACTCAATACCCATTAAACAATAACTCCTCATTTTCCTCTCTCCCCAGCCCCTGGTAACTACTGTTCTTTCTGTCTCTGTGAATTCGACTACTCCAGGTACCTCATATAAGTGGAAATCATACAATATTTGTCCTTTTGTGTCTGGCTTATTTCACTAAGCATAAGGTCCTCAAGGTTCCTCCACATTGTTGCATGTGTCAGAATTTCACTCCTTTTTATGGCTGAATAATATTCCACTGTATGGATGTACCATATTTTGTTTATCCATTCATCCATTTATGGACATCTGAGTTACTTCCACCTTTTGGCTATTGTGAATAATGCTGCTATGAACATTGGTGTATAAATATCAGTTGCCCTGCTTTCCAATCTTTTGTGTGTATACCCAGAAGTGGAACTGCCAGATCAAATGGTAATTCTATGTTTAATATATATTGCTTGGGCTTCCCTGGTGGCGCAGTGGTTAAGAATCCATCCGCTAATGCAGGGGACACAGGTTCTATCCCTGGTCCGGGAAGATCCCACATGCCGCAGAGCAACTAAGCCCGTGTGCCACAACTACTGAGCCTGCGCTCTAGAGCCTGTGAGCCACAACTACTGAGCCTGCGTGCCACAACTACTGAAGCCCACGCGCCTAGAGCCCATGCTCCGCAACAAGAGAAGCTACTGCAATGAGAAGCCCACACGTCGCAATAAAGAGTAGCCCCCGCTCACCGCAACTAGAGAAAGCCTGCACGCAGCAACGAAGACCCAACGCAGCCAAAAATAAAATAAATAAATTTATTTTTAAAAATATATATATATTGCTTTTCTCCATTCTTTAATACTCTCCCTGCCCCCTTGCTTCAACACTGCCTTTAGCGCCAGGAAGATAGGAACCATGTCTGTCTTACTCCTGGGACCAGCACAAGCTGGTGTTTCAATCAATGTTTGTTAAATGAATGAACGAATGGCAGTTTAGCTGACTTGGGTGAAGGGTGGAAGCCTGGAGCAGATAGAAACAGAAGAAAAGTGGCAGCAGTTCCTGACAGGGATTTTTACTCCCAGAAGTCCCAAGGAGGGTGCCCACAAGTTTGTCTTGTTTTCCCCAGTTTTTTTTTTTTTTTAAGATTTATTGATTGATTGATTGATTGCTATGTTGGGTCTTCGTTTCTGTGCTAGGGCTTTCTCTAGTTGTGGCAAGCGGGGGTCACTCTTCATCGCGGTGCGCGGGCCTCTCACTATCGCGGCCTCTCTTGTTGCGGAGCACAGGCTCCAGACGCGCAGGCTCAGTAGTTGTGGCTCATGGGCCTAATTGCTCCGCGGCATGTGGGATCCTCCCAGACCAGGGCGCGAACCCGTGTCCCCTGCATTAGCAGGCAGATTCTTAACCACTGCGCCACCAGGGAAGCCCCCCCAGTTTTTTTTTTTGTTTTTTTGTTTTTTTTAAGGTTTCATGCCTTTCTATGGGGCTCATCCTGTCTACGGCCTTACACTTGAAGCTCTTAGGTAGAAGTATATAAAACTACATCCAAGTATCTATGGTTCACTCTCATGAGGCAACAGGAGCACACTGTGAATTGCTGCTTTGAGTCAGAAGGAAAAGGGTTAGAAATCAAGCTCCACCACCTCCTGGTAGTGACTCTGAGCCTCTCTCTCTCCTTATCTGTAAAATGGGAATATTATATAATTCATAGGGCAACTACAAAGATTATCTCAAATATGTAAAGAGCCTGGAACCAAGGGGATGCTGTCAATAAATGTTCTCCTCTTCACCTCCTCTAATCCCCTCCCCCCGGCACCCCCCCCAACAACACACACAGATTATGTGTGCTCAACTGATAGGCATGATCATCTGTTTTGGAAAGCCTTGATGGTTTTGATCACCATGGGGGCAATTTGTAAAACAAAGACCAAAGGAACGTATTCTAGGGCACAGAGGAATTCATTATACACCACACATTCTCTCCAGAGGCTCAATCCACAATTAGAGCTGAGAGAGTTCTTACTACTCCCAGATCAGAAATGTTAGGCACATTGACAAACACTTGACCACATCTGAAATGATGATGATGGAAACGCCTCACGAGGATAGACAAACTATGTTGGACTTTGCATGACACTTTCACATGTATTATCTTTTTTTTTTTTTTTTTAATTTATTTTTGTCTGCTTTGGGTCTTCGTTGCTGCACGCGGGCTTTCTCTAGTTGCAGTGAGCGGGGGCTACTCTTCATTGTGGTGTGCGGGCTTCTCGTTGCAGTGGCTTCTCTTGTTGCAGAGCATGGGCTCTAGGTGCGCGGGCTTCAGTAGTTGTGGCACGTGGGCTCAGTAGTTGTGGCTCACAGGCCCTAGAGCGCAGCAGGCTCAGTAGTTGTGGCGCACGGGCTTAGTTGCTCCGCGGCATGTGGGATCTTCCCAGACCAGGGCTCGAACCCGTGTCCCCTGCATTGGCAGGCGGATTCTTAACCACTGCGCCACCAGGGAAGCCCACATATATTATCTTTTTTGAGACAGGCAGGAAACTGATGGAGAGCTGAAAGACTGGTCTAAGGTTACACAGCCTGCATACGGCAGTAGGGCATAATGCAAACCATTCAGGAGATTTGGGTTCAAATTCTGACTCTGCCATTCACTCATGCTGTGATTTTAGGCATGATAAAGTAAATGAGACTCAGGCAATCTGTTTAAATAAATAATAATGATTACTTGAGGCATATGACTTTTAGACACTTGTCCTCCAGAGTATGATATTTTGCCTTCTTAGAAAGAGGAAGGAAAAAATCAAATACATGGGGGAAAGGCCAGCATCAAGTTCTACTCAAAGTACACTTGGAAGACCGGCAGCATCAGCATCATCTGCTACACTGTTAGAAATGCGAAGTCTCAACTCTACCGCAGATCTACTAAACCTGCATCCCTGGGAGGCCCAGGAATACGTATTTTATTTAATAAACTCTCTAGGAGATTTGTAAACCCGCTAAAGTTTGAGAAGCACTTTGCTACACACAATGCATAAACTGATTCATCCTGTATCCTGCTAACTCCCAAGTTTATATCAATTTCCCCCACTTATCCAACTGCTTCTGTGACTTCTCCATTTAGATGACTAAAAGGCATTGCAGATGTAATGTGTTCAAAACCAAACTCTTGATTTTCTCTCTCTGAACCTGCCCCATTTGCAGTCTTTGCCCACTGGGAACTAGCACAGCCATTGACCCAGCTCTTCAAGCCAAGAACCTAGGTGGCAATCTTGATGCCATTCTTTCTCAGGCCCCGTATCCAACGCAGTCCAGCAACAGATCCTGTCAAACCAATTTTCAAACATCCAGAATCGTACCCTGCTCACCATGTCTTCACCACTACCAACCTAGTCCAAGCCCTCTCATTGCAAGTGCCTCGACATCCAATCCTTGACCCTACAGCTTTCTCTCCTCACAACTAATCTTTTAAAACATACATCACGATGTCAGTATGTCTTACTACTGGTGATGTTAATCTTGATTGCTTGATTAAGGTGGTGTTACTGAGGTGTCACTTTTTCTAGACCTTCTCAGCAGAAAGAGCTAGAAAATATGTGTTTATACTAACTCATGTACCTACACACATTTATCTCTTTCGAGTTCCAACCAATACCATCAACTTCAATCCAGCACCACAGGGTTCATTCTAGCATTTCTCCTTTGCTTACTGGTAATTCTTCTGGTCACTTCTTTTTCAACACTGAGAAACCTGATTCTCATTATCTAGAATATATTTACTTATTGTTCTATCCTAGAATAAACATCAAGTAATTTCAGAATTGCTAACTCACATTCCTCCTCCTCTCTCTTCCCCTCCCCAGTGTGATGAACAAATTTACCAACTAGAATACAGTGTTTGTGTACAGTTCTTTTTGTCTTTAGCCTTACAGTTTCCAATCAAACACTATTTTCCAAAGTTACTTAGCTCAGATCCTTTCTTCTTCTACCTCTTTAGTAAAATATCAATATCATATACTCGCTAAGAGCAATGCACTGAGGAGGGCACATCACCTCTGTAGTATTCTTCCCCAAAATGCACCAACCTCAATCTAATCATGAGAAAACAGCAGACAGACCCAAAGTGAGGGACATTCCACAAAGTAACTGACCGGTACTCTTCAAAAGTATCAGTGTCATGAAAGACAAGGAAAGACTAAGAACTGCCACGGACTAGATGAGACTAAGGATAGATAACTTAACGCAATGTGGCATCTAGATTGGATCCTGGAATAGAAAAACGGGTGAAATCCAAATAAAGTCTGTAGTATTCTCTCAATATTAACCTCTTAGTTCTTTTTTTTGGCTGCACCACATGGGATCTTAGTTCCATGACCAGGGATCAAACCTGTGACCCCTGCCTTGGAAGCGCTGAGTCTTAACCAGTGGACTGCCAGGGAAGTCCTTTAAGTTCTTAGTTTTGATATCATTGTGCTATGGTTATATAAGATGTTAATATCTTCAAAATTTTATTGAGATAATTGTAGATTCACATGCAGTTGTAAAAAATAATGGATATCCGTTGTACACTTCATCCAGTTTCTCCCAATGGTAATATTTTGCAAAATTATAGTATAATATCACAACCAGGATACTAATATTGATACAGTCTACCTATCTTCTCCATTTCACTTGTACTCATTTGTGTGTATGTGTCATCTATTTTTTGTAAGTCTTAAATCATTCCAAAACAAAAAGATTTTTTAAAAAGGTTGATGAATTGGCACAACTGAGATTCCCCATCCCCACCTCCTCTGAGAAAGGGGAAGCGTCCACCATCATGCCAGCTTCAACCATCTCTGTTACTCCCAGCCACTATAGGTATTTAAATATGTGAACCCTGGAGCATGTAATTTCTAGGGGCCATTCCAGCAATAAAATGTTATGAATCTCTGAAAAAAAAAAAAAGGTTGATGAAATGTCACAGGCATGAGGGGAGGAACCTACATCAGACCACCTCAATTTCCTTTCCAACCCCCCTCAACACCTTCCCATCACATAATAAACCCAAACTCTTTATTACCATGGCCTTTGAGGCCTTAAGTGGTCTGCTCTGCACCTCTCCAGCCTCTTTTCTTTCCATTCTCCCACTCCCTTGTTGTGTTCCAGTCACACTGGCCTCCTTGCAGTTTCTCAAAGTAGCCAGGTCCTTTCTCATGTCAAGGTTCCCTCTGTCTAGAATTAGCGCCTTCCTAGATACTCACAACAAGGCTGCCTCCCTCACTTCAGGTCTGTTCAAGTGTAGCCTGCCCAGAGGTCTCCCCTAACCACTCTTTTTATTTACATCCTCCATCATCTTCTACCCAGTTAACTTTCATACCACTTAATCAATGCTTGATATTATATATGTTTGTTTACTAAATGTAATCCCCATGAGAGTAAGTATACCCAGAGCTTAAGCAGTACCTGAAATACACTAGCTTTTGACATTAGATGAGAAACTAGATAGATGTTACCTATTCTATTCTATTCTTCTAAACAAAGGCTTTTTAGAAGTTTCCTGTAAGAACGTCAAAGCCAGTGCTTGTCATGGACCCACTATATGGTATGATCTCATCTATTTTTTTTTTAATTTTTATATTTTTATTATTTATTTTGGTTGTGCCAGGTCTTAGTTGCGGCAGGTGGGCTCCTTTGTTGCGACACATGTGCTCCTTAGTTGCAGCTCTCCGGCTCCTTAGTTGAGGCCAATGGGCTTCTTAGTTGCGGCAAGTGTGCTCCTTAGTTGCGGCATGTATGCTCCTTAGTTGCGGCTTGAGGGCTCCTTAGTTGTGGCATGCGAACTCTTAGTTGCGGCATGCATGTGGGATCTAGTTGCCTGACCAGGGATTGAACCTGCATCCCCTGCATTGGAAGGCGGATTCTTAACCACTGCACCACCAGGGAAGTCCCTGGTATGATCTCACTTAATTCTCAATAATCTTGTGTAATAGCATTATCTCTATTTTGCAAATAAGAAAACGGAAGCTCAGAGAGGTTAATGTACAAGCTCAAGTTCAACAGTACAAGGCCGGTCTGAATTTAAAGCCCTTTTTTCATCTCTAATAGCTGTTATGGCTCAATGGGAGTCAGTCTAGGCTGAACTCACCAGTCTGGACAATTATATGCTTCTACCTTGGATGAAGGAGATGTATTTGTACAAGAGATCTCAAACAGTCTAGACATCTTTTATACTTAACTCCTGGAGGCCCTCCTTGGACCTTTCTTTTTTTTTTTTTTTTTTTTTTCACACACACACACTGTATTTTATTTTTACAAGAGATAAATAGACTGACACCAAGCATTGTACATGGATGACCACAACAAAAGCAACAATGATTGCAATTACCAAACTTGAAACACACTCATACTATGTCATAATATTGACATTCAGTCCAGTAATCCTCCACTGTAACAGCTCCTTTACTTTGCAGTGAAAATTGATTTGTATATTCTTTGCCTCTGAGTCCTTGTGGGATTTTTTTTTTTTAAATTCAGACAGAAAGTCACAAAAATTATACTCATCCTCATCAGTTCACTCAGTCCCATGTAATTAATTTTTTTTTTCATCTTGATCTTTTGTTAGCACTTTTATGAGTTCATCAGTTTTTCATTAGAGTTCTGAAAATGCTTATTCATTCAGTTCAGCAGTACAGTCAGTTACCAGAAACCTGTACTTGTCAGATTCTTTTCCATGAATTTCTTGAAGATGAAACCCTTTTATAGGAACATATTTGCAGAATCATCAGAGTACACCCAGAACTGTCTGTAAATGACAAAAGACTTAAAAATGACCACGGTTAAAGATTTGATGAAAGTTCATAATAATGCAGTTGACAAGAAAATTAGTTATTTCTGAGATATACATTTTAAAGTAATAACTAGGATTATTACTTATAACATTATACCAGAACATATAAGATTTTTAGAAATTTCATGCAATGTCTGAAACATTTATATTAACATATTTCCATACATATTTCCATACAAATACAAATATAAGATTTTTAGAAATTTCATGTAATGTCTGAAACATTTATATTAACATATTTCCATACATATTTCCATACAAATACAAATATAAGATTTTTAGAAATTTCATGTAATGTCTGAAACATTTATATTAACATATTTCCATACAAATAACCCAATGAAAGTTTAGTATTAGTTGTTTTGTTTGTTTTTTTATACTGCAGGTTCTTATTAGGCATCAATTTTATACACATCAGTGTATACATGTCAATCCCAATCGCCCAATTTAGCACACCACCATCCCCACCTCACCGCAGTTTTCCCCCCTTGGTGTCCATATGTCCATTCTCTACATCTGTGTCTCAGCTTCTGCCCTGCAAACTGGCTCATCTGTACCATTTTTCTAGGTTCCACATACATGCATTAATATACGATATTTGTTTTTCTCTTTCTGACTTACTTCACTCTGTATGACAGTCTCTAGATCCATCCATGTCTCAACAAATGACTCAATTTCGTTCCTTTTTATGGCTGAGTAATATTCCATTGTATATATGTACCACATCTTCTTTATCCATTCGTCTGTTGGTGGGCATTTAGGTTGCTTCCATGACCTGGCTATTGTAAATAGTGCTGCAATGAACATTCGGGTGCATGTGTCTTTTTGAATTACGGTTTTCTCTGGGTATATGCCCAGTAGTGGGATTGCTGGATCATATGGTAATTCTATTTTTAGTTTTTTAAGGAACCCCCATATTGTTCTCCATAGTGGCTGTATCAATTTACATTCGCACCAACAGTGCAAGAGGGTTCCCTTTTCTCCACACCCTCTCCAGCATTTGTTGTTTGTAGATTTTCTGATGATGCCCATTCTAACAGGAGTGAGGTGATACCTCATTGTTGTTTTGATTTGCATTTCTCTAATAATTAGTGATGTTGAGCATCTTTTCATGTGCTTCGTGGCCGTCTGTATGTCTTCTTTGGAGAAATGTCTATTTAGGTCTTCTGCCCATTTTTGAATTGGGGTGTTTGTTTCTTTGATATTGAGCTGAATGAGCTGTTTATATATTTTGGAGATTAATCCTTTGTCCGTTGATTCATTTGCAAATATTTTCTCCCATTCTGAGGGTTGTCTTTTTGTCTTGTTTATGGTTTCCTTTGCTGTGCAAAAGCTTTGAAGTTTCATTAGGTCCCACTTGTTTATTTTTGTTTTTATTTCCATTACTCTAGGAGGTGGATCAAAAAAGATCTTGCTGTGATTTATGTCAAAGAGTGTTCTTCCTATGTTTTCCTCTAAGAGTTTTATAGTGTCCAGTCTTATATTTAGGTCTCTAATCCATTTTGAGTTTATTTTTGTGTATGGTGTGAGGGAGTATTCTAATTTCATTCTTTTACATGTAGCTGTCCAGTTTTCCCAGCACCACTTATTGAAGAGACTGTCTTTTCTCCATTGTATATCTTTGCCTCCTTTGTCATAGATTAGTTGACCATAGGTGCATGGGTTAATCTCTGGGCTTTCTATCTTGTTCCATTCTGTTTTTGTGCCAGTACCATATTGTCTTGATTACTGTAGCGAAGTCTGGGAGTCTGATTCCTCCAGCTCCATTTTTTTGCCTCAAGACTGCTTTGGCTATTCGGGGTCTTTTGTGTCTCCATACAAATTTTAAGATGATTTGTTCTAGCTCCGTAAAAAATGCCATTGGTAATTTGATAGGGATTGCATTGAATCTGTAGATTGCTTTGGGTAGTATACTCATTTTCACAATGTTGATTCTTCCAATCCAAGAACATGGTATATCTCTCCATCTATTGGTATCATCTTTAATTTCTTTCATCAGTGTCTTATAGTTTTCTGCATACAGGTCTTTTGTCTCCCTAGGTAGGTTTATTCCTAGGTATTTTATTCTTTTTGTTGCAATGGTAAATGGGAGTGTTTCCATAATTTCTCTTTCAGATTTTTCATCATTAGTGTATAGGAATGCAAGAGATTTCTGTGCATTAATTTTGTATCCTGCAACTTTACCATATTCATTAATTAGCTCTAGCAGTTTTCTGGTGGCAGTTTTAGGATTCTCTATGTATAGTATCATGTCATCCGCAAACAGTGACAGTCTTACTTCTTCCTTTCCAATTTGTATTCCTTTTATTTCTTTTTCTTCTCTGATTGCCGTGGCTAGGACTTCCAGAACTATGTTGAATAATAGTGGTGAGAGTGGACATCCTTGTCTTGCTCCTGATCTTAGAGGAAATGCTTTCAGTTTTTCACCATTGAGAATGATGTTTGCTGTGGGTTTGTCATATATGGCCTTTATTATGTTGAGGTAGTTTCCCTCTATGCCCACTTTCTGGAGAGTTTTTATCAGAAATGGGTGTTGAATTTTGTCAAAAGCTTTTTCTGCATCTATTGAGATGATCATATGGTTTTTCTTCTTCAATTTGTTAATATGGTGTATCACATTGATTGATTTGCGTATATTGAAGAATCCTTGCATCCCTGGGATAAATCCCACTTGATCGTGGTGTATGATCCTTTTAATGTGTTGTTGGATTCTGTTTGCTAGTATTTTGTTGAGGATTTTTGCATCTATATTCATCAGTGATATTGGTCTGTAATTTTCTTTTTTTGTAGTGTTTTTGTCTGGTTTTGGTATCAGGGTGATGGTGGCCTCATAGAATGAGTTTGGGAGTGTTCCTTCCTCTGCAATTTTTTGGAAGAGTTTGAGAAGGATGGGTGTTAGCTCTTCTCTAAATGTTTGATAGAATTCACCTGTGAAGCCATCTGGTCCTGGACTTTTGTTTGTTGGAAGATTTTTAATCACAGTTTCAATTTCATTACTTGTGATTGGTCTGTTCATATTTTCTGTTTCTTCCTGGTTCAGTCTGGGAAGGTTATACCTTTCTAAGAATTTGTCCATTTCTTCCAGGTTGTCCATTTTATTGGCATAAAGTTGCTTGTAGTAGTCTCTTAGGATGCTTTGTATTTCTGCGGTGTCTGTTGTAACTTCTCCTTTTTCATTTCTGATTTTATTGATTTGAGTCCTCTCCCTCTTTTTCTTGATGAGTCTGGCTAATGGCTTATCAATTTTGTTTATCTTCTCAAAGAACCAGCTTTTAGTTTTATTGATCTTTGCTATTGTTTTCTTTGTTTCTATTTCATTTATTTCTGCTCTGATCTTTATGATTTCTTTCCTTCTGCTAACTTTGGGTTTTGTTTGTTCTTCTTTCTCTAGTTTCTTTAGGTGTAAGGTTAGATTGTTTACTTGAGATTTTTCTTGTTTCTTTAGGTAGGCTTGTATAGCTATAAACTTCCCTCTTAGAACCGCTTTTGCTGCATCCCATAGGTTTTGGGTCGTCGTGTTTTCATTGTCATTTGTCTCTAGGTATTTTTTAATTTCCTCTTTGATTTCTTCAGTGATCTCTTGGTTATTTAGTAACATATTGTTTAGCCTCCATGTGTTTGTCCTTTTTACGTTTTTTTCCCTGTAATTCATTTCTAATCTCATAGCGTTGTGGTCAGAAAAGATGCTTGATATGATTTCAATTTTCTTAAATTTACTGAGGCTTGATTTGTGACCCAAGATGTGATCTATCCTGGAGAATGTTCCGTGCGCACTTGAGAAGAACGTGTAATCTGCTGTTTTTGGATGGAATGTCCTATATATATCAATTAAATCTATCTGGTCTATTGTGTCATTTAAAGCTTCTGTTTCCTTATTTATTTTCATTTTGGATGATCTGTCCATTGGTGTAAGTGAAGTGTTAAAGTCCCCCACTATTATTGTGTTACTGTCGATTTCCTCTTTTATAGCTGTTAGCAGTTGCCTTATGTATTGAGGTGCTCCTATGTTGGGTGCATATATATTTATAATTGTTATATCTTCTTCATGGATTGATCCCTGGATCATTATGTAGTGTCCTTCCTTGTCTCTTTTAACATTCTTTATTTTAAAGTCTATTTTATCTGATATGAGTATAGCTACTCCAGCTTTCTTTTGATTTCCATTTGCATGGAATATCTTTTTCCATCCCCTCACTTTCAGTCTGTATGTGTCCCTAGGTCTAAAGTGGGTCTCTTGTAGACAGCATATATATGGGTCTTGTTTTTGTATCCATTCAGCCAGTCTATGTCTTTTGGTTGGGGCATTTAATCCATTCACGTTTAAGGTAATTATCGATATGTATGTTCCTATGACCATTTTCTTAATTGTTTTGGGTTTGTTTTTGTAGGTCCTTTTCTTCTCTTGTGTTTCCCACTTAGAGAAGTTCCTTTAGCATTTGTTGTAGAGCTGGTTTGGTGGTGCTGAATTCTCTTAGCTTTTGCTTGTCTGTAAAGCTTTTGATTTCTCCATCAAATCTAAATGAGATCCTTGCCGGGTAGAGTAATCTTGGTTGTAGGTTCTTCCCTTTCATCACTTTAAGTATATCATGCCACTCCCTTCTGGCTTGCAGAGTTTCTGCTGAGAAATCAGCTGTTAACCTTATGGGAGTTCCCTTGTATGTTATTTGTCATTTTTCCCTTGCTGCTTTCAATAATTTTTCTTTGTCTTTAATTTTTGCCACTTTGATTACTATGTGTCTCGGCATGTTTCTCCTTGGGTTTATTCTGTATGGGACTCTCTGCACTTCCTGGACTTGGGTGGCTATTTCCTTTCCCATGTTAGGGAAGTTTTCGACTATAATCTCTTGAAATATTTTCTCTGGTCCTTTCTCTCTCTCTTCTCCTTCTGGGACCCCTATAATGCGAATGTTGTTGCATTTAATGTTGTCCCAGAGGTCTCTTAGGCTGTCTTCATTTCTTTTCATTCTTTTTTCTTTAGTCTGTTCCGCAGCAGTGAATTCCACCATTCTGTCTTCCAGGTCACTTATCCGTTCTTCTGCCTCAGTTATTCTGCTATTGATTCCTTCTAGTGTAGTTTTCATTTCAGTTATTGTATTGGTCATCTCTGTTTGTTTGTTCTTTAATTCTTCTAGGTCTTTGTTAATCATTTCTTGCATCTTCTCAATCTTTGCCTCCATTCTTATTCCGAGGTCCTGGATCATCTTCACTATCATTATTCTGAATTCTTTTTCTGGAAGGTTGCCTATCTCCACTTCATTTAGTTGTTTTTCTGGGGTTTTTTCTTGTTCCTTCATCTGGTACATAGCCCTCTGCCTTTTCATCTTCTCTATCTTTCTGTAACTGTGGTTTTTGGTCCACAGGCTGCAGGATTGTAGTTTTTCTTGCTTCTGTTGTCTGCCCTCTGGTGGTTGAGGCTATCTAAGAGGCTTGATGGGAGGCTCTGGTGGTGGGTAGAGCTGACTGTTGCTGTGGGGGTCAGAGCTCAGTAAAACCTTAATCCACTTGACTGTTGATGGGTGGGGCTGGGTTCCCTCCCTGTTGCTGTGGCGGTCAGAGCTCAGTAAAACCTTAATCCACTTGACTGTTGATGGGTGGGGCTGGGTTCCCTCCCTGTTGGTTGTCTTGCCTGAGGCAATCCAACACTGGAGCCTACCCGTGCTCTTTGGTGGGGTTAATGGCAGACCTTGGGAGGGCTCACACCAAGGAGAACTTCCCAGAACCTCTGCTGCCAGTGTCCTTATCCCCACGGTGAAACAGAGCCACCACTCGCCTCTGCAGGAGACCCCCCAACACCGGCAGGTAGGTCTGGTTCAGTCTCCCCCAGGGTCACTGCTCCTTCCCCTGGGTCCCGATGCACACATTACTTTGTGTGTGCCCTCCAAGAGTGGAGTCTCTGTTTCCCCCAGTCCTGTCAAAGTCCTGCAATCAATTCCCACTAGGCTTCAAAGTCTGATTCTCTAGGAATTCCTCCTCCCGTAGCCGGACCCCCAGGTTGGGAAGCCTGACGTGGGGCTCAGAACCTTCACTCCAGTGGGTGGACTTCTGTGGTATAAGTGTTCGCCAGTCTGTGAGCCACCCACCCAGCAGTTATGGGATTTGATTTTACTCTGATTGCGCCCCTCCTACCGTCTCACTGTGGCTTCTCCTCTGTCCTTGGACGTGGGGTATCCTCCTTGGTGAAGTCCAGGGGCTTCCTGTCAATGATTGTCAATGATTGTCCAGCAGCCAGTTGTGATTCTGGTGCTCTCGCAAGAGGGAGTGAGAGCATGTCCTTTGGACCTTTCTTTGATATGTCAAAACCTCCAAACTGACCACAGCCCTCCAGATATGCTCTGGTCAGTGGCATATACTTTGAAAGACTGGACCAGGATACTGGATTAAAATATCTCAAACTAAGCTCCATGGCCTGTAATCGCTTTTCAGAACTTGCACTCACTGACTTCACTGGTTGTTGCCATCTTTGAAAACATGAGAAAAGTATAGCCTTGAAAATTATAGACCAAAGCCTACCAGTTCTACAGAGAACACTTGATATTCTGGAAGGATAGGAGACTTTTGAGACTTCCCCAAATTTATACTTCCATATAATTGCCCCCAAAATATGATATAAGGTATAACTGGGGGAAAAAAAAAGACCCTTAGATACCCACTGATCACATAAATCCAGAACTATGGTGCTTTATAGAGCTATGAAATAATCTTGTCAACTTTTGCCTGACCTTTTCCTTCTCCTTGCATGATTAATTTTTACTGTGGATGAAAATGATGGAAACAAATGGCATTTCCTCTTTGCTGTGGAGTACACAGTATTCTGCCTATACAGGGGCCACCTCACATCATGGATTCAAGGCTGCCGAATCTGACTTCCACTCTTTATCTCCCATGGGTTTGTGTCTCTGAAACCATTTTCTTTAGAGCACATCATTTTCTCTTCACCTCCATCACCCTCAGTAGCAAATGATTTTCATAACAGATACCTCTTAGGATGTCCCAGCAAAGTTACAAATTAAAGTTTGCTACAAACTTCCAGGTTTGCTTGCAAACAGCTGTAATTCTGACTAAAATTTACAAACACCAGATGCCACTCAGCTATCTCTACTTGCCATCCCCTCTCCAACTGCCTCATTTCAGGTCACATCATCTTACATCAGGAGTATGGCAAAATGTTCCTGGTGCTTCTGCCTCTGCCCAGTCTTGACGTCCCTGGTACCCTGCTGCTAGGAGGAGCTTTCTAAACACAAAGGAAACTGATAATCATTTGACCATCTGTGTCATAATAACTTCACTTACATTATTTTCACTCTTCATAATAACCAAGTCACATAGGAATATCTATCCCTACTTATCAAAGAAACTGAATTCAGAGAAATTAAGAAACTCACCAAGATCGGAAGGTCATTAAGAGCCAGGACTGGGATTCCATCCCTGGTCTCTGTGGCTCCAGAGCTCGTGTCCTCCCCATTACAGCCAGCGGCTTCCCAAAGCCTTCCTGCCATGCCCCCAACACTGCTCTCGGCTCCAGACACAACTTAACATCCTTCTTCCCGCTTCCATACCTTAGTGATCACTATTGCCTTGTCTGAAATGACTTTCCTCAACCCTTTTCTTTGCCTGGTTCACTCACGACACTGACATTTAAATCAAGTGAGTTTTTTGTCATCAACCGCCGCCCCCGCCCCCCCTCCCCCGCTGCAACACACACACACACACACACACACACACACACACACACACACAGGAATCACAGAACAGCCTGAGCAAACCTCTGGCACACCATCCATCAGTTTTCTAACCTGCTGTATCCTAAAGTATGGGGTGGGTACATGGACACAATATTAAATAATATTGAATCGCAAAGTGAGAAAGGTATCCCCTTTCCATTTCTCTTTTAATCTCTGACTACAAGCAGGAAGTTTCAGTGCGGTGGTGGTGATCAGGTGGTGGTGAAGGGCACGGCCCCTGGAGCCAGACTACCTGGGCTCACTCCCTGCTATGCTACATAATAGCCATTGACTTCTCTGTGCCCCAGCTTCTTCATCTGTACTGTACAGATAAGAGTGTAAACGGGGCCGTTCCAAGGATCGAGAGAGTTAATAACATTAACTCATTACCTGCTCAGGGTAGGCGCTCAGGAGCAGATAATTACTATAGTTAGTTCTCTTTAGCTCCTCTCTGACTACTGCTACTTATTCTCGAATAGAGCAAGCCTCAGGCCCAGAGCCTTTAGCAGGCAACAGAATCTAACCAGCTACTGATACTGATGTTCCATTTATAGTAGGATATAAAGAGATATAAATTTAACAATTGAGTCCCTTTAAAATAAACATTAGGCAATAATACAGGTGGTACCTGGATACGGCAAAAAAATAATAATAAAAGCAGTACTGGAACGAATAAAGTTAGAGAAGTATACTCAAGTGTTCTCACACACACACACACACACACACAGAGATAACTATGTGAGGTGTTAAGTGTGTTAGTTAACTTGATTGTAGTAATAATTTCACATGTATACATATATCATCATATTGTATACTTTAAATATATATAATTTTACTTGTCAATTGTACCTCAATAAAGCTGAGGGAAAAAAAGCTGTGGAAGCATATTGTTGATTTATTCACTTGTCTCCCCCACTAAACTGGGAGTTCCTCGGGAACAGAGACCGTCTTTCATTGCTGTATCCCCCAGATCCCAATACACTGCAGGCCCACAATATGAATTTGCTGAATGAATGAGCTACAGAGAAGTATACAGCCTAGTTCAGTGGTTCTCAAAGAATGGTTCTTGAATCAGTAGCCTCAGTATCAACTGGGAACTTGTTAGAAATGCAAATTCTCAGACACCACCCCAGATCTAATGAATCAGAAACTCTGAGGGTGGGGTCCCAGCAAGCTGGTTTTTACAAGTCTTCCAGGAGATCCTAATGCACTCTTAGGTTTGATCATCACTGATCTGTAAGACAAAAATACAGAGCAGGGCTGGAAGACAGCCAAGACAGAAGCCAGAAAGCAAGAGCAGAGGTGAGAGGAAGCTTTTCGCATGACAGCACTCTGTATCAGGACAGACTCGCAGGTTGAGACGCTACCAGGAAGAGCAAAGATTCTATCATGGAAAAGATTAGTTCCTTGTGCATCTATCAAGTACCAGGCCAGGAAACCAGGCCATCTGGGTTGGGCTTGGCCCTGCCTTTAACCAGCTGTGTGATCTTGAACATGGCCCATTAGCTCTCAACTTGTCTCTTCGCCCATCGGTGCTCCACTGAGAGGGTCCTGCCCTTCAGGAGTGTTCCTCCATATCTGGTGCGGGACTCTCCCAAATGATTCTTTCACTCCTTCTCTAAGGCCTAACACCTCTCCCCCCATCCTTACTCTCCTGCTTCACTGAGAAAATGGAAGCTCAATCAGAAGAGAATGTCCACGGATCTCCATCCCACATCCACCACCTACCAACATCTACACCCACATACTCAGCCTCTTGACTTACCAGCCACAGTTCTACCCAAACTGAATCCCTCCACTTGTGTGCTAAAAGTAATCCCTCTCGCTTATTCAAAGGTATTGCTACAGCACATCTCCCCTCTCCCACATCAATTTTTTTTTTCCTACTGGACTTTTCCAATCACCAGAAAAAGCTATTTCACCCATCTTTGCTCCCCTTGACAGCAAAACTCCTCCTAAGAGCTGTCTATACCAGCTGTCTCCAGTCACTCTGCTCAGGCTGTCACCTCTACCACTCTACCAGCACCTCTCCAGTCAAGGTCACTAGTGCCTCCATGTTGAGAAATCTAATGGTCAGTTCTCAGTGTTCACTTTACTTGACCCACCGGCAGCACTTCCCTGAGTTCATCACACCCTCCTCCCGCACGTGTTCTCACTTGGCTTCCAGGACACCAAACTCTTCTGTTTTTCCTCCTACTTTACTAGTCCCTCCTTCTGAGTCTCCTTTGTCAATTCCTCTTCTTTTCCCAGACCTCTTAATGCTGAAGTACCCCAAGGTTCAGTCCTGGGTCGTCTTTTCACCACACCCACTCCTTTATGATTTCATCCAGTCTCAAGACTTTAAATATGGATATCCTGATGCTGAAGACCCCCAAACACACATGTGCAGCCCAAACTCCAGCCTCTGGGCTGCCTATTCCACATCTCCTCTTGGATGATTAATAGACATCTTAATCATGTTCAGAGTGGAATTCCTAGTTTCTGGTCGAATCTGCTCCAAACACAGCCTCCCCTATCGAAATTAATGGCAACTGTTATTTTTTGTTGCTTAGGCCAGAAATTTTAATCATTCTTGATTTCTCTTTCTCTCATATCGCTCATCCATTCATTCAAAGCAATCCTGCTGGTTTACCTTCTAAACCTGTTATCTGACCATTTCTCACCACCTCCAATACTGCCACCATGTCAGACCCAACATGATTGGATTATTGCAATACTTTCTAACAGGCCTTCCTGCTTCTACCCATTCCCCCATATTCCAGTCTCAAACAGCAGAGTTAGCTTTAAAATGGAAGTCAGATCATGTGATACCTCTGCTCTAACTCTGCACAGTGATCCGTTTTACTCACAGTGAAGGCCAGAGTCTTTATAACGGCTTACGAAGCCCTACCCAGGCAGCTTCCTCACCCGCTTACCTCTCTGACCTCATCCCCTCCTACGCTGCCTGGCTCTACTGGTCTCTGCTACATACCCCTCCGGTGGAGGGCCTTTGCTCTAGCTGCTCCCTCTCTGGAAAGCTCTACCTCACAGATCCATTTGGCCAACTCTTACCTCCTTCAAGTCCTCTCAAACCTCACTTTCTCAATGAGGCCTACCCTGACCACCTTCCCCATCCCCCTTTCCCACCCTACCTTTCCTTTTCTCCACAGCGCACATCATTTTATGACATACTTTATACTTTACTTGTGTCTTGTTTATTATCCATCTCCTTCCACTAGAATTTAAGCTCTACGAAGGCAGAAATCTTTTGTGTTTTTGGCCACGCCATGCGGCATGAGGGATCTTAGTTCCCCGACCAGGGATTGAACCCATGCCCCCTGCAGTGGAAACACGGAGTCCTAACCACTGGACCGCCAGGGAATTCCCAGAAATCTTTGTTTGTGTTTGCTGATATAGCCTAAGAACTTTAAACAGTGCCGGGCATATAGTAGGCACTCAAAAACTTTACAGAATAAATGACTTAAGTAGGACACATTTTTTTAGATAGTTACATATCTATTTAGTATATTTACTGGAGTACAATATACTAAAAGTAGGGGAATTCCCTGGTGGTCCAGTGGTTAGGACTCAGCGCTTTCACTGCCGTGGCCCTGGGTTCAATCCCTGGTCGGGGAACTAAGATCCTGCAAGCTACATGGCACGGCCAACTAAAATATATATAAAGTAATATAATAAACATGTCAAACCTGTAAATTCAGTGACAGGTTCTTTTATGACTTTTAAAGAAAAACATCTGGTAAATAACAGTACTTCAGAAATAAACTAGAGGTGGTTTACAAATTGAGAAACTCCGTCCGCTATATACAGACAGGCAAATTCAAATCCTCGCCACTCTAGAGGGCCTTCACAGCGTTAAGGGTTGCATCCTAGAACTTTCAAACGTGGCTGTGCACACAAATCATCTAGGAAGGCTGTTACAGAAAGGATTCCTACTTCTCCTCGAAGCTCTTTGGGGTTGGGGCTGGAATCTGTATTTTAAACATATGTCTCAGGTGATTCTCCTGTAACCAGTCCAGTGCTGGGCAAGGATTAGGACTTAGGGACTGCTGGATCAGATCACCTCTGAGGGCTCTTCTAGCTCAGAAGTTCTGACTTTCTGATTGAAACACAACTGACTACCCTGGAAAGCAGGATTTTTCAAACTGCAGATTTAATGGGTTAGAACCAGCATCAGGAAAAAAAATAACAGAACAGACTATAAAATGAGAACGCATTGCCTGTAGTAAGGGTATTGTTTCATGAAATATTTTTCAGAGGTGAGTATATATGTAAGTATTTAATAAGTGGTGATATAAAATTTGTGTGTGTGTTTGTGCGGCGGGGTGCTGTGGTCAAAAAACTCTGAAAGCTATTGTTGAGAGAACAACGAATCTCTTAACTTTCAGTGCTATAAAATGCGAATTGCTAAGCCCCACAAATTTCAAGTCTCTGAGTGGAGTTCAGGAATCAGCATTTTTAACAGCTGACTGATGCAGGTGGCCCTAGACCACGCTTAACTGAGCTCTGTGAACTCAAACCCGCCCCCAGGACCCAACACATGCAGTGCTTTTCAACACTGGGGGAGGGGGAAGAGGGGGGTTGGAATGCCCTGGGAAGGAGCAAATCCCAACCC
The DNA here is from genome assembly GCF_009873245.2 of Balaenoptera musculus. NCBI lineage: Eukaryota > Metazoa > Chordata > Mammalia > Artiodactyla > Balaenopteridae > Balaenoptera > Balaenoptera musculus. Next base: position 18,425,555 of record NC_045785.1, on the reverse strand, counting down.
TCCATTTTTTGGGTGGTGCTAAGGGATGATCTGGAAAAGCATAGTTAATATCACTGTACTGTAATACTGGGGAGGAGCCCTATTTTGTTCTTTATAACATTAAAAAGGACACTGGATTTTTCTTCTACCTGAGAAGTGGGGGAAGGAGGAACATGTACTTTTCGTCCACTATAGCAGCAAGGACTGTATCTGTCCGGTTCAATGCCATGCTTCAGGGAGGTAAGCACTCAAGTATTTGTTGAATGAATAAGGAGAGAAATGCTGAAATGAGAGAACAGGAAGCTGTGCCTGGTTCCTCTCCAAGTTACTGTCATTCTCAAGGCCCAGTTTTTTGAAAACAACCCCCTGAATCTGAGCTTACTCAGCGCCTTTACAGTGAATAACCCTCATCCTCATCTTCTTTCCTTTCCCAGGAAAGAGAAGCACTCAAGTCTCAGAATAAAACCTCTTACGTTTAAGCCTACCACAGACCACAAAGAATATATATTCAATAAATATGTAGTACTTACATACTGATAACAGCTCCTACTATGTGATTTACATATACTACCTTTAACTCTTGAAAATAACCCTGAAAGGTAGGTGTTGACCTATTTTACACAAGACCTTAGGCCCAGGGAGGTTGGCTGACTTGCCAGCAGTCTCACCCAGGTAATAACGGGCAGTGTTGCTGGTTGTGCCCTATCTGAGCAACAAGCTGGTCTCGGAGGTCAGACACTGGGAGCGCACAGTGAGACACAGCCTTGTGCCCGAGGTTACAGAGCATGAGCTACAAAATGCACACATCTCCCATTCTCAAGAACTTTCTTCCTTTAATTATAACTCAGCAGTTACTTGGGTGTTTGTCCCTGTAGACCCAGTCTTTGAAAAGTAAAGACCAACTCCATTTCTCTGATTGTCAGCCCTCTTGGGGACTTGGAGAATGTAGGCTAGCATTTTGTGGGCCTGTCAACCTAATTTCAAGGAAAATTTAATGGAAGTATATTTCAAGGGGCAGATGTGTGGTTTAACCTTATTACAACAGAAGCTATAAAAAGGTTTAACCTTATTACAACAAGAGCTATATAAAACTGTACAAAAAGACAGCCGGTCTCTATGTCCTCATCATCGTAACACCTCATAGTTATGAAAACTAAATGAGATAATATGCATGTCAGGAAAGAATCCCAACCAACATCTGGGAAAGCATACTCCTGCCCCCCAGGTGTTTGCCTGGACCACCACCCTCAGAGTAACAACTATTGCACAGCTATTTCCTAAAATTAGAGTTGGAAAGGGGTGAAGTGGCAGCTAGTGGGACCTTTCATAGAAAACAAGCCTACACTATCTGTCAGGGACCTGCAAGGGATTTGAGATGCTTAAATTCCAAATTCTGTGCTCTTACCCACTGTGATATACCGTGTAATGATTAAGCAGAAGCAGTCTTTTTTTTTTTTCAATAGGTGCTTTTTAATTAACTGATTGTTTTCAGTTATTTTGGAGTACAATAAGAAATTTGGAATTTTGAAAATAGAGATGGTATAAACCATATTTCATTTCCTCATAGAATTATACCCCGTTTTTTACATATAGATCCATAAGAAATTGCACACATAGAAAACAATACAGGAAGCAGAACCAATCTTTAAAAGCAAAAAATAGAAATACACTATAGGAAAACATTTCCAGAGGCAGTCACCACAGTATTAAAAGGGTTAAAAGTCACGTTATCAAAGCAATGTGTTTAGCAGGGTAACCGGCGGAGTCTAGAACATCACTTCTGCTTCGGTTGTCGAATGCCTTTGCCTTTTAAGCTACTTTCAGATTCCAGGTTAACTGTTGATATATTTATTACATAACAAATTAACCCAATAGTGATAAATATAATCCTAAATCATGTTACACAAGGTCCTTAATTGGTACAATCACACATTATTTTTGTTCAGATATGTAAAAGCACAAACCATCTGCATTTGTTTCCTAAGCTTTCCTGCACCTGCACCTTGAACAGTCAAGTTCAGTCTTCCTGGTGCCCCCGGGTACCTCAGGCTGGATTCCCCTCTGACAGCCACACCCTTGGTTTCCATAACAAGCTGCTCTTAAAGTGGTACTGTTCCCCCAGGCACCAGCTAGGTCCCCAGTGGCAGGCAGTTTAAACTATTTGTGGGTGGTTTCTGGGCCCTGACCTCACCACTCACCTAGACGGCCTGGGCCTGGGCCTTAAGCCTGTAAGACTCAGGCCCCTCTGGCAGCCTACTCATTGTCTTTACTCAGCAGTCGGCTAGAGCGCCTCAGTGTACACATGGAGTTTAACAGGTTGGGACTAGCGGGTGGTTAAGCTGGAGGAATAGGCAAAAGCACAAAACCCAATAGGCTTTGCTATAGAGGGCCAGAGAGGCTGAAGTTTGCCGTTACTTGCCTATGGTCACGATGCTGGCAGAAGCAGAGCAGAAATTATGTAACACCATCCAACAGCTTTAAGATACAAGAACCTTACACACACTCCCTGGACAGAGGGCCAAGAAAACAGGACAACAGTGCTTCTACTGGGGCAGTTCTATGGAACTGACATTCCTGACATTTGGTGCTGGCTGCATAGATTAAGGTAGTATATGGCCTATACATCTAAAGGATGGCATGTTATGAAGCCACTGTAATGACATGAAAACACTTTATGTTAAGAGGGGAAAAAAAGCACAGATTATAGCTATAGTTTCCTCTCAATTTGTTTTTTTTTTTAAAAAAAGGCCGGAAGGTAACATTAGCCATGTTTGTGAATTAGCATTTCCAATAGAGAACCTGTCTTTAGTCTTGTGATTCTCATGCAATAATTTCTGACTGAAGTTATTTGGCACATTTTCTACCTAACATCTCAAAACAGTAACATATGCACGTACGCGATTTCCTGTGACTACACTTCCCTGGCTGGATTTTGATCTCTCCTGTCCGTTTAGCTATCCGATGTGGATGACATGCCAGCACCCTGGAACAACAGCCCACGTGGTCCCTCCCTTTCTGCCCTAGTTCCCCTTCCTAAAGTATGTCTTGCCAAAACAGCTGGAGCCTCCAATGGCAGGCCTGACCTGACTGTTCTCCCCAGCCCTCGCTCCCTCTGGTCATGGTCTCCCTGCTGTTTCTCAACCAGACTGGGACCTCCTAGCGTTTGCACAGCTGGCTCGCCCCATCATGTAGCTAAAGTCATCAGTAACCACCCTGTACCTACCCCCATAGCACTTCACACATTTGTGATCATCCCGAATGGCGGAATGTTTAGTATCCTTGACCTCCAGTAGCCAACAGCAGCCCTAGTTACTGTGATAACCAAAAGCCCACCCCCACAAATATCCAAATACCCCAGGACGGGGAGGGGCAACACTGCCCGTTTGAGAACTCTGCCCCAAAGGGTAGTTGCAGGACTACATTCATTCAGCCAAGCAGCATCTAGTGTTCCCGGGCCTGAAACTGGGATACAGACAGATGCCCGCCAGGGACACTACCTTGTTCTGAAGACAACCACATGTAGCGTGGGTGCAGAGTCACCTAACATCTACCTAAGTTTTCACGGGTGGCAGCTGAGGAAATGAGAAAAACCACACAGCAGGAACTTCATAAAACTAAACTTATTCAAGAAGTCTCCCTGTTATACCTTCCCTCTCTCCGTTTTGACCTTAGGATGCGGTCAGCGCTTCTACTCTTTAGTATGCATACACATCACCTACAGATCTTGTTAACGGAATTCGGGTCTGAGGTGGGGCCTATAGGAGTTCTAACAACCCCCCAAGTGACCCAAGCAAGCTCAACCCAAACATCAATGCTTCAGACCCTGTGTGACATTTGTCTGGCAGCCAAGCTTCTAATCAGAGAGCGGGTAAGCTTTCCTGGCACTGCCGCTCTAAACTGGTTAAGGAAGCATCCTCACCTGTTCCAGTTCCCAAATGTCTCATCACTCACCTAAAATACCACTGCTAGAACTAGGAGTAAAATCCAGCTACTCCCCAAACTCCGTAGGGCCTATTTTCCTCTGGGCCAGAAGCCCGGGCAGTTTAATTTTTAAATGGGAAGTGAACTCAACTGAGTACACAATACAGCAGGACCAAATGGAGGGTGGGCAGGTTTACACTGTTAAACTAAATAGTACCACAAACTTAAAAACACAGCTACACGGCAAATGGCTAACAGTAAAGAGCACAAGGACGGCAATACTATTAGAAGGACTTTCACTTTCTACATTTCATTTTCCTGCAATGCTTTATTTAGATGAAGCTAGCATACATACACTCCCACCCCTGGAAAATATACTGACTTCCCACAGCAGCTAGCACCCAGTCCTAGTTAGCTAATATATTCACCAAGAGTTACTTTGTTCTCAAAGATGTTTATTCCAGTTGTAGTTGTTAGTGTAATTACAGATGTTAAACAATGAGGTGCCCCCGCCTATAAAAGAGAAGCTGAATCACAAGAATTGGGCTCCTTCACAAGTCTTTACTCCATTTACAAAGTGGTGGCCCACAGTAAAAGACTGAGAAGTGACTGCACACTGATGTTTCAAGTGAAACAAAAAGTTTATGCTAACACATTTCATGATTCTCCCCTTTAAGCATCTGGATCTGATGCCTAAGACTTTATCAGGAAGACAAAATAAGTAGTATCTTCATAAAAAGTTGGGCATACCAAATAACTTCAAGGTTTAAAAATACCTACGAAGGCAGCTATTAAATTAGAGAACCATTTAACAGCAATGAAAAGGTGGCCCAGGGACAACTGAACTCATTAGTCACAAGTGAGTAAATTATTGAGTTAACTTGTGCTCAGAATTCAAACTATGAACCACTGGCCAAGTATTGTGTCCAGTAGAGAAATGGTGGCTTCTGAATGTCACTGCTTCAGTGACCTGGTAAAGTATAGGCAAGACACGTTCCACTTTCACACCAAAGGGGGAGCAAACTGGATAAGAGTAACATTTCTCACAGATGATAACACAAAATTAATCCCTTTTGAGCACTATGTGCCTGGTACAAGTTTAAGCATTCTACAAGTATTAAACCGTTTAACCCTGAGGGATATAACCATTATTGCCTTCACGATACATACGGGGAAGCTGAGGCAGATTTATACACAGCTAATAAAATGCAGGGTGAGGAATCAAATCCATGCAATGTGTCTCAAAGACCACCCCCTTTCTCTACTTATAGTCTCATCAACTCTAGATTCTCATTTTAAAGGAAAACTCAGTCCAATATTTAACCCCAAGCACTACACCAAAGCCTCTGATCCCTTCAGACATCATTGCTGGTAAAACCTCTAGTGAAGAGCAGAATCGCTGAACAGAGGGGAGCCCTGCACCTCATTTTAACCAAGGCTCTAAATTCAAACCCAGCCCCAACCATTCCCTCCCCTCTACAGTCAGTTTCCACAGGGTCACCGCACCACAGCCTGTCAACAAGGGTGTGGTGAGCACAGACAGTGCTGCGAAGCTCTCAGGTTTGGATCTGCCAGGAAACACTGGCATCCAATCGGGGATGACAGGGTTGTTACCAGCTACTCCCATCGAAGCTTTAAGTGGCTTGAGGTCCAAGGACTTGAATATGGCCAGGCTCCTTTCACAGAACACACAACAGTAATTGTACATTTCACTGAAAACTTTTTATTAGCCTTTTGGATAGAAACGGGAATTTATTTGCCAGGAAGGATGATCCCATCATACTGAAAGAGAACAGATTTTATTTTTTCAGAACAGGCGGTTAACAGTAAAGATTGCAGCAATGGCTAACGTTCAAGAATTCAAATCAGGTATGTGAACTTCGGCTTTGAATCCCATATCCCTAAACAGGAAGCTGGCCATCTTTAACAATTGCTACACTATGCTCAACTGCACTATACCCTGAGAAAAGGGGCTCCTATTAAAGCCATATTCCTCCCCTTCCAGCTATCTGCATTCATGGGGCTGGGGAGAAAGCCTGGTTCTGGGTGTTCTTTTAAACCACCAACCCTGGAAGCCCATTTTCCAAGTTGCCCAAATGTTCCACCTTTAAAAGAGCTACCCACCAAAGGGTGCTAGACTTCGCATCCCCGTATCCCAACTCCATTCACCAACACCACATTCCACCACTTCACCTGAGACAGATCAAGCTTTACCTTCTGCTGGAACCAGCGCATGGCCTCCTCTTTGCTGATTCTGTGTTTGGCCCCAATGCAGCCTGTCCTGCGCTTCTTGTCTGCGATGCTGAAACCTGGCCTACCCAGCACCTGTCCCAGGAATAACCAACAGTCACCTAGCCAGCTCAGAGTCAAGAGCAGACGGACAAGACTCACACATTGGAGCGACTGAGCTTCAAGAGTTACCTGGTGGCCCACGAGACCCATGATCTCAGTGTCTGATGGGACCTGCATCCTGGATGACACATCGCCTTCCTATACACTACAGGTCTGCTCTGGAGGCTGCACTTGCAGCTCCTCCCCGCTCCCCTACCTAACTTCCAATGGTAGCTAAGGATTCACCGCTGCCCCCACACCTCAAAGCACTTTTATTTTAAAAAATAGCAAATAAATTTTACTTCAACATGTGCATTGTAGAAATCTTAAAATTTCAAGAAGCACAAAGAAATAACTATTTCTCTCCTCTGCTTCAGCACAAAAGTGCTTCTTAAAGGTTTGTCATCCCCCCGTGAGCACCCAACTCTCACTACCATTTGTCTGGATGTTCAAATCTAGCAAGGAGAGTGCTGCCATCCTTCAGGTTCATACTAGTCAGGACTTCAGCGTTTCGCCATTTATTTACTTTGATGGTTGGACCAAAACATTACAGTGACACAAATGGTCACGTCTACATTAAAATCCCCATCCTGAGCAAACAGCCCCCTCGTCAAACCTGCTTCCATGTCCTCTGGAGGGAAGTCACCCCATTCCCAGAGTCTAAGGGAAGAAGCAGGGAAACAGCAGCCTCAGTGCAGCCAACCCAAACGCCAAATGCAACCCCAATACCCTATCTCAAATTTTCAATTCAGTGGCTGGATGGAACTGTTTCCTTCGCCCACCTTTGGACAACATCAGTGCTTGCTAGATCCTAGACCGGAAACGTCACGGATCTTGCCCATCTAGTTCACAGTGCTGTATCCCCACACCTGCCACAAACGAGGTGTATCTTCCCAAGGGAGAGAAGACAGACGACACTCAAAGCCCCAACCCAACATGTCACCATCAAGCTAGCACATACAAAATAAAGGAGGAACAGATTCCGCTCTCACAGACCAGGAGGAGAAAAAATTAAGTATTCATACCACATAGAAGTCCAGGCCGTAGATACCAATGCTTGGGTCATATTTGATCCCCAGATCGATGTGTTCTTGGATCCCAAAGCCAAAGTTTCCAGTATCTGAGAAGTTATTTTTTCTTAACTCATACTCTCGCACCTGAGGAAAAAAAAACGCAGCAATCACTCCCTGTTAACTCAACCCCCCCAGTAACTAGCTCAGCCTGCAACACTCAGGACCCCCAAAACACAATTCAATGTAATTTGGCCAGGAACAAAATCTGATCTTCCCACTACACCAAATCACAGCTATGGATTTCACATAACTACTAACTTTCGAAGGGAAGGGAAAAACCCTTTAGAAGTTCAAAAGTCAGAAGACAGAACATTAAGTGTAACTACTACCCCAGTAACTGTGTGCTAACTTGGTGCTCTTCAGTATTATCCCACGGAGGGATCAGCCTCACCTTCAGACCTTTCTCCAGGATTTCTTCTGCCTTGGCCCCACGGACTGTGCAATGGACAGCAATTTTTTCATTTCTTCTGATGCCAAAGGATCTGACGGTGTATCTAGCTGCAGGCAGGGGTAACAAGGAGTCCGCTGTTGTCATACTCCCACTGCACTCCCCTCTTCCCCAGAAAATCATCTCTATGACTCCAAAGAGACATTAAGTATCCATCCACATTCTAAAGTGGTGGTGTTCTAATCAGTGTCAACTTGTATCAGTTAATCAGATTCAATTCTAACACAGAAACAGATTTTCCAGCTTCAAGTCACTCAGCCATACTCGAGCAGTTAAGACCTCAGAGCCATAATGTCAAAGTCTCAGGAAGGGCAAGTTCACAACCAGTATAAGCTAAAGGAAAATGACCATGCATTCTACTAATAATGTTTATTAATAAGAGCTAATATTTGCTAAAACCTTATTGTATCCCCATTTTACAGAAGCCGTGAAAGGTTAACTTGCACAAGATCAGTTGGTAGTAAGAGGCAGGCTGAGACTCCAAGGACTTGCCATATTCCATTACCCCAAAGCAATGAAACTCTAAAAACAAAAAATGTAACAACAGTAATGCCTACGCTGTGCTTGGTATGCAAAAGGCATTTCATGTAATGTATTCTGTCCCCCGCGATCTTGTAATGCAAATACTACCATCCCCTGCATGCAAATAAGGAAGCTGAGGCCCAGAGAAGCCGAAGTCACAGACTAGCAAGTGATGGAGCCAGGATGTGAACTAGATTAGTCTAGGGACACGGCCCTGTTCTAATTGTAGCCCATGTAACCCTAACTGCTAATCAAGCCAAATACCATTTTCTGCATTCCCAACATTTCCACGCTACCTCATACTCTCGTTACTTGCAAAAATCTCTACTTGGGCTAGTCTTAGCTTAATCTCGGCTCATACGAAATCTGGTATTCCAATACCACTCCTATGTTGGAAGGGAGATACTTCCTGGGAAGCTCAGGAAGGCAATGCTTTAAAGAGATATCAACTGTCACCTTCAAAATGGGTACAAAACAGGCTTGACAGCAGGCGAGGTTAGAAACATCCGGACATCTCCAGCCGCCAGCCCTCTCCCTGCCGGCCACGCCTCACCTTTGGAGAACACAGGGGTCTGGCCTGTGAGCTGCTCCAGCACCTTGGCTGCCCGGGTCAGCCTGTCTCCACTCTCCCCCACGCAGATGTTGAGGCAGAGCTTGCGGATGCGAAGTTCCCGCATGGGGTTCTCCTTCTCCCCTTGATCCTGCTGCAACAGGGAAGCGCAGCCGTCAACACACACAACCCCGCCAGAGCTGCCAGCCTAATACTTATACACAGCGCATTTCCGCTCATCCCAAATAGTCCCGAAAGCCCTAAAGGTTCAAGAATTATCACCATGTTTGTGTGGGAGGCACCGAGGAAGACATCTCGGGGTCTTGTTTCTCCTTCCCCCACGCACGGAACGGGTGAACAGAAACAGGACAGGTACCGAGTGGAAAAGCTACAGACAATGAGGGTGAACCCCAAGGGGCTCAAAGTGTAAGGTGACGGAGAGCGCCCCGTTACACGGCCGGTAAGGGGTGAGTAAACAGCACGTGGCTGGGCAGCTCCCTCACCCCATTCGGAAGCCGTACAGTGGCTGCGGCCGAAGCCTGGCCTCTGCCCCGAGGAAGAACCGGCTGAGGCTCCCCAGCATCGGGCAAGTTTCAAGACCCGAGGCCCAGCAACAGGTCCGAACCCCGCGTCCCAGACACCCCTCCGATCGCTCCACTGGCCCTCGCTGCAGCCTGCGGGCCGTGCTTCTGGGCCTCCCGCGGCTGCCCCGAGCCTGCTCCTGGGAGGATGGGAGGAAGGTGACAGGGTCCAGCTCCGCGCCCTCGGCTCCTATGGCTCTGCCAGTTTCGGCACGGCCGGCATTGCGGGCTCCGTTCTCCTCGGGCGGCGGGCGAGGTAACCCCCGCAGGCTCCGCCGGCCGTGGATGGAAGCGGATGAAGGGAAGCAAACCCAGGCCTCAGTTACTCACCGCCATGACGGGAAACAGGAAGAGAAAGTGAGACTTCTGAGCCAGGGCCTTATGGGCCAGGAGGCGGGCCCTTTTCCCAGGCTAACCAGCGAGATGAGGGAGAGGAAGAGAGGGGCGTCTGGAGCCGCGTAGAGTCGGCTTCCCCCTCGTGGACACAGATGTCAACTGCAGGCGACGCTGACTGACCACTGGGGCTTGGGCTTTTCCAAAAGCCGGTTTTTAAAGCTCCCTGAGCTGGCATTTCCTTGAATTTCCGGTCCCCAGGGACGCTGTTCCCGCCCACAGCCTGAGGTACGGGTGGTTCTTGCGTGTTGAGACTGCCAGAATACACTGTCAGTTATGCAAATTATGAAGTAACAGTTTTACTCTGTAACAGTGTAAACAAATGGCATTTAACTATTTAAATAGTAGTTAGAACAGAGTGTTGGCTTAAGAGTCCTGAGCTGTGAAGACAGGCAGATGTGGTCCTGTCTTGGCTAGCTCAGTAGCTATGAGATCTTGGGCAGGTTACTAATTATATCTCCTTCAGCCTCAGTTTCCCTCAGCTTTAAAATGGATACTTGTATCACTTGAGGTTGTTGTGAAAATTAAATGAGGTAATAATAATAATAATAATAACAATAATAATATAGTGGGTTATTCTTATGAATGTAAACCCACTATATTCAAGCAACCCCCTACCCCCAAAAAGTGTTAGACATGGTACATAATCAAGAGAGGGTCATCATGCAGGCACAAAGATGGCTTACGGATTAGTCTCTGACAGACAAGTACTCCAACCTCAGACAGTAACAGGCCTCCCTGGTTTGTGCTAAATCCTCATCAGCAGGACCCAAGGGGGTGCTGTGCCAGGATCCACACCCCAGACAGAAGCTGGCCGTGAGTCAGGGGGTTTCTTTGACAGAGGCAAATGGAGAAAGGAGAACATACAGGGCTTTGGTGGAAAAGGAGTGAAGGGGCTTTCTTCTACAGTCACAATTCCTTCTCTCATCCCCGTGGGGGAGGTAGAAGCCCCCAGGTTCTCCTTGTATCATCCTTAGGGACAAAAGGACACTTCTGGGAGGACACTTCTGATGGAGGAAAGCAAAGAGAAAAGGCCCATCCTCTGAGCCTTGTCTACCAAGCACCCAGCACTAGTCCAGAGCAGGGGCCTCAGGCAGACCCCTAGGATGGGCAGAGCCAAGCGAGGGACTGCTCCAAAACTCCAGAGATGTGACAGCTGGATGTAGCACATGATCCTGCATTTTCTGTTCCTATAAAGCACATTATTGGACCCACTGACAAAATCTGTAGACTTCAGAAATGTATGCATGGTAATTTAATGTTTGACCTGATTATGTGAGCTTGGTTACATAAGAGACTGTACTTAGGTTTAAGAAATATACATCCAGGGACTTCCCTGGTGGCACAGTGGATAAGACTCCATGCTCCCAATGCAGGGGGCCCAGGTTCGATCCCTGGTCAGGGAACTAGATCCCACAAGCATGCCGCACCTAAGAGTTCTCATGTCACAACTAAGGAGCCTGCCTGCCGCAACTAAGGAGCTGGCGAGCCACGACTAAGACCTGGTGCAACCAAATAAATAATAATAATTTTTAAAAACTCAGTGAACTTTCAAACTACTTGCTATTAAAAAAAGAAAAAAGAAATACACATTCGGTATTTGTAGGAAAGGGGCAGCATATCTGCAGTTTATTATCAAATGGTTCAGAAAAAAATGTATATTTAGAGGGAAAAGGATAAAGCAAATGTGGTAAATTTAAGATTTGGAGAATCTGGATGAAGGATACGTGGGACTTCTTGCAACTTCTCTGTAAGTCTGAAATCATCAAAGTAGAGAAAATAATTTCAGGGAAACATGTACCTAGGAAGATACATAAAAGCTTATCCTCAAGAACTCCCATCTCATTCCCTCCCACTACAATTTTTCTCCAGCCGAGTCGCTTGACAGCAATACCCACAGGTGGTAATGAGGAATAGCTAATTGATACTGATATGCCGTGCCCAGCAGGTACCAACTCACTCAAACTTCAACATCCCTGTGGAGGCAAATACTATTGTTTTCCCATTTTATAGATGGGCACACAAGGCACACAAAGGTTCAGTAACATTTATAGACACTATTTAAGTCAGGGGGGTCTAACACCAGAGTCCAGTCCTGTTCTAGGAACTGATGAACTAAGCCAGGGCCAAAAGCTGCCCCCAGCTTCCCCCTTTATGCCTTTTCCTACCTGTGACCCCAGCTCTGTGGTTCTTGCACCAGTCAGGCCCCCAGGAGGAAGGCAGAGGGGCAGAATGAGACCCAGCACCCCTCTGCTTCCTCCTTGCTTGAGACATCCAGGTCAGTAGAAGCAGAGGCAAAATGACTTGTGCTTTATCCCCATGCCTGAAACTCATCAGCAAAAAGAAAACCCAGTTAGCAGGGGCACGTTTAGGACAGCCCAGGCAAGAGAAGAGCAAGTCCAAGTCTTCTTGAGCCACTCTTTCCCCAGGTGTGGCTCTGCCTGGGCTGCCCCTGGCCTGGAGGGGCCTGAGTAGCCATCACCACTCACTTCTTGGCGGCTTTTATGGTCTCCTTGGTGACTCTGCCTCAAGTAGCTGCTTTTTTCTCCACGGCTTTGGTGACCCTGGCAGCCTGACATTTAGCACAGAGCCTAGCGCAGAGTAGGAAGTGCCATTCCCTGTGTATTGAGTTCAGAAAGTTCTTGTGCTTCAAGCCCAGTCACGCCTAAGATAACTGGGGAGTCTAAGATTGGGGAATCTGAGCCTTTGGGTTCAATAGGCTCCAGCAGTAGTGCTGGTAATCCACTAGGTTTGAAAACCACTGCACCAGAGAGTAGTGGAAGGAAAAAAAGTCCCCACTACTCTCTTTACTGTTCACCTTCTCTAGGTCAGTGCTTCTCAGACTTTGATGTGCACCTCAGTTACCTGGAGATCTTGTTAAAATGAAGATTTGAATTCAGCAGGTCTGGATGGAGCCTGAGATTCTGCATTTCTAACCAACTCCCAGGGGATTCCCATGCTGCTGGTGCACAGACCACACTTTGAGTTCGCAAGGCTCTAAAGTGGCCCCTGCCTTCCTGTGTGACACTAGGCAAGCTGCTTTCCCTTTCTGGGCCCTTCTAACCTGGCACTCAGATCCTCTGACCAGGTTCTGCTTCCCGGCTCAGGTGTGACACATTGGCCAACTGGCTCCCTGGAGCTGGGAGGAGGAGGGAGCAGCCCCGGTAGCCAGTTGCTGTTGGGCCTTACCAAGGGGTGGGTCCTCAGGGAAGCTTTCCATGCACATGGGATTGCTCAGAATCATCTGGGTGATGCCTGCCTCCCCAGACTTCAGAGCTTTAGGGTTGTCTTCCAGCTTCTTGCCTGAGTGCCGGTCAAGCTTCTCTCTCAGCTCTGCAAACTTGCAGGTGATGGGCGCTGTGGCAGTCCAGAACTGGTGAGTAGCCAGCTGCAATGCTGCCAGGATGGTTGAAGATGATCACCTGGAACTGGGGGGAAGTGGGGGGGAACGGGGGATGAGGAGGGTATTAGCCAAGCATCCTTCAAAGGAGGTGGCTCTAACCAGCTAAGGGGTCAGCTACCTTGGACACAATTTAAATCATAGTGAATATTTGAATGTTTATAGGGTATACCAAGTTCCGTGCAAAGCAAATCTCATTCATTTCAGTTTAATGTTCACAGCAGGGAGGCTGTGTAACCCAAAATTTCATAGCGAGGAAGTGGCAGAGCTGGGTATAAATGATGTCTATGAGTGATAGATATTATTATGTGTACTACTTCCCCCCACCTTTTAGAAAAATGGATTATAATAATAGCTACTTAACTTGTTAGGTGGCCCCAGGTCAGCTGTTTTATACATCACCTCATTTAATAATCCCAAGATCACTGCAAGGTAGTCCTAGCCTCCACATGCACAAAGAAGAATGTGCTAGGGACTTCCCTGGTGGCGCAGTGGTTAAGAATCCGCCTGCCGATGCAGGGGACACAGGTTCGATCCATGGTCCGGGAAGATCCCACATGCCTCGGAGCAGCTAAGCCCGTGCGCCACAACCACTGAGCCCAAGCGCCTAGAGCCCATGCTCCACAACGAGAGGAGCCACTGCAATGAGAAGCCCATGCACCGCAATGAACAGTAGCCCCCGTTCGCCGCAACTAGAGAAAGCCCGCTTGCAGCAACAAAGACCCAGCACAGCCAAAACTAAATAAATAAATTAATTTAAAAAAAAAAGAAGAATGTGCTAGACATTGCATTAAGAAAGGGTTTCATGGGACTTCCCTGGCAGTCCAGTGGTAAAGACTCGCGCTTCCACTGCAGGGGGCGTGGGTTTGTAGAGGGAGCTAAGATCCCACATGGCATGTGGCGTGGCCAAATTGAAAGAAAAAAGAAAGGGCTTCATATTCTGACTCGGGGCCAAGGAAACACCTGAGAGGTCCAAGCATACAGATTCCCAGTTTCCACACAAACCTACTGAATCAGAACCACTAGGGAGAGTTCTAGGAATCTGAATTTTTGAAACACTTCCCCAGTGATTTCTAACGCATTTGGTTTGAGAACTACTGCTTTAAGGCATCAAGATCATGCTTTGGAAACTAACCAGATCAGCAAAATGCATCGTCTCGTTCAAGGGCAAACAGCAAATACACTGCAGAGTCAGGGTACTAACCCAGACTGTCTGACTGTACCTACACTGCTGACAAGAGCCCAGCATGGAGCCTGTGCTCAGTGACCACTTCCTGAATGACCCAGTGACCCATCCTGTTCTCAGGCCGGTATGGCCACTTCAGGAGGACACCCATAAGTGGACTTTCTCACCTGGGAGAGGAAGCTCCCATCTCTAAGGGCGGGTCATTCTTGCATTCTTGCATCAGTCCCTGCCACGTTGCCCTGCCTGATGTCCTTTAAGGACACGTTCTTCACATTGAAGCCCATGTTGTCACCAGGCAGGGACTCAGCCAGGGCCTTGCAGTGCATCTCCACAGACTTGACCTCGGCGATAATGTTGCAGGGGGCAAAGATCACCACCATGCCCGGCTTGAGGATGCCAGTTTCTACTTGGCCCACGGGCACGGTGCCAATACCTGGAGGGACAGAGAAACCAGACCCTAGTGGGCCCTCAACCCCAAGTACCCCACCCAGCATGTGCTCACCCCCAGTCTTGTAGACATCCTGCAGGGACAGCCGCAGGGGCTTGTCTGTAGGGCAGGCAGGAGGCATGATGGAGTCCAGCGCTTCTAGTAGCATCGTGCCTACCACGTTCCCTTCCTTCCCGATAATTTTCCAGCTTCGGAACCAGGGCATCTGGAAAAGCCACCAAATGTGCACCTTACTCAGCCCTGAGAAAGCCTGTCCCAGGTACCAGCCCGCACTTAACATGGGACCTCAAGGAATTTCTTTAAGCATTCTGAGCCTGGGCTTCCTCATCTGTGAAACGGCAATATCACTGCCTACTGGCAGACCAGTGTAAAGACACAAAAGACCACACAGTCCACCAAGCACAATACTTGGTACGTACTGTGTGCCCACTAAATGGTGGCAATT
Source organism: Balaenoptera musculus (assembly GCF_009873245.2). Classification (NCBI taxonomy): domain Eukaryota; kingdom Metazoa; phylum Chordata; class Mammalia; order Artiodactyla; family Balaenopteridae; genus Balaenoptera; species Balaenoptera musculus. Next base: position 18,410,278 of record NC_045785.1, on the reverse strand, counting down.
ACTCCAGATCTCGCAGGCATTGCCCCTGAGTTGAGCCCATACGTTTTAGGAAGCAGAGATTCCTAGAATCTGAATAGCCCTCACATCTCATTCCATCTGCTCATTATACAGATGGGGAAACTGAGGTCCAGAGAAGAGAAAGGACATGTTAATGTTCAGCAAAGTTAAGTAAACATTAGTAATAAGAACGAAAACAAGACTCAAATACTCTAACACTCATGCCTTCTAAAGACTAAGATGCTTCCCAACCGAAGTACCCTAAAGAATGTGCTACAAGATGCGAAGACCAAGAAAGCAGACTTATAAACAAGGGCACATTATTGAGTAAAAGTCCTTCTGGGAAGATGACTTTCAGTATGACAGTGCATTGTGTGCAGGCCTTTTAAGCAGACGTTGTATTTACTCCTCTAAAAACCCTACCCAAAGCTCATCAGAGACATCATCTTTGCCTTCAAAGATTTATCAGTTAACTGGAAATCCAGCACAGAGGACATACAGAAAGAATCAAGGTGGTTGATATTAAGGGCCAGGTGGGCTGACCAAGAGCTGATCAGCACTTGGACCTTATAGGTCAGGCAGACAATTGGAATCCTGATGAAGTTCCTCCTTTCAGCCGTAGGTCCTTGAGCAAATGTCTAGGCTTCGAAACTTCAGTATCCCACCTGTATCAAAGGAAACACCGGCCCCTACCACAGCACTGTAGAGAGGGGTAGGTGCCCTGGCCCTGAGGGCACTCACAGCAAGCTCTGTGAACTCTCAGTTCTTAGTGAGACTCTCAGAAGGGGAAGAGGCAACAACTGCCATGGGTGAAAGGGTGAGGAAGGGGCATCAGGGAAGGTTTTGGTGGATGGGGAAGAAGGCTCCAGTCAAGGAAGGCTTCTTCCACGGAAGAGAAGCAAAGCTATGCAGTACAGAAGCCACACAGAACACATCTCGCCTCATGGACTCAAAAATTAGTGGCCCAAGGAAGAAGGCTACCATTTCTATTAACACGCAACTCTTACAGAGGATGGGGGAGAGGGGAGAGGTAGGAGGCTTTGAAAAAATTTAATAAGCAATTTTGTATAAATAATTCAGACTTGTAAAAAAAATAAAAGTATTCCTTCTTTTTCCAGAGGGGATAATTGAGGGTCTGAAGTAGGTTGCCAAAGGACCGATGACTGGCAGATGGCTAAACCAGGAGTTGATAATGAGGCCAACTCCTTATCAAACACCAGCCTCTCAATGAGGATGAGCTCTTCAATTAATTTGATGAACTTGGCAACTCACTTAGCTCTGTGCCACCTCACAGACCTGCACAGCCTTTGAGGTTGGCATCATCTCCATCTTAAAGCTGGGGAAACCGAGGAGTTCAATGTCACAGGTATTTGAGAGCTGAGTCTAAACTCCAAGTCTACCATCTAGTCCACTGGCTGCATGCTTTGTTCTTTTAGCATCTAGAACATGGTAGGTGCCTAATAAATGCTCGAAAGGACCTGAGCGTGAAACTCCCTTATCTTACTAGCTGAAATGTGTAACAAAACTGAGGATGTGGGTGGGACTTCTTTGGTGGCACAGTAGTTAAGAATCTGCCTGCCACTACAGGGGACACAGGTTTGATCCCTGGTCCGGGAAGATCCCACGTGCTGTGGAGCAACTAAGCCTGCGCAACACAACTGCTGAGCCTGCACTCTGGAGCCTGCAAGCCACAACTACTGAGCCCACGTGCCACAACTACTGAAGCTCGCATGCCTAGAGCCCGCGTGCTGCAACTACTGAAGTCCGTGCGCCTAGAGCCTGTGCTCTGCGACAAGAGAAGCCACTGCAATGAGAGGCCCGCACACCGCAACGAAGAGTAGCCCCAACTCACCACAACTAGAGAAAAGCCCGCGCGCGGCAACTAAGACCCAACGCAGCCAAAAACAAAAAACAAAAAACCAAACAAAAATGTCGGCATGGGGAAACAGGCATCAAAATCTTCAGATTTGTCATTTTAGATGAGTCCCCTTTTACCACTAACGCACTCTTACCTTGTCCCTTTACCTTTTAGATTTTTCTCAGCACTTGTCATCATACATGATATTATTCCCCACCCCCAACACACACACACACACACACACACACACAAAAGACTGAGTGCTGTGAGCAGAGCTGCTTCTTATTCACTGTGGTACCCTCAGCACCAAGCACAGTGCCCTGTGTGCAAAAGTTCAAATACCGTCCAAAGGAACACATTGCCAATGGCAGTTCTAATCTTTCTCAAGGGCAATTGGGCAGGATATGTCAGAAGACTCCAAAATAATGCCTACCCTTTGTTTCATTAGGGATTATACTAATTAAGTTATTGAGGACACGTGCAAAGATTTATTTACCAAAATGCTTATGGCAATTTTAAATAAAATTAGAAACAGTATTCTTAGAAGTTCATGACCTTGGGCTATTCCTTAACTGTGTCTCAGTTTTCTTACTTCACATGGGAATAAAATGCCTTCTTCATGGGGTTCTGTATGTGTGAAGTGCTTAGTCTGGTATCTGTCACATAGTAATTACTTCTATCATTAATCACCATTTTCATTTAATAATGGATATGGCTAAACAAAATACTGTATTTTGAGGTTCAATACAAAACACACCCATTAACTATTGAACATGTTTAAAATATTTATCTGTTTATTTATTTAGTTGTGCCGGGTCTTAGTTGTGGCACGCGGCATCTTCATTGTGACATGCAGCATCTTTAGTTGCGGCATGCGGGCTCTTTTTTAGTTGCGGCACGTGGGACCTTTAGCTGTCATACAGAATCTTTTAGTTGCAGCATGGGGGCTCTTAGCTGCAGCATGTGGGATCTAGTTCCCTGACCAGGGATCAAACCTGGGCCCCCTCATTGGGAGCGTGGAGTCTTAACCACTGGACCACCAGGGAAGTCCCTGAACATGTTTAAATGGCAAGGAAATTTTAAAAATTAGAAGTGTTATAGAATATTATGTTTAGTTTGAGTCCAGCTGTGAACGTCGAGAAAGAACTACATGAAAACTAGGTTATCTGTTAAGCCATGGGATTGCAGTTTATGCTTCATATCTGCATGAAATGCTCCTTGTAAAAAGTTAGACATTACTTTTATAGTCAGAAAAAGATAGCTATGTACATGGGGAGCAAAAAGCTTAAGAATCCTCAAGTCAGTTATAGAAAAGGTAGGCTTTAGGCAAATGCAATAAGTAATAGCAGTTAGCGCTTGAGCGCCAACTGTTTGTGTGAACAGATGCCCATGTGGAGTCTCCCAGGTAATTCCCACAACCCCGTGAAGTGAGTCCTAAGTCCCAGAGCATTAATACCTCACTCGTGCCTTTACTGTGGGCAAGGGATGGAAATGGGGCTTGAACCCAGGTCTGATGCTAGAGCTAGACTTCCTTAGTAGGGTGACACTCATCTAGGAATGTTAAACCCTACTAGATTCTGGGATCCACGGGCACAGTGACTATATCTTAGACATTTATATTACTCCCATAACTGCCTAACCCATCTTGAGAGGTAGGATAGCTTAGACGCAGTGAGCGTGGGCTAGAATTCTACACTCCGCTAGCACTACCCAACAGAACTTTCTGCAATGACAGAAGTATTTCATAACTGCACTGTCCAATATGGTAACCACATATGGTTGTTGGGTACTTGAAGTGTAGCTAATGCAACTAAGGAACTGCATTTACTTGATTTAATAATTTAAATAGCCACATATAATCAGTGGCCACCATATTGGACAGTGCAGCTCTATGCTTACTAGTCACGTAGTCTTGAGTTACCTCTGTTTGTTCCTCTGTAAAATGGGAATCAAATCATGTATCCCACGGGGATGGAGATCACTCACGGTGACTGACCTAGAAGCACACTCTAAATCCTAGGTATTATATTCTAGGAAAAGCCCAAAGATTTGAGTTGGAAAGTCTCATGTAATTGGCCCTGCCCCCATCCGCCCTCACCTTTGTGCTGGGTTCTGTCATGTTGTCCCCAAGCCCGCCTCAGATGGGCACAAAGACAACAGCCTTAGTGTTGTAACCGATCTTCTTGAGAGAGGCCTTCACCCCCTTGCTGGTTTCCTCGAAGCGCGCCCTACGGTAAGCAGGCTCTGTGATGTCCACCTTGTTGACCGCCACCATGAGCTGCCTCACGCCCAGCGTACAGGCCAGCTGTGCATAATCACGGGTCTGCCTGTTCTTGACGACGCCAGACTCAGACTCGCCTACACCACTTGCCACGGTCAGCACAGCGCAGTCCGGCTGGCCTGAGGGACAGAGAGGAAGGTCCAACTCAGACCTGTCCTAGAATAACCACTGCCCATCCTCATAGCAGGGCCCCCATGGCAGAGCAGACAGCACCCCCTGGTGGTGCCTGCGAGGTGCCCATGATCATGTTCTTGATGAAGTCCCTGTGACCCGGGACATTGATGTTGGTGATGTAGTGTGTCTTGGTCTGGAACTTCCACAGGGAGATGTCAGTGGTGTGCCATGCTCCCCCTCTGCCTTCAGCTTGTCCAGCACCCAGGTGTACTTGAAGGAGCCTTTGCCCATCTGGGCCAGGAGTGGGAGGGAAAACCCCAGGGTCACTCTGCCTTCCAAAGCTGCCTACCGACCAAGAAGAAAGTTCCCAAGTAAGCTGAGAGTCAGAGGAGACAGTAACAGGGCAGTGTATGGAGATGCCTTTGAATTTTTAAAATAATAGAATGTATTACTAGTACAATTAAGTTTTTCTTTCAGAGCAAGTTTTAGAGTCAGAGTGACCCAGGGCCACAGTGAGCCTTGAAGTAACAGCAGCAAACATGTAAGTAATGCTGACCATGTACCTGGTGCTGTTTTTAGTACTTAACATAGATTATCTCATTGAATTCTCACAGTGATTCAGTGAAGTTTTATTATCTCCATTTTACAGATGACGTAATTGAGAAATGAACTGACTAGCTCAAGATCACACAGGTAATAAGCAGCAGAGGCAGGATTTGAACCCAAGGCATCTGACGCTAAAGTTCATGCTCTTAACCATTACCCTGTGTTAAATGGTAGCTGTGACTGAGAATTACCCCTGGGATCCTGGGTAAGTTGAATTTCTTTCAGCACTGGTGAAAATGAGGCTACTAAAAATTCTGTAGCATATACAGGTTACCATGTTGGTCTAGGCTGTACTCTACCTCTTGCCAGCTGGGAGACCCTGAACATTTGTTCATTTCAGTTCTAAGTGCTGTGCTAGGCCCTGAAGGCAGAATGGAGATCAGGAGAATCCAGAGACCAGGTAGATTCTTCAAGAAAATGAATTAGTTTGTTAGGAGATAGAACTAGAACCCAGGTGTCCTGACTTAGGAACTTGTATAAAGTCTCCCACAGTTTAGATAAGCAGTTCTCGAAGAGTGGTTCCAGGTCCTCTAGCTGTGTTTTTTAGAGACTACATGATATGAAATTGCAACAGATTTATGCAGAAGCTGATAAGAGAATCCAGCTGTCTGCCATTAAGCCAGACATTAATGATACCTGCAAAAAATGTAAAACAATGCAACCACTCTAAGATTTTTTTGTTTTGAAAAATAGTTATTTTTCAAACACAAAACTATGATATTTATTTAATATGTAAGGGGTTTATTACTGTTATTTATTTTTTAAATAGATTTATTTATTTATTATTTTTGGCTGCATTGGGTCTTCGTTGCTGCATGCGGGCTTTCTCTAGTTGCGGCGAGCGGGGGCTACTCTTCGTTGCGATGCGCAGGCTTCTCATTGCGGTGGCTTCTCTTGTTGTGGAGCATGGGCTCTAGGTGCATGGGCTTCAGTAGCTGTGGCACACGGGCTCAGTAGTTGTGGCTCGCAGGCTCCAGAGCACAGGCTCAGTAGTTGTGGCACATGGGCTTCATTGCTCCGTGGCATGTGGGATCTTCCCGGACCAGGGCTCGAACCTGTGTCCCCTGCACTGGCAGGTGGATTCCTAACCATTGCACCACCAGGGGAGTCCCCATACTGTTATTTTTAAATGAATTAAATATTTTTAAAACTCAGTTTTAATTTTGAATATGGTAAATGTAGATATGTCTAATTGACATAAACAAAAACTCTTTGGGGTCCCTGTAAGAGTATAAAGGGTTTCTAAGACCCGAAAATTCGAGAACCACCGCATCTGGTCATTTGTTTCTCCAGGAACTTCTCGGTTATGCTCCACCATACTGGCTCTGGGCCAGCCCGTCTTTTCTCAGGGTTCTAAAGCTTTCCTGACTGGCCCCTGCCCCATAAGTGGCTCCACAGCAACTGACGACACCTCTGGAAGCCAAGAGTAGGAAAACGGGATCTATGTAGCCGATGGCACAAATTTATGCCCTGTTAATTACTGTCTTTTTTCAATCCTCCTTGTTTATACCTGTGCAGCAGCTGGTTCTCAGACCCCTCCCATCTTGCTGACATGCTTCTTTAACTTTCTCCAGGGTTTTCCACCCACCTCCCTGGCCCTCCGTTCTCATTCTCCTGCATGGGCTTCTCTTTCTCCACCCATCCCAGGGCTCTGTCCCTCACCCTTTCCCACAGCATGTGCCCTGCTTACTCCCGTGGTCTAGTCTCCAACCTGGGCTTCCCTCCCAAGCTCCAGACGTCAATATACAGCTGCCCCGTGGACACCTCAAGTGTCACACATCTCGGGCAGACTCTTTCAGACCCAGACCAGCTCTGCCTCTGGTATTCACCAACCATCCACTTTCTCAAGCCAGGAATTCCTCTTCTTCCCTCACCCCTTACCTGGAGCTAACCCCTAAGTTCTGTGGATTCCCCACCTCCACGCCCCTGGACTCCATCCATTACTCTCCATGCCACTGCTGCTGCCTGAGCCCAGGCCAGCATTCTTGCTCACCTGTTCAGCTGCAACAACCTGCTGACTGGCTTCCCAGCCCCCAGTGTTGGGCCCTTTGGTCTGTTGTCCCTTTGCTGCCCCCAGTGTGCTCTTCCTAAAAGACTTGTCTGACCCCGTCATTCCCGTGCTTGCAGTCCTTTAGTGGCTGCAGGGACAGTGGCTAGACTCCTTAGCAGGGCTGTCAAGGCCCGTGTCCCCCTTTCATCAACCGCACTCCACCTGAGGTGCTCTGACCTGCTGTTCTGGTCTCCTCGTGGCCCATGGATACCCTCCTCATTTCCTCAAGACTCAGAGGGGGTCCCTTCCTCTGGGAAGCCTTCAGGGCCTCCCAGGCCGTGTTCATTATCCCTGCCCTGGGCTCCTACAGCACCCACGCGGTTACTGAGCTGGTCGTGTGGCACAATGGTGTGTGACCAAGAGTTCTGGGGGACAAGGCTTGTTATGTTCGCCGTTGTATCTCCAGGGTCTGCCTCAACATCCATAATAGGTGCACGGCAAATGAATCCTTTCCCCCCTTTTAAATGGGGATGCAGCTTTACCTCCTGAGATACAGTGTGGCACACTTGAATTTAAACCTTGGTGCCACCTTCAGGCGAGCTGTTTAACCCTCCCGAGCCTCATTTCCTCACCTGGAAAATGGCAGCCACACCACCTGCCTGGAATGATGAAGAAAAGCACCTACCAGCCCAGCAGGTGCTCAGCGGGAGCGGGCTGTGCCCTCCCCCAGCACAAGGGCTCCCTCCCAGGGAAACCAAGGCTGGAAAGGGGGCGGGGGGCACTCAGGCAGAGCAGCCTCAGCTGGGAGGCCTCCTTCTCAGACCTTTCGATGGTCCTCTTGTTGACACCCCCGCATTCGTAGGTAAGACGCTCATTTGTGGTGGACTTGCCCGAGTCCACGTGGCCGATGACCACGATGCTGATCTCTTGCCCATGCTGGGAGCTGCTGGGAGCTGCTGGGAGAGAGAAGGACAGGTGTGCTCAGGGCCCCTGCCCCTAGCTCACCTTCCCTGGGACTAGGCCAGCAGAGGTTGAGACAGGAGAGGAGAACAGTTGGCCAGGAAGGAAAGGGAAGGGCGCCTCCCCAACACCTCGCACCTGGGGAGGCTGCTGTGGTCTCTCCCCCGGCTCCAAGGGGGTCGTGTCTACCTCCTGAGTCGGGAGGAGCCCCTGGTGCTTCTTGGCATCTAGAGCCGACCCACCGGGTGCCCGGCCCCACCCCCTTTTACAGCCCACATCCCAGGCCTGCCCCTTGCATCCCCACATCCCCATTGGCTCCCACTGGTCCTCTGGACCACGTGGGAGAAACCCAGGGCCCAGCTGTCAGGGGGTGGGCTGTCATGCTTTCAGGTGGGGAGGGGCGTGAGCCCGCTGCCCACCAAAAGGAGGCACCTCTGGGCTTTGAGATGATGAACGACACCCTCTCCCCACCACTCCCAATGCCAGGCTGGGCACTAAGAGATGGCCCAAGGGTCAAAGGCAGGCCTGAGGATGGGAGGTGAAGGCAGGAACCTGGGGTCCAGAGGAGGTCCTGTACTTGCTGTCCCTGGGCGTGTGTTCAGGCGTGTGTATGGGAAAGGGTGGGAGCTCTAGCTTTTTACATATCTGCCTCCTGGGTCGTCCTGGGCCTCAAGAAGCGAATGGATTCATTCCTGTCTCCAGCCAGCCCAGAGCCCGACCCATTGCAAACCCTGCGCTTGTTGAGTAAATGCAGAATGGCTGCCTACCGCCTTGCAGGCCCTGCCCCGGAGCCCTGTGCGCACCGTCCCCTTTATGCTGCTGCGAACTCTCTCTGGAAAGTGAGGACGCTGCGGCTCAGGAGCAGGACCACCGGTGAGAAGGTAGCAGAACTAGGGTTGGAACACAAGTTGCCTGACCCCAGCATCTTAGCCAGAGCCCAGCTCTGCCTCTCAGCGAATTAATGCCTGAAGGAATGAAGGGAGGAAGGGACGTGACTGCAGCCACAGCCTTGTTCATCTCTGGGCTCCCAGCCTCCGGGAGTGGCTCACTAAGTGAATATCGAGGGTGGGACCTGGAGGGGAAGATGAGCTGGAGGGGTCTGTCTCCCCTGAGGGAAGGGCTGCCGCCAGGGTTGAGGGTCAGAGCTACTGGACTGGAGTGTGAGGCCAGCACGATGCCAGCGTTTGGAACCATCCACACATCAGTTCCTGAGGACCAGGCTCTGTGCCCGGAGACCAGTGTGATGCAGGGAAAGGTGGCAGAAAGAACAGGCTGACCTAACTGGATTAGAACCCTGGCTTTACCACTCTCCTCCTATGGTCCTCCAGCCCCTCTGAGCCCAGGTTTCCAACTACCTTTCAGTGTTGTGGTGATTCTAGTAGATATGGCACCCCTCCCCCCATTATAAATCCAGAGGATGCTGGCAATACAGTAGGTCCTTTAAAACAGCGGTCCCCAGCCTTTTTGGCACCAGGGACCGATTTCGTGAAGACAATTTTTCCACTGACTCTGGGGGTGGGGGTTCAGGCAGTAATGCGAGCGATGGGGCACCGCAGATGCCCGCCGCTCACCTCCTGCTGTGCAACCCTGTTCCTAACGGGCCGTGGACTGGTACCGGTCCGTGGCCCGGGGCGGGGGGTGGGTTGGGGACCCCCGCTTTAAAAGACTTAAGGCAAAGTAGAAACACATGGGGGCGCTCTAACCACAAACCGCAGAGAAAAATATTCTTACAACCAGGGCGATGGGGAGCTGGGGACAGCTGACGGGGCTGTTAGTAAACCCTTTGCCGATGACATGACCAATTCTGGTCCTTCCTCCTGGATACAGGTGGTGATAGAGAAATGATTTGTGAGTGGGTGGTTGGATGATGTAGTTAATTTCAACTTCATCTAAGCTTTGCTGTTTACTAATTATTTTGCATCTTCTTACGTGAACAGAAATTTTTGGCTGTTAACTCCCATGAGTTCATAAAAGGTAAAGTGAGGCTCTAGTGTTACCCGAAAACTGGGTTCACCTCTTGGTGGATGTTGAGCCAAAAGACACAACAAAGCCAAGGAACGGGAGACGGATTTATCACTCGCAGTAAGTAAGGAGAACACCGGGGATCCTGCCCAAGGCAGTGTCTCCTGGAGCAGCAAAACTGGGGAAGTTTTAAGCTGAGGGTACATGCATATTCATGAGGGGGCTTGAGCAGAGGAGAACTCAGCATAGAGTTGGGGGAAAGGTTGACAGAGTCCAAGCTTTAGTTGGTTGAAGTCCTGAGGGTCAGCAAAGGTCAGCATCATCATTCCTTAGGTTCCAGTTGATCTCATGGTTGAGGGGGTTTAAATTCTGCCAAACAGCTCAAGACAGTGCTTCAGGCTAATCTTTACCATTGAAACAGAACTGGGAGTCTTTACAACTGATTTATTATCTTTGCTCTTGTTACTTCTCTTGTCTGTTCCCTTAAGATCATTATTACTGAGACGTGTTCAAGGGCAAGCATTGTGGCCAAGCTTAGATCACAAAATGGGTTAGGCCTGGGTCTTTCCTGGTGGTCCAGTGGTTAAGACTCCACGCTCCCAACGTGGGGGGGGCCTGGGTTCGATCTCTGGTCAGGGAACTAGATCCCGTACGCCGCAACTAAGAGCCCACATGCCATAACTAAAAGACCCCTCACGCCACAATGAAGATCCCACATGTGGCAATGAAGATTCCGTCTGCCTCAACTAAGACCCGGCGCAGCCAAATAATAAATAAATAAATAAATATCAAAAGAAAAAAAGGGTTAGGCCTAAAGTGGCTTCTCTATATCTGGTTCTTTTCTTCCGGGGACCTCCTACCCTATCTCCTAGGGACAGTTATATTTCTCACCCATCTCTGGCCTTTCAGCTCATGTTTCTGAGACTATCTGTGGAGTGCTGGGAAGGAAACTGGCTTTAGGATCCAAAGACCAGGCCCCAAGCCACAGCTCTACCACCTCATGGCTGTGTGAACTTGGGCAGGTCACTTGATCTCTCTGAGCCTCATTATCTCATTGGTAAGGGAAGGATGGTGATAGCCGTCCTCACAGGATTATTGTGAACATCATGTGAGCTGTAAAATGATTTTGCTGCAGGAATGCCTGTTTGTTGTATGGCGTTAGCCTGTAGAAATATGTCAATAAGTTCCTAATCAATGGTTTTAACATGCTGATTATTTGCTGACCACCTCCCCAGATGGGTCAGAAATTTCATTTTACCTCTTAAGGGGTTTTCCAGTATCTGGGTTTTTAAAAGCACTGGACTGGGCTTTTTGCCAAGGGGAGGTTGGTAGTGACTTATTGTCCCTGAGGGTCCTTCTCTGCACCAGCCTATCATCACCCCAGAAACTCCACCATTGGCAGTGTTTTAGTTCAGGCTGCTATAACAAAACACTACAGACTGCATGGCTTAAAAACAATAGAAATTTATTTCTCACAGTTCTGGAGGCTGGAAGTCTGAGGTTAGGATGCCAGCATGGTTGGGGGAGGGCCCTCTTCTGGGGGGCTGACTTCTTGTTGTGTCCTCACATGGTGGACGGGGCAAGGGAGCTCTCTCAGGCTTCTTTTATAAGGGCGCAGTCCCCAAAGGCCAGATCTCCTAATACCATCACATCACGCATTCAGATTTCAACATCGGAAGCATTCAGACCAGAGCAAGCAATTTGCTGCTTCGGGTTCCTCTTTTTTTTTTTTTTTAATAAATTTATTTATTTATTTACATTTTATTTTTGGCTGCATTGGATCTTCATTGTGGTGAGCGGTGGCTACTCTTTGCTGTGGTGCGCGGGTTTCTCATTGAGGTGGCTTCTCTTGTTGCAGAGCACAGGCTCTAGGCACGTGGGCTTCAGTAGTTGTGGCACATGGGCTCAGTAGTTGTGGCTTGCGGGCTGTAGAGCGCAGGCTCAGTAGTTGTGGCACACGGGCTTAGTTCCTCCGCGGCATGTGGGATCTTCCCGGACCAGGACTCGAATCTGTGTCCCCTGCATTGACATGTGGATTCTTTTTTTTTTTTTTTTTTTTAAAGTAATTGATTTTTTTTTTTTTTTTTAAACATTCACTTTATTTATTTATTTATTTTTAATTTCTTTATGGCTGTATTGGGTCTTCGTTTCTGTGCGAGGGCTTTCTCTAGTTGCGGCAAGCGGGGGCCACTCTTCATCGCGGTGCGCGGGCCTCTCACTGTTGCGGCCTCTCTTGTTGCGGAGCACAGGCTCCAGACGCGCAGGCTCAGTAGTTGTGGCTCACGGGCCTAGTTGCTCCGTGGCATGTGGGATCGTCCCAGGCCAGGGCTCGAACCCGTGTCCCCTGCATTGGCAGGCGGATTCTCAACAACTGCGCCACCAGGGAAGCCCTGACATGTGGATTCTTAACCACTGCGCCACCAGAGAGGTCTGGGGTTCCTCTTTTTTTTTTTTTTTTTTTTTTAAGTATTTATTTATTTATTTATGGCTGTGTTGGGTGGGTCTTCGTTTCTGTGCGAGGGCTTTCTCTAGTTGTGGCAAGTGGGGGCCACTCTTCATCGCGGTGCACGGGCCTCTCACCATCACGGCCTCTTTTGTTGCGGAGCACAGGCTCCAGACGCGCAGGCTCAGTAGTTGTGGCTCATGGGCCCAGTTGCTCCGCGGCATGTGGGATCTTCCCAGACCAGGGCTCGAACCCGTGTCCCCTGCATTGGCAGGCAGATTCTCAACCACTGCGCCACCAGGGAAGCCCTGGGGTTCCTCTTTTAAAACATCACCAACTACTCCCCCTTTCTTCTCCCTTTCCTTCTCCCAAAGGGCTTTTCCCACTGACTTGCTGATTCTTTTAATGCCACCTTTGGACACTTTGGTTTGGCCTAAGGCTTCAGCCTCCAGATAAAACTGCTTCTAGTTCTAAGAAAAGCCAATACTGGAGACTCCATTATGAGGTCTTCCAGGGCAAGGACCATGGCTCAGTCATCTCTGTATCCCTCAGGACCTAGCAAAGGGCCTGGCACACCGTAGGTCTGCAGTGAATGCTCGTGGAATTGGCAAGTTTTATCCAGAATCAAACTAAAGTGTTTTTCCATCATCCCTGCAGCTAGGAAGGAAGGTACAGAAAAGGATTTAAAACAGGGAGGCCAAGCTCAGTCTTTCACACATTTTCACAGTCTGTCTTTTTCTCCCTCAACACTAAAGTTTGGGTTTGAAAAAATTAATTACTAAATTAATTAATTGTTAATTATTAAAGCAGTACACAAGTGAGAGAAACAAAAATAGTATATGATATCACTTATATGTGGAATTTAAAAAATAATACAAATGAATCTGTATACAAAACAGAAACAGACTCATAGACATGGAAATCAAACTTGTGGTTACCAAAGAGAAAACTTAAGGGAGGGAGGAAGGGATAATTAGGAGTATGGGATCAACAGATATAAACTACTATAAATAAAATAGATAAGCAATAAGGATTTGCTGTATAACAGGGAAACAATATTCAATATCTTCTAATAACCTGTAATGGAAAATAATTTGAAAAAACTATATAACTGAATCACTTTTCTGTATACCTGAAACTAACACAATATTGTAAACCAACTATACTTCAATAAAAAAGCAATATATAGTCAATATAGCGGTTATAGAAATACAGAAAGAAAACCAAATTATTCATAATCCTACAACCACCCAGACACTATCATCGTTAAATTGTCATATTTCCTTCATGTTTTTCCTTTCTTTAAAAAAAAATCCTATGGCAGATTGGGAGTGGTCTGGAACTCTGACAGGTGTGCTGGGAACATCACAGCCTGCATCCCGGCCCTCACCAGGCACTTGCTCTGGCCCCTCTTGCTCCAGCACTGCTCCCCTCTGGGGAGAAGGTGCTGATGCCGGAGAGGGAACAGAACCTGCTAGAGCCTGACCCTCAGGGCTTCTGCTCCAGCAATTTGGGATTTGACCACACCCCGATATGGTGGTGGTGTCTACTGAGTAGAGCAGCCCCTGTTCACACCCAGCTCTGGCTCTCGCCTCTCCACCTCCAGCCCCACCTCCTACCAAGGTGTTAGCTGCCAGGGTACTCTGGGGGGAGATGTGACTCATGCTCTCATCAGATCCAGCTCTTCTACCAAAGCCACTGGACTGTAGAGGGACATTCCCACACAAGGACAACCCTTCAGGATCAGGATAGGTAACTGTTTCACCTAACTTCATAGAGACAGAAGAATTTGTTTCAAATGAAAGAACAAGAAAAAACCCTGCAAAAACAACGAATGAAACAGAGATAAGTAATTTGCCAGATAAAGGGCTCAAAGCATTAGTAATAGGAATGTTAACTGAACTACGGAAAAGAATAGATAAACACAGTGAGAATTTTAACAACAAACTAGAAAATATAAAAAAGAACCAGTCAGGGACTTCCCTGGTGGTCCAGTGGCTAAGGCTCCATGCTCCCAATGCAGGGAGCCCGGGTTCGATCCCTGGTCAGGGAACTAGATCCCACATGCCGTAGCTAAGAGTTTGCATGCCGCAACTAAAAGATCCAGCATGCTGCATTGAAGATCCCGTGTGCTGCAACTAAGACCCAGAGCAGCCAAATAAATAAATAAATATTAAAAAAAAAAAAGAACCAGTCAGAACTGAAGAATACAAAAACTGAAGTGAAAAACGCACTAGAAGGAATTAACAGCAGACTAACAGGTCATACAGAAGAAGGCATAAGTGATCTGGAAGATAGAATAATGGAAATCACCCAATCAGAACAGCAAAAAGAAAAACAAATTTTAAAAAATGAGAACGGTTTAAGGGACATCTGGGACAACATCAAGCGTACTAACCTTCACATTATAGGGGTCCCAGAAGGAGAAGAGAGAAAGGTGTCGAAAATGTATTTAATGCAATCATGGCTGAAAACTCTGGAGCATTCATGACATGGAATATGACTCAGCGACACCAAGGAATGGACTATTGAAACATGCAACAACCTGGATGGACCTCAAGGGCATTATGCTTGGTGAAAAAAAGTCAATTCCAAAAGATTACGTACTGTGTGATTCCATTTGTAGAACATTCTTAACACGACACAACTATGGAGATGAAGACCAGATCAGTGGTTGCCAGGGGGACAGGGACAGGGGTGAGGAGGTGGGATAGGGTGGGAGTGTTTAGGAATACAAGACACGGGACAAAGCAGCTGTGATAACAGGACTATTCTGCAACTTGACTGTAATGGTGCTTACTGGAACCTCTACAGGGCATAAAGTAGAACTACACACACATACACACAAATGAGTGCAAATTTTAGAAGATGGTGAAAACTGAACAAGATCTGTGGACCAGTTAGTAGTAATGCAGCAGGAGTAATGTGACTTTCCCAGTTTAGGTACTGTACTACAGGGAATTCCCTGGCGGTCCCGTGGTTAGGACTCCATGCTTCCACTGCAGGGGTCATGGGTTCAATCTCTGGTCAGGGGACTAAGATACTGTACTACAGCTATGTAAGACGTCACCACAGGAGGAATCTGGGTGAGGATACACAAGTCTCCATGCACTATTTTTACACTTTCCTTTGAGTTTATAATTATTTCAAAATAAAAGTTTAAGTTTTCTTTTGAGGGGGTGTGGGGAGCAGTGGCTATGAGAGGCCGCTCCATCTCCCAATGTATTTAATATTTAGTGCAAAGATTCTTACCCTTCCCAGGGTGGGATGCCAAGGTTCCATTATCCTGTTTCCTGTGGCTCTGGGGAGGAGTTTGATGTAGGTGTAACCACACAGGTGCCTACCAAGGAGGGTGGAGGGAGAGTGGTGATGCCACCATTTGTAGATGGGTCAGGTATGAGAGCAAGGACCAGTTTGAATTCCCCTGAAAGCCAGCCTGCAGGCTGTCTTGAACAGGAGGGACTCTGGCCTCTGACTCCTAATACGAAAAAGTGACCTCTGTACCAAAGGGGAAAGGGGGAGGGGAGGGATGGATCAGGAGTTTGGGATTAACAGATACACACTACTATATATAGAATAGATAAGCAGTAAGAACCTACTGTACAGCACAGGGAAGTATATTCAATACCTTGTAATAACTTATAATGGAAAAGAATCTGAAAAAGTATATATATATATATATGCTTATATATGACTATAGAATATGACTGTTCTATAGTCACATATATATATGACTGAATCACTTTGCTGTATACCTGAAACTAACACAACATTGTAAAACAACTATACTTCAATTAAAAAGCAAACAAACAAAACAGACCTCTATTTTTCATGAATTGTGTAGTTCTCCAAGCCTTTCTGTGATTATCCTTAGAGACTATTTTAAAGGCTGCTTTGTCCAAGGACCCTTCTCCTTAGTAGATCCTAAAAATAAACTATAAACTAGTCCATTAAAAATCTGTTAACACTTCTGCTGTGGGCCAAGATAGAGTAACAGGTACCAGATAAACTCCCTCACCTGAAACAACTAAAAAAACTGGACAAAAAAATATATGAAACAATGGTTTTCTAACATGGCCCACGAGCAGTGGAGGACAGTGATTCCTGAGAAGGGGAAACCAATACGGTGAGTTTACGATGGCTCCAGCTTATTGCCTGGAGACAGTTTCTGAGCTGCAGCAGAGGGAGGGGAGCCCAGGGTGGGCCTGGCAGACTCCTGGGGTAGAGATGGAACCAAGGAAAGAAGTTAGCAGGGCCAAGCACCAGAGAGGAGAGAGCTGCAGACAGAGATCTGCAGAGGGTTCCCTCTTCAGCTGAGGAACTGAATTAGCTGATGTGTAAAGAAACTTAACTACCTGAGGCTGGGGAAAGAACCATCACCAGAATTCACTAGCGTCGGGAATACTTTGTATTCCCACCAGCCAGAGTGGAAAACCTCACAATTCAAGAGGGATTGGGTAAAGTACTCAGAAGTGTACTGTCTCAGTAGTGGCACAAAATGAGCCCTAGAATACAGGCTGCTTTAATCCCACTTTACAAAGCCTCAAAACAGGCCTCGAAAGAATAAATCTATTTCCGAGTAACTTGTGGCCCAGAACAAATTTCAAGAAAATTTATAGGAATACAAAAATATCCAGCACCGGGACTTCCTTGGTGGCGCAGTGGTTGGGAGTCTGCCTGCCAATGCAGGGGACACGGGTTTGAGCCCTGGTCTGGGAAGATCCCACATGCCGCGGAGCAACTAGGCCCGTGAGCCACAACTACTGAGCCTGCGCGTCTGGAGCTTGTGCTCCGCAACAAGAGAGGCCGCGACAGTGAGAGGCCCGCGCACCGCGATGAAGAGTGGCCCCCGCTTGCCGCAACTGGAGAAGGCCCTCGCACAGAAACGATGACCCAACACAGCCAAAAATAAATAAATAAATAAATTTTAAAAAAATATATATCCAGCACCAAAAAAGGTAAAATTTATGATGTCTGGCATCCAATAAATTGTCAGACATGCAAATAAGCAAGTAAATAAGACCCAAAATGAGCAGAAAAAAACCTCTATCAATAGAAACAGACTCCAAAATGACACAGATGATAGAATTAGTAGAAAAGGGAGTTAAGAGTTACTGTAACTACATTCTAGGTGTTCAGGCAGGTAGAAGAAAGGTTAAACATGATAAGTAGAGACATGGAAGATTTTTAACATCTCTTAAAAATTTTGGTTAAAAAATACATAAAATTTAACATCTTAACCATTTTTAAGCATACAATTGAGTGGTATTAAATACATTTACATTGTTGTGCAACCATCACCACCATCCATTCCCGTAAGTCTTTTCATCTTACAGAACGGAAACTCTGTATCCATTAAAAAATAACTTTTCATTTACCCCTCCCCCCAGCCCCTGGCAACCACACAATTTCTGTCTTTATGATTTTGGCTGCTCTAAGTATTTCATATAAGTGGAATCAAACAGTGTATGTCTTTTTGTGACTGGCTTATTTTACTTATAATGTCCTTAAGGTTCATCTGTGTTGTAGCATATGTCAGAATTTCCTTCCTTTTTAAGGTTCAATAATATTCCATTGTATGTATACACCACATTTTACTTATCCGTCCATCCACTGATGGACATTTGAGCTGCTTCTATGTTTTAGCAATTGTGACTAATGCTGTTTTGAACATGGGTGTACAAGTATCTCTTTCAGATCCTGCTTTCAATTCTTTTGGGTATTTTATTTTATTTTTAATAGTTTTTATTTACTTATTTATTTATTTGTTTGTACCGGGTCTTAGCTGTGGCAGGCAGGCTCCCCAGCTGCGGCAGACAGGCTCCTCAGTTGCAGCTCGCAGCCTCCTTAGTTGCGGCACGTGGGCTCCTTAGTTGTGGCCTGCAAACTCCCAGCCGTGGCATGCATGCAGGATTCAGCTCTCCAAGCAGGGATCGAACCCGGGCCCCCCGCACTGGGAGTGCGGAGTCCCAACCACTGTGCCATCAGGGAAGTCCCTTTTTGGGTATTTTAAAAGACCCAAATCAAAATTGTAGAGATTAATACTACAACATCTAAAGTGAAAAATACCCTGGATAGGACTAACAACAGACTAGATACAGCCAATAAAAAGGTTAGCGAACTTAAAGACATAGCAATAGAAAGTATCCAAAATGAGACAGATTTAAGAGAAAAAGACTTAAAAATAATTACAAAGCATCAGTGAGCTTGGAACAACTTCAAGCTACTTTAAGTATAAGGTATAAATGGAATCCCCAAAGGAAGCAGGGGGACAGCATAGGTGTGGAGTAATGGATTCTATTTATGACCACAGTAAGCCGTCTGGGTTTAGGATCAGGGTGTGGGGTGAGGATGGGGGTTTGAGCTGAAAGAACTCCAGGTGGGATTGAGGAATCCACAAACTGCTCCTGAATTTTCACCCAGCTGCTCCTGGGCTCTCAGTAATCTCCATGGCCACCACTACACCCTGCCTCCCCCTCTAAAATGCTGGCCAAATCCCTAGCCTCATCCTTCTTAGCACAAGTTGGCTTTTCTACAAATTGGCTAAGGGCGTAGAGTTACACAGACCTGAGTCAGATTCCAGCTTTGTCATTCACTAGCTGTGCGGTCTTTGACAAGTGTCTTAACCTCTTTGAGCCTCTGTTTCCTCCTCCATAAAATGGAGATACTAATATATATCTCATGAGGATAAACCCAGATCACATATGTGAACATGCCTGGCATGTATTGGATGTTCAATAAATGATAGTCCTCTCCCTCTGAACTTCTGTTTCCTCATTTGTAAAAAAGAGGGAGGTGGATAAAATTTTAGGGCTTCTCAACTCTTCTATTTAAGGACACCCATGGGCATCTCTCTAGATTGTTTTAAAAGTTTGGTTCATCTGTACAGTAGAATACTATTACAGCTGTGAAAGAAAGAAAGAAAAAGGAAGGAAGAAAGAGAAAAAGAAAGAAAGGAAGAAAGAAAGAAAGAAAGGAAGAAAGAGAAAAAGAAAGAAAGGAAGGAAGAAAGAAAGAAAGAAAGAAAAAGAAAGAAAGAAAAAAAGAAAGAAAGGAAGGAAGGAAATGCTTTTCAAGATTAGTTAAGTAAAAAAGTAAGGTCAGGAACTGTGTATCTTACACATTAGAATCCATGTAAAAATGGGGGGAAGAACCAAACATATATGCACCATTTCAGTCTTTTTCCCTTGCGCTCAGCCCACTTCACAGTTTACAAGAGTTTGTGGGGATTTCCCTGGTGGTCCAGTGGTTGAGAGTCCGCCTTCCAATACAGGGGACGTGGGTTCGATCCATGGTCAGGGAACTAAGGTCAGGGAACTTAGTTGCTGCAGGGCAACTAAGCCTGTGCGCCACAACTACTGAGCCCTCACGCCACGACTAGAGAGAAGCCCGTGAGCCACGATGAAAGATCCCACATGCTGCAACTAAAACCCGATGCAGCCATAAATAAATAAATAAATATTTAAGAAAAAAAAAAAAAGAGTTTGTGACCTCTGCTCTGAAGAAGCCCCATGTCCACACATGACCCAGGGCCATGTTCGCCAGGGTAGGGATTTGAGGCTCTCAGGCCTAGAAGCACTTTCAATGCCTTTGGTCTGATATTCTGGGATTCTCTAGGTCCAACAGCAGCAGAAATGCCAGAAGCTGGCATAATCTGTGGGGGAACAGGAAGTTCTGCCTGGGGGTGGGGTGGGGGGAATGCATGTCCAACTCAGGCCAGGTTTGCAAAAGGGAGAAAGAGAGAATACTACTAGCTCTCTGTCTGACAAGCTGATTTTGGTGGTCCCAGGGAATGGGGACAGAATCCCTGGTGCAGTGGGAAAAACTGGTATCCCTGGCCCCCTGAACTAGGTCCTTCCCCTGGGGGGTTAAGAACCCCACAGCCATGGGAGACAAGATCCCCCATATGGTTGCTATGGTGTTTGTGATGCCAAATAAACATGTGTACCTGGAGGAAGAGGCAAGACAGGAAATACCTTTTAATGACTTGTGCCAGGAGTCAGCTTCCCGCGGCTGCCCTCTCGCCCTTGGGCCTGGTCACCGTGAGATGGGGGGCAGAGGTGGGACTTAACTTGTGCCTGACTCTCTAACTCCTAGCTGGAGTTTGGCACAGAATGTACGCTCACTACTTGTTCAGTGAGTGACTTAACTGAGGACCTGAAGTCATTCTCGATTTCTTCCTCTCCATCGTCATTCAATCCCTCATTCCTGTCAATTCTTCCCTGAATGCCCCGGACTGACCTTGCTATTTATTGCATGGGAAGCAGTCTGGGTAGTGGTTAAGACCACGGGCTCTGAAGTTGAGTTTTCTGGACTTGAATCTTGGCTCCTCCACCTAACTAAGCTGCAAGGAGGCCTCAGGAAAGTCTTCTTCTCTCCAAGCCTCCAGGCTTTTGCTAATATGTTTCCCTTTGCCAAGAATGCCCTCTCCTACCACTCCCTGCCTGGTGCGTGGAAACCATTCTCATCCTCCGAGGTCCAGCCCACTGGTCAGTCTTTCTGAAGGCTGCCCTGAGTCCCTGGGCAGAAAGCATCTCTCTCCTGCTCTAAAAGCTGTTGTTCAGACTCTCTAAACTAGCAGTTGTGATATGGTAATAACCTATGTCACATTCATCAGTGTATTCACTCATTTTTTTTTTTTTTTTGCTTTTTTAAACTGCTTTATTAACGTCACAATATATAAAGAACATCTCTCCATGCAATAGGTAAAACTCTCCTGCTGACAGAAACTTACAGATTGGGTCAGAAACACAACATTCAATTAGAAGCTGGTAATAGGAGACCCACAAGAAACAAGTAACACCAAAAGGTTTACAACAAAGGTACGTCACAAACATGTAAGTTTAGGAAGCAGGCGTGTATCCCTACTAATTTCAGGGAAAACATCAGGATTCAAGGCATAAGGCAGAACTCATCATGATGGTCATGGTGAGGGGGGTCAGTGCTAACTGCCCGCAGACTGTGACTCAGCTGCTTTTCCCTCAGCTTTTCCATCAACTGCCTCACCTCCTCCCCAATCCTTTCCATATTCTCTTCTCTCATCCTTGCCTGTGGCTCTTCAAGCCTCTGAGTCATGTCCCATCTATACTGCAGGATGGGCTGCCTAACACAGAACCTCCTACGATTTCCTCTAGGTACACAATATTCACCAGCTTCCAAAGGGAGGGCAAAAGGCTCTCCTTTATTAGCATCCTGCCCCTTTTCATCCTTGTTTTCATTCTCCTGGTTGGCATTTTCCATGTAGAGATTTTTTACTGCTTGTTCCTCTTTGGACGCCATTGCTCCTGGGCCTATTCTCGCTGTCTCCTGCTCCTCCCGATTCTTGCTGCAAGTGTGCCGCCGCGACACTTCGACTCGCAGACCTGCTGCCCCCGCGCCTCTTACTCTTGGGGGTCGACCTCGGCCCGCACTCCCTCAGGGCCACCGGGAGCAGGGACCTCCCCCTGCCCCCCGTGTCACTTGTCCAAGCACCGGCTTGGGCCCCGACGCTCTCCTTTCTTTGTGTGTTCCTCTCACTCATTTTTTAAAGCAAGTATTATTAAACACCTACTATGTGCCAGGCACTGTTCTACATACTGGGGAACGAGAGCAACAAAACCTCTGCCCCCAGGGGCTGGCATTCTGCTTCCCCCATGGTCTGAGAGGCAGCTGTGTTGCAGTACTGCTGGGCTGCCCCCCGCAGGATGCAAGCCCTGTGCTTTCCCAGCCTCACGACAGAAGAAAGAGCCTGGAGTCAGTGACAGAGATATCAATGGTTTAATGGATGGGGATGGGGGTCTTACGTGTCTGAAGCAAGGTTCTGGAGCGCTGCCCCACCATGTGTGGCAGACGTGGCAGCAATCTTTGCTATGGGGGGGGGGGAGGCTACCAGTTATAGAGGGAGTTGAGATCAGATTGGCTCATCAGTTACCAGGGAAACCAGCAGAGGGGCACACCCCTTTAACAAACCATCATAGTGGAGATAGTTCTGATCTAAATATTAGAACAATCACTAGCTGGGATGGGGGGCAAGTACATAGGAAATTACTGATGAGGCTCTATGATTAAGAGGGCAGGTCAGGCATGTGAACAAGGTGTAGGTGAAGCAGAGACTGGTGGAGCAAGGGATGTACAGAGAGCAAGAGCACAGCCATCTTGGGTGGCCTGATCACACAAGTACAAAACAGCTGGTCTTGGAGTCAGGAGGGCTGGGTTCTATTGCTCCTGGTCTTCCACAGCTGTGAGATCCTGGGCACGTTTGCTACCCTCTCGGAGCCTCAGCATTTTTACCTCTAAAATGGGCTTCATGATACTGATTTCAGTTGGATGTTGTAAGGATTAATTGTATGACTATGAAGTGCCTAGATGGTGCTGGCACACAGTAGGTCCTCAGTGAAGGACTGACCAGAACGGGACAAGAGCTTGCTGAGCACCAACCCTGTGCCAGGCCCAGGCCGGTGGTACAATGGCTACCCAGGTGCTGGCCCAGCCCCCAGGAAGCTTCTGGGTCGAAACCTACACCAAGGATGCTCTAAGAGGTTTGGGAGGCACTACTGATATTCTCTAGGCATTGGAGGTAGGCAGGGATGCTGAACATGTTCAATGCATGGATTTTCCCACCCAATAGAGAGAGCGTTGCCCAATAAAATGCCCCATCTCTGAGAAACACTTGCTAGAACCATACAAGGCAGAGGTTGCAAACTCAGTGCCTCCTGGGACCAGGCAGGTGAAATGCATCATTTGTCTTCCTGCAACACAGACAGTTTGTTTAAAATTAAACATATAGAAATGAGCTCTCGTTCACAAAGATACTTCCATTTTTCTTGAAACATCCATCTCTCATTGGCTTTTTTTTTTTTTAATTTATTTATTTTATTTATTTATATTTGGCTGTGTTGGGTGTTCGTTGCAGCGCGCAGGCTTCCTCTAGTTTCGGAGAGCGGGAGCTACTCTTCGTTGCAGTGCGGGGGCTTCTTATTGCAGTGGCTTCTCTCGTTGTGGAGCACGGGCTGTAGGCGCGTGGGCTTCCGTAGTTGCGGCACATGGGCTCAGTAGTTGTGGCGCACGGGCTTAGTTGCTCCGTGGCATGTGGGATCTTCCTGGACCAGGGCTCGAACCCGTGTCCCCTGCATTGGCAGGCGGATTCTCAACCACTGCGCCACCAGGGAAGCCCCTCTCATTGGCTTTTGTTTTCTTACATTTGATAGAAATTGGGGCATAGAGAAATATTTACTTTCCTGTGAAGACAACCTCAAGAACAGGGTGAAAGGATAAAAAGTCACAAGACCACATACAGGATCTATTCCAGGTGTCACACCTGGTTCTTTAAGGTGTTTCAAATTTCTCAAGATTGTAATCTGGGCCAAACCCAGACCTTCTGAGCGTTGAATTTAGCCCATGGGTCCCAGTTTTTGTCCTCTATTTGGGTTTTCTACTTCTGACCTTTTATTTCCCATCAGAGCCTAGCCTTCACCCAGGTGGGAAAGATGGACATGGCAGGGAGGGGAAGAGAGGGGAAGGAAAGGCTTCATCTGGGGGTAATATCCATCAGGTTCACCAAGAAGACGGAAAGAGCAAGGTCAAGGTCATGGAGAGAAAGAACAAGATGCAGTACTGAGGTGACGGACTCACAGCCATGACCAGCATGGAGGGGCCTAGAATTCCTGGGGGACAAACCCATTCAGGGCAATCCTGTCCAGGGTGAGGTGTTCTCCTCTCCCCTGCCTTTCAGTTCCCCTCCCCCATCCTTCTCCCTGCCCTCCCCCCTTTTCCATCTTCCTTTCCGGTTCTCCCTCCCACCTTCCCTCTTCCGCAGGGGTTCATGGGAAGAACTGAACCCAGGCTCAGATGGTGCCACAGCTGGGGGACCTTGGGCACGCCACCTGACCGCTCTGTGCCTCAGCTTGCTCCCTGAGAGAGTGGGGAGTGTCACGGCCCCTCCCTCACTGAGAACTTGACCCTGAGCCATGGTACCAGGAGACCTGAGTTCTGGTTCCAGCTCTGTCTCTGACTGGCTGGGGGGCCTCGGACAAACCACATACCTCTGGGCTTCATTCCTTCTTTATTAAAAAAAATTTTTTTTAATGTGGGCAGAAGTTAGACTAGGTAATATAGGAATCTCTTTCAAGCTCTGACCTTCTGAGGTCAATTCTGTGAGCTCTGAATTCAATTTCTAGTCACTTCCACCCAGTCTCTGGGAGAACTCAAGCTCCTAGGTGGCCCAGTCTTTCCCTGCCTATAAAAAGCAGTTCTGATGAACTCATTTGCCCTTCAGCAGTGAATGACTGTGTTATTTCTCCAGAGACAACATCTGACTGGGATCTGGGATTTGAGTCAGAACCTGGTTTGGGGATTTAGGGTCAGTTAGTGAATCTCTGTATGCGGTTGAGACTTTAACTGGGAGAAGCAGTTGTTGGTGGCCACGGTGGCAGAGAAAGCCAGTCTTGAGGGAGAGAGAGAGACAGAAACAGAAAGAGGAACACAGCAGACCTACGGGGAGGAGCAGAGAGAAGAATCCCCATTTCAAGCTCTTGAAATCTGAGACACCCCTGAGTCTTTGTAATGGATTCTCCCCACTTTTTTTTCTTTTCTAGTAAACTCCAGTTAATTTCTGTTCCTTGTCACCAAAGGTTTCTAACCCACATAGGTTAAAACACAGAGGTTTGGTTTATTATATTTCTGAAAAGCTGAGTTTGTTTTTAGTAGAAAAAAAGAGAAAGCTAAACAAGGACGGACACACCCCCCCCCACAACAAGAACAAACTGAAAGGAAAACAACCGTCAGTTATTAATTTGACAGATGTTTCTTGAGCACCTACACTATGCCAAGCATTGTGTCCAGTACCTCATACACACACATTACTTTAATGTGTGGGTTATGTTTTTCTCATTTCAGCGGGCATTGAGGCACAGAGAGGTTAAGGGACTCCTGCAATGACACACAGCTGGTGAGCAGCAGAGACACCGTGAGTCAGGGCTTGGTGAGATGACAAGAAGCTGGGTCTTACCTGTGTCAGCACAGCTCAAAAGGGAAGAGATCTCCTGGGTGGGGACCCATTTGGCCCAGAGAGTGTAGCAAGCCTGAAAGATCACACCCCGTCATGACTCAGTTATTCTGGCTACAAAAGAACACAGCAATCTTTCCAGTTTGAAGCAGGGAGGGATAGGTTGGAGAGGAAAATCTTCCAAAATACGAAACACTTGGAATCCCTCATTATCTCTCATTTTCCATCTTCTCAAGATTTCTCCTGTAAAAAGCCTTACTGGGTTCAGTAAAAATGATTCCTCTCCTAGATCCATGGAGGAGGTTAGAGGGGGTAGGAGAGGAAGACGCAGTACCCAAATCAGGTCGGAAACAAGAGTTTACTTTGCAGTTGCATCATCTTTTTTTGGCTGCGCCGCACAATTGCAGGATCTTAGTTCCCTGACCAGGGATGGAACCCGGGCCTGTGACTAAAAGTGCTGAGTCCTAACCACTGGACCGCCAGGGAATTCCCTGCGTCATCTTAATATAAAAATTTCTTTGAAATCCATAAAAAGAGGCCCTGTCAATAGGCAATAAACCAAGAAAGAATAGTCAACATTTCTAAGAATCAAAGAAATGCAGATTAAAGCAACATACTATTTTTTACCTTCTGGGTTTTCAAGCATTAGAAAAAGTATAAAGACCATCGCTGGAGAAAGACGTGGGGAGATGGGTACTCTCATACTTGCTTGGTGGGAATTTCAATTGACGGAAACATTCTGCAGGGCATTTTGGGAATATGACTCTAAAGCCTTAAAATGTGTATCCTTTTGACTCAGTAATTCAATTCTAGGTATTTATTGAAAGGAAATATAATCACAGGGGTATTCTTTCTAGGATTATTTACAATAGTGGGAGGGTCTCTGGGGTGGACTGAGGCTGCCAGGGTGCTCAGGGCACCCATGGGGTTTGGGGTAGCTGCTATTTATCCACCAGAGGAGAAATACCTCCATAGTTCTCCAACTGGTTCTGCCATATTGCGCATCTGTAATGCCAGTTTTAAAAACTAATTTTTTTTTTAAGGTTTGCCTCTGCTTCTCATAAAGTTGGACCTGGGGGCTGGGGCTTTGGTTCTTGCTCTTCTGCTTGAGCACAGGTCCTGGGGCATGACTGTGCCATTGCTCTGATGGGAAAAGGAATGTGTGTTTGTGTGTTCCTGTGTTTTAAGCATTTCTCAATTTTAATTTTCAATATGGCAAATAGTGAAAAGAAATAACCCACATATAAACAAAATGTCTGTAGGGTCCTTAACAATGCTCCTGAGACCAAGGAGTTTGAGAATCACTAATCCAAACAGATGGATGTCAGGGCCACTTTCAAGATATAAAAGGTGGGGTGCACGGATTGCCCAGTGTCACCAGCTAATGAGGAACAAAGCCTGCATTCGCATCTAGGATCATCTGACCTCTGAATCCTCTCTTTCCCACTATTCACCCGGCAGATCAATGTAATGACTCGTGTCTGTGTGTTTCCTGGTGGGGACCCAGGTGCCTTCCCCGCAGCATCCTAGCTCCTGGCCCAGGGCCCAGCACTAATTGGGAGAGAAATGAATGTTTGTTGACTGAATAAATGAACGACCCATGCCAAGCATATCTAATTGAAATTCTCCCTGGGAGTGAAAGGTTAACCAAACTCTCTCCCTACACCCTCAGCCCTGCTTCTCCGGCCCCGTTCTTTGGCCTCAAACTTCCTGCAGTAGCCACCAGGGTTAAAAGGCCCTGGGACCAGCAGGTGCTTCAGACAGAAGGATGAACAGAATAAGTCCCAGTACTCAGGGAGATCCTGAACTAGCAAGTAAGAGAGGCCCCAAATATGTAGTGACATGAGTGACAAATCTTACTGACAAGAGAGGGAGCGTGGAAAGTCTGTAGGGGCAGGGAGGAAGGGTCCCAACCTGGCAGTTCACGGGTGGGGGAGGTCAGGGATGCTTCATTTCTAAGCTGGACTGAAAGTAGAGCAGCGTTTGGCCAGATGAAGACATGGAGAAGACTGTTTCAAGCAGAGGAAGAGCATGTTGGAAGACCCAGAGGAGAGAGAGCTTGTGGACCCCCAGAGACAAGAAAGAAGATGGTCTGGAGAGGTGGGTCCCAACCACACAGGGCCACAAAGACCATGACCAGAGCTTAGGCAGAGGGGAGCTCTATTAGCTCGGACTGCCATAACAAAATACCGCAGACTCAGTAACTTAAACAATAGAAATGTATTTTCTTACAGCTCTGGAGGCCAGAGGTCCAAGATCAAGGTGGCAGCAGATCTGATTTCTGGTGAGACTCTCTTCTTGGCTTGCAGACGGCCACCTTCTCCCTGGGGCCTCACATGGCCTTTTCTCTGTGCTTGTGCTGGGGACGGGGTGGAGGCAAGCTCTCTGGTGTCTCTTCTTATAAGGACACCAATCCTATTGGATCGGGGAACCCAACCTTATGATCTCATTTAATCTTAGTTACCTCCTAAAGGTCCTATTTCCAAATAAGTCACGTTGGGGGTTAGAGTTTTAACATATGAGTTTGCGGCTGGGGGGACACAGTTCAGTTCATAGCAGATGCCATTGAAGGTTTTAGGCAGGGAGGTGCTAGGGTGAGACTAGCCTTCGGGGAGCTGTCTGTGGCTTTCCTTCGGGAGGATGGGCCAGAGCAGGCGAGACTGGAAGCTATTTGAACGGATGCTCTTGTCCAGAGGTGAGAAGTGCTGCCTGGATCAGAGGAATGGCATTTAGGATGGAGAAGGGGCAGCTGTTTGGTGAACTTGAATCCACAGGACGTGAAGTGGGGGCGAGGGAGGGGGAGAAGCCAAGGATGACAGTCAGGTTTCCAGCCTGGGTGATAGGTGGCTGCAGGGCCAGCTTTACGGGCATGTGACCTGCACAGCCCCATACTCAGAAGGGCCCAGTGCTGGTTTAATACCCTGCTGCCGCAGTCCTGAAGTTATTAATACTTTTTAAACAAGGGGCCTTGTATTTTTATTTTGCACTGGGCCCTGCCAATTAGGTAGCCAGTCTGTGTGGGTGGGGATTTGTGGACCCAGATGGGGAGTCTGGAGAAGGAGGAGTTTGGGGAAGAAGATGCAGAGTTCAGAGTGAGCCCTTTCTCCTACCAACGTTCAGAAGCTTTCCAGTCTTTTCTGCAGGAATCTTTTCCTTGGGCAGCAGGAATAGGGGGACAGTGTCCTCTGGGGGGCTTTCTCCCGTAGAGACCTTTCTCCTGAGGGGTTGCCTGGCCAGGGGGAAGCCCCTCTTTTCAACCTCCTTCTCTGAGGTCTTGTCCGTGTCCTCCAAAGGGATCCTCTGGGCTTTCCCTTCCTTCTCACGAGGCACCTCTTCTCCCCACGGATCACTGGATAGGAGCAGTGAGGGAGCTGGCCTTGTAGTCCCAGGAGGACGCCCGTCCACGCTGTGACCTCTCTCTTGAGTTGATTGGATGACACCAGCTTATCTCTGCCAAGCAACCTCTCCTAATCCACACCCCACCGCTACTAGCAGTTGAGGGCAAGGACTTTAGAGCCTCTGAGTGTGCAAATCAGGTGCTGAATTTATTCCCTTCAGCACTTTGGAAAGCCTCACTTGCCTTATCTGTAGGGTGATCACATACTTTATTGACTTCTGAGAATGAAAGGGGAGAGTGAGAATGAAATACTCACTATGCTGGGACAATGCATGTAAACTGGCACTGTCCCATGTAAAGGGGAAATATGGTCCCTCTACTTATATGTAAAATGAGATTTCGTGGAAGCAGACACAGAAACCAGGGAGCACAAAGTAAGTGCTCAATGAACAGCACCTATTATCATTTCTACCCTCTGCATTCATTCTCAACTCGTGTTCAAATCTCATTTGTTCATCAGTCAATTACTGACCACCCACCGCGTGTCAGTCGTGCAGTGCTGGTGCCCCTGATGTGAAGATGTACTGCTTATTCATCTATTCAGCCAGTATTTCGTGAGCAGCTCATATATGCCAGGCCCTGGGCTGGGTTCTGGGCATCCAAACATGACTGACACCCCTTGCCCTCCTGGGGCTTGCACTCTTGTAAGGTGTAGTGGGTTGAATAGTGTCTCCCCCAAAATTCATGTCCACCTGGAACCTCAGAATGTGACCTTATTTGGGTCTTTGCAGATGTAATTAAGATAAGGATGGAGTGAGATCAGACTGGATTAGGGAGGGCCCTAAACCCAATGAGAATGTCCTTGTAAAAGACAACACAGGACTGAGAAAGACACAGAGGAAAAGGCCTTGTGGAGGCAGCAGAGACTGGAGGGCAGTCACCCTTCCCAGGGACACCAAGGATTTTGCTGGCAGCCCCCAGACGCCAGGAGGAAGTCATGGAATGGGGTCTCCCACAGAATCTTCAGAAGGAACCGACTCTGCAAACACCTTGAATTTGGACTTCTGGCCTCCAGAACTACAAGAGAAGAAATTTCTCGTGTTTTAAAGCACCAAGTTTGTGGTACTTTGTTATGACAGCAGCCCTAAGAAAATAATACATAGGGGATACAGATGCTTTCTATGTGGATAAATAAAGAATTACCCACTAGTAGCTACCTGTGGGAGAGGGGGTGACTGGGAGGTGTGAGAAGGGGGCTTCTGGGGAAGCTGGTCATATTTGTTTCTTTCAGCGCGACATGCAGGATCCTAGTTACCAGATCAGGGATTGAACCTGTGCCCCCTTCAGTGGAAGCGTGGAGTCTTAACCACTAGATTGCCAGGGAAGTCCCTCATTTTTGTTTCTTGATCTGGGCTCAGGTTATGCTGGTGTGTTCATTTTTTAATTTTTTTTAATTTCTTTTTTTGGCCGCGCTGCACAGCTTGTGGGATCTTAGTTCCCGGACCAGGGATTGAACCCGAGCCCAGGCAGTGAAAGCGCCGAGTCCTAACCACTGGACCACCAAGGAATTCCCTATGCTGGTGTGTTCATTTTGTGACAATGCATTGAACCGTACACTTAGGATTTGTGTGCTTTTGTGTGTGTTTATTATACTTCAAGAAAAGGTTAAAAAGATAAATTGCACAGATCGATACATTACTATGGATTATAGTAAATGCTTTGAAACAAAACTCCAGGGTTATTGCAGACACTGGGTTTCTTCCCATGTTCCCTGGTTTTACATGCTCCTGGGGGTTTAAAACAAAACTGTGAACTTTGCCTTTAAGTTTGGGGGAGGAAAATTCTGTGTAAATAATTCAACTTCGGGGCTTCCCTGGTGGCGCAGTGGTTAAGAATCCGCCTGCCAATGCCGGGTACACGGGTTCGAGCCCTGGTCCGGAAAGATCCTACACGCCGCGGAGCAACTAAGCCCACGCGCCACAACTACTGAGCCTGCGCTCTAGAGTCCGCGATCCACAACTACTGAGCTCGCGTGCCACAACTACTGAAGCCCGTGGGCCTAGAGCCAGCCCGTGCTCTGCAACAAGAGAAGCCACCGCAATGAGAAGCCCGCGCACCCCAACGAAGAGTAGCCCCCGCTTGCGGCAACTAGAGAAAGCCTGCGCACAGCAATGAAGACCCAGTGCAGCCAAAAATCAATAAATAAAATAAATTTATATAAAAAAAATAATTCAACTTCATTTATTCAACATGTGCTATCTGATCTATTAAATTCCTGCCTCACTTCTGGGAGTCCATCTGCAAAAAGGAGATTTGCTTGTTGCTTTTTTTTTTTTTTTTTAAGTAAATGTTTTACATATATTCATAATAATTGTAACAAAAACAACAACTCACATTTACTGAACACTTTGTTTTAGACACCTAACAGATACTATTTCATTTCACTCTCACTACAGTCCTATGAGGAAGTTTTTATTGTATCCCAATTTACAGAAAAGAAAGTCGAGGCTCAGAGAAGTAAAGGAACTTGCCCAAGTCCACACAGCTGGCTTTTACAACATTGCCCTATAATGCTGCCGTTAGCTGTAGAGTGAAAAACCCTGATTCCTGGAAACATCCACACACCATCCCCCTCCTCTTTATGCTCCAGTTTTACTAAACGATTGCTGCTCTGACCTACCATGGTGTTTCATGCCACCTTTGCACACGCTCTTCTCTCTATCTGAAGTGTTCTTTCCACTTCTTTGCCTGGCAAACTCTTATTCATCCTTCAAGACCCTGCTCGGGTTACAAACATTCATTCTCTTTGAGCCAATCATTCTGCTTTCAGTCAAATCTGTCCTAAGGTATATCCTTCCCTCCTCTGTGCCTTGTAGAAGCACTATCATTGAACCCACCACTTGCTAGTGTGGGTATTTGTGTAAATGTCTGTCTCCAACCCAACTGGGAGCTCTCTGTGGCCTCCTTTTCTATCCCAGCACGGGGCCTGGCACCAATAAGTGATCAGAAAATGCTGAGCTGAACCAACTGCAGCGAGGCTAAGAAGATTATCACCCCTAATGACGCAGCAATGTGAAAAATGCTCCTGACCAGACAATACAAGTATGTGGCAAAATGGTTAGGGACACCCGCTCTGGAGCCAGACTGTCTGGGTTCAAATCCCAGCTCCACTCCTTACTAGCTGTGTGCCCTGCTGTGCCTAAGACTCCTTGTCTTTATTACAAAACAGGCACAACCTTGTATGAGGATTAAATGATTAATGCAGGCAAAGTGCTAAGAGTGTACCTGGCACATAGGAAGTGCTCCATAAAGATGAGGTATTAATGTTAGTGAGGGGCAGACGATGAGAGGTTGACTCCTCACCGTTTATATTGGTAGTGGTGTCACCTACCGAGCTATGCTCCGGAAAATATGTAATCCTCACAGCAAACTCTGAAATGGTGGCTATTATTATCCCCCTTTCCAGATGAGGGGGCTGAGGCTCACGTGCCTCTTGCAGATGAACAGTGGCATCTGTCTGACTCCGCCGCTTTCTCCCCGCTGTCACTATCCCTAAGTCCTACTTCCAGATCAGGCGTGGGAATGGGGGCTGGGGGGAGTTTTCTATTTCCGTTACCACTGTTCCCAGGGAGGCTGCAGGTAACAGCCTCAAGGGCAGTACCTGGCCAGGTGCTGGTGGGGTGGCCTGGCCCGCCGCCCCGGGATGGGCTGCTTAGCCTCCTCGGTTTCCCCAGGAGGGGTTGGGCAAAGAGGGGACCAGCCATCTGGGTTGGGGGTTGGGGAGGAAGGGGGACACACTGCTTGCCTTCTCCAGGCTTTCTCTCCCAGTTGCCTTTCAGGGAAGCCAGCCCAGCACAGAGGTGCTGTCTCAGGGCCCCCGGATGTAGCCCCCACTGTGAAACTCCAGGAGACGTCATCGCAGAGGGGACTACAAGTGACCTGGTGGCCCCCTGCCACCACCCTGTGCGAGTCCTTCCTGGGTCCCTTCCCCTCACACCCTCACAACAAACCTGGCCTCCCCAGCCGGTGCCCAGACTCATGGCCCTCATTCATTCACTCACTCATTTGTTCAACAAGTGTTTACCTAATGCCAGGACCACATGTGAGGTTTTGTGTTAAGTGCTGAGGATACAGCAGGAATCAAGACAGTTATCTGGACCTTCACAGGCTGGCGAATAGGGTGGAAAGATGGATATTAAGCAGACCCAGTGGAGGCTGGTTTGATATAACTCCAGTTAACCCACGGGAAGATTAGCCGTCGCTCTCCATTCTCTCAGTAAAACTCAGAGCCTGGAGCTCAGGAGGCACTGAGTATTCAAGGCTAGTGGGTCTCTCTGCAATCTGCCCCACATGTCTATTTTTTGTCTAGAGTTTTTTGGTACCTGCCCACTACCAATCCCCACTGGGTCAGAGGCAAATTTGCATTTACTGAGTAAATACAAAGAGTTAAACACTAACACACAGGATGAGTGCTTGGCAGGAGAAGCATTGCATGTGTGTAACATGGGGATCTGACCCTGTTTTAGCAATGTGGGAGGGCTTCCCAGAGGAGGTGACTTTTAAGCTGAGTTGGGAAGTGTGACTAGGAGTCGGCCCAGGGATGTGGGGGACAAGAAGCCTTTCTGGCCCCTCACCAATCCCAGCTTGCTCAGCCACAGTCAGACAACTCATGCCCCAGGGCTGTCACCAAGGTGTGAAAACAGACTCTCAGACACTCTCCCTCCCTGCCACATATACATTCACATGCACAACGGCAAGATCCCCCAGCAGCTTTGCTCCCCGCTCCTAGCCTGATGTCTGGGTAGCCCATCTGCTTTCCATCAATCCCTTTCTCCTGGAGTCACATTTCCTGTTTTCAGATTCCAGCTAAAATACTCACTTGCGTGTAACCTTGGGCACGTTACTCCAATCCCCTGATACTGCTCCTCAGCTGTAAATGAAGGTAATAATCCTTCCTGCCTCTCAGGGTCATTGAGAGGGTTAAGGGTGATATCCCCGAAAAGCACCTACCTCGTGCAGGTCCCTTAATAGTGTTAGCTCAGCCTAGGGTCCTTGCTGTCATCACCGCTGACCTTGGCCTTGCTCTGGCCCCACGCTTCTGCCTCCTGCAATGCCCCTGCCGCTGCCTCTCCTCCTAGCTCGCTGCTCCCCGACCACCACTTCTACTGAGCTTCCCTTCTTTTTCTCCCTTTCCTACTTCCTGAAGCTGAGACCCAGAATACCTGAGGGGCTGCGGAAGGAGAAAGGGCAGCCACTTCTCAAAGAGAAATGCCGCCTGGCTTAGATTCCCAAGCAGGGAGGGGGAGGGACTTCTGCCCAGACAGAGAACCTAGAAAACCCCGTGCGGATCCTGAGGTAGCCTCTGCAAGACATAATCCCGCAGAGACAAAGCTGGGTCGATCAGGTCACTACTTGACCTGTTTTCCATCTGTGAACCAGAAAGAGAGGGGATTGACCTAGATGCCCCTAGATGCCCTCAGGGGACACGCTGGGGGCTAAATCCACACCGGGGGCAGGTGGAATGTGGAGTGCATCTCACTGACATGCATTTGAATCCTGGGTCTTCCTTTACTTCTCTGAGTCATCTTGGAGAAGTCACTTCTCCTGTCTGAGCCCTGGTCTCCTTATTGGTAAATTGAAGCCAGACAACAATCCCTGCCCACTAGCCCCCCAGGGCTGTAGGGAGGAAACCGCTTTGAGAAGAGGGGCAGAAAAAGAGAACTGTGTTAGGAATGAGCGCCTTCCCCTTGCGACCTAGCTCCACACCTTAGCCAGCAGATGGAGCCATCGCAGCACCAGTGTCTCGGCCCCTCGCCTCCCTACACTGGGCTCCCAGGTCCCATCTGCACTGCTTGCCTCTGCTTGGATGGGGATGTTTGCTGTATGCGACAAAACTTGGTCTAGAATGTTCATTGGGAGCCAAACTTTGGAGCTGACAGAGCTGGACTGGACTGATTCTAGTCCTTTAATAAAGGCAATGTGACTTTGGGTAACTGGCTTAACTTCTCTGAACCTCAGTTTCCCCATCTGTAAGATGAGGATGGCATCTTTCCTTCTGGGGTTGTCTGGAGGATTGATTCCATCTAGGATGAAAGGCTCGTGTTGCAGCACCTGCAGGGGGTCAGTGCTCAGTGATGTGACTAGTACAGCTAGCTTCAGAGAGAGGCACCAACTCCTGTTCCCTCCCAAGTTGCCCGAATTCAGCCACACCGCGTTACCCACGTCCAGTCACGTCACCAGGCTTTCACTCCTGCCCTCTGTGGGGAGTGTTCTCCGCATCTGTGTTTCGTGACTTCCTAGAAAATTCAAGACTCAGTTTTTTCCTAATTGCATGTTTAAATCTTATGAGCTATAATTTTTACGTTATAAATTTACTCATTTTAAGTGTATAGTTCAATAATTTTCAGGAAGTTTTTTTTTTTTCCCAAAAAACTTTGATTTTGTTATTAAACCTTGTAGTACAAACCTGAAAAGCAAACAAAAAACTGGCAATAAGCAACATGAAGTCTTCCCTTTGGGGGGGGTTGTGCAGGGCAGCGCTCAAGATTTGATTTTTAAAATCATGTATCTCAAATTCGACCTCTCTCCCGAGTCCCGGACCCTCTCTCCAGAGTCCCCCGGACATTGCCACATGGCTACCCCCCGGCCCCTGTAACGCAGCACCCCCCAACCAAACTCATCATTGCCTCCCCTTCCCTTCCTCTCTTCCAGTGTTTCCCACTTCCCTTCTTGGCTTCTCCAGGCCAGCAATCCCATCTTTTTTCTCTGTGCTCTCTGTGCATTGCTCAGGACCTGGCACTTAGTAGGTGCTCAATAAAAGTTTGCTCTCTGCATGAATAAAATAATCAGCACCACCCAGTTACTCAAGTTTGTTTGCTCTCCCCTCACATCCCACCTGCCAGCCACCCTGTTGAATGGAACCTGGAACTGTCTGGCTGGGGTCCACCCCTGCCGGAGCCCTGCAGCTGCAGCCTCGCCCTCCCACCCTCCCCTCCACTGTTGCAGTGGTCTCTCCCCTGCCTGTCTCCCCACCCCCTCCGGCTTTTCTCTGCCTGTCTGGTTCTACAGTGACTTCTCAAAAAAGCACATCTGATCTCATCATCCTCACCCTAAGAACGTGCTACCTATTCTGCTACAATAAAGTCCAGATCCCCCAGCCCCACACATGCAGCCCTTCAGGGTTTGGTCCCAGCCCATCTCTCCAGCCTCGGCCTCATCCCTCTCGCTTCTCCAACTCTTCCAGCTCTAGTCACCCCAAACTACATGAGCAGTTTGACCCCATGGCCCAAAGGCAGGTCTGGGGTCAGCCTGGTTGGAGTTCATGCCCCAGTGGCAGAGCCTCTTCCAGCCTCAGTGTCCTCATCTGTAAAATGGGAATGATAATAACACCGACCTTGTAGGGTTGTTGTGGGGATTAAATGAGGTGGTGAAGGTAAAGCATTTGGAATAGGGCCTGGCCAAACGGCCAGTACTCAATTAATGTTAGTTTCATTTCACCCCCAGATCCCCAAGCACACACAAGTTTTGCTCCATGGGTTCATCTGTGGAGACTGTCCTTCCCCTGTCTCTCCACCAGGGGTGCTGCAACCCATTCCACAGCCCAGGGAGACCCGCTCCACCTGGGAGGCCTGCCCCAGGCCCCTCAAGTCCGCTTTAATCAGAACTTTCTTGCTCACAGAGCTTCTCACACTAGGATCCCTCTTGCCACCTCCCCCAGGGTGAATCCAACACCAAGTTATTTACCTCCCATACAGCTCTCACATCTCTCCCCTGGTCCACATCCCCAATGCCACCTCCCTTACACCAGCCACCCTTGTGCCCACCCTGCCCCTTCAGTGTTCTTCCACGAATGGACGGCTACCCTCACTGCCCCTCCCCTCAAACCCTTCACTGGCTCCCAAGCATGGTCCACCAGACCCTGTGGGCTCTGCTCTGTCCCCAGCCACATAATATAGCCCATCTCTTCTGCACACTGGGTTCCAGCCGCACTGGCCTCAGGAACGCTCTTCCCCCTCCCACCTCGGGCCTTTGCACACACTGTTTCTTCCACCTGGAACCTCTTTCCACACCCCTTCACCTCCTATTAAACTCCTTCAGGTCCTCAGAGACACCTCTGACCCTCCCACCGCCACTGAATCAAGATCGCCCACGATACGCCTTCATAGCACTCTGTGCTTCCTCCTCTTAACCCGTATCACAGTTCGTAATTGTATATTTGGGTGGCTATTTGATGAATATCTGCCTCCCTCACTTCCTTTGAAAGCTTCCTGAGAGCGGAGGCTGCCTTGTTCCATTGCGTCCCCAGTGGCCTGGCATATACCAGTGGAACGGCCGAATGGAGTTCATCTGTCTCCTCATGTCCCCTCTGCCCTCTTGTCAGGTTTCCAAGGGAAGGGCCATAATCCAGGTCCGTATTTCCAGACAGAACCCCTACCCCACCTTGGCTTGGAACACCATAGGGGATCAGTAAATGTCCCATGGATGAACATCTTTTTCTGGCCTTCCTAAGGTTGATATTTCAACTATGCTTAAAGAAACTATGGTGTGTTGTGATCAAATATTAACAATAATAATACCTACAGTGGGCATTGAATTGGCTGTCACTGCCCACTTATTCCCCAGGAGAGAATGTTCTTTGACCATAAACATCTCCGCAGACCTTTGCAATTCACTTTCCCAGCCCTGATCAACCCCGTGGGATCAGCAGGGCAGTGTCACTATTTTCCCACTTTTACACAAGAAAAAAATGGAGGTTTAGGAAGATGAAATGGCCTGCCCAGAGGAGGCTGAGCTGGGGCCCGAATTCAGGCCTTCAGTGTCCATGCCCTGTGACTCTCCACTCCATGCCTCCCAAGCCTGACTTTAATCTCCATGTGGGCAGATTCCACATGCCATGGCCCCTCTATACCTGGGGCCTAGTGCAGGGCCTGGGCAGCAGGGAGAAGGTGTGCAATGGCTGTTGAATGAATGCATGAGTGAATGAGTTCCTCCTTAGGTGCAGAGGCTGGATCTCAGGACACACTTCCCCACTTCCAGGAGCCACTCAGAGATGCTTTCTGTCATCGGGGCTCCATATCAGAGCCCAGAGGTGGGGAAGAAAAAGGGCCCAGGCAAGAGGAAGAAGAGTCATGTACAGAAGCAGCTCCTGAGCACAGCACTTTACAGTCTGTAAAGCCCTCACACTCACTGCCTCTTGCTGAGATCTCAAGGGAGCTCTGCAAGCAGCATGGCAGAGCAAATGAACAAACAAAACAAACAAGAAAGAAAAGCTCTTTTTCCTCTTTGCAAAGCCTATGTGTGTTCCTTGTAAACACTTCAGAACTGTGCTGCCCGATGCAACAGACACTACACGTGGTCATTTAGATTTAAATTAATTACAATTAAATAAAATTTAAAATTCAATTCTTCAGTCTCACTAGCCACATTTCAAGGGTCAGTAGCTACACGTGGCTAGTGGCTACCATATTGGACAGTGCAAATATAAAACATTTCCATCACCACAGAAAGTTCTATTGGACAAAACTGACTTATGACATACAAATAAGCAAAAGGAAGGGGGAAAAAACAACCTGTAATTCCATTTCCCAAAGAAAACTACTGCTAACATTTTGGAGTGGATATTTCCAGTTTTCTCTATGGGTGGGCATTATATATATATTGTTTTTTTTGAAAATGAGTTAATACTGTACAGACTATTTTATGGCCTGTTTTTCTGCTTATCAAAGTACTATAAATATCTTTTCTATTACACCTTTTTAAACAGTAGCACAGTATTTATATGACTCCCATGATTTATTTACCCAATTCTCTATTTGCAAGTATTGGTATTGTCTTCCTTTTTCTTTTTAAACTATCAGGGCAGCTATTATTTATTTCTTTTAATAAAAATTTTTTTTTGTATGACAAGAGCTATTATTGATTGATTGATTGATTGGCCGCACCGAGCGGCTTGCAGGATCTTAGTTCCCCGACCTGGGATTGAACTCAGGCCACGTCAGTGAAAGCGCTGAGTCCTAACCACTGGACCACCAGGGAACTCCCAAACTATCTTTTATTTTGAAATCACTTCATTATTTTTGTAAAAGTAGTAGATGCTTATTATAGAAAATTCAATGAAATACATAAATTACAAAGAAGAAAAAAAAATCTCCCCAAATCATTCTACTCCAAAATAACTACATTTTCTTTCAACTTTTTCTTGTAAGATTTTTTCAAACACGCAGAAAGTTTGAAAAAGTAACACAATAAACACCCACACATGCACCACCCCAATTCGATAACTGAAACCACCCCATTTCAACATGTGGGAGCTGTCCCTCTAGACATCCTCCTGGAACTAAACACATACAAATGTGTGTATATAAGAATAACATACATGTTGTTTTGCAATCTGTTTTTTTTTAAATAAATTTATTTATTTATTTATTATTTATTTTTTGGCTGCATTGGGTCTCTGTTGCTGTGCGCAGCTTGCTCCAGTTGCGGCGAGCGGGGGCCACTCTTCGCTGCAGTGCGCAGGCCTCTCATTGTAGTGGTTTCTCCTGCTGCAGGGCTCGGGCTCTAGGCACGCAGGCTTCAGTAGCTGTGGCTTGTGGGCTCTAGAGCACAGGCTCAGTAGCCATGGTGCACGGGCCTAGCTGCTCCGCGGCATGTGGGATCTTCCCGGACCAGGGCTCAAACCCATGTCCCCTGCACTGGCAGGCGGATTCCCAACCACTGCGCCACCAGGGAAGCCCTGCAATCTGTTTTTAAAAAATTTTTTACTTTTAATAATATATTGCAAATATCGTCTCAAGTTTCACGAAATATTCCTCCACAACCTCATGTTTATGGCCACTTAGTATCCATTGTATGGATCTATCATAACTTTCATAACCAGCCCCTATGGTTTGGACATTGGTGTTTCCAACTTTTCACTATGATGGAAAAAAAAAAGTTCAGTGAACTTCCCTGTGTCTTTTTGTCTTTGGGTGATAATTTCCTGAGGGTAAATTCCTAGACTGGAGATTCAGGAGCAAAAGGACCTGCCTTCCACAAGGTCCTGCCGATTTATATTTCCACCTGTGATGTTACCCACATCCTCACCAATATTTTTACTCTTAGGGCAATTGTGTGTTTACATTATACGATTTTCATCTCTGCCTCTCTCTCCAGAGATGATCTTATTTTGAGCTCTCCTTTCTGTTTTGTTTGTTTGTTTTTTGTGGGTTGTTTTTTTTTTTCCCCACTCCGCACCTTGCAGGATCTTTTACTTCCCCGACCAGGGATGGAACCTGGGCCCACAGCAGTGAAAGAACCAAGTCTTAACCACTGGACTACCAGGGAATTCCTGGACTGTTTTTGAATTTCAGACCCTGGCACAATAGTCAGCACGTGACAGATGCTCAACAAATTCATGTTGAATATATGGTTTCTGCATCTCACCGAAGGAACCTAGGGAGGGCCATGACACAGAGAACACGGTGGAAATTCATCTTACTGGAAGTTGGGTTTTTAAGTTGGCACATAAATAAAATACCCCACAAAATGTTTGTTGAATGAGCAAATGCTTGAAAATCCTTTAGGAAAATGCCCAGTGGATACTAAAAAATAGCTTCTGAGTTATTCACACACTTTCATTCATTTAACATATATTTATTCAGCAGCCACTAGGAGCCAGGCACTGTTCTGGATAATACAGCAGAGGATGAAACAAAGTCTTTGCTTTTGTGGAGCTGACATTCTAGGGGTCAGACATACAATAAACAAATAAACAAGAAAGTGCTTAGTATGTCCGCTCAATAATGACGAGTGCTATGAAGAAAAGTCAAGCAGGAGAGGGGGCTTGAAAGTGGCAGAGGTGAGTGGGGGAGGACAGGGAGCTATTTTATGTAAGGTGGCCAGGGAAGGCCTCTTTATTGATGAGCAGAAGTGAGCCCTGTGGATGGATAAATGGGCCAGAGGGAAGGGAACAGCAAGTGCAAAGGCCCTGAGGTGCAGTTGTGCCTGGCTGCTCAAAGAACAGCAGGGATGCCAGGGTAGCTGAAGTGAGGGAGCAGAAAGCCAGAGGAGGTAAGGTGAAGAGGTGTGCACAGCTCAAGTAGGACCTTCTAGGTCTCGGTAAGGTGTTAAGATTTTCTTCAAGTGAGAAGGGAGCCACTGGAATGAAGTGATTTGACTCATGTTTTAAAAGATGATGCTGGCTATGATATGGAAAATGGAACATGGGGGGAGGGGCAAGGAAGGAAGCAGAGCCCCACTGGGAGGCTTTTACACAAAACCAGGCAGGAAAAAACAGTGCCTTGGACACAGGTAGTAGCTGTGGAGAGGGTCAGATTCTGGACATCTTTTTTTTTTTTTCCTTTGGCCACGCCACGTGGCTTTCAGCATCTTAGTTCCCCAACCAGGGATTAAACCTGGGCCCTGGCAGTGAAAGCACTGAGTCCTAACCACTGGACCACCAGGGAATTCCCTCTGGACATCTTTTGAAGGTAGGGCCGGGGTATTTGTGCTGAGTCAGATGTAGGTGTGAGAGAGAGAAGTCAAGGATGACCCTCATTGTGGCCTGAGCAACGGGAAGGATGGAGTTGCTACTTGCTGAGACGAGAAGACCAACAGAGGGTCAGGTTTGAGGGTAAAAGTGAAGAGTTCCATTGTGCACATATGGAGTTTGAGTTTCTTGCTGAATATCTGAGTAGAGATATATGATTCTGGAGTTGAGTGGGAAGGTCTGGGCTGGAGAAACAAATCTATAGTCATTAGTATTTAAGAATGTATTTAAAGTCTCAGGAAGGATGAGGGCACCTGGAGAGTGAGCCAGAGGAGAGGAGAGGTCCAAGGGAACTCCAGCATGTGGATGTCGGGAAGATGAGGGAGAAGGAGACTGGAAAGGAATCCTCTGAGTTGGGAGGGGAACCAAGAGAGTGGGATCCAGGAGGATCCAGGAAGGATGTGTACAAGGAGGAGGGCTCGATCACCTGGTCAGATACTGCTGAGGAGGACACTGAAAACTGACCATTGCATTGGGCAGCAGGAGGTCATTGATAACCTTGACAAGAGCAGTTTCCATGGAGTGGTGGGGGTGAAAGCCCAACTAGAGTGAGTTCAAGAGAGAAAAGGAAAAGAGCAATACAGAGTGTCAATCTGGAAAACTCTTGGAGAAGTTTTACCGTAAAGGGAAGCAAAGAAAAGTGTGTGTGTATTTGCAGGTGCGTATGTATGCTTCAGACCAGGAGAATTGCAGCATAGTTGTGTGTTGATGGGAATAACCAGTAGAAGGGGAGGAAACCCGACGCTGCAGGAGAAACAGGAGGAATTGCTGGATGTGTCCCGGCGTCAGCAAGAGGGACAGTGCAGAGCCCAAGTGGAGGGTGTAGTCTTAGAAGTACACTCGAGGCATCCGTGCAACGGGGCAGAGGCAGAGAAAGGACACAGAGGACAGCAGGTGAGCGGAAGGTGAGGCAGGAGTCTGGGGAAGCCTCCTTCTGATTGCTTCTGTTTTTCCAGTGAAACAGGAAACAGGGTCATCCATCAGCTGACGGCGAATATGGGGGGTTCATTCTTCTGTGTTGTTACAGATAGCTGTGGCTTCCGCTGACCACCAGATGAAAAGGTTGGCTTGTATTTAGGGCCACACAGTATAAAAACCCTTTGAATGCCAGGATCACCCTGGGCATGGTGAGAGCTCACACTTTGCTGGATGTGGGGCAACTAGGACCAACTGGGGGACCAGGGCAGGTCACACTAGGTCATGTCCCCATGAAGGTGTGAGTGCTCATGGGATGGGATGGGAGTGTGACTCCGTAGCTGTGATTCCTGCACACTGCACTCTCTCTTCTCTCCTTCTACGTGTGTGTTTAAATGTAAGTTAAAGGCACTGTGGTGAGGACTCCGGCATAA
The DNA here is from genome assembly GCF_009873245.2 of Balaenoptera musculus. NCBI lineage: Eukaryota > Metazoa > Chordata > Mammalia > Artiodactyla > Balaenopteridae > Balaenoptera > Balaenoptera musculus. The sequence goes on along the minus strand of NC_045785.1, from coordinate 18,367,870 downwards.
TGGCACAGCCGGAATCTCAGGCCTCCTGACTCCAGGCCAGTTTTCTCTCTGCTAAGCTGCTCCATCTCTCATCACATCAGTAGGGAACAGCAAAATTGCAGGGAGAGTGACCAGGCTGAAAGGAGGAAGAGAGGGTCTAAATCAGGGAATCCTGGGACATCAGGGCAGGGTGGGTCCCCGCACACCATCTGGTCCAGCACCCTTATTTTACAGCACCTTGATTTTATCTTATTTCTCAGCTCAGGCTGGAGAGGTTCAGTGACTCACCCCAGATCGTGCAGCAGGATCCCCACCACCCCCATCACTGCTCTCATCATCATCATCGCCATCAGCACCATTATCATCTTCATGGCAGCTAGCCTGCATCGATCAATCCCTGTGGCCAAGCTGCATCTCGCTTCATCCTCACAGCCTCTCTGAGGTGACCACTCTCATCCTTTCCATTTCACAGGTGGGGAAACATCACAGAGCAGGTAAGGAGCAAGCTGGGAGACCTTGCTCTCAACCACTCTAAAAATCTTGACCGGAGATCCCACATGGGGCCCAATAACCCTCAGATACAAGGCAGAAGGGGGCTCCCCTTGAAACCTGAAAGCAGTAAATTTAAGACCAATAAAGGGAAGTTTTGCTTTGCACAGAGGGGGTAGTGGCTAAAAATACTAGTGGCTACAAGAACTATTTAGATGAATTCATAGATAGTTGATCTTCACGCAGCAGTCAGAGTCATCTTTTAAAAACATAAACAACACTTTACTTTCCAAAACCTCCCACTGCACTTGTAGTAAAATTTGGACTCTTCACGCTGGTGGTTTCCCCACCCTCCTCTCCTGCCCCTCACCTCCTTGCTCACTTGGCTCCAACCATGCTGCTCTCCTGGCAGTCTTTAGGACATGCCCTGCTCTTCCTGTCTTGGAGACTTTGCATGTACCCTTCCCTCCGCTGGGCTACTCTCCTCTCTGCTCTTTGCCTGGGTGGCTCTTTCTCACCCTCCACACCTCAGCCTAAATGTCATCTCTTTCAGGGGGCTTTCCCTGCATGACCACACAGCTGAGTCAGTGCCTGGTCACTCTGTCTTGTCACCCATGCTTTTCTTCCTTGCCCTTATTATAAGCCATAATAATTAATTGATTGATTGATTGATTGACTGATTGATTAATTAATCAGCTTGTTTTGTGTCTGTCTCCTTCTGCTGGACAGTGAGCTCCATGAGGTCAGTGTCCTTGACTGTCTTTTCATCCCCACGTCCCCAGAACAGTTACCCTGCCAGCTTAGTGCCTAGCATGTGCTAACTATTCATTCAGCACTGACTGTGCTGGATATAGTCCTAAACCCTTTTGTATGAATTTACCCATTCAGTCCCCACACATCGACCCTGGAAAAGAGGTACTGTTAGTATCATCCTTATTTTATAGTTAAGGAAACTAAGGTACAGATTGGTTAGAAATTTACCCAAGGTTATAGCTAGTGAGTGGTAGAGAAGAGATAACAATTCAGGCAGGGGGGCTCCAGAGTCTACACTCTTAACCACAACTCTCTCCTCCTTCTCCAATATTTATTGAGAAGGTCATCAGTAGACAGTTGAAGAGTGAATGAATGAATGAATGAATGAGAAGCAAAGGGATTGGTACAAAGGGTCCTGGAATCAGATGGGTGTGGGATTGGGACCCAGCTCTGTCCTCTCTGAACTTGGGTCTCAGATTCTAACTCTATTAAGGAACAAAACCAGGGGCTTCCCTGGTGGCGCAGTGGTTAAGAATCCGCCTGCCAATTCAGGGGACATGGGTTCGAGCCCTGCTCTGGGAAGATCCCACGTGCCACGGAGCAACTAAGCCCGTGCGCCACAACTACTGAGTCCACATGCCACAACTACTGAAGCCCGTGCACCTAGAGCCCGTGCTCCACAACAAGAGAAGCCACCACAATGAGAAGCCTGCGCACCACAACAAAGAGTAGCCCCCGCTCGCTGCAACTAGAGAAAGCCCATGTGCAGCAACGAAGATCCAACGTAGCCAAAAATAAATAAATTAATTAATTAATTAAAAAAGAAAAGAAAAAGGAACAAAACCAAGAAACTCCCTGAGAATGCCTCAAAGCAATAAGAAAAAACAACTAAACAACCTAATAGAAAAGTGGGCAAAAGGCTTGAACATGCAGTTCACTGAAAAAGAAACCAGGATGGAAAATAAACAAATGAAAAGATGCTACATCTTATTAGGGAAATGCAAATGATGACTGACATATTGGGCACCGTGAAGATGTCTGGTGTTGGCAAGGACCTGCTAGTAAGTGTTGGTGAAGACGTGGAACCCCTGGAACTCTCATCCACTGTGGCAGCGGGAGGGGAGAGTGTTCATGGGTATAAGCACTTTGGAAAACAACTTGGCACCACTTGTAAAGTTAAACATGGACATACCTGGATGACCCACAATTTCAATCTCAGATATGTAGCTTAGAGAAACTCCCACATGTGTGCACCAAGAGACAGGTAAAAGAATGATCACGGCAGCCTTAGTAGTTATAGCAAAAAACTAGGAACAACCTACATGGTCATTGATTGGAGAATGGATAAAGAAGCTGGGGTCTAATTTAGATGATGGAGTACATGACTGCTGAGAAAATGAATGAATGTCAGCTAAAATGCAAAATCATGTATGTATTTTAGAAACCTAGTGATGTGTGAAAAAAACCAAGCCAAAGAGGAATATCTATGCATCATATTATTTATATAAAAGTCAAAAAGCCAACAAAACAATATGTTGTGTAGGATCCATTCCCATAGGGTGACAGTATTTTTTTTTCCAAAGCAAGTGAATGGTGATCACAAAATTCAGGATTGTGTTGAACTCTGGAGAAAGGCAAGGAAGAGAATTGGGGAAGCACGTAGCTGGCTTCAACGGTGCTGGTAAAATTCTAGTGCCCAAGTTGGGGCAGTAGGTTCATAGTTGTTTGTCTTCATAAACCAGACGTTCATCACACATTTTTTTGTGTTCACCAAATATTACATAATAAAGGCTTTTTAACTTCTGCAGTTTTCAGGGCTGTTGTAAGAATCAAATCGGAATGTGGATAGAGTGGTTTCATTCATTCAACAAGCATCCACCATATACCAGTCATCCTCTTAGAAGACACAAAAAATGAGAACATGACCCAGTTGGGAGGAAGTAGCTCAAGATCAGAGCAGTGCAGAGCACCAGCTTTGGTGGTAGGGAGACTTGGGTGCAAATCCCAACTTTGCTATTTACTAGCTGTGTGACCTTGGGTAACATACCCAGCCTCCCTCCTCCTCAGTTTTCTCATCAATGTCAGGAATAACAGTCATGGGATGCTATAAGGCTTAGATAAAGCTTTAAAGATAACTGGCTCGCCATGATAAAAGCATTTAGTAAGAGCTCAGTCAGTGTTGCTGTTTGTGCAACGTGCTGAGGAGGTGGGGTGGAGAGGAGGGCGTCAGTCTGCCCACGTGAGCGCTGAATGGGAGGAGAAGGAGTTTGGATTGAACACTTAAGGCTCAGAGGGATCACTGAAGTTTTGAGGCAAGGCAGGGACAAGATTTGTGTCTCAAAAAGATCCCCCTGGCTAAAGCGAGGGGTAAGACCTGAGCCAGGAAGCCTGTTTAAGAGGCTGTTAAAATAATCCAGGTGAGAGATTATAGAGTCCTGAACTAGGGGGTGTGGCGTGCACAGGGACAGGAGGGCTGGAAAGAAAGGGATGGATTCTAGAGCTATTGGGGAGATAAAATGGATTGGACTGAAGACTGTATTTGGGGGCAAAGGAGCAGAAATCACATGCAACAATATCTAGGTGTGATGCCCTGAGACAGGGAGCCGAGAAGGAGAAGCAGGTTGGAGGGGAGAGCAGGAGGATGAGTTCAGAGTTGGTTTAGTTGAGTTGGGGTGCTTGGGAGTCACTAAGTGGAGATGTCTAGGAGGTGCTGTATTTACACACTGGGAGCTCAGGGCAGAGGTCAGCTTGGGGAAGGTAACTAGGAGTGGGTGAGGTTGTCTATCTAGAAAGGTAATGGAGGGCGTGCAGCAGGCTGAGTTGCCCACAATCCCAGGGGCAGGAGGAGGAGGAGCTGCTAAGGAGGGAGGAGGAAATAGGACTGTGAGGTCTCCTTGAAGCTGAGGGAGGTTCTCACCTTGAAGGAGGAGGGGGTGGCCTGCCCCAGAGTCACAGAGAGACTGAGAAGAGGCCACCAGATCTGGCCATAACGAGTTGTCAATGCCCTGGGCAGGAACATTTCGTCGCATTGTGGGGACTGAACTTGGAGAAGCTTTTCTCAATGTTCCCAGAGTGAATTATGGCCCCTTTAATGCTCCCCCTACAGCTCCTGTCTATCCTGCTCACCCCTTAGGTCTCACTCATCATATTTGTTCAATGTCTATTCCTGGTTGGTTGTAAACTCAGGAGCAACCACCAGGAATTGTGCTAAACATGCTATTTCATTTGAGCCTCGTTTCAGTTTCAAGAAATCTGTATTATTTTCATCCCCACTTAGCAAACTGAGGCTCACCTGAAGGTCCTGAGAGTGGGGTGGACTTATTTGGCTAAGATCGGGGCCAGGTTCCATCCCTAACTTATGGGTGGCAGACAGGAAAATAAACTCATAGCATCTGAACCTCCAATACCTGAACTCGGTGGTTCTCAAACTTTAGCCTGCATGCAAAACACCAGAGACTGGTGTGAATTCGCAGATTCTTAGGCCCCAAACTGCAGAGATTCTGATTCAGCAGGTGCGAAGCAGTGTCTGGGGACCTATTTTATTAACCAGCACCCCAGGTGATTCCCATGCAGGTGATGGAGGGCCACCCTTGAGGAAACATTAACCCAATGGTATGCTGCACACATGGTCCAATTTCAGGCAGCAGAGTGATCCTGGACCCCGAAGCTACTGGTTTCTGGCAATCGGTTAGGGCTCTGGGCTGCAGCTGGGAGCGAGCTGGGGCTGGGGGAGGCAGAGGGTGGTAATAAAGAAACAACAGGAAGCTCAGCTTTTATTAGCCCTGGGTAGTCGCAGCTGCAGGTGAGTAATCTGATTTCTGCGGCGTCCTGTTTTCTCTGCTGCCTGGCGGTTCCTCGACACCCACTCACCTGCCACCAGCCACGGGAGAAAGGGCTGGTGGGAGGGAGGATGGGCGTGGGGCTCCGCCTGCTTGCGTCCCTCGCCCGCGCCCACACGGGCGCACCCGCTGCGCCGTGCCCACCGGCCACGCACCTGGCGCGCGTGCTGTGGGGCGGCGGTGGGGGGGGGCGGGGACACCCACTCGCGGCCCTGCCGCCCCCCCAACCCCGGTTGCGCCCCCTGACTCCGGGCGCGGTCCCCCGTCAGAAGGCCTGGTGCTGTCTCCCAGCTCCGCCGCTGACTGCTGAGCCTCAGTTGCCACCTCTGTAAAATGGGAGAATGCCCACCTCCCAGTGTCAGGCTGGTGAGATGGGGAAGAGAGGTGAACGTTATAAACTCTAAAGCGCTGTACAATGCGGAGGCGTCAGGAAGAACCTAAGAGAGGCAAATCTAACTGCTCTGGGCCTCAGTGTCCTCATTTGTGAAATAGGTATGATTAACCCTTCTTCATGAGCAGATAATGCTCACGAAGTGCCTAGACCACGGTACACAGTGAGGGCAGCAGCTATCGTTGGGGTCAGCATCTCTTACTGCCCAATCCAGAGGCAGGCATTCCCTCCTCTCACTCAGGTACTCTGGGCTTCCTTGGTTCTCAGCCCCTATCTGGGAAATGGGGAGGATGGGGGAGGCTCTGATGGGAAAAGTCTGAGGATCTGAGAGAGTCAGGCGCTTGCCCAGGCCTGGGGATTGGTTCCATCCCTAACTCTCTGAATCAAATTTTCCATCTGTAAAATGGGGTTGATAACGTCCTCCCTAACGGTCCACCGAGATGTAAAGACGAAATGAGAAAATAAACCTGGAAACACTTGTAAATTGTGAAGTGCTGTCCACATGCAAAAAAAAAAATTTATAATTTTGTCCTACAGGGTCAAGGATTGGTCAAGAACCAAACTAGATTCAGCCAGTGAGTTACCGAGGGTCCCCTCGAGAAGGGCCACTGGACTTTACCTTCGCTCATGGAGCCCACCTTGTCATGCCACACTGGCACAAAGGTGGGGAGGGAGATCCTACCATCAGGGGGTTCAGGGTCCAGTTAGCCAGAGGTAAAAGTGTTGTGGAAGCACAGAGGAGAGAGGAAGGGGTGAGGCAGGGAAGGGGTGACGAGGAGGACTTCCCGGAGGAGTCAGCCTTGAGAGGACTCTTTGAGGGATGGTTGTGGTTCCCATGAGGAGAAGGGGAGGTGTATTCCAGGCAGAGACAAATTCCAGCAGAGAAATCCAGGGATGAGAAAGTGTGTAGTGTGTTCAGGGAAAGGGCATGAAATGTGGCTGAAGAGCAGGGCGGGAAGGAGGGAGGAGTTCAGATGAAGGCAAACTGGGCGGGGCTTCCAGTGTCTCCCTAGGGAGCTCAGACTCTGTCCTGAGGTTGATGGGGACGCATGCAGGCTTCGAAGCAGAGGAACCATGTGGTCAGGTGTGGGTTCTAGAAAGATCACTGTGGTAGCTGCAGAGAACGGATAAAGGCAAGAAGAGGGAATAGAAGACAGACTGAAGCTGTGGCTTTGAGTTGAAGGTGGCCTGAACCAAGGCAATGGCAAGGGACAGATGGGCGAGAACTTTCTGAAACAGAACAGCAGTACTTACAGTAAAATGATTTGAGGGAGAGAAGGTAAAGGTGACTGAATTTTCTTTCTCTGGAGCTTGAGATGGTTGGGGACAAATTAATTGTGATGGGGAACCCAGGAAGGGAGCAGGGTGAGGTCACTTTTAAGGTATGGGTCAGACATCCATTTCTTCAAGGACTGTCTGTGCTAAACCCCCAGATGTGGGAGTAGATAAGACCCAACATCTTCCAGGGAGAGGCTAGAGAGAAGAGAATATTAGTCAGGAATCTTTTCATTATAAGTGACAGAACTCAATTCAAACTAGGTTAAAAAAATTTTTTTTTAAGGAGAAAGAGAGGGATTAAGAATCTAGTGGCTCTGTTTTCTTGGAGTTTCAAGGGAGTGTCAACTTCAGGCATTGCTGGATCCGGGATTCCTGATAATGTCATTGGATTATCTCCCCACCACCTCCATCCATCGATTCTGTGTGTTTCTGCCTTTCTTTAAGAATGGGCTTTCTTCTCTTTCTCTCCCATGGCAGACGGGCCCTCTCCAGTCCCAGGAAAGATACTCACATGTTCACATTCCATCAGCTCACACTTCAGAAGGAGAAAGCCTATGGTCCCCACTAGCTGCATCGACAGTCCCGGGGGGCCCTTAACGGACCAGCCTGCATCACACATCCAAGCCCAACCCAACCATTGTATCAAGGAGAATGGGGCCCGGTGATTGGTCTACTTGCCTTTCCCAGTGGGTAGGAACCTGTTTGGACACCCCACCAGCCCGCAGGTTTGAGGCCAGAACCCTGGGGAACACCAACATTTCCAGGTTGGACATAACTTGGGAAGGAAACTGAGGAGTCTGAGAGAGGTTCTGGGAGAAGTAAGGTCTTCAAGGGAGGAGAGAAGTTCTACAAGGAAGCAATGGGCAAAGGCTAATTCTGGAAGGGGTGACAGGCTCCCACGGTTCTGGGCTCCAACAATCCACCCTCCCCCGGAGTGGAAAAAGGCTGTGGGCCCTGATGGACCAGTACAGATTCTACCACTGCCCCCAGCAGAGCCCATTTCCCTATCTGTGAAATGAGGAAACTGACAGAACACCCACCCCATAGGACGAGTGAGAGGTACAAGCAAGATGGCACTGAGAAATGCTTACCCCAATGCCTGGCACATGCTAAATGCTCAATAATTGGTAGCTACTTATTGGGCTGGTGGAAGAAATTGTTAGTAGTGGCAGTGGTCATAGTACCCAGAAGCCTGCTACCCTGATAGGGTAGAAAGTTTAGCTCATACATTCAGCACCACTGAGGCCTCATTCATTTACCCATTCAACAGTCCTTAACGGAGCACCTGTGGTATACCAGCCGCCATGCCAGACACAGCAGATGTCAAGGAGGCTAGAACACAGGCGTCTGAGGCAGCATGGGATATGATGTGATGGCGAGTGGCTACCATACGGGGTGATAAGTGCCGCAGGGACTGGGCTGTGAGAGCCGGAGAAACATATGGAGGCACCGGGGCAGCCCCATAGGAAGGCAGCATCTGAGGTGGGTCCAAAAGAAAACTGATGAGGACCAAAAAAGCTGACATTCTGTGCACGTCACAACGGGTCAGGTGCTGGGTGTGCTGAGCATTTCCACATACGAGGTGAGGACTGCTGTCCCCATTTCATGGATGAGGCAGTAGGGGCCCAGAAGGGTTAGGTGGCTTGCTCAAAGTCACAACGTTTATAAGTGGGGGCACCAGGGCTGGCCTGACCCCACCGGATGAGTTTACCAGGTGGAGAAGAGAGGAGGGGCAGGATGCCGGGCAGAGAGAGAAAGAAAACATGACCCAGCCTCTGGGATGGGGAGAGGGAGCCAGGGTTCCCACACTGGGAAAGCCCTCACCTGAGGACAAGGAAAGATGGGAGAGTAGGACACGGAAAGATGGGAGCCATGACCTCCAGCAAGCTCTGTGCCTCCTGGAACCTCAGTCTCCTTATCTGTACAATGGGGATGAGCAAGTCTATTATCTCCATCCCCATTTTACAGATGAGGAAACAGAGATTAGATCAAAGCCTTCTGGCTGCGGAGCTCACGGGCCGGGGCCACAGCACTGTGGCATTGCTGCTACCACTGCAGATGAGACGTGAAAGTTCGCTGCAAACCCTCCTCTCTGTCTTAAGGCTGGTAGCCACAAGCAGCACCCCAAGAGAAGCAGGAGCCTCCATGGGAGCAGCCCTCAGGGCATCCCAGAAAACAGTCCTGTGCTCCTACTCAGAAATTCAGTCTCTTAAAGACCTTAGAGAAAATTTCATTCATGCACTGGGGAGAATGCATGCAACTTGCAGATGCAGAAACTGAGCCCAGAAAGAGGGGAGCATCTTGTTCAAGGTCACACAATGAGCTGTGGTAGAGATCCATCCAGAGTGCAGCTCGCCTGGCACCTGGTTCTGTGCCCTTTCTCCATTCCGCACTCCACTCCTTACAAATGACCTCTCACCTTGCCTCTGCGATAGCAACCTCTACTGGTCCTGAACAGTTAATATGGACCAGGCACTTCACCTTTCTTTATCTCTCGCCCTCCAAGCCACCCTGTGGAGTGTTATCCAGGGCAGCCATAAGGTATAGAAACAGAGGCAAATATACATACACAATATATGGTTCATTGATTGTATACTAGAAAACATGTCAAATAATGATCAATGCATCGGGACTTCCCTAGTGGCGCAGTGGTTAAGAATCCACCTGCCAATGCAGGTGACACGGGTTCGATTCCTAGTCCGGGAAGATCCCACATGCTACAGAGCAACTAAGCCCGTGTGCCACAACTACGGAGCCTGCGCTCTAGAGCCTGCGAGCCACAACTACTGAGCCCCCCTGCCACAACTACCGAAGCCCGCACGCCTAGAGCCCATGCTCCGCAACAAGGGAAGCCACCGCAATGAGAAGCCCACACACTGCAACAAAGAGTAGCCCCCACCTGTCGCAACTAGAGAAAGCCCACGTGCAGCAACAAAGACCCAACACAGCCAAAAATAAAAAATAATAATAAATTTAAAAAAAATAATCAATGCATCTAGACTTTATAGCCACCCTATAAATTGTGCAATCCTGTCTTACAGATAAGAAAACTGGGGTTCAGAGATGTGAGAAGTCTGCCTCAGGGACTCACAGCTAGGAAGTGACAACGTGGGGATTAGTATCCAAGCATCTCTGACTCCAAAGCCAGAGTCCCCACCCCAAGCTGCTGTTGGATAAGAGATGGAGGGACCTGCAAAGGGAGGTGAGGAGTGATGACAGAAGGCTCTGATCCCCAGCGATGAGGGAGGTAACAGTTATTGTAGTGGCTAAACGTTAGGCCCCTGCAGTCAGGCTGCCTGGGTTTGAATCCTGCTCTGTCCTCAGGCAAGTCATTGGTCCTCTCTGAGCCTCAATTTCCTCATCTGTATAATGGGGATGGTAATAATGTGCTCACCTCATTGGTTCATTGGGAGGGTTAGATTAGAAGAGTGTGTGGCACATGGCGAGCATGGTGGAAGTGTTGCCTCTTATTTGCTGGCATCTTGTATGGCATTTTGCAGTGACTGCCTTGTCTACCAGCAGTACTGCTTTTATAACAATTGTGGGTTCTGGAGCTGGCCGCCTGGGCTCTGCCACTTGCTAGCAGGGTGCTCTAGAGCTTAAAGGGAGATTTAGGGTGGGGCTCGTGAAGTTTAAGCCTCAGGTCTCTCACTTGCATGGCCTTATACCTCATTTTTATTCATAATTTTATATTCTTTTCCTTAAAGGGACCCCACAATATTGTGTAAGCTCTACTGACATCCTGCGAAATGTGGATCTGCCCCTGTGTGTGCAGTGCATTTGGTCTCTCCGTGTACCTCAGTTTTCTCATGTCTTTAGTGAGGAAAATGTTATTGTGCTGATTAAATGAATGAATATGTGTAGAATGCTTTAAAAGCGCCTGGCACATAGGAAATGCCCAATAACTATTGACCTCTTAAGTGAATCTCCAGCTAGTGAATATGCTAAGTGCTAGTAAATGTGCTAAATGCTTAATCCTGGCCATGTTATTTAATGATGTTTAATCTTCACAACAACCCCTCCCATTTTACAGGTGAGAAAACAGAGGCTCAGAGAAATGAGGTCACAGAGCTTGGAAGCTAAAGGGATCTGACTCGAGAGCCTTGCCTGGAACTGCTGCCCCACCACCTCCCTGTTTAGGATGGGCCCCAGCCCCCTGGCAGCTGAACCTGGAGGACCCAGGTCCCACCTCAGGCAGGCACTGTCTGCCAGGCTCTGATCACCCGAAGGAGGGTAATAGGCTCCCCCAAGTCCAGCTGGGCCCGGGCCCTGCCACACCTAGTACCATCGTCCCGCCTGCCCCCTAGAGCTTCCTCTTGAGCCCCCGTCACCAGAGGCACTGGCCCAGGTGGGGCCGAGGCCAACGGGTGACAATGACCGATTTAGAAAGTAAAGTTGCTTCTCAAACAAATAAGAAAGAAGAGGAAAGAAAGAAATGGCCTGCCCGCTTCCTGCCCCACTCTCTCTCCCAGCACCTGGGGCCCAGCTGCAGGGTTTTCACTGCTTGTTTTTTCATCCTGCCTCTCTAGGAGCCTCTTCTTAAAGCCCCAGGTTCCCTGCCCATGGGTGGCGGGATGATTGTGGAGCCAATGGAAATAAGCACCCTCCATGATTGTCGTATTGTTATTGTCTCGAGTATTGTTTTGGACAACAATACCAATAATCATAACAATTTGGGTTTCCTGCAGTTGGGAGAAGGGGGGATTACCAGCTTGCACTTGGGAGCGGCCATCCTGGCTCTGAGATTTCTGAGATGTGAAGGCCTGGCCAGGTCATTCCTTCTCTCTGGGTGTCAGTTTCCTTGTCTGTAAAGTGGGGATGGGGTTGTGGTGAGGGCTGGATGAGGCAAGCATGAGCACGGAAAGCACAGGCACGCGCCGGTGGGGTGGCAGTTACTCGGTCAGTTACTATGAAAGCCAGGATCACGCAGGAACACAATTTTAAGAGCTTCTGCAGGTGGGGTTGGAAAGCTCAGTGGACTGGGAGGTAAAATAATCCTAAAGTCCTTGGTATGTTCTAGCCAATGTTTTGTGGGTTTTTTTATTTAATTAAATTAATTAATTTATTTATTTTTGGCTGCGTTGGGTCTCCGTTGCTGCGCGCGGGCTTTCTCTAGTTGTGGCTAGCGGGCTCTAGAGCGCAGGCTCAGTAGTTGTGGCGCACGGGCTTAGTTGCCCCGTGGCATGTGGGATCTTCCCAGAGCACAGCTCGAACCTGTGTCCCCTGCACTGGCAGGCGGATTCTTAACCACTGTGCCACCAGGAAAGCCCCTAGCCGATATTTTAAGTGCTTTTACATAGAGTAACTAATTTCATCCTTAGCACGACCAAATGAAGTAGATACTATGTCGTCCCTATTTTACAGATGAGGAAACTTAGATCCAGAAAAATGACTTGCTTGAGGTCAACACATCCGGTAGGTGCAGAGCCAGGATGAGCTCAGCCTGTCTGGATCCAGAATCAGTGCTCTGAGCTGCATACACTGCCTTGGGGGCAGGTCTGGCTCTGTAGGGTCTGATTTGCTGTGTGACCGTGGACAAGTGCTTTGCCTTCTCAGCCTCAGTTCTTGATCTGCAAAGTGAGCAGCCTGTAATACCTGCCTACAGGTATCAGACCATCCTAAGGGAGTGTTGTAGCCAGATTTAGTGACAATGTAGAGAAAGACAATGAATGAATGTACCAGGGGCTCAGGAAGCCATGGCTGTCGCTGCCATAATTATTAGTAGTTTTAGAGTCACAAGCAAGAGCCAGCCTGGAGGATGCTGAGGACCCTGCCCAGCTCTGAAAATCTAAGTCCTGTGGTTGCAGCTGGGGAGCGACTCCAGGAGGCACCTGGTGAGAGGTGGCTCCACCCGTTGGGTCTAGTGGGGCTAAAAAAATCCCTGAGGCTGCCACCGTGCAACCTGCCAGTCACCTGCCCCAGTTCATGGCAAACTCTTCCACCCTGCTTCCCTGCCCCACCCCTACCTCCCACGAGCTGTGCAGCTCTGGAGAAATCACTAGACCTCTCTGAGACAGGAAAAGGACATGACCTACATGAGAGATAATGTAGACAAAGTGCTTAGCATAGCGCCTGACATGGAGTCATGAAGAGGCAACGAGAACCAAAATTTTGAGGCCGACCTATGTTCCAGTCCTGGCCGTTTCCTGCTGTGTGACCTTGGGCAAGTTTCTTAGACTCTCTGAGCCTGGAAAAGGATTAGCACAGCACCCAACACACAGTAGTTGCTTAACTAACGACTGTGGTTGGCTGTGACCATTTCTTGTACTTTCTAAGGATGTCCAGAGGCCCTCAAAGATTCTGGGGGCCTAATGTTCTCTCTAGTGCTGGATTTCTCTGTTTGTCCCTCCAGAACTGTCATCTGCCCATCTCCATCTGTTCTGTGCCTGGTAGGTGACCTTTGTGGGTGGTATCAACGGCCTCCTTTGCCCTCTGGCTTCTGGTTGGGTGGGGCAGGAGGGCAGAGGCAGGTGGACAGCGAGGACAGCTTATTTATCCCCCCAGCCCCTTCCTGCAGGGTTCCCACAGGCTCTCTGGGTCCCTCACCCAAAGTCTACAGCTCCTATCAGTGGCCCTGTGCATACATCTCTGGCCCTGGGTCCAGGTAACCTCTCCCTCCCCACCCTTCAGGCCACGGGTGGTAACAGCTCCACCTTGTTGCCAGCCCCGGGATATGGCGCCATCCCTCCTGGTTTCCCTACATCCTGCCCACGTCTTTGTTAATAGACCCTTGATTAAACTCTCTTCAAATTACTCAATTTGAGTGCACCATCTGTTTCCTGCCAGGGCCCTGATCATGTGTGACTTGTACCCTGAGGTATTCATCTAGGACTCCAGGTATGGTAGAATAATAAAAATTCACATGGCTTTCACGTACTGGTATTTATCCACTCAATTATTTTTTGCTGAGTATCTGTTGTGTCCCAGGCTCTGTGCAGGGAGCCAGGGGCAAAGATGACCAAGATAGAGTCCCTGACCTCAAGGAGCCCATGGGCTAGTCAGGGAGACACACACCTTAACAGACAACCACAATATTTGCTAAAAGCCATAATAGAGGCATGGACAAACCCTGCGGCCAGGCAGAAGGGAAGCTGTCATGCTCGGAGAGGCTGGGAAGACTGCACAGCGGAAGAACTTTTGAGCAGCATCTTTTTAAAAAATTTAATAACATTTTATTTAACCCAACATTTCAAAATATCGACATATAATATTATCAATTAAAATCGATAGAAAAATTCTAGAGTTTTTTACATCTTTTTCTAAGTCTTCCAAATCCGATGTGTGTTTTACATTTACGGTGCATCTCAGTTCAGCCTGGCCACATTTCAGGGCTCAGTAGCCCCGTGTGGCTAGTTTGGAGCAACATCTCATTCAATCCTCACAACAGCTCTGGGAGCTAAGTGGTGCTGTTTCTCCCATTTTGCAGACAAGGAAGCAGAGACTCAGAGGAGTATCTTGCCCAGAGTCACCGTTACTCCCTGGTGGGGCAGGATTTGAACCTGCATCTGTGTATCTCCAACGCCTGTCTCTTCCTGCTGCCTGTTCTGTCTCTGGACCAACCCCTTCTCCCCAGAGTGAAGCAGCTGACGAGGGCTGAAGTCAAAACTTTAACTGAAGTCCTCTGACCCCAAATCCTGCAATGTTTCTACCTCAGCTGATTCCAGGGGACAGATTAGGGGGAAGTAATAACCCTCTAAAATGGGTTCTGACCCCTATTCTTCTAGGTCCTTGAGAAGGCATGGGGGTAGGGTGGCAGAAGAGAACTGAGGACTTCTGGTAAGCTGTTAAATTCTCTTTTTGGGGGGAGGGGGTTGTTAAGTGGTGGAAGGCAGGGGCTGCAGGGGATGGGGAGGGCCATGGTGGCAACTAGACTAAGCACACTGGAAAGTGGCTGCAGGTGATCCTGGCATCTTTGCCAACGCCATGGTCAGCACTTCCTTCCGAGCCCAAACACTGGATTATCCAGAAATGCTCACTCCTGGAGCCTAGGGATGTAGGTAGAGTTCACAGTGAATTCTTCACCATTATTTTCACACTGATGCTTGGGAAATTATAATGGGATGATAAAGGTAAGACATTCTGGTGGGTAGCTTACCCCAGGCTCTCGTGGGAAGATTCTCAGACCCACATTCATGCCTTGGAGGGGAAACCAGAGCCATGGAAGAATGGCCGGAAGCAAGGGGTGTTCCCTGGCATGTCCAGGGTGTGTGTTTGGTGACTCCAGAGATGTTGTGTGATGTTAAGAATAATGATCAGTAGCTGAGTATTCCTGACCTATTTATTATTATTATTTTAAAAAAAAAATTTTTATTTATTTTTATTTTTGGCTGCATTGGGTCTTCGTTGTTGCGCGCGGGCTTTCTCTAGTTGCGGCAAGCGGGGGCTACTCTTGGTTGCCGTGAGAGGGCTTCTCATTGCGGTGGCTTCTCTTCCTGCGGAGCACGAGCTCTAAGCGTGCGGGCTTCAGTAGTTGTGGCCCATGGGCTTTGTTGCTCCGCAGCATGTGGGATCTTCCCGGACCAGGGCTCAAACTTGTGTCCCCTGCGTTGGCAGGCAGGTTCTTAACCACTGTGCCACCAGGGAAGCCCCTGACCTATTTATTATTCATCAATTATCCATCCACCCAGAGAATCATCCACCCAACCACCCATTCACGGTCCTGTATGCCTATCCATGCATCCATCTCTCAATTCCTTCATTCCTTCACCCACCATTCATTCATTCTTCCCCCATCCTGTCACCTACCCGTCTATCACCATCAACTCTGTACCCAACCCTGGGCTGAATGCTCGACGTGCAACAGTGAGTAAGACGCAGGCCTTCCTTCAGGCCTGGTGAGCAGACAGCACTTAGTCTAAGCAAGGGAGCAAGTGTGGTGATGGAGGGTTCTAGGAGCTCCAAGGAGGAAATGCCCAACTGTGACCAAGAGTCAGGAAGGCTGCCTGAGGAAGGAACACCCAAGCTGGTCTTGAAAGAGGAACAGGGGCCTGTAAAGCCAGATGAAGGAAGCCTGGCTGATGAGATGGTCAGTGATGCGGGCTGGCCAGTGACACAAAAGAACCTGCAACAGAAGCTGGTGGGAGGAAATGAAGGAGGACTGGCCTTGAGCCAAGGTTTCATCCCAGGCTCTCACAAGTGGCTTAAAAACGGTAACAACACAGAGGTCCATCCCAGCCTTACCTGGCCTGGCCTTCTCTTAGCACAGACTCTGGGATGTCAGACCCAGAAGACCTAGAGAGCATCTAAGTTATTCCCCTTATTGTATCAGAGAAACTGATGTGCCAAAGTCACATAGAGAGTGAGGAGGTCCCCAAGCCCAGGTCTCTAACTCCAGTACATTCTGGGGTTCTTTCCATTAGAGTCTAGACCCCAACTCCCCCCACACTCAACAAACTCTGGAGTCTAAACCCTTACACCCCCTCAGTGCCTGGCACGGTGTTGGGCCCAGAGAAAGGGAGCTTCCCTATTGCCACTGGACTCCTGCCCTGTTCCCACAAATAATCAGATTGGTAGAGCTCACTCATGCTCTTCCCATTGCTCCATTTAATTCCCACAACAGTCCCTGGGGACTGGAATTGCTCCTCCTTTTTACAGATGGGGGAAAGGAAGTCTCAGAGAGGGCAAGGGGCTCGCCCAGCATCACGCAGCTCAAACACAGCAGAGCCAGCCTCCCGACTCCCCGTCCTGTACCTGATCCAGGACACCAGGCGATACCTCACGTGGTCTTGAATGTTCTGGCCCCCAGCTGATCCTGTGCCATTGAAGTGAGGGGCTGTGGATACGTGGGTCCAGCACGGACAGAAACAAAACCCAGGGGAGGGGCTGGGATCCTGGAGAGGAAACCTCGGAGATTGTTTTCACCTGTAACCTGCTCTGCCCCACCCAGCGATGGAAAATGTGTGTCAGAGGAAGCTGCCGGCTGGGGACAGGGTAGGTGTGCGTGGGTGACAGCTTGTGGAGGGGCACCTCGGGGGGCAGGATGTGCCGAGGCTGAGGGGCAAGGTCAGGTGTGCAGAGTGGAGTTCGGGTTCTGCCCCCTGCACCCTGCCCACTGCCTTTTTCTCTCTGGTTCTCACTTTCTTTCTCATGCTCTCAGAACTAACGGTAAGACTTTCACTTCCAGAAGGATGGGCAGACTGTCCTATGAAAGCTGTCCCCAAGCTCTACCTCCCAGATCTCCTTGGCTACTACTAATTCTCTGCTCCATAGTTCGTGCAACAAGCATTTATTGAGCACCTGCTGTGTGCTCAGATGCAGGGATGCAGAATGGCTTCTTCCCCAACCTGAGAAGTACACAATTCGGTGGAGACACAAACATGACGAGACAGGCGCAAGACCCAGGTGATACAATCCAGCAGGGGGCCAGGGCGGCAGTCGGGGAGGTTTTCTGGAGGATAGCACGCCAAGCATAAGGGAGGTGATATTAACCATCCTTTCATGTGCTTCCTACAAGCCAGATTAAAGAGCTAAGTCTTTAGAGGCTTTTGTACCTTTCCATCCTCAAACAAACCTATGAGGTAGGGAGTGCTAGTAGTCCCATTTTATAGGTGAGGAAATTGAGGCATTGAGGTAAGAATTTATGCAAGGTCTCACTGCTAGAAGCTAGGAAACGGCAGAGCCAGGATTCAAAACCAGGTAGTCTGTTCTTAACTGCTCCACCAAGGAAAGGAAGAGGGAGCAGGTGTTGGGGGCAGATGGGGAGGTGTGGATGGAGTAACAAGAGGAAAGGCCCAAAGAGGAGATGGTGTGTTGGCGCTGAGAGGGGAGGGGAAGGTGCTGAGTGGTGGGGCTGGGGAGCAGCCAGGGCCCGACAAGAAGTCCCCAAAGCCTTGCCCGAGGCACTGGGGAGCTATGGACAAGTTTTGAGCAAGGGAGTGACATGGACATGATTGCTCGAAAAAGATTCCCTCCTTTAAAGTGGTGATCAGGGCTGAAATGGACAAAAGTGAAATGTGATTTATTTCAATGTTTTGTTAGTTTCCTAAGGCTACTGTAACACCGTACCACAAACCAGGTGGCTTACGATAACAGAAATTTATTCTCTCTCACTGTTCTGCAGGTTAGAGGACTGAAATCAAGGCGTTGTCGGAGCCATGTTGTCTGAGACTCTGGGTAGAATCCTTTCTTGCCTCTTCCTAGCTTCTGGTGGTGGCCGTCAGTCCGTGGCATTCTGTGGTTTTCAGCTGCATCACTCTAATCTCAGCCTCTGTCATCACATGGCGTTCTCCCTGTGCGTCTCCTCTTCTTGTAAAGACACCAGTTATATTAGATTAAGGGCCAACCCTATTCCTGCATGATCTCATCTTATATTTGCAACAAACTTATTCCCAAATAAGGTCACATTCTGAAGTACTGAGGGTTAGTACTTCAATGTGTCTTTTGGGGGGACACAATTCAACCCATAACAGATGTCATTAAAGTGCTTGTCCTATAGATAAATCTCAGATTTGAAAAAATCTTAGGCAGATTGCATGTCCCACTTTGAGATTCAGAAAATATGGCCTCAGCATATCTGTCCCCCACACTAATACTTTGCCCTAGTGAGTACTAAATAAATGTTTGAGAAATATTGACTTGTGGTCCCATAAGGCCCTCAGGTCTTTCCTTAACAACTTAGAGAAATAGAATAAAAGTCCCCAGAGAACCAAGTCAAGCTGCCCTCTGTCCTGGATTCCTGATGAGCAGCTGCTCTACTGACCTGGGCACCTCCTTCCCCTCCTGCCTGGGCACCAGCTTGGGGAATAGCCAGTCCTGAGAAGGAGAGAAGAGGCCTGAGCCTCTTTCCCCCCTGGATTAAACAGAACTCACTGTTCTCAGTCCTCTCCCTTGCTTCCCCATCCCAACAGGCTCAGATTGCTCCATTCAGACCAGCGTCCATGCTCTATCCCTGCCTCCTCCATTTGGTTCAGGCCTTTGCCTTAACCACTGGGACTATGGCCTGAGTCTTCAGACTGATTTCCCTGCCGCCAGCAGCCAATCAGGTCATCCTAAACATGAATCTGATGACTTCTCTCACTGCCATAAAACCTTCAATGGCTCCCTATTGTTCTCAGAATAAAGTCCAGATCTCTCAGCCTAACATTTCAGGCCTTGTCCAAGTTGGTCACCACGTTGCTCTCCAGCTTGTTTTTCACTCTTTCCCTACATATGCTCTGTCTTGCAGGGAGTAAAGTTTCCAGAATTTCCATTTAAAGAGAGTGGTGGGGTGCATTCTGGTTGGAAGGGGATACAGCAGGGAGCTTGTCTTAAAGTTGTCTTCATAAGCAGGAACACCTGAGCATGGCTGTGCTGCCCTCTTTTCTGCATCTGCTCCTTGGCATATGCTGTTCCTTCTACATGGAATGCTCTCTCCAAATCTCTATTTTCCAACATCTGACTCAAAGGACATCTTCACCCTGATCATATAACCAAAAGGGTACCTCCCCGCTCCAAACACAGAGCATTTTGGTTGAACTTCCTTCTGAAGTTTATTCCAGTCCACATTGTATTGACCTGAGGGTGCACCTCCCTTCCCTTAGAGCCAGGTCCTAGTCCCAGGCCTGCAGCTGAATGGCAGGAAGAGCAGGTGAGAAAAGTGCCAGAACGTTGACCTGGCTGCTAATACCCTTTGCCAGCGTCTTGCTTGGTGACCTTGGGCAAGTCTCTTTCCCTCTGTGGGCCTCAGTTTCCTCTCTGTAGAGTGGGACGTGGGGAAAGACATCTAAGCAGGGTGAAAGCATGAGCTAAGTTTTTCCCTCCACCCCAGGTCTGGCCAAACCTTGGTCCTGTAAACAAGAGCTTCTGGGGCCCTTTATTTTTACATTAATTTGCATACATTTGCATAAGTGCTATAAGAGGCACTGACTACATTTCATTCATAGAGAGAATTGAGACCGGCATCTAATTGATGTCCAGGGATGGAAAAGACTCACTAGCTCATGGTTTCATCCAAATTTTAGCAGTCAGAGTCTTTACTAATTAAACCTCCAACCCCTCTTTTTACAGATGAGTAACTGAGGCTCAGAAAGGGAAAGCGAGGAGCCCAAGGTCACAGAGCGAGAGAGGAGCAGCCGGCTCCGCCCAGGCCTCCCACTGTGTGCCAGGAGACTGTACTAGGCACCTCAAATTTCTCACCATGCAGGGTGGAAGAAGGTGCAAGGAGGGCTTAGTGTTCTTTCTAGGCCCTTCCCTGCACCCCAGAATAACAAAGCCTGCTGGCTTGGCAGCCTCTGCAACCACCACAGGAAACCAAATTGTAGTAGAAAGTCAGATGGGAGTGGAAAATCCTCTCAGAGATGTTAGATCGTTGCTTTCACCTGTTCTAAAAATAACCTGGTTTATTAGAGATGGATAGATGACAAGATAACCCACAAGTTCTTCCATGGAGGCCAGGGAGACGAGAGAGTGTGATGCTGTTTGAACGGAAAGGGAGCTGGGAGGTGCTGCAGGGGGTTGATGCGCTGGCTGGACCCATGGAACTCAGTATTCAGCCACTGTCAATACAGGGCCGGCGGCAGGGCAGGTACTGCGCTAGGCTGTAGGAACACCATGAGTGGGACGCAGACATGGGACGCTGCCTTCAAGAGATCGAGTCAAATGATGGGGGAGCCAGGTCACAAAATTGGACAAATAAAATCATTGCAAATTGGGATAAGTGCTATGAGGGAATGAGCAGTGCTGAGATGAAGACTAACGGAGAGACCAGGACGGGCAGGGAGGCCTCTGGAAGGAGGGGACATTTAAACTGTGACCAGGAGAGGGAGAAGGAGCCAGCCCAGCGAAGAATGGAGGGAAGGGCATCTCAAGAGAGAGCAGCATGCGCAAAAGCCCGAAGGTGGGAAGGCGCTCGGTGGTTCAAGAAACTGGAAGGCCAGTGCAGGGGGAAAGAGGGGAAAAGGGCTGTAGCCTTGCAGGAGGAGCTTGGAAGGGAGCAGGGCAAGACCTGTGCTGGCTTTGAGAATCTGCTTGGGCTTATGGATTAGATTCGAGGTCAATGGGAAGCTCCTGAAGCAAGGCTTTCAGCAGTGTACTCATGGGGCATGGCTTGCCTTTGAAGAAGCTTGCTCTTGCCTGCTGTGTGGGGTAATGATGGAGGGGGCTAGTGGCAAGAAGACCAGCGGACATGGTATCCAGATAGGAGTGCCAGTGGCTTGGACTAAGATGGGAAAGGAAAAACAGAACTAGATGGATTCAAAATATGTTTTGGAAATAAACTTCCCAGAAGCTGCAGATGGATTGGATCGGGGGTGGGGTGGAGGGAAGAGAGGAAGAGGGCACTGGAGGGCACACCCGGGTCTCTGGCCTGAGCACCTGGTGGGTGGCAGTGCCATTTCCTGAGGTGGGGAACCGTGCAGGCAGGAGGGGCAGGGGTGGGAACCTGGTTCGGGGCATGTGGGTTTGAGGCATTTGCAGATTGCCAGGAGGCAGTTCCAGAGGCCCTAGCAGTCCCGGGTCATCTGATGAAGCAGACAGTGGGTCCTTCCATAGTTGAGGAAGTCTGAACAGTGAGCTCCAGGGGACCAGGGACAAGCTCTGGGTGGTTTTGTACCTCCGGCACCTAGGAAACTGCCTTGCGCATAGTAGGTGCTCAAGGAGAAGTGGTGTATGAATGGAGCTGGACCACCAGCTGGGTGAATTGGCTCATGACATGATGAGTGTTTAATAAATATTTCAGGAATTCTTTGACTCCTCTTCTCTCACCCCCACCCCCATCCAGTCAGTCAAAGATTCCTGCAGATGTGACTTTCTTAGTGTTTCCCAAACCAGTCCTAATTCAGACCCTCAGCATTTAACAACATTAATGGTGACCTTTTTTTTTTTCATCATCCACAGTCATTTATTGATATCCAGCTATATACATATGGCACATTTGAGGCACTAATAGAGAGAAGGAAATGCCCACCTACCCCTTGAAATGGAAATAATCGGAGGTGGGTTACACCATCTTTTGGAGAAAGATAGACCTAAAGGATTTTGTAGAAATAAAATTTTAGGGCAACATGAATGATTTTTTTGAAAAAATCCTAGGGCTGATTCATTTTTGCCATAGAAATATTAATTTAACATAAAGATTTATTTTATTTTTTGTGTGTGTGTGACCTTTAACTGAGTGCCTACTGTGTGCCAGGCACTGTGCTAGGCCCTTTATGAGTATATTATTCTCATCTAACCTTCCCCCATTTGACTTCCCACGGCACTACTACACTAACATGCTGTGTAATCTCCCTGCCTTCAGGCTCCACCCTCCAATCCATCCGCCAAACTTCAACCAGGGCGGTATGAGAAGAATCAAAATCTGATCTGTCCTCCTCCACTTAAAATCTTCTCATCGTCTACAGGATCATGACCCATCGCCTCCACGTAGCTTACAGTACCCTGAGTTCCAGCTCTGCCTCATCTCCCACTGTGCCTCGTCTGAGTCTCCACTCACCGTTCCCTGGAGCATCCAATGCTGTTTCTTGCCTCCGTGCCTTTGCTGGCGTTGTGCCCTCCTCCAGGACTGCCCTTCCTGGTGCTGGTTCATCCACACTCACCATTTAGGGCTCAGCTCTTCATACCGTCCTACACTCCAGTACCAGCTGGATTGGGACCCCTCAGGCCACCTCTTCTCCACTCTGTGTTGGCTTCATCGGCACCTATACATCATAAGAACTTTTTTTTCATATAATTTCTCTTTCAATGTGCAGGATTATTTCCAACTTGCCAGGTCTGGTGGTTCCTTAGTCACAATTGAACATGAAACAACTGGGCAGCTTTTCCTGATAGTCCGGGGCAAGAGCAGTAGTCAGAGATTCTGCTCTTCCCCTGGGTCAGCTTTGATGGGAATGAGTCGCTATGTCTGGAGAATATGTACGTACCAGTAGAAAAGGGTCCAGGATCCTCATCCCTTACAAATCCCAGGCCCCAGTACTTTATTCTCCCCCAGTGCATTCCCATCCTGGTCCTTCCTTGCTCCCTCCCAGACAGTGGGGGACTGAACCCTCATGTCCAGTTGGGGGTTCTCACTCCACTGGGCAGGGGTCTGTGACTAGATGGTCCTAGCATGGGCCAGCCCCACCAGCCCCTCAGACAGCGCAGTGTGGACGAGCCAGTGCCATTGCAGGGGGCTCAGTCCGTGGAAGCGAGAGCCCACCACGGCCGCGCGGAAATGCACCTCCACTGCCCGGTGGGATATGTGGCCACTGCTCTCCACGAGCAGCTCCAGCACCTCGGGGTTCAGGGTCGGCCCCAACTTCGTGCAAATGGCCTTGGCGGGACTGATGGTCCCTGATCCTGCACCGTCCCGGACAGACAGACACAACCGCGTGGAGAACAGATGCCTGACCAGCTACTCACCCAGCATCACTGTCCCTTCTGCTTTGGCTACAGCAGTTCCACTCAGGGACAGGGCTCCTGACGTTCTGGGTGAAATGCAGTCCCCATAATAACTTCTACTTCTTGAGACTTACTATGTGACAGGTACTGTCCTAGGTGCTTTACAAATATTAAATAATTTAATCCTCACAACAATCTTACGAGGTGGGTAATTATTCCCCCCATTTTACAGATTTAGGAAACTGAGGCCCAGAGAGAGTAAGTGACTTGCATACAGCCACACAGCCAGTAAGTGGCAGAGCCAAGCAGGATGGCTCCAAAGCCACATTCTTGACTGTTTTATTCAAATGCTTCAACCAATTGTCTGATGCATGTCTGTCTGCTTGTCTGTCTCACTTAGAACTGGGTCTTGTTGCTCCTTATCTTCAATGCTGGCACACAGTAGGTGTTCAACCAAGCCTTCTAGAACAGGAGCCAGTTTGTAACCTTCCTACTTTGGATAGGGGAGCCCGAGGGGAGGAAATGCTTTTCATTTTATGGTGTTTGGCAATCATCTATCCTACATGATCACATCCATTTTCACAACACTGCTGGGCGTGGATTATTAGACTCACCTGTCAAATGAGGACGCAGAAGCCCAGAGAGGCTACAGAATTTGCCTAAGAAGTCACCCAGCTAAGAGTTGGCGGACATGGACATAAACCCCAAACTCTTGACTCCAAGCTCAGTGCTCATTCCACACATGAGAAATGGGGCCAGGGGAGACATTGCTGAACCCAAACCCAGTCCAAGGGGCATGGAGGCCCTGCTGAGTCAGGGGTCATTAATCACTCCCTCCCCAAGCATGGGGGAGCCTTTGGGGACAGAGGCCTGCTTCCCGTCCTTTCAGCCCTCAGGGACTGACACCTCTTTAGGGCAGGAAACTCTTCCTTGTCACAAAGCTCTAGCTTCCCCCTCTCCCCCCACCCCAGGCCACTCCCCTCCCTATCCCCCTCGAGGGTCCTGGTAAAAGCATCCGCTTGTCAGTGTAAATCTGCAGGGTTCAGACCAGCAGCTGGAGATGGATGGGCAGGAAGCAGTAACAATGGATGAAAGACCCTCTGTGCCCAGGTGGGTGGGGGAGGGAGAAGCAGGAAACAGAAGCCTCCCTCCTATGGAGGCCAGGAGCGGCTGGCTGGCCGGCTGGCGGGAGGCCTGGGATGCCAGAACCTGCGGGGTTTATTTGGATTCCCCAAGGATCCAAGCTGGGAGCCCTTCGCAAACATCAGACCAGCTCATCTCCATGGGGTGCCAGGTCCAGGATGTGTGTGACCAGAATGTTGCTTTCATGCATCACTGTTTGTCCCCTGGGGCCTAGCACTGGGCCAGCTACACAGTAGGGGCTTGTTTGTTGAATGAAGAAATTAATCTGGCACTACTAATAACTGAAGAGTTAAGTTTTACATTTATTCTCTTTTTTTAAAGAAAATTAGAAGGATCCACCATTATCCCTCTCCCCCTTCAGAGATGTTGCACATACTCTTCCCTCTGCTTTTTGCAAGGTTGGTCCTTCTCATCCTCTAGTTGCAGCCCTAAAAAGCTCTTCAATGAAGTTTTAGGACCAGCTTCAACCCTGCCCCCAGCTAAGGTAACCCCCAATCCCTTGCCCCCTTTAGCCCAGCACCCCAACGATTTCCTTCATGGCACTTATTGTAATTAGAAATCTTCCCACTTAATATATAGCCTTATTTTTTAATTTCCTGTCTCTCCCACCAGAATGTAAGCTCCAAAAGGGCTTTTTGTTCATTGTTGTATCCCCAGGGCCGGGTACTTAGAAGATGCTCCATAAATAGTTGGTAAATAGATAAAGAGATGAACAACTGAATCCCTGCAATAATGTCATTCACACCCGATGCTCTGCAATCTGCTTCCTTGAAGAGAACAAAAGAGTCTTGCTCTTGCACTGACAATTCTAAAGCCCCAAACCCCAGTGAGTGGCTAGTTCCCAGGTCAATAATTGTGATGATCACAAATCATTTTAGGGCTTTGCTTCCCCTACAGCAATTTTTGAAGTTCATCAAAATCTGGGTGTGCAGGTTGAGGGGGGGTTTGGGGGGGTGGTAGAGAGGTTAGATGTAGGAATGCCCACCATCTGTCCAGCGTGCTGCTGTGGATGCTGGGGTGGACAGGGCTGGTTCCATCAAATCCATCCATTTCAAAGATGGAAAAACCAAGGCCTAGAAATGGCAAGCCCACATACACACATCAATCCAGAGCTTTGGCAGCAGAGAGCTCAATAGAGCTGCAGATGTGCTGAGTCCTGAGATATGTTCATTCATTGAACAAGTATTTATTGAGCACCTATTATGTGTCTGGCACTGTGCTAGGAACTGGGGATTAGGCAATGACTAAAGGCCGTGGGACTCAAAGGAATTAAGTAAAAGGCCCTGACCACCCGACACAGAACTACTTCAGTGACCCCAAAAAGCAAGTCCTGCTTGGCCAGGTGCAAGAGCTGGGTGTGGGACAGGGAAGAACTACAGAGTCTTCGGAAGCAGAGAGAGAGAGGCCTGACCTGGGGCTGGACAGGGAGAATCCGAAATGGAGGGAGGTGCTGACTATGACTAAGGAGCCAGCTCAGCCGGGCAGGGGGCAGGTGGTTGACCCTCTCAGGCACTCGCTGTTGCCAGCCAGGTCGCGTTGGTGCCCAGAAATGCACTGCCTTCATGTAAAGCAGTTGTGCTGTCTCACCACTGTGGGACCCAATCAAGAGAGAAGGCCGAAGGCCATTCATTCACTCAGGAGACTCATATCTTAATATAAGATATGCCAGACCCTGTGCTGAACCCTGGAGCTGCCGAGCTGAAGGAGACACAGTCTCATCCCTAAAAGTCCTCAGCACTGGTTGGGGCACACAGACACGCAGACAGGCCATTCCAGTCCTGAGGTCCTGGCCACCTCAAGACAGCACAGGTCAGCAGGGAAATCCGTTAGTGGTGCTTTCCCGACTCCGTCTTCTGTCTACACCAGCGATATCAGGGACGATTAAGAACCTCGGGAGACCAGACAGCCCTGGGACTGGACTCAGCTCCACCTCTAGGTCAACACATGACCAGAAGCAAGTGACTTCACGTTTCTGAACCTTAGTTCCCTCATCTGTAAAATGGGAATAATAATAGTACCAGCTTGAGCGGTGCTGTAAGAATTTGATGAAATCAGCTACAAAGCTCTTGGCATACAAGTGCTTAAGAAATGGTAAGCCAAACGCAGGCTTCTCTTTTGGGTAGAAATTCTGTGCACTCAAATAGCCTGTGGCTTGTTGTCACAGTTACCACTATTCACAATCCAACAAGCTCCAGGCATGGATGGGGGGGTCAGTCAGTTGTGCAACAAACATGTATGGGGGACTGGCTCTATGCCTGGCCTGGGGGAGCAAACGTGAATGAGAGCCAGCCCTGACTCAGGAGCTACTCGCCATCCAGGGAAGAGGAGCACATATGGTAGTACGCTTGTAACGAAACGTGATTCATATTATTATAGATAAGATCTTAGGCTCAGTAGACAGTTCTCTGAGGTGGCCGCATTTACACCTCACAATTGTTCTTTACAAGGTATGCGTTGTTATCCCCATTTCACTGATGAGCAAACTGAGGCTTGGAGAGGCCAATTCACCTGCCCAGGGTCACATAAACTCTGTCTATCTGTCTCCAGAACCCTTGCTCTGTCCTCATAAGCACCCTGAACACAGCAAATCCTGTTTCTCCAAAGTCCCATATGGGGACTTCCCTGGTGGTCCAGTGGCTAAGACTCTGCGCTCCCAATGCAGGGGGCCCGGGTTTGATCCCTGGTCAGGGAACTAGATCCCGCATGCCACAACTAAGAGTTTGCATGCACAACTAAAGATCCTGCATGCCACAACTAAAAAAAGAAAAAGGATCCAACATGCCGCAACGAACATCCCACGTGCTGCAACTAAGACCAGGTGCAGCCAAATAAATAAATGTTTTTTTAAAAACCCACAACATTGTAAATCACCTATACTCCAATACAAAATTTTTTTTTAAATTGAAAAAAAAAAAACAAAGTCCCCTACAAATGTTGGCGCATTCAGTCAGTGAACACTTATTGCATCCTTGCCAGGTGCCAAGCCCAGTCCTAGGTACGTTGGGAGTGGAGATGAACAGGACAGGGTCCCTGCCCCCACCTCCAGCCAGCAAAGAGGTTGATTTGGGGCATGTTGGGGCTCTGTCCCCATGTCTTCTTGGTGACACTGCTAGGGGAAACTTTGGAACTGGTTCAGCTTTCCCTGCCATCACAGTGCTCATAGGGCTGCTGGGAAAGGCCGAGGGAGGGAGGCTGTGACAGTTTCAGGCCCCCAGGGCCACCATGTCCTCTCAGCCCGGCTCTGACTCACCACCCACACCTGCCTGCGGCCTCAGGCAGCCGTGTTGCTGGAAATAGACACGGGGCGAAGAGCAGGAGCTGCGGAGGGGGGCGGGGAGGGCAGGGTGGGGGCAAGGAGCGGGGGGCAGGGAGATAGCACCTGCCTGGTTCGCCCCAGGCACATGGCTCCCGTTCCCACTCTCCCCGCTAGGAAGCAGAGAAAGGTCATTCAATAGAGCCCACACGAAATAGCCGGATTTGGGAATATTCCTGGGGTTTGAAGACCCCAGCCTACGGAAGGCTGTCCAAGGAACAGTGAGGATTCCACAGTGCTCGGTGGTTCTGAGCACTTGCTGTGTGCCAGGGATTGGCCTAAATAAGTGCTTTGCATGTCTTAATGATCTCATTGAACTCTCACAGCTCCCTGGGAGGTTGTACCATGATTAAGCCCATTTTACAGATGAGGAACTTGAGAATCAGAGAAGCAAAGTAACTTGCCTAAAACCACACAGCCCCTGTATTTGACAATGTGGACCCTCCTCAAGCTCCCCACCCAATCCCAGCTCAAATGGCTCATTCCATGTCAGATGTGCCAGCTCGGTTGCCATTTACCTTGCCTAAATCACATTCCCTTTTTGCCAAGGTAAGGTCTCCCTCCTTACTGCTCTGGGAAGCAGAAATTAAACCATAATCCTCCTCTCTTCCCTACCTATCTCAACTCTGCTCAGCTTTCAGCCCAAGTCTGATCATGTTGCCTTCCTGTCTGAAACCTGCAGTGGCTCCCCATTGCCCTCAAGATAGAGTGTATTCAAGGCCCTTTGTAAACTGGGCCCTGCCCATTTCTCTAGCTTCATAGCTCACCAATCTTTGCTGGGGCAGGTCAGGAGACCTCCCGGGGCTCTGTCCCTTGGTAGGCTGATAACACCTCTGTGCAGTGAGGGGAATGAAGGAGCTGATGCACACAGAGCACCTAGGAGAGCACTTGGTGCATTGTTGGTGTTTAGTAAACCTTCCTGCCCCACTGCCAGCTCTTAGCCAGAGGCTGAGGCAGAGTCAGTGGTGAGTGAAACGGTCTCTGTTTGCAGCCAAGCTGGGGTCAAGGGCTTTGTGGTGAGCCAGCCAAGGGCTGTCAGTACGGTTGGAATTCATCAGTTTGAGAAATTCTGAGAGGCTTCAGGGCAGCAGCAGTTGGAACTGGGGTAGGGGCGGGGGAGGTAAATGAACTGTTGAAGAGAATGTAAAATGGTACAACCACTGTGGAAAACGGTATAGTGATTCTTCAAAAAATTAAAAATAGAAGTGCCGTATGATCCAGCAATTCCACTTCTGGGTATATACCCCAAAGAATTGAAAGCAGGGTCTCAAAGAGATATCTGAACACCCATGTACATAGCAGCATTATTCACAATAACTAAACATGGAAGCAACTCAAATGTCCATCTATGGATGAACGGACAAACAAAATGTGGTCTATCCATATAATGGAATACTATTTAGCCTCAAAAAGGAAGGAAATTCTGACACATGGTACAGCATGGAGGAACCATGGAGGGCATTATGCTAAGTGAAATAAGTCATCACAAAAAGACAAATAACCATATGATTCCACTTACATGAGGAACTTAGAGGAGTTGACTAAATTCATAGAGACAGGGACTTCCTTGGTGGTGCAGTGGTTAAGAATCTGCCTGCCAATGCAGGGGACACGGGTTCGATCCCTGGTCGGGGAAGATCCCACATGCTGCGGAGCAACTAAGCCCGTGTGCCACAACTACTGAAGCCCGCACGCCTAGAGACTGTGCTCCACAACAAGAGAAGCCACCGCAATAAGCCCGCGCACCGCAACGAAGAGTAGACCCTGCTCGCCGCAACTAGAGAAAGCCCACGTGCAGCAACGAACACCCAACGCAGCCAAAACTAAATAAATTAAATAAATAAATTATAAAAAATAAAATAAAATAAATGAATTCATAGAGACAGAAAGTAGGATGGTGGTTGCCAGAGGCTGGGGTGAGGGGGAATGGGGAGTTATTGTTTAATGGGTACAGAGTTTCAGTTTTACAAAATGAAAAGTTATGGAAATGGATGGTAGTGAGAAGAGCAGATTATAAATATATTTAATGACACTGAACTGTATACTTAAAAATGGTTAAGATGGTAAATTTTCTGTTTGTGTATTTTACCACAATAAAAAAATTGAGAAAAAAAGGCAAAGGAAACCAACTTTCATAGTAGGATCTTTTTTATCTTCACCGCAATCTAGAAGGTAGATATATCCACTCTATAGAAAGGACAACTGAGGTCAGAAAGGTGAAGATTCACCAGGGTGTCAGGGAGAGAGCTGGATCTGGGACCAGGTCTGTCAGGCCCCAAAGCCCATGCTCTTCCCTTGCCCTCACCCAGCGCCTGGGGGATGGAGAGCACTGCCTTAGAAGAGGAGGTCCTGGGGTCAGGGTGCGGATGGGGAATAAAGAGCTTGAATGGAGGCCTAAGGCAGGACTGGTTCCAGAACTCCTAGCAGGTGTGAGTGCAATGAGTGGAGGTGAAGAGCTGGGGTGAGGTCATCTGTGACAAGCAGAGAAGCCTGGACTTGAGCCTTCTCCCTCCCCTCACTTCCCAGATGAGGAAACTGAGGACCTGTGGCTCGCCCAGTCCTCCATAATGCAGTGGGCGGGTGGCCTGCTGGAGGGGGCTGAGGGAAGAAAGGAGATGCAGGTTGGGCAGCAGCTGCCACCTCTCCCCGCTTGCCCGCCCACTGCCCACTCCTCCCAGGACCACTCCCCCACCCCCAGGCTTGGCCTGGTCGCCTGACTTACAGGTGGGAGTGACTCAGGCCCGGGGCCCACTCTGGTGGCCCTGGCCCCTGGGCCACAACGGAGCTCTGGGCCTCTCAGCTGTGATGTCAGGGCCCTTCCTTCCTCCCACATCTGCTTGAAAAGGTCACCTATTTTAAACTCTTCCTCACCCCACCCTGTCCCTCCCCCCAAAAGAGGATGAGTTTTTCTAACCTGTGTCAACAGCTCAGTTCAGTACCCAAACATCTTTCTCTCCTGGTGCCCATCATCAGGGCCTCCACCAGAAAACACCAGCCCCAGCAGACTCCCGCAGGTAGGAGGAACCCACCCTAGCTGCTTTTAATTTGATAAAGAATTCCTGAGCATCTACTGCATGGCAAGCACTGTCCTCAGCCCCCAAGGATAGATCTCTGCCTTCCTGGAGCTTTCATTTTAATGGAGGCAGACAGACAACAAATGGATGAGTCAACAAATTCAGTAACAAGATAATTTCTAATGGTGACCAGTGCTATAAAGAAAATAAAACAGGCTGAGAAGTTAGTGACTTGAGTGGCTACTCCACACAGAGTGGTCAAGGAAGGCTTCTCTGAGGAGGTGACAGATTTGAGAAAGAGCATCCCAAGGAGAGAGAAGACCAAGTGCAAAGGCCTTGAGGGGGAAATGGAAAGGTATGTTAGAGCAGGGGTTCTCCACATGGGTCCCCAACCAGCAGCATCCCCTGGGAACCAGTTAGAAATGTAAGTTCTTGGGACCTACTCCAGACCTACTAAAAACCTTTAAGGGTGGACCCTAGCAGGCTGAGTTTTTAATAAGTCCTCCAGGTGATTCTGATGCACCTTAAAATTTGAGGGTCACTGCATTGGTGCTCAGGAAGAAAGTCTTGTGGCTGGAGTGGGGTGGCAGGGAGAGGGGTATCCCCTGATCCTTGGCCTCATTCTAGCCCATCCATTCACTGCCTTGCCTCCTCCTGGCCTCACCATCCTGGCCCACTCAAGGCAAAGCTGAAAGCCCTCCCAAAGCTTCTCGTTGCCCTCTGGCTGAAATTAAAACCTCTCAACTGGGCTTATGAGACCCCTCAAGATCTGCCCTCACCTACCTCTCCAGCCTCATCCCTCACCCTTCTCCTTTCCAAATCTTACGCTCCTAAATAACAGATGTTCCTGAACTCCTCCAAACATTCTGTTCTCTTTGTCTAGAATACTATTTCTCCACTTCTTCACCTGGCTAATTTTCACCCCTCCTTCAAAACACAACTCCCTCCTTCAGGAAGTCCTCCCTGATTGCCTAGTTAGGGTACAGGACCCCACGTCTCTGCCTCCAAACCAACCAGCCCCCATGCTTCCCCATCATTGTGTTCATCACGTAGGTTTGACATTATCTGAGGGAAGAAAGGTTGTTTTTACTTTTATTTTTATTTCCAGTTCTATTGAGATATAATTGACATATAACATTGTATTAGATTAAGGTATACAACATAATGATTTGTGTATGTACGTGTTGTGAAATGATCGCCACAGTAAGTTTAGTTAACATCCATCGCCTCACATAGTTACAAATTTATTTTTTCTTGTGATGAGAACTTTTAAGAGCTGCTTACTGTCCTAGCAACTTTCAAAGATACAATACAGTAAACTTCAGCCACCAAGCTGCACATTACATCCCCAGAACTTATTTCTCTTATAACTGGAAGTTTGTACCTTTTGACCACCTTCATTCAATTTCCCCCCACCCCCAGGTTGTTTTTTAAATGAATTCTTTTCTATTTAATTACACAGGTAATACATGAACATGTACTTATTATAAAATTTTCAAACATACAGATACAGTGAAAGATCTCCTCTTGGATGCCCGTTTGCTGTCCATTCATACATTTTTGGGTGCATTGCACACATACGTATAGGTGTACAGAAGTTAAAGGTTCATTTTGAGGGTTTTTTTCATTTGTAAATGGAATCATATGGGTAAGAATTGTTCAGTAACTTGTTTTCTTTACTTAACAGTGTCTTGGAGGTCATCTATGTCAGAACATGGAGACCTACCTTAATGTTTTTAACTACCATATAATATTCCAAAATATGACTGTACTGTCTTTTTTTAGCCGTTCCCTAAATGTATTGATCATGTTTTAAATTTTCTGTGTTTTATGATGCTTTCACATTCTAGAGCCTTGCTAATCCTGGATAGATTGCTCCTCACAGGGCTAGCAATTTCCTAGGTATCAATAGTAAACAACTTGCCTGAGAACACCCCTTTTGTATACAAACCAACCAATTCAAAACCCATATCCCCAGTCACCTCTTCTATCTAACTCTCACGCATCAAGTCAATATTTTCCCTGCCCTAAATCACCCCAGGGCCAGGTACTGGACACCCAGGAACCACTCCTATAGCCCAGAGATTACTAACATTCAAACTAGCAATCCTAAGCGGTTCAAACTTGCCCACCCTACCTTGCCCATTCCTTCCCAGGGGAACCACAATAAAGGCTCTGGGCCACGATCTCACTTGCTTCTTCTGCTTCCTGACTGACCCTGGTGCTTCCTCATGTAGCCTTATGTGGTGTGGTGTGCCCCCCCATCTCTTTGGAACTGTAAGTCATAAAACTTCTTTCAGTGGCATTGGCCTTACTGTTGTCATGCAAGCACCTCTATAAATTAACCCCAGGTACAATAAAAACACAGAATGATGGGCATTTAGAGGTTTTCAATTTTCCACTCTTACGGAAAAAGCTGCAGTGATCATCTTGCATATGCCTCTTTGTACATATGTGTATTTCTTTAGCTGGTGGAACAGCCGGGTGCTAATTACCTAATTACTCATTGACCTCCATGGGCGATGCCCCTCCCAAGCAGAGCCCCTGATCCCTTCACCTTGTCAGTTTCATAACTATTGAATCACAGAATGAATGAGACTCCTCCTCAGGGATGGTCCCTGGAATGGTTTGGTAAGCACCAAAGACGCTCTGTGGTATAAAACATCTTCCCCATTCACCCTGTCTCCTGAATCTCCTCCCGTGTGAACCTTAGCATTACCTGGTCAAGGGAGATTTCCCTTGGAAAATCGAACACAGCCAGAAAGTCAGTGTGAGCTCTGTCAGAATCATGCCACAAGGAAAGAACACGGGGAGCTTCTGGGTTAGTCAACATCTGGAGATTTGTGGGGAGTGGCCCTCGGAAAGTGTATGGAAGCTCCACGCCTGTTCCCACACACCTTGTCCTACCCAAGTCTTCCATCTGGCTGTTCCTGAGTTATATCCTTTTATAATAAACTGGTAATCTATTAGTAACATTGGCCCTGCCCACTGGAAAGCAATGGGCTTCCTGGAGCTTCGTTGCTGGGACTCCCTTCTTCAGCCTACATAGGGCTGCCCCGTTCAAACATGCCTGGCTTCTAAGCTCTGGTGACACTGGTCTAGGCTGAGGCTGTGCTTTGCATCTCTTTGGCTTTTAAGATATTGAAATATACCCCCATCTCCCATATAACTCTAAAGACTTCATTAAAACATCTTTTTAAGAAAGAAAGAGGGAATTCCCTGGTGGTCCAGTGGTTAGGACTCTGCCCTTCCACTGCAGGGGGCCTGGGTTCGATCCCTGGTCAGGGAACTAAGATCCCACAAGCCAAGCAGTGAGGCCAAAAAAAAAAAAAAAAAAAGGAAGAAATAAACTGGTTTTACAGTCAGAAGATCTGGACAAGTCACTCTACCCCTCTGAGTCTTGGTTTCCTCACCTCCCAGAGTGACTGTCAGAATACATGTAATACATATAATAATATAATAATGTATATAAAGCCCCTCACTAGTAGATGTGCTAAAAACAAAACAGGCTGTGTCTTCTCCATTTGCCCCTCCAGATTGGCTCTCCCTTTCCCACCTGGGGAAGCATCTGGGCTTCTCTGCTCTCTGGAATTGGCCAGTGGAAGCACCGGCAGAAGACTGGTGTCTAAAGGGAGAGAGAGGAGTCAGGTATTTATTGTCCTGGCTCCCTTTGCCCTGCTGGGCTGGGTTGACTGTGTTGAGTTTGTCTACCTAAGGTCACAGCTCCTTTCCTGTAGCTACAGTCTCCCCACTCCTTCCCTTCACCCCTTCAGGGCTGTTGCTAGTCCCTAGGTGCCCATCCATCCCTTACCCCTGCCAACCCTTTCAGAGATTAAGGCCCTTTATTAAACTCTCTCCAGGTGCCCCTTCCAGGGGGCCATCTGCTTCCTGCTGGAACCTTGACTGATGCGAGGAACCACTTTCCCTGCAGGTACTCTCCCTGCCTGTCCTGCACCCCGCTGCAGAAAGAAGGTCCCTGTATCCCAAAGGATAGACCAGTTTTGAGGAAGTCTTCAGAGGAGTGAGACCCCAGTTGGGAGAGGAGGCCTGGGAGGGGAGTCTCTGCAGAGCTGAGACTTGTCTATCCAACTCCCTCCTACCAGCCCCAGTGTCCAGGGTCTGGGACCCTGACTCACGCTAGTAAACCCACTGGACCAGCCAGTATACCCCAAACCAGCATATTCATTGATCCTGAGAGAGATACAGGCTGAGTGGCAAGAATCCTGAGGTCAGCTGGTCAGAAGGTTCTCTTTCAGGAATCAGTAGTGATAATAAGAGTGACCAGATACTGAGCACCTACTATGTGTCTAGGCACTGTGCTAGAACTTTCATTCATTCATTCAGCAAATATTTATTAAGGGTCTACTATATGCTGGGTACCATTCTAAGCCGTGGGGATATGGCCATGAACACAACAGATAAGAACACTGCCCTCGGGCTTCCCTGGTGGCGCAGTGGTTAAGAATCCGCCCGCCAATGCAGGAGACATGGGTTTGAGCCCTGGTCAGGGAAGATCCCACATGCCGCGGAGCAACTAAGCCTGTAAGCCACAGCTACTGAGCCTGCGTTCTAGAGCCCGCAAGCCACAACTACTGAGCCTGCGTGCCACAACTTCTGAAGCCCGCGCACCTAGAGCCCATGCTCCCAACAAGAGGAGCCACCACAATGAGAAGCCCTTGCACCGCAACGAAGAGTAGCCCCCACTCACCGCAACTAGAGAAAAGCCCGCATGCAGCAATGAAGACCCAACGCAGCCAAAAATAAATAAATAAAGTAAAATAAATAAATGTATTAAAAAAAAAAAAAGAACACTGCCCTCTTGGAGCCCTAGGAGAAGAACATCTGTGATCCTAGTTTGTCCTTGAATAAGGCTATTGAGGTCCAGAAACTTGCCAAAGGCACTCAGCTGGTAAATGGCTGAGCCAAGATCTGAACCCAGGCTTCCCAGCAGGAATCATCATCTTAGAAAACTACAGGAGGATGGGGGGGCAGCTTGGGAAAAGCCAAACCCAACTCTCTGGAGTGAGAGGACCTGGGAGGAGGATGTCTTGAGCTCGGGGGAGGGGCTGCGAGGCTCCCATCTGTATTCCAGATGCCTGCTGTGACTAAAATATAGGATCCGGGGCCCAGGGTGACACAGCCTGGGAAGGATGCTCTGCGAAACGATGCTCATACTTATTACTTCTTTGTAATTTCCTTCTTGATGTAAAATTTGTGAGTCACGGTCTCAGAACCTGTCTAGGTTTCACAATCCACACAGATGATTGCAGACACTATCGTGTCTCCTGCCAGAACATTTTCGACAGTCATTTCTCCCCCTCCTTCCCCCATTTGGGACATCAGGGATTTATTTTGGAAGGTTGGTGGGAGTAAGGCAGGGAAAGGTAAGCACAGGACATTATGGGCCACTCAAGGGGCAGTCGTGCCAAAGGTCTGGTCAGAGTTTCCTCTCCCCAAACACAAGCAGACATCCATTTCATTGAGCACCTACTGTGGGCAGACAGTTGATTAAGCAAAGTTGGGCAGTGGTTAAAACCAGACCCTGGATTGACTGGATTCAAGTTCCAGCTCTACCACTTTCTGGCTGTGTGACTTCAGGCAAGTCAGTTTACCTCTCTGAGCCTCAGTTTCCTTATGGGTAAAATGTTAGAAATAATAGTGCCTCCCTGACAGGGTTGCTATGAGAATGAAGCAACACATCTAAATGCTTAGAAGAGGACACAGCACGTTGTGAGTGTGCGAAAACGGTTAACAGTCATTACCATCATCAAACACAAGTAGAGAAACACACATGTGACATGTTCACATCACATTTGCGTATGTATAATAATAATGCAATTGTGATACAGATGGATACTCATGGTAGGCAGTTTCATCCCTCACATGCGCTCTTCAGCACTGACACCGCACCCTTGCTTAGCATGAATTCGCTAGGTCCTCACCTCTTTGAGGTCTCAATTCAAATATCGCCTCTTTAGAGGATCCTCTCCAACTGCCCAATCTAATCAGAAAGGTGCTCTGTCTCTACCTTGTCATCCTTTTTATTTTCATCGTAGAACTTACCATTCTCTGACACGTTCCTGTTGTCATTTGTTTATTTACTTATGCTTATGCCTCTCCCATAAAAATGTAAGTTTCCATGAGGGTGGGAGCCTGACATCCTGGTCCCTTCTCAATTTTTCAAAGCCAAGTACAATGCCTGGCACATAGTAGGCACTGAAAAAGCATTTGTTCAGGGAATTCCCTGGTGGTCCAGTGGTTAGGACTTGGTGCTTTCACTGCCAGGGCTGGGTTTGATCCCTGGTCAGGGAACTAAGACCCCGCAAGACGTGCTGCCAAAAAAAAAAAAAAAAAATTGTTCAAAGAACAACTAATAAATTTGCTCTTCCCTTTACCCCTCTTTAGGCACCATGTATCTCCTTTTTACAGAGGAAGGTAATGGAGGCTCAGGGAGACAAGATGATTGGTGGTTTAGCCTCAAGCTTGCCTGTCTTAGTCACTGAGCGGCCTCACTTTGCATCTGAGCTGTGTCCCAGAGAGTGACGGGATGAGGTGGTGATTGTCAGATGTGGCAACCAGAGCTGTCTGCCCTCCATCCCACTCCTGGTACCACATGATGTAGAAACAGCATCTGGCTTGTAACAGGTGACCCGGTTCCCAATTCTATCGCCGACTTGTTGGGTGACCATGCATGGGCTGTTTCTCCTCGCTTGGCCTCAGCCTCCCATCTAGAAAATGAAAGTGGTAGAATAGATCAGAGGGTTTTTTAAAAACTGAGATATAACTCACATACCACAGAAGATCAAAGGTTTTTCAACTTTCTTTTCTCGTAGAATCTTTTTTTCCGAACTTAAATTTTATATGAAGTCCCAATATGTAAACAAGACAAAAAGTGGGGCTGTTCTGAGGAGTGGAGGGGGTGGCCTGAGAAGGTACCCTGCTTAGTGTACCCCTTGTTTCCACCACGCTCCCCCCCTACCCTCAGTGGTCCCTGAGGCACTTCTGCAGAATCCCAGGGCTTGGAGGAACCCAGTTTGAAAACCACTGGACAAGAGTCACTCTTTAGGGTCCCTCCCAAGATGCAGGAGCCCTGGGGAAGGAGGAGGGGCTCGTGCTCTCCCAACTTGCAGATGGGAGTTGTTCCTTGAGCTGCAGTCCAGCTGCCTCCCCAGGGTCATGAGAAAGAAGGCAAGGGCAGGCTCGGGGCACAGGAAGTGGAGCCGGCCAGCTGGGAGGCAGTGACAGGCGCGGGTACCATGGCCTCCTGGATGGGCTGGTGACATCACAACCCCAGGAAGCAGCTGCCCGAGAGGCCCTCGCTGTCCCTCAGTCCTCCGCTGGGAAAATCAGCCACCAGCTGTTGTAGTCCTCTTCTCACTCCCTTGCTCTTCTGGGTTGTCCCCTCCTGAACCATCATTTTCAGCACAGCAGCCACTTCCTCTCATTGACGACCTACTATGTGCCAGAACTGCACTTTTGGAACCCTTCACGGAACAGCTCATAATTGCATACATTCCCTTATATCATTTAATCCAATCATCACATCAACATTATGAAGTAGAGACCAGTACCATGGCCATTTTACAGTGAAACTGAGGCTCAGAGGGGCAAAACAGATGGCACAAGTTTACCCAGCTAGTAAACGCCAGAGCCAGGATTTGAACCTGGCTTTGTCTGACTCTGTCTGTGCTCTTGTCATGCATTATCACAATGTCAGATTCAGAGCCAAACAATGCCAGGTGCAGAATCTTCAGGCATGGCAAGGTGAGATTGTAAATTTCAAACCCAGTTTATTTATTTATTTAAATAAATTTATTTATTTATTTATATTTATTTTTGGCTGTGTTGGGTCTTCGTTTCTGTGCGAGGGCTTTCTCCAGTTGCGGAGAGCGGGGGCCACTCTTCATCGCGGTGCGCGGGCCTCTCACCGTCGCGGCCTCTCTTGTTGCGGAGCACAGGCTCCAGACGCGCAGGCTCAGTAGTTGTGGCTCACGGGCTTAGTCGCTCCGCGGCATGTGGGATCTTCCCAGACCAGAGCTCGAACCCGTGTCCCCTGCATTGGCAGGCAGATTCTTAACCACTGCGCCACCAGGGAAGCCCAACCCAGTTTATTTCATTAATGGTTTTTCCTGGACTGTTATTCAGGCTGAGTCTTAGGATGCATGGAAAGGGCTTAGCACACTCCCTGGCACCCTATAGATGTTAGCTATCACTATGACTGTCCACATTTTACAAAGAAGGAAACTGAGGCTCAGAGGAGCAGAGTCCATTAATTAAGACCATAGAACAGGTAGGTGCCAAAGCCAGGTATACAAGACCCCAAAGTCAAAGCTGTTTCTCTCAAGCCCTGAATTTCTTAGCCAGGATTCTTCTCTTGCTCCACCCCTATTATTCTCCTGGGGCTGCTGTAACAAACTTTGTAGCTTAAAACAGCAGAAATTTATTCTCTCACAGTTCTGGAGACTAGCAGCCCAGAATCAAGGTGTCAGCAGGGCTAGTTCCTTCCGGAGGCTCAGAGGGAGAATCCATTCCATGCCTCTCTTCTGGCTTGTGATGGCTGACCGCAGTCCTTAGTGTTCCTCGGCTTTGGGCTTCACGACTCCAGTCTCTGCCTCTGTCTTCACTCGGCCTTCTTCTCTCTGCCTCAAATCTTGCTTTCCTTTCTCCTATAAGGATACCAGTCCTTGGATTTAGGGCCCACCCTGAATGCAGGAGGAGCTCATTTTGGCATCCTTACCTTAATTACATCTGTAAATACTCTATTTCCAAATAAGTCACATTCACAGATACTTGGGGTTAGAACTTAGACATATCTTTTAAAATTTTTTTTTATTTTTTATAAATTTATTTATTTATTTTTGGCTGCGTTGGGTCTTCGTTTCTGTGCGCGAGGTTTCTCTAGTTGTGGCAACCGGGGGCTACTCTTCCCTATGGTGCATGGGCTCCTCATTGCGGTGGCTTCTCTTGTTGCGGAGCACTGGCTGTAGCGCTCGGGCTTCAGTAGCTGTGGCACGTGGGCTCAGTAGTTGCGGCTTGCAGGCTCTAGAGCACAGGCTCAGTAGTTGTGGCGCATGGGCTTAGTTGCTCCGTGGCATGTGGGATCTTCCCCAACCAGGGATCGAACCCCTGTCCCCTGCATTGTCAGGCGGATTCTTAACCACTGCGCCACCAGGGAAGCCCCTATCTTTTTAAAGGCATAATTCAACCCACCCTGTCGCCACCACCACCCCAGTTCAGCAAATCTTCACGGAGCATGAACCATGTGCCAGCCAGGCACACAGAAGGCATACTGCATTAATGCTGCCAACAGTCTAGTGGGAGAGGCAGACAGGCACAGATAACAGCAGGATGGTTTTTAAACTATGTGTAGAAATAAAGCATATGGACCCATAAAAGAGAGCAAGTAGTAGCGTCTGGGATGGGGTAAAGTAGAGAGCATGGTGTGTCCTATCAATCAGTAGCTATTTATTAAGCACTTGCTATGTGCAAGATACTTTAGGGAAAAAAATATGTATGTGAAAGAAAAACAATACAGAGTAGGAGAATGAACCTGAACGTTAGCTTTGGAGGCAGAAAGACCTCAAATGCAGGCTTTAACCCGTCTGTGCCTCAATTTCCTCATTTCTAAAATGGGAATACTAATAGCATTTGCCTCAAAGAGTTATTATTAGGTTGAAGTGAAACCACCCAAGCATTCAGTCAACAAGTATTTATTGAATATTTTCTCTGTGCCAGGCACAAAATGTGCAGGAAGGGGCTAGCCTGGCACCAAGAAAGCATTTAATAAATGCCAGTTCTCATCCTCTTTCCCCTGATTCACAAGTTAGGTAAAAGTTCAGGACAGAAATACAAGAGACGTCAAAAGCAGGACAGGCTAAAAGCCAAGTAGAGAGCATGAGACCTGTGTGTTTAGGAATAGTGACAACATGGCCAGATAGCTCTGAAAATACCTCCTGGGGGAAGTGGGCTTTTGAGTCAGACCTCAGAGACAAGAAGAAGAGGAGGGATGACACCATGTAGCAATGGTGGTGTGAACATATGACTGGGGTGAGGAAATTTATTCGCAAGAAGTGTAGGTTTGGCCCAGATGGTGACCTTTTCTGCAGGATTCTAGGGAGCAACTGAAGCATCATGAAGGGTAGAACTTTTCTATATTTCAAACAAAAAAATCAAGGGTAAGCACAGATGAGAATGTACTTAACCATATCACAAGCATTTGCATTTCTTTAAATTTTGCTCCAACTTTGGTATCACTTTTTATGCAGGCCTTTTCCTATAAGAAATAGTTCCATATGTTTCTACTACATTTAACTTGTCAGATTTTCCTATTCACAAAGCTCCTTGAAGGCAGGGGCTGGATCTTAGCACCAGTACGTCCCAGGGCTTGGTATATAGTAAGCGTTCAATAAGCATTTCATTGAATGAATAAATTACTTTTATATTTTTGTTTTACATAAGAGCATGATATTTTGAATGGTGTGCTACAATTCATGCTTCCTGGACAAGTATAATATTGTTAGCACAATCCCCAGGCAAGGTAGGATTGTTTAGTTGGAGACAGTTATCGGAATGATCAGCCCAGAATGTAGTAGGACAGAGTCATACAGAGACATTGCTAAACTAAACTTATGAACTCCCAGGCTGTGCTGTAAACCCATTAGGCTGTGTTGCTTTAAACTCGGGGTCAGCCAACCAAAGGTGGATGCAAAAGACTTTAAACAAGCCTGCAGCTTGAGACTTGAAATAGAACAGAAAGGGAATTCACAGGACTCAACCTTGTCTTCTGGCTGGAGCCCTTGAGACCTGAGGATGCTGGCTGGGCTAACTCTGTTGAGATAAGAAACGGCAGCTTCTTTAAGGTTTATTTTGTTTTTGGAGCCACCAGATCCAGTGGGCGGATCATGCCTTGAAATAGAAGCATCTCGAAAGGCCTGTGAATCATTTCTTAGCGCCAGCCTGAGAGGTTTCATATCCTGTTCTCGGAGTTACCTTGGGTGTTGTGTGCGTGCATGTGTGTGTATTGTTTTCAGGGGTGTTTGCTTAGGATTTGGTTTTGAAACTTTTACTTTCTTTTAATAGCTTTTTTTTTTTAAGCTGGAGGAATTTTTCAAATGGCTTTTGCGAGAAAGTTCAAACCGTGGAATGACTAAGTCTCTGGAAGAATTTGGACTTTGTAAGGGGAATTTGTATCTGGTATGAATCACCCAGGCACTGATCTCTGCAGCTAGAAGATCTTTTGGAAGGCTTTTAGGTCAACCCCCTCATTGCACACATGGGGAAACTGAGGCTGGGGGAGGGAAAGGGGTTCAGCTAAGGTCACACACAGTGTCAGTGGAAGTGATGGGACCAGAACGCAGGTCTGACTCCTGAAGCCAGCTTCGGCTTTGCGAGAGGCTCTCAAGCACCCAGTCTACATTTAGGTGGGCACATCTTCAAGATCTGTAAAGGAACAGAAAGATAAAGACGGTTCTGAGGAGGCAGAATTCACCCAGTATAGGCATAGAAGGATGGGGAAAGGAATCTATGGAAGTATCTTAGATGCATTACCTCATTAATCCTCCCCAGATCCTATTAGAGCAAGAGTTCCCATCCAGGGTTGACTGTGCCCCCAGGAGACACTGGGCAAGGTTTAGAGACATTGTCATTAGGAGGGGAGGTTGCTACCAGCCTCTCATGGGTAGAGGCCAGGGATACAGCTTAACATCCTACAATGGACAAGACAGCACTCACAACAAAGAATTATCTGGCCCCAAATGTCAGTAGTGCCAGAGCTGAGAAACTCTGTTATTTGGAGGGCACTCTTCTATAATACAACCCAATTTAACAGACAAGAAAGCTGAGCCTCAGAATGTACAGACATTCACTAAGTGTGTGGTCCGGGGAAAATTACTTAACCTCTCTGTGCCTCAGTTTCCTCATCTATAATATAAAATAGAGATAACAGTACTTCTGTCAATGGTTGTTATGATGATTAAACAAACTAATATTTGTAAAGTACTTAGAACAGTGCCTTAACACCTATTAAGTATTGTATGAGTATTTGCTAAAAATAATAAAATAAAAATAAATAAACGAACTTGTCCAAAATACACAGAAAATAAGTGAAAGAATTGTGGTGAAATCCTGAAGACATTTAAGGGTATGGGAACTAGAAGATGGGAGACCTTCTGGGGGTGTAGGGCCCTGAGAGCAGGTGAGTCATGTGGCCATCCACGTGGCAACCTACATCTCCCTGGCCGCGAGGTTTTCCTTCTCAGACACTGCTACCTGAAATGCAACTTCATCGTTTTATGCAGAAGTGATATGCACTGTTAAACATGAATAGTTTTGGCAAGTCTGACACGGTAAGCCAAAGCAGTCATCAGTAATTGTTCAGGACAAATTAGTTTAGCTCCCTCCCAGCAAGTCAGGCTACTGCCCACCTTGGGACTCCTAACCATCAGTCATGCCCACAACAGCCAGCCCCACCTCGAACAGGCCTCCAGCCCGGACCAACTCTGTGCCCTGTCCCACCTTGCACCCCACTTCAGGGCCGGCTACTGATCCTCCCACCTGCAGCTCCGATGGCCGCTTTACCCAGCCAGGGGCCTAGTCCTTGCTTTTCTGCTTTGACCCTCTAACCCTGTCCTCAATCAGGAATCAGATGGCTCCGCTGGTTGCTGACACCTGCTAACTCTCTGAGTGTTCACCATGTACA
Organism: Balaenoptera musculus; assembly: GCF_009873245.2. Taxonomy (NCBI): domain Eukaryota; kingdom Metazoa; phylum Chordata; class Mammalia; order Artiodactyla; family Balaenopteridae; genus Balaenoptera; species Balaenoptera musculus. The sequence goes on along the minus strand of NC_045785.1, from coordinate 18,324,681 downwards.
TCCTCCAAGACCTAGCTGCTCTCTCAGCGAGCCCTGGGCTCTGGGAAGGAAACCAGGCAGAGGAGTGTTATGAGAGCAGACAGAGGAAAAGCCAAAGCAAGAACCCCCCACGTCTCCCCTCTGCCTGAGCCCACTTGACAAGCCTATTCCTTATAACAATCGATGGCATTTCTTTTTTTTTTTTTTTTAAGAATCAATTTTATTTATTTATTTTTTGGCTGCGTTGGGTCTTCGCTGCTGCGTGTGGGCTTTTCTCTAGTTGCAGCGAGCGGGGGCTACTCTTCGTTGCGGTGCGCGGGCTTCTCCTTGCGGTGGCTTCTCTTGTTGCAGAGCACGGGCTCTAGGTGCGCAGGCTTCAGTAGTTGTGGCTCGCGGGTTCAGGAGTTGTTAGGTGCCATTTCTTGAGCATCTTAAGCTAAGTGTCTTACATACTTACAACAGCGCTTGCCTGCTGTGCCCCACTCCCCCATCCCCAGAGACCTAAGAGAACCCCCCCCATATAAACTGTATTAGTTGCCTCTTATTGCTATAACAAATTACTACAATTTAGTGGCTTAAAATGACACAAATTTATTATCTTACAGTTCTGTAGATTAGAAGCTCGACAAAGATCTCACTGGGACAAAATCAAGGTGTCTACAGGGCTGTGTTTCTTTCTGGAGGCTCTAGAGGAGCATCCATTTCTTTGCTTTTTCCAGCTTCTAGAGGCTGCTGACATTCCTTGTTCTGTGACCTCTTCCTCCATTTTCAAAGCAAGCAACATGACACCTCTCTGACCCTACTTCCATTGTTACATCTCTGACTCTCTTCTTCTGTCTCCCTCTTCCACTTTTTAAGGACCCTTGTGATTACATTGGACGCAATAAAAAATCCAGGACAACCTCCCTACTTTAAGATCAGCTGATTAACAACCTTAACTCCATCTGCAAACTTGACTCCCACTTGCCATGTAATGTAACATATTCACATAACATATTCATGTTCCAGGGATTAGGAGGTGGATGCCTTCTTTTTTTATTGAAGTATAGTTGATTTACAATGTTGTGTTAATTTCTGCTATACAGCAAAGTGATTCAGTTATACATATATACACATTCTTTTCTTTATATTCTTTTCCATTATGGTTTATCATAAGATACTCAATATAGTTTTCTGTGCTATACAGTAGGACCTTGTTGTTTATCCATTCCATATATAATAGCTTACATCTGCTAATCCCAGCCTCCCAATCCACCCCTCCTCCAACCCCCGCCCCCTTGGCAACCCCAAGTCTGTTCTCTATATCTGTGTCTGTTTCTATTTCGTAGATAAGTTCATTTGTGTCATATTATAGATTCCGCGTATAAGTGATATCATATGGTATTTGTCTTTCTTGTTCTGACTTACTTCACTTAGTATGATAATCTCTAGTCGCACCCACATTGCTGAAAATGTCATTATTTTGTTCTTTTTTTATGGCTGAGTAGTATTCCATGGTATATATATACCACATATTCTTGATCCATTCATCTGTCGATGGATATTTAGGTTGTTTCCATGTCTTGGAACTATTGCAAATAGTGCTGCTATGAACATAGGGGTGCATGTACCTTTTTAGATTAGAGTTTTGTCTGGATATATGCCCAGGAGTGGGATTGCTGGATCATATGGTAACTCAATTTTTAGTTTTCTGAGGAACCTCAATACTGTTCCACAGTGGCTACACTAACTTACATTCCCACCGACAGTATAGGAGGGTTCCCTTTTCTAGGATGTGGATACCTTCGAAGCGGCCATTAATCTGCCTACCACATTACCCAACAGGGAGTGGTGGAGACCATGACTACCCAGAGAGTACACATCCCTTCTACAGGGGGCACTTACTCAGCCCCAGATGATCTCATCATTCATGCATGAATAGAGGTTCAGTGTGGCTGGATCTGCCAATATTTCAAGCTGGAAAATTAGATTTTTCAGGTGAAGTTTTCCAATTTTGAAATCACTGGGCAGGCCAAAAAATTTCTTTTGTGGGCTAGATTTGGCCTGAGGCCACCCAGGTGTGACCTCTGAATTCAGCTCCACCCGGTCAACCGTGATGAGATGAGGAGATGTTCTCTGGCATTTACAGGTTCTGCAGGCTCTGGGGGATGAGGAACCAGCTGGGTCTGGAGGTGGGAGGGAACGTGGTCAGGAGCATAGCAGATACTGCAGCGGGTGCCTCGGGGGAAAGTTTAGAGGGAGAAGGGACCAACCATTTCCCTAAGAGACCAACCATCACCTGCAGGAAGCAGTGGTGCATCAAAGGGTACAGGAAATCAGACAGAGGCAGACCTGAAGAAATCAACCAGGCTGAGGTAGGCTTTATGCCTTGTGGCTTCAGAACAAATCAAGCAGACCCTTTCTAATTTCAAAAGGTATCAGTTCTTCCCTTCCCCCTGAAGGCACTAGCGATACTGGCTGGCTGTGTGGAGACCGGTGGGCTGGGGCATGGCAGGGGTGGGGTGAGGAGGAGGCTTTTCATGAAAGATTTTTGAATTTTGAACCAGGTGAAAGTGCTACCTATTTAAAACATTGACGTGAAATCCTTTTATTCATTTAAAAATATTTTAAACTACAATAGTTTACGTTAAAGGTAAAAACATGAATGCAGCTGTCATGGAGACTCTACTGCACTTTCGTGAAGATGGGATGTGTGACCTCACTGCAGGAAGAAATGGAAATGTGAATAAATGTTAATAAATTTGGCCAATTACTTTGGACCCATCGTCTTTTTAAATTTTTAATTAATTTATTTATTTTTGGTTGTGTTGGGTCTTCATTGTTGAGCGCGGGCTTTCTCTAGTTGCGGCAAGCGGGGGCTACTCTTCACTGCGGTGTGCGGGATTCTCATTGCGGTGGCTTCTCTTGCTGCGGAGCACGGGCTCTAGGCACGCGGGCTTCAGTAGTTGTGGCACGCAGGCTCAGCAGTTGTGGCTCACAGGCTCTAGAGAGCAGGCTCAGTAGTTGTGGCACACGGGCTTAGTTGCTCCGCGGCATGTGGGATCTTCCCAGACCAGGGATCGAACCCGTGTCCCCTGCATTGGCAGGCGGATTCCTAACCACTGCGCCACCAGGTAAGTCCCCTGGATCCATCATCTTAACTGCTGCTTTTCCGTATCCTCACACACTGGGACTCAGTAAATCAGACTGGTGTCTTAAGTTCTATTCTATTCCATTCTGAATGGCAAAAAGCTAAGACTCTAGAGTCAGTCAGCTTGCCCCTTCCACACTGGTGACCTTGAGTCAATGTGCTTAACCTCTCTGAGCCTCAGTTTCCACATCTGTAAAATGGGGGTAATAATACCAATTTCATGGGTTGTTATGAAGATTAATGAGTGAATGCCTGTAAAGCACTTGAAACAGCACAAAGTCAGTGTCCAAAAATACTGACTCTTATTATTAACTATTTTTACTATTCTCTTTTAACCTTGTTTATTTTGAGTGGGGCAATTATTAAAACCATAACAACTTAAGACATGTAATGTAGGTGATCTAAAATGAAGTGAATTTAACCTCTGGTCCCCCAAATTCTTACAACCACACTCTCAAGGGAATATCATTGTCTCCATTTCATAGATAAGGAAACTGAGGCCTGGAGAACGTAAGCAAGTTGCTCAAGGACATTGAGTTTGGACACAGAGAAGATAGAGGCTTGAACCAGGATATCAAGATTCCAGTTCCCACGACTTTCAATTCAAGCTTGTCCTATGGTGTGATTATATGGTGTGATGATAAAATAACAGGGCTGAGTGGGGCAGTTGGATTTCAGTTTGTTAGTTTGGTTTGGGGACAGCCCCTCCCCTGTCATAGCCCCAGATCCAGTAGATTCTAAGGTGGGGGTCAGGTCAGGTCTCTGGCTCACATTCTGGCCTCAGCTTTGGAGCCAAGTTCCTCTCTCCCCTGGGAGGGATACAGGGTTGGGGAAGGGGTGTCAGAGCATGGGGGTTGCCGTGGATGACCCCGGCCCAGCTGCTGCCTGAGCTTTCTCACGAAGGAGGCTCTCCCAGTGTCCCAAATCCACCCCAGGCCCTCTGCTGCCTCCCCCCTGACCCTCGTCATCTAAGGAGCAGTTGTTGCAGCTTGAAAACATGTCTGGCACCAAACATGGGAGTTAAATGCCCTGGAAAGATGGAGGGCACTGCCCAAGCCAACTTCAGGAAGTGGGAGCGCCCACCGATCAAGAGCACAGCCTTGTAGGTTTCAAACCTGGTTTCTCCACTTCCTAGCTGAGTAGCCGTGGGATTCACCTTTCTGAGGTTTCCACATATGTGAAATGGGATAGCCATAGTATCTATCGCAAATGTTTTTGGGATGCTTTTCTTTTTTAAAAGCGCTTTATTGAGGTATAATTTATATACCATAATGTTTACCTGCTTTAAGTATACAATTAAGTGATTATTAGCATATTTAAAGAATTGCACAATCATCACCACATCAGTCTTAGAATATTTTCATCACCCCTCCAAAAAAACCCCTGTACCCGTTAGCAGCCACTCCCCTTTCTCTTTTCAGCCTTAGGCAACCACTAATCTACATTCTATCTCTATAAATTTACCTTTTCTGGAAATTTCATGTAAATGGAATTATACAATATGTGGTCCTTTGTGCCTTGCTCCTTCCACTTAGTCTAATATTTTTGAGGTCCATCTATGGATTGTATACATCAGTAGTTTGTTCCTTTTTTTTTTTTTTTGGGCCACGCCACATCGCTTGCGGGATCTTAGTTCCCAGACCAGAAATTGAACTCAGACCCAAGACAGTGAAAGCACTGAGTCCTAACCACTGAACTGCCAGGGAATTCCCTAGTTTGTTCCTTTTTATTGCTGAATAATATTCCATCATATGACAATACTACATTTTATTTATGCGTTCATCAGATAGACATTTGGGTTGTTTCCAGTTTGGGGCTACAATGAACAATGCTGCTATGACTATCCCCCTACAAGGTTTTGAGTAGACATATATTTTCACTTCTCTTGGGTAAATACCTAGAAGAATTGCTAAGTCATATGGTCAATTTATATTTAACTTTTTAAGAAACTGCCAAACAGTGTTTCAAAGTTTTACCTTCCCGTCAGTAATGTATGAGGATTTGTTGAGAGAATTAAATGAGATAATTAACATGAAATGCTTAGCATTGTGCCTGAATCTTCAATAAATGCTAGTATTAATAGAGGTCTTAATAGAATCAGCTGTAGTGCTAGAAACCACAGTACTGCTGCCTCCTTCCCTGAAAAGAAAGTGGATCTCCAAGAGGCAGTCACTCTGCAGTATTAATGCCCACATCCTATATGCTCTTAGCCTGGCATTCAAGGCTCTCCACACCCCCACCTCCATCTACCTGTCCAATCTTGGCCAGCATTCACTTTACCCTCTAGCTTCTGCCCAGCCAAGCTGATCAGCACCTCTGCTCATACCATTCTCTGCCCTCTCCCCCCTGCCTTCCTCCTGCCTTCTCTTTGAGTATTAAAATCCCACCTGGCTTTCAAGACTCAACTCAGGTGTCCTTTCCTCTCCAAGGTCTATCTTGACTTTCTAACTAAGTAGACCAGTGCTGTCTACGGGCTGTTGAACACCTGAAATGTGGCTAGTCTGAACTAAGGTGTGCTGAATTATAAAATATACACCAGATTTTGAGGACTTAGTATGAAAATAATATAAAATTAATAGTTTTTTTGTATTAATTACATGTTCAAATAGTATTTGGGGTATATGGGTTAGGTAAAATACATTATTGAAATTAATTTCACTTGTTCTCACTTTTTAAAAATGTAGCTGCTAGAAAACCTTAAATTACACATGTGGCTCACGTCTGCGGCTAAATTCTAGTTCTACTGGACAGCATTGGTAAAGAGCATCAACATCCTAACAGCTGCTATTTATTGAGCACCTAATTTCTTACACTGTTGTATCTGTTATCTGACATAATGCTCAGCGCAATCCTGTGGGGTTGATATTATGAATATCTCCTTTTTACAGATAAGGATACAGAGGGAGGGTGTGACCTCCCCCTAAGTCACACAGCTGGACACTAGCAGACTCAGGATTCAAATCCAAGTTGCCTGCCTCCAAAGCCCATAGTCTTCCATCGAATTTTACTGCACAGACTACTAAAGCACCAAGGGCTTTGGGGGTCTCCTGGGGTGCCTTTGGCTGGAATTAGAACAGCTCTGCATGGTAATGAATCATGCTAATCAGAAACTCTGACTGAATGCTTGCCTTTCATAAATACAAAATGAGAAAGCAGATTAATTAATATAAACAATGCATCTGGAATAAATCACATCTTGGGATCTGTGGGTGTAGTAAAAGGTGGAAGACCACTGATCTAAATATCTCATTTGGCAGGTGGGGAACCTGATGCCCAAAAAGGAGGAGATTTGTCCAGGGTTGTCAGCGAGCGGGAGAGCCAAACGCAGAAGCCCGGCTTCTAGGCTCCCAGGCCGTGTCTTGCGTGTACCTCACCGGCTTTACAGGGAAGGCCCCGCCCCCAGCCACCTGCAAGCCTTTTGTCTTGAAGCAGCCCCCTTCCTCTCCCAAGTCTGTCCCAAAGACTAGAGAGGAGGGGCCAGGAGACCCAACCCATTTCCCATCAGGGTCCCAAGGCCACCATCCGGTCCTGGGCCAGGAATTCCTTTCACAGACTGAATTAAACTGAGCCGAAAATAATGCTGAACCCTTGGAAGCCTCCAAGAGCTCCTATTCCTACTCCACCTGGGTCCGGCAGGCCAGGCCTCCCCAAATCTCCTCTCTGCCATCTTCTGGGCTCCCCCAGACTTCCCCTGCCAGCTCCCATCTCCACTCACACGTGTGTAGGGAGAGGGATGTATAAACAGACTGCCCACATCCCTGTTCCCTCTTCCCAGCCTCTCCAAACAGGCAGGAGAAAGGGCGACCAGAGACGTACTAAACCCAGCACCATCCCTATGAGCCAACCCAGGAGGGACCTAGCCAGAGGCACAGAGAAGGAGCCGCCAAGAAACAGAGAAACAGGGACACAAAGGGGCAGAGAGTGTGTCCAAGACAAAGAGAAGAGAAAGGATGGATGTTTAGATCAAGAGAAAGGCACGGAGCGAGAGACGAAGAGACGAGAAATAAGAAAAAGTGAAAAAGGAGATGGAGATGAAAAAGGGACGCCTGAAAAGGAAAATTAGAATAAGGGAAAGTAGAGAGAGGATAGAGAAACTAGAATTTGAGGGAGAGATCGAAGGAGAAGGGGCGCGATGGGGGAGAGTAGGAGGGGGGACAAGGAGAGCGCGAGGGGAGACGCGCAGCGATCTGAGGTGCCCTGGCCGGGGGGGGGGGGTCCCGGGGGGCGGGCCCTCCTCCCGGCGCCTCTCTCCGCCGCGGCGGTCCGAGCAGCCACATTCCTCCGGGTTTCCCACACACTTGCCATCAAAGAGCCCCAAAGCCCCGGCTTTTCCCGCGCCCCTCCCCCACCAGGGCCGGAGAAACTATTTTTCACCCCCTCCTGGTCTTTAATCTGTTGTGGGGAAAGAAAGCGGCTTTTGTTGGGCAAGGGGCTGCGCGGAGGGCCGGGCGGGGGCGCCGGCGATTGTGTGTCCCGCAGCTGCGCGCCTGGGGCCGCCGGGGTGGGGCCTACGGGGCGCGGGGCCGGAGCGCGGGCGCGGAGGGCCCGGAGGTCGAGCCGGGCAGGGGTGGGGCGCAGGGGCGCAGGGGCGCGGGCGCGGACGGCCTGGGCAGGACGACGGGCCGGAGTGGGGGCAGCTGGGTCGCGGGGTGCGGGCGGGAGGGTCGCAGGGGCTGAGGGGGTGGAGAAAAAGGCCACCCGGGCGCGCAAGCCCATTGTCCTCTTGGCCGTGTTCTGCACCAGGGCCGGAGATTGGGGGAAGATGGACACTCGTTGAAAGGGCAGATGGGGAGAAGGCTGCACACCCGGAGGAGGTCGTATACTCAGGCAGGGGGCCACGAGAACTCTGGGAGACACACCACACATTTAAGCAACAATCAGGGAGACACACACACACACACACACACACTCTCACTCTCACCAGGGACACAGACACACAACCCTCAGGAAGGGTCCCACAGCCAGAGAGAGGCCAACAACACACAGGGAGGAACACACATTCAGAGAACAACCCACTTAGACACACACACACACACAGCCTAACGCCATAAAGCTCTGTTGAACAAAATGGTTTTCCGATATGAATTTCCTTCTCCTTCCAACCCCAATTTCTCCTTAAGACAGGCCCCCATTCTCCAGCATTTGCTTCCTTTCTCCCTCCAGTTGGTAGCCTGGCTCATGCTTCAAAGCACAAGCTCTGGACTCAGGCAGCCCTGGTCTGCCTTCCAACAGCTGTGTGACCTTGGGCAAGTCACCTCACCACTCTGAGCTTCAATCCATACGAGGGTTGAGAGAGATAATATAAAGATGCCTGACTCGTTGTTGGCACTTGGCAAAAGTTATCCCTTATGAGCCTGCTGATGCGTAGGCTGCTGTAATGATGACAGTCAAGGGCGGCTTTGGCCGGCAGGAGGCTCTCTCTGAGCTGCAGCCTCTGCCTCTGCTTTCTGGCACCCCTGCATTTCCACCTCAGTGCCCCATTGGGCGTGGGGGAGACTTTTCCTCTCTGACAGGGTCAGCTCTGTCTGCAGGCGGGACCCCTCCCATACCTACCCTCACAGCTTTTGAACTGCTGCTGGGATCTAGGCCAACACAAGACAATATCTGAGCAAGGTGAATGTTGCTTTTCAAGGCCTTTTTTTTTTGCCATCATCTTTTCTTGCCTTGGATTCCATCATCTTTCTAAAGCCTTTCCTGAACCCCATTAGTGGGAGCCCAAATCCAACTGTCAGCCTCTGCGACAAAGAACATCCCCTCAGTGGTCTCCCAAAAGTGATTACTGGGGTGGAACTTAATTCAGTACATCTTTACTAATTGCCCACTCTGTGCCAGGCACTGTGAGGGATACTGAGACCAGGAAGACAGATATGACATGATTACAAAGCAGGTGAGCTATAAGCCCCATATGGTGGTTGGAAGTGTTCAATGAAACCATGAATGAAAGTGCTTTGGAAATAGCAAAACCTCTGCAACATATTCTTTGCCTTTTGCTATTTGTTAAATCAGAGTTAAACTCCTACATAACTTACTGATGCTCTCCAAAGTCTAGAAGTTCCAAACTTTTCTTAACAGGGAAATGAGGTTGTCCCTGTCTGTCCTCATTAGCCTAGAAATGCTAGGGTGAGGAAACTAGTTCTTGTGTGTCTAGACGCTGTGTGCAGTTTGAATGTTTGTCTCCATCCTTGTATGCATCAATGTTTGAGTCACAGGCTTGAGTTCAAATTTTGATTATTGTAGTTTTGTGCCTGCTAGCTCTGTGGACAGATCTCTTTGACCTCAGTACCTTTGTCACGATATCTACCCCCAAAGACTCTAGAGAAGATTATATAAGACAGAATTTATAAAGCAGCAGCACAAGATAGGTTCTCAGAAAACAAACTCTCTTCCTACTTTCCTGTGGTTGTCCACCCACACACACCCCAGATGCCAAGCCAGCCCCTGGACATCCCATGGTCACTGCCTACCTGCTGACATAAGGGGTTAGTTAACTTCAGGGTGGTATGGCTGGACCAAGCTAGGCTGGCTTTGGGTTGAAAGAAGGAGAGAGGGAGGAAACTCAACTCCCAAGTTGACTCCTAAAAACAGGAGTAGTCAGCCTGCACTTTGTCTAAGAATAAACATCCCTGAAAGCATGGACAGGAAGGTTTTTTAGGGGGGAAAAAAAGCTTCACATTTCCAAGAAATTTCCAATGCTCTCTGAGTCTCTCTACTTAGAAGACATTTCCTAATACCTTAGTGTCTGTCTTCCAACCTAATGCATGCCCCCCCTTGCTTTTCTCTATACGGTGGAATAAAACCCTCTCAGGTCCAAACTACCTTCCTAGGAGGTCCCTTGAAAGGGCAGAAGGAAAAGCATAAACACAGAAGGATAAAAGTTTTGAGACAGGCAGACCTGGGTGCAAATCTTGGATCTGCAACTTATTAGCACGTGACCGTGGGCAAGCACATTAACCTCTCTGAGCCTCAGTCTCCTGGTGTGTAAAATGGGTCAATGAGATAATGTATGAGAAGGCAAGTGGGACTTGGCAAATAGTTAAGATTCAATGAAGGATGATGATGATGGTGGTGGCACCAAGTCCTTTGAACTGTAGAGTAGCTCATCTTGGAGGCCCCTGAAATCCCCATTCCTATAAGGACTCATGCCTTAGATCCAGATGCTCCATAGTCCCCTTCGCAGTATTTCACATGTTCCTGAGACCAGACTCAGCAGGAACCATTAAGCTCGCTTGGTACCACCTATCTCACTCACCAGGGGCTACATCACATCATAGCACATGAAAATAACTAATTGGTTCCTACGGCACTTTCCATCCCTTGTCCTCTTGATCCTCCCAGCTGTAAATAAGGTCGGTGGATATTATTTTTCACCCAATTTTACAAGGAGACAACTGAGGCAGAGGGAAGAATAAGTAGTCCATCCAAGGGTTTGAGCCTTGATTCTGAATTCCCCATGCTCTTCTTGTATCACATGAGTCTCAAGCAGTAGTTTGAGGTCTAGCCTTGCTTGGGGGAGGAGAAAGGGTATGTTCTAAGTGTATGGCTGGGAAGTCCTCCGCACACCTTTACATGTACTTTGTGAGCAAACAGGTACATATTAAAAAATGCAGCATCTGGGGATGTCCTGAGACTACAGCAGACCATCCTAATGCTAAGGAGAGTTAGAGGGCAGAATGGACAGGAAGCCAAATGAGGGGGAGGTCTGGGTCCTGACTACAGGTCAGCAACTGACATCCAGAGTAAACTTGGGCAAGATTTGGAAGTTCCCTTGATCCCCACTTTCAACATTAATGGCAAAAAATAGAAAGGTAGACAAATAGATAGAAGCTCAGTTTAGGCAAAAAGACATCTGCAATTCTCATCATCATTACTTTGGCTTTGAAATCGACAGCTCAGAGACCCCCGACCACTTTTCAAAATTTTAAAGAAAAAGCAGTATAACTTAATAGTTCTGCCAACTCTTAAAAAAATCAGAGAGCACAACACTGACTTTTTTTTCCTTTTCTTCTTCTTTTTTTTTATTTTGGCAAAGAAAGATTCAGTTCCTGGAAATGCTTACAAAATGATTCCTGACACTGGGAGGAGATAGTTAAAAAAGGAAGAAGACGAAAACTTATAAACATATATAGATAAAGGCAAAAGGTGGCAAGAAAGAGAATAAACAAAAGAAAGAAAAGAAAGAACTAAAAGAGATAGAAGGAAAAAAGACTTTAAAGGGCCCCAATTCAAGGAACGTTATCAAGTTCTCAGCATCTGCAATTCACAAGCCGCTTGCGGGTCGGGGCGGCGCAGACCCCTCCCCTTTCTCGGGTGTCGGACGCTCATTGGTGGGGACGGCAGTCGCCGGCCGGTGACTGCCCGAGGAAAGGTTGCCTGGGACACGCATCCCTGTGTGAACGCATGACGTCCCACCCTGGCGCCAGGCTGTCTGGGGCTGAGTCTTAGATCAACACAGCTGTGGGACCGGGACCCACAGCTGGGCAAAGGAGCGGATTCCTCAACAAAAAATAGGATTGTGAGAAAAGTTCTGAAACAAAAACAGCGCAGACAAAAGCCTTAATGACATCCTTTCATAAAAATAAAAAATGCAAGAGGGGGGAAAAAGCTGGTAAAAGGAGCAGAACTGGGAACAGAAAGTTCAGAGGCATTTGGAATAAGAGACTGAGGCCCCACCACCGCTAAACAAGTTGCAGAAGGCCTGAGCTAGCCCTCCAGTCCGCTGTTGGGAAAAAGAAGTCTTTTGGGCTCAAACTTTATTCAGTGTTCTCAACCGTAACCCATTTCTTTCAGAATTAGAATCTTACATTGGAGAGTACCCTTAGAGGTCATTTGTTCCTCCCTCCCTCAATTTTACAGAAAATGAAGCCCAGGAAGGAAAGAAATTCTTCCAAGGCCACATTGCAAGTTACTGACATGACCAGGACAGAATTCTGCTTGCTGATCCCGGCATCCCTCTCCTGCCTATGTCACCCAGCTCATGGACATTTCAGCCTGAAAGCATCTGGGGAGATAATGTGAAGGTGCTTTGCAAATGGCTGCACAAGCCTGAGGCAGCAGTGGGTAGTAATGGGGGAGGGAAAAGGAGAGAGAGGAATCTGTGTGGTCCTGTGAACTGAGCACAGACCACTCAACCGGCCACTTGCTGGGTCCTCGGGCACCAAGGAGACTGATGGATGTGAGGGAGAGAGTATGTCAAGCGCCTTGCAGAGAAGAGACGTTTAGTAATTATTTGTTGAAGGAATGAGGTAGGTCTAGTTAGCTCCATTTTATAAACTGGAAAATTGAGGCACAGAGGTGACTTACCCAAAGTTCACATTATTAGTAAAAAAGAATGGGAATTTGAACATAAATCTGCCTAGCTCTGAAGGCCATGATATTTTCCAGAACCTGGGCTTGACTATTTTTCACAAACCACGGAAGTCTGCGTGACAGAAAAGTGTTTTCTATTTGGTCATTCAGGAGTCCGCATAGCCACCATATTCCCTTCCCAAGACCAAATAGCTGGCATGCTCTTCACTTGACATCTGTAGCCTATATAGACTGATCTGTCCATTCATGGGATATTTTCTTATACCAAAGAGGCTGTCCTGGAAAACATTTATATTTCAGGAAGAAGTCTTTCGACTCTTTCTTGGGACACAGAGTCCTGTGGTATGACAGCAAAGAACAAGGATTCAGGGCTGGCTCTACCATTACTTGTGGTGTGACCTTGGAAATATTTTATAACTCCTTTCTGTACCCTTTACCATCCCACACCTGCCTGTCCAAATTTCATAAAGCATTAGACTTCTAGAGCTGGAAAGGATTTTAAATAATCACTTAGCACCATTTCCCCATTTTGTTAACAAGGCAACTAAGGCCAGGGTACCTGGTCTTGTTCAAGATCACATGACAAATTATTGGGAAGGCTGGTATGTTCAATCTAGGACTCCTAATTCCCAGTCCAGTGTCCTTTTTACTATGACTATTTTGAGACTGTCCTAGCTCTGAGCTCCCATTGTCCTGTTAATCAGTGCCACATACTATAGAACTCTTAATTGTTTCCTGTGTTAATCTTGTCTCCCCAAATTGTGAGATTCTTGAGAGCAGGAGCCACTGTTTTACGTGAAGCGACTCCATAAATATTTACCAACTGACTGATTAAGGAAGCAACTATTGGGGGATCCCACCTGGCCAGTTCCATGATGGAAACCAGCATTCTGAGGCTGCAGATTCCCAAAAGTCCTTGGAAATGACAAGATGACAAGCAAAGAATACTGAATGCAATGTCCCGTTGCGATACGGGGCTTACTTGCCTGTCCCGTGGTCCCTTTCCTGGGCTCTCAGATAGAGCTGGAGCCATTTCAGCAAGGCTAAGAATAATCCAGTCCAGGTGGCCTGCCCTTCCATAGCAGAGAGGGATAGACAATAGAGTGATGAAATTACCAAACTATTGTTTTCCGCATAGAGGTGTGTGGAGAATGGGGGAAGGGAGAAGTGAGAGTTAAAAGAGATTTGCTGACCTAACGGGAGCTCCTAAAAAGGTTATTTAGAAATCATCCCTTCTGCACCCCAATTCAAAACCCTGTCCAAAATTCTAATCAAACTCGCTTCCAAAATATAACTGGGCATATATTTGGCTCCTTATGGAGTGCATGGGGCCCGAGAATGGGAGCTCTCTTCCTTCCCCATGCAAAAAGCACGATTCAGGCTGCTTTCTTCTTCTTTTTTTTTTTTTTTTCTTTCCCCCTGTTGCTCAAATAAATAGTGTTCTTTGCTCAAACCCCCTTCCCCTCCTCCTTCTGCAATCTCAGCGCCTAGCCCAAATCTGTTTTCTTCATTGTAACCTCAGCTTCACCGCAATTAATTTTTTTCCCCTCTGGTCACAAGATAATTCCTGACGCCAGTGAGTCTGGAGGTCAGACGAACAGCAAATTGGGGAACAAGGCGGCACTAATTCCTTACAAGTTTCCCTTGAAAAATCTTTTGCTTACCAAAAAAAAAAAAAAAGCTTCTTTGCTGTTCGGGGATTTACGACCTCGGAGGACTGTGAGTTCGAAGTTCGAACCAGTGTTGGGCTGTGGGTGGACTGGCAGGGGGCAGGGGAGCTCTCTAAGACCTGGGGCGCTGCCAGGAAAAGGCAAATTCTTAAAGTTAATGGTTTTAAGAGATTTTTTAAATCCTTTCTGGCAAAGAAGCCCGCCTCTTCTCTGTATCAGCGCTTCCTCATTCTTTGAATCCGCGGCTCCGCGGTATTCGGCGTCAGACCCGCCAGAGGAAGCCTGTTTGCAATTTACCCGGGCTGTGAACGCCCAGGGTCGACGGAGGCGGGGCCAAGGCGGGCTGTTTTGCATAAAGGGGCGTGTCTTCCAGGCGGGCTCTATAACTGCGGACCTCCGTGAGAGCGCGCGTTGCTAGCTGCTCAAGGGATTCTTTGGCTTTTTACTTCTTTCGGCACTTCCAACCTCATTCCTCAATATGAAGGCACTGAGCCCGGTGCGCGGCTGCTACGAGGCGGTGTGCTGCCTGTCGGAACGCAGCCTGGCCATCGCGCGGGGCCGCGGCAAGAGCCCGGCAGCTGAGGAGCCGCTGAGCCTGCTTGACGACATGAACCACTGCTACTCGCGTCTGCGGGAACTGGTACCCGGAGTCCCGCGAGGCACTCAGCTTAGCCAGGTGGAAATCCTGCAGCGCGTCATCGACTACATCCTCGACCTGCAGGTGGTTCTGGCCGAGCCCGCTCCTGGACCCCCAGACGGCCCGCATCTTCCCATCCAGGTGCGCGTGGGCGTGCTTGGAGCAGGGGCGGAGCTGAGCTCCATGGCTGGGATGCTGCGGGACCCCTAGAACTTCCTAGCGCCGTGCATAACTCTCCCGTTTTCCTTCTCTCAGACAGCCGAGCTTGCTCCGGAACTTGTGATCTCCAACGACCA
Organism: Balaenoptera musculus; assembly: GCF_009873245.2. Classification (NCBI taxonomy): domain Eukaryota; kingdom Metazoa; phylum Chordata; class Mammalia; order Artiodactyla; family Balaenopteridae; genus Balaenoptera; species Balaenoptera musculus. The sequence goes on along the minus strand of NC_045785.1, from coordinate 18,309,663 downwards.
AAGGAGCTTCTGCCACTGACCTGGACGTCCTGGTGCCGCCAGGTGAGTATCCACGCCTTCTCCCGGGGGCGGGGAAGAGGGGCAGCTGGTGCTTAAACGGCAAATCCTGGAGTTGGTAGGCCTTTTAAGGGATTCCCGCGCTCCCTCGGTTTAGGGAAACCGAGTCCAGAGAGGTGAAAGTGACTTAACCGTGGTCACATCAAATGAATGACGGAACCAATTCCCATCCAGTGTTCGTTTCAACCTTAAACACACGGTGTCCCTGTCTTCCCTAGTGGCCAAAGACGCGAGAAAGGCGGGGGTCCGACTAAATAAAATAGCCAGTCTGTTTGTAGCTTGGAGTCCTTAAAGGATCCGTGTTTTCCTCAGCCCCCTCCCAGCTAGTGTTAATTCCAAGAGGGAGGGATGGTGCAAGCTCCGCCTGTGGTCCTTTGGCGCCAACTGGGTGGGGGCAGCGAGGGGCGCGGAGTTATCAGCTGGAGGTAGAGACCAAGTTTCCTCCTTGGCGCCGGCCAGTCTGCGGCCGGCCCCCGCCTCGGCGCGCTCGGCGGAAACTGACGGCTCCCTGGTCTTCTTTCCTCCCCCGCCCAGAACGCAGGTGTTGGCGCCCGTTCCGCCTGGGACCCGGGACCCTCTACGGCCGGAAGCCCGAGGGCATGGATGGGCCCCAACCTCGCCCTGCCCACTTGACTTCCCCAAACCCCTGCCTCGAGGCTGGACCTGCGCCCGGGAGCGAAGGACTGTGAACTTGGGTGGCCTAAAGAGCCAGAGCTAGCTCTGGGCATCAGCTGGGCAACCTCCCCCAGCCCTCACCCCACCCCCAAGTTTAAAGACTGTCTTTCAATGTGTGGAGGTGTATGGGGGGCGGGGCTGGCTGCTCTCCAAACTCTTGGCAAGGCAGCGGTAGAGCTGGTCTTCTGGTCTCCTTGGAGAAAGGCTCTGTTGCCCTGATTATGAACTCTATAATAGAGTATTTAGCTTTTGTACCTTTTTTGCAGGAAGGTGACTTTCTGTAACCATGCGATGTATATTAAACTTTTTATAAAAGTTAACATTTTGCATAATAAACGGTTTTTAAACACTTATGTAATTTGATTCCTTAAGTGCTAACACTCTTTCTCACAAGACTGAATTTAGGGGGACTAAATGTCTTGGAGCTTGGGAAAAGCAAACTTGCTTATTATTCCCTTAAAAGGGAGATGGGAGAATACCCAGCTAAGGCTGGGGAAGGGGGGGAGCCCCACATCCATTGGGTGCAAAGAAGAGCCTTGTCCTGTCTCATTTAACAAGTGAGGGAAGACTGGAGAAGGGAAGTGACTGGCACAAGCTCACCCAGCAAGTTGGGGGCTCAGGATGGAAATCGGGTCTCCTGAGTCTCAGTTCTTAAGTACTTTGAGAGCTGTTTTGCTAACTAGCAGATGGCTGTCCTCTTCAATGCCATTAATTATTCATGATGTCTTTCTAGCAGAGGATGTGGAAGAGAAGCCTCACCTGGTGCCCAGGCAGGGTTGGTGGTTGGTAGACCCATTTCAGAATTGAATAAATGGATCATTGGGCTTGGTTTCATTTCCCTCTTCACATTCTGTTTTAATTTTCTCTTGGGCTTTCAAAGTTGGAGAAAATAGGAGAGGGGTCTCTTCCTTCAAATCCTCAGCCACTCTGATCAGAAGGATTTTGGTGCTGGTTGGGAAATATGGGAACAAATCCCTCTACCACCAGGTAGTTGAAGACTCTGAGCCTAGACTGGGAATTTGAGGAAGAGTCCCTACAGCCCTTATTTCTGGTATATCCTTCTCATAACATCTCCATTGGGAGCCTATTCTGTAAGCATCTTTAGCTTTATTTCAGAAATGGACAAATTGAGGCTCATGGATAATGGGTTGGAGCCAGGTTCACACAACCCCTGGAGAGGCAGAGATGGGATTTTAACCTTAACTACAGTGACTATGATTGTAGTGGACAGGAGCAGGGTCTGAGACTGGCTATTCCATGGAGCCAGGCCTGAGAGGCAGAGGGCAAGACCCCCAAACCATGCCATCCTCCTTTGTCCCCACCTGGCATTTCCCCAGGTGGGTTCCACCAGGCACCTGGCCTCACTAGATTCCTGTTTATGATATGATCTCATATGTGTGTTGGCCACTGGCATGAGTTACTTCAATATTTCATAACAAACAGGTCACGTCATCACCCACCTTCATGCCTTAACCCTGGTGAGCTTTCAGGGGCGAACAGGGGCACGTGGAGAGGAGGCAACCTTTGTCTCTGCAAACCACCCTCCTAGCTGACCAGTGTTCTTAACCTGTTTCCTGGTCTTCTCAGATGATCTGATGTAAGGTATGAATGCTCTCTTCAGAAGATACACACACACACACACACACACACACACACACACAAACACACACACTTTGCAGAGCAATAGCATACCTCCAATGCCCTGGGAAGCCCTCAGACCCCATGTGAGGAACTCTTACTTCAAACCAAGTAAGCACAAGACCTAGGCTGGGTCTACCTTGGATCATTTGTTCCGTGTCCCCTGCTGGCTCTGGAGTCTGCCACACAAGGGTGCCAATCCTTGTCTGCCACATACTAGCAGTTTGACTGCAAGCTAGCAACTGCGTCTATTCAGCCTCAGTTTCCACATCTGTATGAGACTGCTGATATTGAGAAAACAGTTCTGAGGCACCCGGCCCCACATTACACCATTAATTGCAGTAAAGCCAGGCACTCAACGTCCTGTGCCCTTTCTGCCACAGTATGCTGCTTCCTGCTCGGAAGTTGCGGGACTGTGGAAGGCTAGGAAGAGCTGAATCGCTCATCTGCCATGTGCGCTTGAGCAAGACATCTCACCTCTCCAAGCCTCTCTCCTCCCTTGCTCAGCAGCTGGTGGTTCTTGTACTGCTGCCTCCCTGGACAGAGATAATGGTGGGAAAGTTCTTTGAAATGCATCACACACCTACAAGGTATTATTAAGCTAATTCCAAGGAAATTGCCTGTAAGGTCCTCCGAGACTGAGCTGGTCAGGTGGCTGGGACAAAAGCTGAAACCAGCACACCAATTCATTAGTCATTAGGGAGTGAAAGCAATTTGGCCCTAGGTGAGAAAACTCAGGATAGTTGTCTTCTGTCGTAAACACCTATCAAATGCCTACCAGGTGCCAGGCTCTATTTTATCTTAATTTTTTCTAATTCTCACCACAACCCAGCAAAGTGGGTATCATTATTCCCATTTTACAGAGGAAACAGATTCAGAGAGGCTGATTAACTTGATCCAGGTCACAAAGCAAGGAAGTGCCACAACAAGGCACCATCCAGCACCATCTAGCTTCGAAGTCCATGTTCCTACCTCTACTCCAGGCCAATTTTTTCCCCTCACCGTTCCCTTTACCTGGCACATATTTGGTCCCCAGTAAGTGCTTGCTGAATGAAAGACCTAAGCCCACCCCAGGTCTCCCTCTTATTTGTGAAATGGGATGATGGTACTCCCTTTGCAGGTCTGTGGTTCGGATTAAAAATAACATGCGTAAAGCATCTACCAGGCTCCCTGAAAATACAAGATTCACTATTAACTGAGTCTTACAGTTCACTACTGCATCAGCTCTGAAAAACGGACTTTTGGAAGGGATTCTTACTGTGTAAATAAAAAAACAGGTTCAGAACAGGCGAAGTAACTTGCCCGTGGCCACACGGCTCCTAAGTAACAAAGCAGGGATTCAAATTCATGCCTGTGACACCGGAGATGGTGCCCTTTCCGAGAAGGCCAGTTACAGCTCTCCTTAGCTGTGGATGTGCCGGACAACCGTCAATAATCTGTCTTCCCGGTCTCATCGCCTCTCACGGCTACCACTCTTCTCCATTCCCCAGGCTACATTCTAAATCCTCCTTTCGCTCTCTCTTTCTCGCAGAACTGCGCCTCCGGGTCGGCTCTGCCCGCTCCCTGCTCTACTGGGAGAGGCGTTCCCCGCAGCCTCTTCTCTGCGCCGGGGCAGGGGCGGAGCCTCGGCCCACGTGGCCTAGAGCCCGGCTGGGCGGAGCCTAGCTGGCCCCGCCCCAGGCCCGGCGACCCGCGCTCCCCCCCGCGGGCCCTGGGGGCCGCTCGCAGGTGTTCGCTGGCGCCCGGATGTCTGAGCTCTGGCTCCGCTCTGGCTCCGGCTCTCTCCGCAGCCTGCGGGCGGGGCTCCCAGCCCATCCGGAGCCTCGCGGCGCCCCAGCCACTCTGCCAGCAGCGCGGCCTCCCGGTTCCCAGCCTCCCGGCCGGGGGGGCCCGGGGGCCCGGGCCCCCCCCCCACGGGGGGCCCCCCCCCACCCAGCGGAGTTGCTGACCCGACTGCTCTCCCGCTGCCCCCAGCTGCGCTCGGGCCGCTGCAGCCTCGGCGCGCCCCCACCCTGCTTCCTGCCTCGGCAGCTTTGCCCGGGCCGGGCGGCCGCCCTGGATCGCACCCCGTTCCTTCCTTCCTTCATTCTTTCAGGCAACTCGCATTCCTCGAGCGCCTGCGACGTGCCCCGCACAAGGCCTTTCCGACCTTCCGAGTGTGGCCCCAGGCCCACCGGGGTCCTTCGGGAAGCCTGTGCCCTCCGCCAAGCCTCTGCCCTCCGCCCAGTCTCCCTCCCCACCCCGCCCGACTCTCCTCCCTGTCCTATTTCACTTAGAGTTTAGCATTTAATTGTTCTCTGATTATTTCTGCTGTTAAGGGTCAGTCAGTGGCAAGGTCAGGGGGTCACTTTGTGACCGAAATCAGGGGTCAGTCTGAAAGTAGAGTGAGGGGTCAGAGTGTGGCCAGAATTGGGGTTCAGCCAGACTGGCAAGGTTTGGAGATAGTGTGGGTAGAAGTTGGCAGCCGGCAGTCTGTGGCTGGGCTTAATAGACAGGGTGTGAGGGTTAGTCTGAATAGCATCAGCGGCCAAGGCTAGTGAGTCAGTCTTTGGGTAGAGTCAGTGGACAGTCTGGATCAGGGTAGTAGGTCACCCAGAGACCAGGATTTAGGGGTTGCCTTTGGTAAGCCAGATAAGGGGAAGGGGGCACTGTAGCTCTCTGAACTCGGATTCATATCCCTCCATGGCTGGGGGCTGACCATAGCCTCTCCCTGCATCACCCAGGCTGTGGAGCTGCCCTTCCATCTGGGACACTCCCTGTCCTCAGCTCCACCCTGCTCCTACCTTGTGCCAGAGCCTGGAGGCAAAACCCTCATTGGGCCAGACCATGGTCAGACTGGCAGTAACACTGGCCGTGGCAGGGAGGCCTTGGGCTTCCAAGGGATCCGGCCTTGGAGCCACCCGTGTTTAACAGGTAAGTTGATGTTCTTCCCCGTACCTTTCTGTCATTTGTTCATAAACCTAAAGGCCGTCAGGGATGGAAGGACCCTTAGAGGTCACACATGTGGCCCAAGAGGGGAAGGAGCCTGCCCAGGGACACACAGTAAATTCGTGGTCAAGACAGAACTTGAGGGAATTCCCTGGCGGTCCAGTGGTTAGGACTCAGCACTTTCACTGCCGTGACCCAGGTTCAATCCCTGGTTGGGGAACTAATGTCCCGCAAGCATGGCCAAAAAAAAAAAAAAAAAAAAAAGACAGGACTCGAACCCATGCCTCCTAACTTTGTATCTAGGAAACTTCGTGTGATACTCTGCCTCCCCAGAGCAAGGATTGTTATTCCCACTTTAGAGATGGGGCAGCTGAGGCCCTGAGAGGCTTCAGGAATCACACAGCTCTCACAGAGGGACTGCCAGGGGCTGGTGGACTGCGCAGCCCCCCACCTGAGGATCTGGAAATGTGAAGTCAGGGAATGGTGACTCCCTAAAGCATTGTGTCCTTGTCATTGCCACCCAGCCCCCTCCCTCGAGCCCTCATTCGGAGCAAATGAAACAAGGGTGGCCAAGTGAAGCCAGGGAGGAGAGAGAACACTTTTTAAGAACTGCTGGGGAAAAGTTTAGCTGGGTTCTTATGGAAACATATGGAACTCATTACCCTAAGTCGAGGTGGTCGCTGGCCAGCTGGCAGTTGGTCGGTTTGGGGCTAAAAGTGTGTGTTGTGTGGCAATGAGGGTACCCAAGGCAGACTCCCCAGAATAACCTGCCCGCTCACCGATCCAGGTTCTTCCTGAACCTGGTTTTGTTTCCAGCCTATGCCGTTTTTAGCATTAAAAAAAAAAAAAAAAGGTTTCAAGACACTGGGTACTTGGCCACTGTAGGTTCTGGGGGGAGGAGACAAGTACTTAGGGACTGTCAATACAGACAGTCCCCTCCACCACCACTCACGCACGTCTCTTCCCCATCAGGGCCCTTGGCAGTTTTTGCGTTGGGTCCAGATGCATGAAGGGTTGATCCCAGCTTCCATCCAGGGTTCATCCAGGTGGGCCCTGAGGGGCCTAAACGTTGGTCCTGACTCCTGTTCATCACATTTCCCTCTGCAAGTTTGACTCCACATTCAAAGACAGCAGCAAGAAAGTGTTCAAAAGAGGCCATTCACTAGTACACAGCATTTTAGTCTATGTGGTAATGCGAGACCGGGGGACTGCCTCCATTTCACCCCTGTGAGGCTCACAGATATTAAGGGACCTGCCAAAGGTCCCTGGAGTAAGTGTCAGAGCCCAGGTCTCCAACATAGCTTCCACGTCCAGTCCTGTTGATGTCTGCAGTTTTAAATTTTATTTAATTTTATATATTTTTTGGTCGTGCCGCACGGCTTACAGGATCTTAGTTCCCCAGCCAGGGACTGAACCCGAGCCACAGCAGTGAAAGCGCCGAGTCCTAACCACTGGACCGCCAGGGAATTCCCTGCAGTTCTTGTAACTTTGTACAAACCAATGGTCACACAGAATTGGCCTCAGCCAGACCCCACAGCCCTCCCGTACTTTCTGTGAGTTTGGGAATCAGATGCTGGCTGAAATCCCAGCTTTGTCATGTGTCAGCTATGCCATCACAGGTAAGTTATTTACCCTCTCAGAGCCTTAGATGGCTGCTGTGATGATTAAAGCAGACGACATATGTAAAGCGCCTGGCACTTGGTAGGCCGTGGGTGACGCCATCCGCAGAGCTTGGTGGGCATGGTTGTCAGATTCCTCACATAATTCCTCCCTCATCTTTCCGGGTGGCAGTATTGTTGGCATAATCCAATCCCAGCATCTCAGCACTGCCTGTCTAGCATGTGTGCTCTTCAGGGGCCTTTCACACACTCACAGGAGTATCTGATCAGCCCGACAGCTTGGTGCCTTGAGGAATAGTGCAGGGACTTAAAAAGCAGGGCCGCAGTCCAGCATCTCCACTCCCAGGCTCTGCCACCTTGGACAAACTCCTTTACCTCTCTGAGCCTCAGAGAACCAGCACAGGGCCACCACAGAGTCCTGCTGAGTATTTAGTGAGGAACTGAAGGTAAAGCACTGAGAAGGCTGCCAGCACATTGAGGCACTGAGTAAGTCACAGTTGGAGTTAGGAATAGTTCCGTTTCACAGATGGAAACTGGAGTCCCAGAAGGGGTAAGCAACTCATCCAATGTCATAGGGAAAGAACCCCTCACAGACCTAGAGATTAAAAACCAGATCTTCACACTCCCAATCCGTGCCCAGCTACTCCTTTCTCATTATTGGGATTTGTAATTATTTCATGACAAATGTGTTTTCAGCTGGTGGAAGGACAGAGCTTTAGACCCAGGCTCAGCCTGATCCGGAGCCAGCTTACTCATGAAAGCACCCCTTTTTAGAAGAGAATGGGGGTTGGGGTTTGGGGTAGGAAGGACATGACCCAGAGGCCAGAGGACCTGGAGGCCGAACGTGGCATAATCACGGGTATGAGCAGGAGCTTTGTGATCAGACAGACCTGTCTCTGCCACTTCTTAGCTGTGTGACCACCTCCCTGAGCCTCAGTGTTTCATCTGAAACTCCCAGTAGTACCTCTTTCATAGGGTTGTTGTAGGAATTAAATAAGACAGCAGAGATAGAGTACCTGGCACAGATGAGATGCTTGAAATTGGCAGCCCTTATAATTTTACGAAGATCTAGTGGAGTGGGACCCACCTGCTTCTTTGTCATCATCCTCATCTGTGAATCTTTTTGGATTTTTTTTTTTTTTTTTTTGCCCTGCCACACAGCATGTGGGATCTTAGTTCCCTGACCAGGGATCTAACCCGCACCCCCCTGCCTTGGAAGCATGGAGTTTTAACCACTGGACCGCCAGGGAAGTCCCCATGAATCTTTTTGTAAACTTTCAACTGAACATACAATATTTGGCTACTGAAATGCCTATGAGTGCCTGCAGTCCCCCACTAGCAGTGTGAACTTGGACAAATTCCTTAGCTTCCTTCATCCTCAGTGTCTGCACCTATAAAATGGGGATAATAAAAGTCCCTACTTTGTGAGGATTAAATTAGTTAACACATAGCACTCTCAGTCTAATGCTTGACACGTAATAGGAACCCCCCAAATGCTAGCTGTCTTTCCTTATCTTAGCATACCATGTGAAGTGTGTTCTCATACATTCTATAGCCATCTGTGCTTTTATATAGAATCGTAATGTCTCAATTTTTAAAAAATAAAATTGACATTTCAGGAAGAAGTACAGATAAATCATATGGTTTTGTGAGACCCAGAGCCCAGCCAACTTCACACACAGCCACCTCCACACAACTTCACACACCTCATGTGCGTGTACACACACACATACATGAAGACACACGCGCACTCACTGTGAAGAAGGGCATGCTATGCTGTGCTGCTTCCTCTTACCTTGGAGAGCTGCCTGCACCTCCCTCCCACTCACTGTGCTCTGTGGAGGGAGACAAGAAGCTGTGCTCACCTCTCAGCAGGAGATTTCCTTGGCAAAACTGACCTGGGAGGAAGCCCTAGCTCTAGCTCGTAACCTGAGTATCAGAGCCCAGGTCTCAGTCCTCGTTCTCTCCCCTCCTTGCTGTGCACTAGCTTCGCCTCTCTGAGCTTTGGCTTCTCATCTGTGAAGGGGGGCTAACCGTTTCTACCTTTCAGGGTTGCTGTGAGGATTAGAGAAATGCACAAAAAGTGCCTGGCACGTAGTCATTGCTCCATAAGTGAGAGTTCTTCAAAGCCTGGCTGGTTTTTTAACTCGGTAAGAGGTAGCTTTTTTATATTCTTTAATAAAACAGGATTATGGTCTTTGTGCCTTATATAATTAATACACTTTATTGCTTTTTATTGCTTTTTTTTTCTTTATTGCTTTTTAAACACATTTGTTAATCCAATAAAGGTGGTTTTCCTCCTAAAATTATTTTCTTTCCTCTTTTATTCATATTTTACAATGTCTGGGCAAGTCATTGGAGCCCACTGAGCCTCAGTTTCCTTATCTCTAAAATGGGAAGAATGCCTTCCTTATGAGGTTGTTTTGAGAATTCAGTGAGATGGTGCATGTAAAAGTGGTTTTTGTACCTTGTAAAGTCCAGCAAGTGTAAGAGATTATTTTTTGCACCCCCCTTTCCCTCTCACTAGGCTGAATTCCTCAAAGACAGGAGGGAGTTTTATTTACCTTTGTATCCCCTGCATTGAATGTGTAGCAGTAAATTTAATAAAAACAGTAATGGTGATAAGAACTTTCATTTCCTGAGTACTTACTGTGTGCAAGACTCTGGGCTAAGTGCATCTTAATGGAAGGATGAGTGATAAACATTTAAAAGTTTTTGATTCCCTCTGCTGATTATTTATTTATTTATTTTAAAAAATATGTATTTATTTATTTATTTATTTATTTGGTTGCACCGGGTCTTAGTTGTGGCAGGTGGGCTCTTTAGTTGCAGCACGTGGGCTCCTTAGTTGCAGCATGCGAACTCTTTAGTTGCGTCATGCAGGTAGGATCTAGTTCCCTGACCAGGGATCGAACTTGGGCCCCCTGTCTACTGCGCCACCAGGGAAGTCCCTCTGCTGATTATTTAAAGGTGAAGGGATTGTTTTACTTTTCCCTTGAGCAAGTTCTGTCTTCCATTCTGCAGGCAAATTATTTTTATTTTGGGGTCTTATACATTGGTTGGCCAATCCAGCTGAATAACCATAATAGCAATCTTTAGTTTCCTTATCTGTAAAATGGGGCTAACGATCAACTTAACCTCATTTAAACGTGTCCCATAAGTGACAGTAACTTTCCCTTACTCCTTCCTTTCTTCTCCACCTAGACACACCCTTTCCTTGGAGAAGAAGCTGGTGACAGGACAGGGTGATTAAACTGGGTGGCAGAGAGCTGAGTCCCTTCAGTTCTCTATGCTTTTTTTTTTTTTTTGGCTGTTCCCCGAGGCTTGTGGGATCTTAGTTCCCCCACTGGGGATCAAACCCGTGTCCTCAGCAGTGAAAAGCACGGAGTCCTAACCACTGGACTGCCAGGGAATTCCCTCTCTGTGCTTTTGTTTCTTTTGTTAATCAGGGTGGCAGATCTTTCTGGAATAACTCCCTGATTCTGAGACCCTCCGTGTCCCGCCTCCTAAATAATCTCCCTTTTCTGCCATAGCTCCAAAGATTCAGCTCACCCAAATGCCACATGCCCCCTATGATCATGTGCTGTATATTACAAGTACCTTTAAGTCCTGGAAGGCAGAGTTGTGTGTTCAGGGTTTGATTTCTATTTTTCCAAGCATTTTCTTATCATCATTTCATCTCATCCTTGATAAACCTTTCAAAGTCCCCAAGTCACATGGGGCAGCTAGGGCCCAGAGAGGAGGAGGGCCTTGGTTAAGGCCACAGAGTGAGTGACAGAGCTGGTCCTATGACCTGGATATGCTATGAGCCCGTCTGAGCTCAGGTCCTCTCTGAGCATCTTGACACCAGGCTTTGTGCTTAATGCTTCCTCACAGTAATTTTATAAAGCAGGTGCTGCCCCCACTTTCCAGATGAGGAAACTGAGACTCAGGCAGGTAAAATAACTTGTCCAAGTCAGAATCATGATATAATCAGGGCTGACTCCAAAATGTGTGCTTTTTATTGAACACCCTGTGGCCTCTGCAGCTTTGCTGTTTTGGAGCCTGAAAGATGGCCTCTCCCAAGTCTCTGCAGCAGTAGTGTTGTACCCTACAGCAAGGAGTGATTGCCAAGGCTGACCCCCATGCCCCAGTCTCTCAGCCCCAGCAACCGGGGTCAGGGGATTCACAGAGCGGGGCACACAAGGACCCTGCTGCAGCAGTGATCTGCATGGAGGGCCCCCCCCATCCCTAAAGCCCATTGTCTCCCCAGGAGACAATACAGATAAAGGACCCAGTCTAGTGCTCTGCCGGCATTAATCTGTAACCATGGAAATCCCTAGGGAGACAATTTCAAAGCCCTCCCTGCCACCCTTCACCCTGCAGCTGTGGCTCCAGGAGCCCAGCCTCCAGCAGAAGGGGCACTCCTGATAATCACCACCCCCCACCACTGCCACCACCAAGTGGGACACAGCTGGGCTCTCCCCAACATACATCCTCTCAGAACTGGTGTTGGCAAAGGGGCCTTGGATGCGTTTAAGGCCTAAACCTTATTTCTTTTCTAAGAAGGTTAGTTCTGTGAGGTTCTGCACTGGTGAGATGTCATTGATTACAGGGTTGGGCACAGGGAAAGTAAGGTGTCAGCGAAATTCTTAACCATGGAACCAGGGCCTGGGAAGGTATTAGGTCTTCAGCGCATGATTTCCCCCTGGTGGCCAGTTGCTGCAATTGTCAGCTTCGGCTCTCAAGAGGAGCAAAAATTATTACCTCTTTTTCCTTGGTATCTAGTGTGTTCCAGACGCCCACACGCAGGTCTAATCCTCACAGCCACTCTGAGATGTGGGTGTTCTTATCCTACTTATACATGCTGAAGCCAAGGCTTTCAGACGACATCCAGAAGGAAGGAAAGGTAGCAGAGTGGTTGAGAGGGTGAACCCAGACTGCCCTCGCTCAAAACCTGCTCCACCATCACCAGCCCTGTGATCTTGGGAAAAGTACCTAAACTCTCTGAGTCTCAGTTTCTCTTTAGCTACTCCTGGCCTCAGTTCTATCACCTGTAAAATGGGGCTAATTGTGGCTTCTTCTTAGGGCTATGGTACCACTTCATGGTAACTGAAGTGGATTTGGGGTATGAATATACTTGATTTGCTACTATTTGCATCATTTTTATCTGCATTTTGGGGGAGGAATGATCATGGGGGCAGAGGGGTGGGCAGAGGGATACTTCTCCTCTCTCCATAAACCAGGAATAGGAGATACCTGAGAATTCTGACCCTGGCGACCTCTTTGGCTTGCAGAGTCACAGAGCCTCTGACAGTGGCCAAGTGGCCTCTCAACTATTCCAAAAATCTTTCACTGAGTTCAGTTCAATAAGCAATTCTTGGGCTTCTATTCCACGATGGGCACTGGGCTGGATACAGGGGTGTGAAGATAAAGAAGACAAGGAGTGACTTAAATCTGGTGGGGAAGGACAGAACAGAAAAACAATTACAATATGAAATGATGACAGAGTGAGATTCCTAACAGGAGGTGGGGAGCAGGGATCAGAGTCAGCTTCTGAGAAATGGGTGCTGTAAGCTATCACCACCCATACTCATACTGTGGCCAATACCACTTGGACTCCAAAGACTGGATGTCTTGCTTATTTCAAAATACTTCTGAGTCTTATTTTTTTAATGTTAATAATTGATCTGGATTCTTGATGTTGCTGTCCCAGGCTTCAATTCTGTTCAACTAAAGAGTTAAAATATACCCATTTAAAAAAATTTTTTATTTTATATTGGAGCATAGTTAATTAACAATGTTGTGTTAGTTTTAGGTGTACAGCAAAGTGGTTCAGTTTTACATATACATGTATCTATTCTTTTTCAAATTCTATTCCCATTTAGGTTATTACAGAATATTGAGCAGCATTCCCTGTGCTATACAGTAGGTCCTTGTTGGTTATCTATTTTAAATATATCACTGTGTACATGTCAATCCCAGACTCCCAATCTATCCTGCCCCCTGGTTACCACCTTCCTTCCTGGTAACCATAAGTTCATTCTGTAAGTCTGTGAGTCTGTTTCTGTCTCATAAATAAGTTCATTTGTATCTTTTTTTTAGATTCCACATATAAGCAGTATCATATTTGTCTTTGTCTGACTTACTTCACTTAGTATGATAATCTCCAGGTCCACCCATGTTGCTGCAGATGGCATTATTTCATTCTTTTTAATGGAGGAGTAATATTCAGTTGTATATATGTACCACATCCTCTTTATCCATTCGTCTGTCAATGGAAAGTACACCCATTTTTACCAAGCATTGTTTGAGATCACATGTGCATAAGGGGTATACAGCATTCTCAATGAGCTGTGTATCTGAGAAACTTGTGTCTGAGAGCAGACCTCTTTTTTTCCTGGTAGAAGAGGTGGAGAGAAGCATCCCAAGCAGAGAGAATACCGTGGGCTTACAGGGAGAGCAGGGAGGTCAGAAGGGTTGTCGGAAAAAGTGTGTTTTAAGAGGCCTAAGGTCCCTGTGTGAAGGAGGCTGAAGATGAGAGGGGCTGGCAGGGGGTGGGGTGGTCAGGCCATGCTGGGAGCTATTTGCAAGACCATAAGCAAATGTGTGTTTTAAAGAGTTCCTTGGGGGACTTCCCTGGTGGTCCAGTGGTAAAGAATCTGCCTTACAATGTAGGGGACGTGGGTTCGATCCCTGGTCAGGGAACTAAGATCCCACTTGCAATGGGGCAACTAAGCCCGCGTGCCACAACTACTGGGCTCACTCACATAAGCTAGAGAGCCCCCATGCCTCAAACTACAGAGCCCACACGCTCTGGAACCTGCGCGCCACAGCTGGAGAAGAGAAAACCCGCCGCCACAATTAGAGAGAAGCCCACGTGCAGCATCGAAATATCCTGCATGCATCAATGGAGAGCCCGCGTGCTGCAACTAAGATCCGACGCAGCCAAAAATAAATAAATAAATAACAAATAAATAAATCTTAAAACCCTGAAGAGTTCCTTCGGGAAAAGGAGGGAATAAATTGATAATCCCATGAATTGTAGGTTGTGCTTCCCCAAGCTCCTCTGGGCACCTCTACAGGGACCTAAATCCGATTGTCCTCCTCCAATGAGACCCACAAGACTCAACAACTGTGAAAAACATCTACAGGGTCTGGAAACATCTGGAAAGAATTTGGCCAATCTGGTAGCCCTGGCCTTCCCAGCGGGGCTGCATCTTTCACATTCTTTTTCTCCTCCCTAAGTCCATAGGGGGTTAACTTGTTAATAGATAGCCTCGCAGGCTTTTGGCAGGTACTGGAGTTCACCGCTAGATGGCAGCCTTAACCCTTCAACCCCACCAGCTTCCACCCAAAGGCCAGAGAGAAGGGAAAATGAACTAACAAATATGAAGGATGTGCAACCACCCTTTCAGGTGCTCGTCATCACCTCCGTTTTATAGATGAGAAAACTAAGCCTCTAGGAGGTGAAGCCACCAGTCCAAAGTCACACAGATAGGTGGGCATAGTGGAACTTAGCCTCTCTAAGCTTCAGTTTCCTCATCTAAGATGAAACCGACCCACACGGCAACACTAATCAACTTTCTGTCTCTATAGGTTTGCCTATTCTAGACATCTCACATAAATGTAATAATATAATACGTAGCCTTTTGTGTCTCGTTTCTTTCACTTAGCATGATGTTTTCAAGACTCGACCACATTGTAGCAGGTATCAGTACTTCATTTCTTTTTTGCTTTGTTTTGTTTTGTTTTAATTAATTAATTAATTAATTTGGCTGCGTCGGGTCTTAGTCACAGCACGCAGAATCTTTGTTGCGGCATGCAGGCTCTTTAGTTGTGCGTGTGGGCTTAGTTGCCCAACGGCATGTAGGAATCTTAGTTCCCCAACCAGGGATTGAACCCACATCCCCTGCATTGGAAGGCAGATTCTTAACCACTGGACCACCAGGGAAGTCCCCTTCATTTCTTTTTATGACTGAATAATATCCCTCTGTATGGATATACCACATTTATTTAAACAGTCATCAGTTGATGGACATTTGGGTTGTTTCCAGGTTTTGCTTATTATGAATAATGCTGCTATGAAAACATTTGTCATTAGTTCTCTTGGGAATATATCTAGGCGTGGAATTCCTGGGTCATATGGTAACTCTGTGTATAATTTTTTGAGGAACTGCCAAACTGTTTTCCAACGTTGCTACACCAATTTACATTCCCACCAGCAATATATGAGGGCTCCAATTTCTACATGTCCTGGCCAATACTTGTTATTGTCATTCTTTTTGATTATAGCCATTCTAGTATGTGTGAATCTTGTTGTGGGTTTTTTTGGGTTTTTTTTTGGCCGCTCCACGCGGCATGCAGAATCTTAGTTCCCTGATCAGGGATCAAACCCATGCCCCCTGCCGTGGAAGTGCGGAGTCCTCACCACTGGACCACCAGGGAAGTCCCTCTTGTTGTGGCTTTGATTTTCACTTCTTAATGTCTAATGATATTGGGCACCTTTTTATGTGCTTATTGGCCTCTGTATGTCTTCTTTGGAGAATTGTCCATTCAAATCCTTTATCTTCTCAATACATTTTGGTAATATTATGCCAAACGTGTGCACACACACACACACAGCACATTCTCGTACCATCCCGGATTTACTTCAACTATCACAACAACTCTATGAGGAAGCCATGATTTGCCCTACTTCTCAGGCGAAGAAACTGAGGCTCAGAGTAGTACAATGATATGCCCAAGAGCCCACAGCTTACGGAGTGTCAGGGCCCAGAGTTTTACTTACTTAACAAACATTCATATAGTATTTACTATGTGCCAGTCCAGAGAACCTGTGAACCTCACATTCCAACAGTTTTCCAGTGAAAGGATCATTATCAATAGCAGAACTTCCCTGAAGCAGCAACTTATTTCTTTTTTTAAAAAAATAACTTTTTCTCTCCAATTACCAAAGTAACACATTTTAGAATAGTTGGAAAAGACTTTACAGAGAAGCACAAATATGATGGAGCAGAGATTTTTTTCCCTCTTCCTTCCCACAGCTCTGATTTGGCTTCTGTCTGATTTTGGATTTATGTGAACAGATAACACACTGGGGAGCCCCAGAACGGGAGGTCTGTGCCTTCAGGAAGTTTCTATCAAGCATTTTGTATTTTGAAAAGTAAGGCTTTGAGTAGAGGGAATCAGAGGCATTTTTCAGGAGAAGATATACCAGGGATGAGGTACACCAGCTGCGATGGAAGTTTGCTTTGGTTTGGGGGCTTTTCTAGGGCTTTTGGGCCTGGCTGGAACAGGGCTTTCTCCCTTACCAGCTGTACGGTCTCATTTAATGTCCCCCGTGCCTCAGCTTCCTCATCTGGAAAATGGGACTAAGCATCCCTAACTTATCTAGTTGTGGGCACACTCTTCCCACCCCCAACGATGCCTGCAGCACTGGAACTCCGGGTTCACTGGCAGAACATACCCTCCTTCAATGGGGTTGGTTCTGGGGCTGAGTTCTTTGTTCAGAATGGCTCAGTGCCTTGGGAGATAGAGATCTGAGTTCAGATCCTGGTTTCCTCTTTAACCAACCCTTGCTCAAATCCCCTACATGTTTGAGCCTCAGTTTCCTTATTGTACCTACGTTATCGGATAGTTGGGAGGTTTCAATATAATAACGCGTGTAAAGTGCCTGTCTGGTGCTTTACACTGAGGAAGTGTTCAGGAAACGTGAGCTCTTAACACCATCATCACTTACTGCAGACCTACTGTGTGCCCGGCACTCTCAGGGAGGAGGGCATGAAGGTGAAAACACAGCATGGGTCGTGTTCCCAAGGACTTTGAAGATGTCTGACTTCAGACTCTTTGTTCCTGTCACTCCACCATTTGAGTTGGGCCTTGAAGGGCGGGTCAGATTTGTCACATGGGGTTGGGAGGGAGGAGAGGCCTTGTGGATATGGAGCCATGGATGCCAAGCCTGGGAAATGGGAGCGTGTAGGGCGTGAAGGGAAAACTGCAAGTATTTCAATTCAGTTCCATGTGAGGGCCTCTCCAGTCCACCTCACACAAATCTCAGTGAAAATATATTAAATACCCGCTATGCACCCCTCTGAGGACTTTGTATCCAATCCCTTATTGAATCTTCATGGTAAATGGAAAGGTCACTTTTGCCATTCCCATTTCAAAGATGAGTAATTTGAGGCTCAGAGAGATCCAGCAACCTGACTAAGAGCCCTACACTAGGAATGGATGTGGCAGGAATTCACGTTCAGGGTGACCCAGTGCAGATCTACATCTCACACCTCTGGCAGGAATTAGTTTCCAGGCAGTGAAACTCTAAAGCCAGCCCCAGCTGCCCGGTTCTCAACCATGGAGAGCTGGCTCACGGCCCCCTTGCCGTCTCCCTTCTTTCGTCCCAGCCCCACCCTGCCACCCCTATTTCCCTTCCTGGCCCTGGGGCCCTGCTCCTTCCCCAAACCTACTCTGCCACAATTCCTTCCAGGTTCCCTCATCTGTAAAATGGGGTTAATAATAGTGCCTGTCCCACAGGGGTGACGTCAGGATCAGAGGAGATGCCCAAGTGTTTGGAGCCCAGCACACAGTAGGTTCTGTAAATATTAACGATCATCATCACCATCATCCTCTTAATGATATCCCTGAAGTCCTGTGACATCGGCCAAGTGGAAGCATTATCGGTATTTGATGGTTGAGGAAATTGATGTTGAGAGGTAGAGCAGCAGCCTGTCCAGCGGCGCTCAGATGGCAGGTGGGGAGTGGGACTTGAATCTGGGCCTGCTGAGCCTCTGACTTCAGATCTCATTAACTTCTGCCACTCTTTGCTGGGAAGATGAGTGAATCATTTAATCAATATTTATTTCCCATCTTCTGCATGCCACGCCAGGCCCTAGATGCTGAGGGGCATTCAGAGAGAGATACCACCTGGTCCCTTGAGAGAGCTTAGAACCCAACAGATAAACGAGGCATGAAAACAAAGCCTTGTTTTTTGAGGCAGAACACACGAAGGGTCCAAAGAGGGAGAGAGGCACTCTGGCTGGGAGAGGGGAGGCGGGCAGGGAAGGCTTCCTGGAGGAGGTGATGTTTAAACTAGGCTATGAAACTTTTTCCCGTGTGGCCGCTGAGGAAAGAAGTCACCAGAGACACCATCAGCTGTGTGGGCAGGGCAGCAGCGCCTGGAGGCCTGTCACCAGGCTCTTCAAGGTGCAACAGAGCCTATGAGTTGAAGGTGAATGAAGGTTGTCATGATAAGTGTTTTCCAAAAACTTGTTGTAGAGGATGGCTGTGAGAAAACCACTGGGAGCACAACTGCATGTAATAAGCGTATAGGGACTTGCAGATGAAAGTTCAAGTCCTTGGCTGTGGTGTTTAAAAATTCTTCATTGCCTGAAAGGTGTGGCATACAGTATTTTGGAAAGAAAAATGAATAATTGGTCAAGAAGACATGAATTGAAGCAAATGATGAAAATTAATATTTTAGTGAACACTGATCACCTCACAAGAAGTTATGTAGAAAAATACATGTTCAAATGGTTTTAATTGCTGGGCAATAAAGTCTGTTTTCTTTCAAATAAAATAATAATAATAAATAAATAAACTGGGCCACGAAAGACCAGTGAAATGTGTAGACAGGAGTAAAGGGGTCTGTGTACTGGAGATAAGGCCAGAGATGTAACCACAGCTGCCATTTCTTGGGGTTCCTTATGAACCACACTCTGTGCTGAGTGCTTTACATGCATTATCTCATGAGATTTCCCCACAACCTTATGAAGTGACTGGTAAGGGATAAGAAAACCAAGCTCAGAGAGTTTACAAAACTTCCCTGGGGTCACACAGTTAGTAAAGTGGCCAGGCCTGGGTTTGAACCCAGGGCTGTCTACTTCAAGGTCTGGGCTCTTCACCACTATGTATTATTGCCACCTCATCCTCCAGATCTGAGGATCAGGTATTAAGCTGGGGACTGACTCTGGAAGTGCTCTGAATGCCAGGCTCAGCCTTGCATAAAAATCACACAGCACCAGGCAGGAATCAGCAGACCTGGAATTAAGAAGCAGCTTTTAGCAGCTCTGCCACCCACTAGCCAAGGTCACTTCTCTGAGCCTTGACCTCTCTAAACTGGAGAGACGAGGAATGTAAATGGATTATCGGCAATGAGGGAGGGAAAACCTGTGACAAAAGGATTGTTGAGGAGAAACCTGGAGATGTTCAAATATTTACTGAGTGTTGGGCTCTGGGAATACAACTGTGAACAAATCAGAACTGTGCACTCTGGACCCCCACCCAAGCCTGCAAGGGGCACAGCTTGGGAGAGCAGGGGAGGAGCCTCTTATTGGAACAAGCAAGGGCTCAGGACCGGGCCTGTCCCAGACTGAACTGCCAGATCTCAAATCAGCGAATCTCTCTGTGTGACCCTGGGCAAGTTACCTAGCCTCTCAGACTGTCCATCTTTACCACGAAGATCATCATTCCTCTTCTGACGACTGTAGGATCAAGTTAAATAAGACGTAATCATCTCCAGAGTGCTAGGCATACTGTGGGCACTCAGTTGATGTTAGTATCCCCCTATGAAGAGGTATAAACGTTAGGCTCCGTCCCTCAGCCCCTTTGCCAAGAAAGAGAACAGTTTCCTGGCTTTCATTTTAGCGGGGGGGAAAAGGGTATAAATACCTATATGTTATCGTTGGCTGAGCTATAATGCAAACTAGCAAAAGGTCTGTGGCCTGGGCAACGTACTGCTGGGTCTGGGCTCAGGTCAAGACTCCGCGCCAAAATGTTCCCCCCACCCCCAGGGAAATCGGGCCCAGGCCTCAGCTCTGTGAGGGAACCACCCTCCCAGTCTGTTTCTCTGGCTGTCAGCGCGGGCGGGCGCCGGGCGACAGTAGCTGTGGCGTCCCCTTTAAGCATCCAGCTCGTGTTGCAATCACCGCCTCGGGGACGGGTCCTTCCGGGGGGTGGAGCCTGTGCCTGTTGCAGCGACCAACCGAAGCGCGGCATTTTCCGCGGGAGATCCGAATTTCGCGGCACGCAGTTTCGCGCTAAAAAAAAAAAAAAAAAAAACAGAAAAAAAAAAAAGCAGAGAAAAGCTCAAGGACTCGAGAGCGAGGCGAGAGGGAGTCGGTGCAATCGGTCCCCCTCCCCCGTCCGAGCGCATCGCGTTTCTGCGGAGCCCGTGGGCATCCCAGAGACCCCTCCCGAAGCGGGCCAGACCCCAGGCGCTGAAGCCTTAGGGGGCGCGGGGCCCTTGCTGGTCGCAGCAGCCCTCGCGGCGGGGCATCCCCTGGCCGTGCCGCCGCCGCCGCCGGCGGCGCGGGGCGATCTCCAAGCGGCGATCTCCAAGCACTGCCCGGCTCGGCGGCGGGCCAGGAGGGGAGGGTCCGGCCTTGCCCGGCCTCCGCGCCATGCCGCGGGCCGTGTGAGCCGCCGCGGGCTCCGAAGCCCGCAGGTGCCGGCGGGCGCGCCAGGCCCGGCTGGGGAGGGGGGCGCTGCGCTCGCCATGCTGCGAGGGCCGCGGGCCCTGGCTCCGGCCGCGGGGCCGCCCCCCAAGGGTCTGCCCACGATGAGCCCCACGGAGCTGTGGCCGCCCGGCCTCAGCAGCCCTCAGCTCTGCCCGGCCACCACCACCTACTACACCCAGCTGTACCCGCAGACTGTGCCTCCCGCTGCGGCGCCGGGCACCTGCCTCGACGCCACCCCCCACGGACCGGAGGGCCAAGCTGTGCGATGCGTGCCTGCTGGCCGGCTGCCGGTAATGCTGGGGACCCCCCCCCCCGCCCCCGCACCGCTTCCCTCTCTGCTTTTACGGGTGTGGGAAAGGCGGGCGGGACGCCTGGGAGCTAGTCTGAGTGAGGCAGGTCGAGTCTGGGGAGGGAGAAGGGGAGCTTTCAGCTTCCAGAACAACCCATTGCCCCAATATCTAAGTAGAAGAGCCTTTCATTTTCAGACTTGGGATGAAATAACCTCATCCACTGGGGTGGAATGGAATGAGCGCTGGATCAGGAGTGTGGAGACCCAACGCCCTACCCCCAGTGCACCCTGTGACCTTGGGGAAGTCTACGGAGTCAATTTGCTGTCATTCATTCATTCTTTCATTCATTGTTTGGCCCAGAAACCAGTACTGGGCACCTGCTATTGTCCAAGCACAGAACTGAGCCTGGGGATACCATAGGAGCTTTAAAATAGGGGGAGGTCTCTCAGCTCCAGTTTGGCTGAGACTCCTAATTTTCCATCCAGCCAACTCTTTCCCAATTTTCTGCCCTAGGTCCTCACCCAGGCCCAGTCTTCTCTCCCAGACAGCCAGTAGCAGGTGCAAGGTGGGGGCAGCCCTCTGAGGTTCCTGTTCAGATTGACTGTTCTTTTCTCAAAGCCGCAGGACCGTTGCCAGGGAGGGCCCAAAATGTGGTGGCACCAGGCACAGGGTGTGTTTTTTGGGAGTGGAATTCCTGGAGCCCATGAGAATCGAAACAACCATAGGGTGGGGTGGAGTGGGAAGAGCCCTGGGAGGTGAGGGTGATAGTTAGGGAGCCTGATTTCTGGTCCTGATTGCCGCTAATTCACTGCATGTCCTTGGACAAGTCTTGGCCCTGGTCTGAGCCATTTCCTTGTCTTGAAAATGTGTGTGTGCACGAAGTAGCTGTGGGACTAACTAATCTCAAGTCTCTTCCAGGTCCTGGGTTTTGGAAGCAGGATCCAGGAAGGGGAGATGGGGATGTTGTAGGTTGGCTTTGTTGTGAGTGGTGAGTTAAGTTCAAGTACAGGGAGAAGACCACCCCCTCTGCCCTAGAGGCACTGATCTGACCTGTGTCAATCAGCAGGCTTGGCCTCCAGCCACTGCTGGCTGCAGGCAGAGCCCCACTCCCTGCTACTGGAATCCTGCTTTGTCAATGCTCAAGGCTTTAAACTTTCAGAACCCCTTCCTGTACATTATTTCCAACTAGGAGGAAGGTGGCAGGACTGCTATTCCTATTTTACAAGTCAAGCAGCCAAAGATAACTGGGAGTTTTTACCGATCTTTAGTTCAGCATTTTACAGTCTAAAATAGTTTTGTACCCTATGAAGTAGATGGTTTTAGTAGCTCCATGTTGCAGGGGGAAACTGAGGCTCAGAGAGGGGATGTGAACTGTCCAAGATCATATAGGGAGATATATGACCCACAAGGCAGGTTATCATTAGTCTCTTCTCTGCAGCCTTGACTTTCCCCAGTACCACCTGATTTAGGAGCTGGGTACCCCCAGGGAGGGCGCTCAGTGGTGGGCCCAGTCTCTCCTCTGGCCAGCTGCTTTCAGGAGACCCGGCAGAGTTTCAGTAACAGCTGTGGTTTTGAACTGCTTCCCTCCCAGAGGAGCTGAGTGCATCTGTCTGTACCTCCCTCCCGGAGGGGCTCAGTGATCACAGCAAGAATGGCTCTTTTACTGAATGCCTCTCGTGTGCCAGGCACTGCTTGGCACTCTTCACATTCCTTATCTTGGTCAAGATGCCAAGATGCCCGGGATGAGGCATCTTACAGATGAGGAACCTGAGCAGAGACGTGAAGTCACTTGTCCAAGTCCTAAGCCAAGATGTGGGAGCATCTCTTTGCATCAGACCACCCTAAAGGCCTCTGGGGCCCAGAGCCCCCTTTCCTGTCAGTCCCCGGCTGCCCTGTGCCCCAAAACCCGGTGGGCAGGCCTTGGCCCCCTGCTTACTCATTTTAACAGGGTGTGACCTGGAGCAGCTCCAAACCCAACCCTGGGTGTGGCCACTTGCTTTGTGCCCAGGCTGCAAAGTGCAGGGTGAGCAGGATTTGTTGGGGAACTGCTGTTTAAAGGGACCTTAGGCACTGCCCAGGGACGGCGACCAAGATCAACGGCAGAATGAAGGCGGGAACCCAGGTCTCCTCATTCCCTGACTAGAGCTCTTTCCACCACCTCTGGAGGAGGCGTGGGTGGGATGCTCTGGCCCCAGCCGGGCACACGGCCTCACTCTGTGTCATTCCTGCAGGAACCTGTGAAGAGGGTGGGATTCTGCAGAGTTCTCCTTTTCTTTTCATTTGTCTGTCTTTTCCAAATTTCCTCTGAGAACCAGGGAAGAAAATGAACATTTTAATGAACAACCGTACAAGGCGGGTCAGATGAGGAAATGTAGGCTTAGGGAGGCAAGGCAGTGAGTCCCTCCCAGGCCGCCGCGAGGCAGAGCGGGGATCTGGAAGCAAGGCTCTCAACTCCTTCCACTGGCTCCTACCCCCACCGTCTAACTTAGGGCTTGGGGCTTAGGAGAGACCTGGCTCCACTCCCTGTGTGATTTCCGGCAAGTCACTTCCCCGCCTCTGAGCCCCGGTTACCTCACCTGGCTGCCTGCAAGGGGGTGGTGTCTGGGGTCTCTGGCCCTCTCACTTCTAGAGCTGCCTGAGGAAGGAGCTTCGTTCTTCTCCCTCGGGGTTGGCATGGTGGGCTTGAATCTTAACCAGGCCTTTAAGAAACAGCCAAAGGGGCTGCCTAAGAGGGTCAGGTTGGAGCCGAGCTGGCCTTTGCCCTCAGCACATCCCCGATGCTTTTCAGCTCAGCCCTGAACCTCCCCCTCGCTGGTGGCCCTGGTGCATTAGTGATCGCAGCTCCCCCGCGTGAGCAAGCGCTTTGTTGCCCCGTCACTGAATCCTCCAGGAGGGAGGAGCAGAGCAGCCCCCTTTTACAGGTGCAGCTCAAGAGGTCAGCGGACTTGCCCAGCTCACCCAGCCTGGATGGGAACCCAGGCGGCTCTGACTCCAAGGCCTGTGCTCAGCCTCTCCTTGGTCCTTGTCCTCCTGGGCTTGTCCTCTGCCACTTCTGTTCTGCAGGCTCAGGCCCATCCATGATGAGCTGACTTTTCTCTGGGCAGTGCTCAAAGGTGTCAGAGAGATGTCCTCAGGTGGGGGACAGTTTGCTGCTTAGGGACCCTGAGAGTGCAGGATAAGGGTGAAGGAGAGGAAGAAAAGGGAGGGGGCCAGTGTGTGTGTGTCTGTGTGAAGTAAAGTGATGGGGGCAGGTAGACATAACCAGGCCTTGGCTCAAATTTCAGCAAGTTCTGGGGCAACGTGTACGGGATGGCGCTGAACAGCCTGATACCTGGTTTTGGAGTCAGACAGACCTGGGTTCAAACTCTGGCTTTGCTCTTTGTCTGTGTGGCCTTGGGCACGTGGCTTAACCTCTATGAGTCTCCATTTCTCATCCACCAAGAGAGAGTGCAGTACTGAGTTAGGACTGATGAGCACGTGATAGGCCCTGCGCAGGTTCTCTGTTCAAGGTCCTCCCCTCCTCCCCACTCTGCAGGTAGTGAGGTTCTTCCTGGTGTGTTCTGTGAACTCAGCAGGGGCTGGCTTCCGTCAGGTGAGGGAGGTGAGTGGGGCTGGGGAGACTCTGGGCTGCCACCTCTGCCTCAGGTAGAACTCAGCCTGACTTCCCTTCCTCTCCTTGTCCTGGGCTCACCAGGTCTCAGTTGCTTCAGCTGTAAAATGGGTATTCGTGGCGTTGGGAAGATTCAGTGAGGTGATGAACATTGGGGCTTGGTCTAGGGCCGGTGGAAGGTCTCAGTGAATGATTAGGACTTTTCCTCTAAACAAGATGGGACTAGAGCAGGTCACTTTCCCTAGAATCTAGCATCTCACCGGCTGGGAGGTTAGAAAAGGAATATTTTCCAGAAGGACTTAAAGAGGAATGAGCAGGGAGATGCGGTGTTTGGATCATGTCCAGGCCTGGGTGGAGGTGGAGGAGAGGATCCTCTTATCCAGGCTCCTCCAACCGAGGAGCAGGGCTCCTCAAATCAGTCCAGGAAGACTTCCTGGAGGAGGCACAAGAAGGGGGAAGGGAGCTGACAGCAGGAAGAGCCATCACCACCTCCCACGCGTGTCAGCCCACCTGTGCTCAGCAGCAGTTAGAAGTCTCAGCCCTGCCGAGCATGACCTCACCATCAAAAGTTAAAATAGACCTCTCTGTCCCAACTAAGGTAGGGGTGTCTGGGTGACTGGAGGAAGGGAAGAAGAAGGAAATGGGCTCAGTGACCCCCAGAATAGTTTGTCTAGGAAGAGGCCGAGTTTGGATTTTAGGGAAGGGACTCTGCATTTCCTGAACGCCTACTGAATGCTGAGCCACAGGTTGAGTGCTTTACAAAAGTTATCTCCTTGAATCCTTACAACAGCCCCTGGCAGGTATTTTCTACCCCCTTTTACAGAGGAGGAAACTGAGGCTCCTAGATGTAGAGCATTTCCTCAAGTCACACAGCGAGCCCGTGAAGGAGCAGGGAGACTCACGCCTGGGTCTCTGACCTGTGCCCCAGTGCCCCAGCCCTGCCTCTGCCCAGCCCTAACAAGGAGAGAGGCCCCTTCCGGGCCAGCCCAGCTTCTGGGCGTAATTGAGGCCGGGTGGCAGTGGGGTGGAGAGGAGCAGATGGGTCTGTGGTTTGATTTCCCCAGCAGGTGTTTCCCAAGCTTGGCGGGAACAGGGAGGGGGAGCAGGGGGACCTCAGCTGCTTGTCCTTAAGACACAGGGGAAGGATTCATTGTCTGCCCCTCTCGGCAAAGAAAGAATGGCAAATAGAGTCTATTCAGGAGGCCCTGGGGCCCTTGAGCTGGAGCCCAAACAGGGGGATGGGGGATATTTGCACTGCTTCCCGATGTGGACACCTCCCTGGGGTGTGGCACTGAGCCAGGAAGTCCCCTGGGCCTGGGCGGATGCCCAGCCCCGCCCTGATAAGGGCCAGCTGTGAGGCTGTGATGGGCACTCAGTCTGGCTGAGCCAGCTGCTTCTGCAGTGGAGGTGCGGGGGCTCTCCCCAGCCTGGTGTGCTTTAGGACCTCCCCTCTCCTTCCTCCCTGTATCATCCTGGGGGAGGGGGGTAGAGAGGCGGGTGTCGGGTCCAGTTATTAAGGAACCCTGTATTAAAACCCAGACTGGCTTTGGTAGTCTCAAGCGCCTGGGCCTCGGAAGATGGGAGTGTTGTGTGCCCCTCAGAAATAGGACTTCCTTCCCCTGAAAGCTCATTTTTCAGGTCACTGATATTTCCTTACCAGGTCCAGTGATTTTTTTCACCCAGGACTGGTGGCAAATTGAGGCAGGCGGTGGCTGCTGGTGGCCTCAGTGCTTCGGCCCCAAGTCGGGGAAAAGCTAAAGGACGAATGATTCTCAAACTCTGCCTCTCTCCCCTCTCTCTCCCCAAGGCCAAAAGGAAGCTGGACCTGGAGGGGATCGGGAGGCCTGTGGTCCCTGAATTCCGGACTCCCAAGCGGAAGTGCATTAGAGTGGATGGCCTCCCCAGCCCCAAAAGTAAGCCACGCCGATGGGGTATCTAAGGGCAGGCTCAGGAGACTGGAGGTGGGGTGGGGTGGGCAGGGGCAGAGGGCAGCAGCCCTGCCCAAATCACCAGGGCTAATATTTGTAGCACACTTTCTGGTTTACACAGCAGTTTCCTGTGCCTTCTCACTGGATCCTGCCAGGCAGGTGGATTATCCCCCTTTTACTGATGAGGCAACTGGAGACTCAGAGTTTCAGTGACTTACCCAAGGTCACACTGCTCGTCAGTGGAGTCAGGACCAGAGCCCAGTTTCTGCCTCTTGATATTTTCAGTCAATATTCTGGTTTGGGAGGGCGTTTAAGCAACTGTGTTAGGGAGGAATTCTAATTTGGGGGGAAAGAGACCTAATAAAGAAGGTATGTTATTGGGTGGTAAGCTTGAGGGTCTGGTCAGGACTCTGTTCTGACCTGACTGGTCACTCCTCTTCTGTGAATCTTAGCTGTCTCATCTGTAAAGCAAGGCGCAGCTAGATCAGGAATAGCAAGAAAGTTTCGTCTCCAACGGATTAGTAGAGGCTGCCCAGAGCTCTTTATTGAAGGATCCCAAGTGCACTATCAGTTAGTAATATCTGCCATGAATGCAAAAATTGACAACACTGTCTGTGTGCCAAATACTTGCTGTCTATGTATTAAGGGGTTCTAAAGTCCCCTTCTAGAGGAATCTGAGACTCTCTAAAATTCAGTTTCCAGAACTAGTTTAGCCATTAACTTGCTATATGACTTGCAAGTCACTAGATTGCAAAAGTCTTCTTGTGGTTTAAGATGCTGCAGCTGAGATGTGGTCTTGTGACATCGACCTCATTAAGAAAGGGACCTTTTTCATGAACCTGCCACATGTGACATAATAGGACTGATTCCTCTCAGATAATCATTACATGACACATAGAAAGAAAGAGCAAGTCTGTATGTCAGTGCTGTATGTCAATTATATCTCAATAAAACTGGAAGGGAAGGAAAAAACAAGTCTATAAACATGTTCTTGTCATTCCCTCCCTACCCTAATTCCAAATTCCTGACATAACTGGCAGGATAGGGTAAAGGTTAGGAAGGGAGACTCTGGAGCCAGACTGTCTGGATTTAAGTCCCAGCTTTGCCACTTTCTAGCTGAGTGAATTGAGCAAGTTACTTAATCTGTCTGTGCCTCAGTATTCTCACCTGTAAAATGGGGATGGTTATACAACAAACTTATAGGGTGCTGTTAAGGATTAAATTTGTTGTATATGGAAAGTGCTTAGAACAGTGAGCTGCACACAGTAAGCATTTGTTGTTGTTAGTGGTGGTGGCGGTATGGCTGCCCTGAGCTTTGGTGGAAAGGTGCGAACCAAGAGTTAGAATATTTGGTTTCCAGCCCCGACGCTGCCCCCGATTGTGAAACCTTAAGCAAGTCACTTTGCCTCTCTAGTTATCAGATTCCCTGTTTGAACAATGGTGGTGAATGACCCCCCTCCCTCCCAGTGCTCTGTAAACTGGAAAGTGGGTGCTTACATGGAGGGTGTAAACTGGAAAGTGGGTCCAGGTCAATGGAGGAAGTTCCCCAGGGGGCCCTCTCTGAGCAGTGGCTGAGCCCCTTTCCTCGTCAGCCCCCAAGTCGCCTGGGGAGAAGACTCGCTATGACACGTCGCTGGGGCTGCTCACCAAGAAATTCATTTACCTCCTGAGCGAGTCTGAGGATGGGGTCCTGGACCTTAACTGGGCGGCTGAGGTGCTGGACGTGCAGAAGCGGCGCATCTACGACATAACCAATGTGCTGGAGGGCATCCAGCTCATCCGCAAGAAGGCCAAGAACAACATCCAGTGGGTGTGAGTGCCTGGGCTGGGGCCGATGGCACCAATGAGTGCGCGTGCTGTGGGCGGAGCCAGGGGCAATATCCTGAGGTTGTGAACGTAGGGGGCGGGCCTGAGAGCAACATCCAATGGGCACAAGTGCTGGCGGGGGAAATCAAGGGCAACATCCAGTAAGCTTACACGCTGCGGGTGGAGCCAATGTATTTAAGAGGGGGATGGAAGAGCAGGTGTATATGCTGAAGTAGTATTAGGAGAGCATGGCAGGGTCAGAGAATGATTTATAGGACGTGTAAAGGCTAAGAGGACCCCAGATCCTCTTTAGTCAGGGGTCTCAATATTGCCCTCTTCTAACTTAGGAAAGTCCTCTGGGATCTGCGCAGTAGTAACCCAGACTCCTTCCAGCTGAGACATAAGTACTACAGACTCCATTCCTCACTTCTGTAAGGTCTTAAAGAACAGACCTGCAACCCCTAGCATGAACTCTAAGAGAACGCAGGCAGAGAAGTCAGGAGTGAGGTCACTCCAGCTCCCTGCCATTTGGGGGAGTAGGGTGGGTAGAGTTGAAAGCCCCCCAAAAGTGGTGTCAGGCCCTGACTTGTTTCTTTTCCCTAGCCCAACCCCCAAACATCAAGTTCCAATCCCTGGCAGCTCCCTGGGAGCTAGGCAGGACCACTGATTTGTACAAGCCAGGAGGCACCATCATAGACCATGTGAATGGCCTCTTCCTGGAGTTTTGCCCACACCGTCTGTGCAGCTTTGCACAGCAGCCCTGGGGTTGGGGTCCCTGGATGTAGACTGAGACTGACACTGGGGGACTGCTCTGTCCCCAGAGGCAGAGGACTGTTTGAAGACCCCACCCGGCCTGGGAAGCAGCAGCAGCTGGGGCAGGAGCTGAAGGAGCTAATGAGCATGGAGCAGGCCTTGGACCAGCTCATCCAGAGCTGCTCTCTGAACTTCAAGCACCTGACGGAAGACAAGGCCAACAAGAGATATCCTCTTTGGTTGGGGGGAAGGGGTCCGGGAGCAGGGGGCCTGTTGCCTGCTCATAACTACCCAGAGTTGAGGCAGTACCTCCCTGCAGGGACTGATCCACCCTAGGGGTCTGGCATATCTGTGTCTTCCTTCCTCAGTGGCTTTTCCTCTTGGGTCTCTTTTTTTTTTTTTTTTTTTTTAATTTATTTATTTATTTTTGACTGTGTTGGGTCTTCGTTTCTGTGCGAGGGCTTTCTCTAGTTGCGGCGAGCGGGGGCCACTCTTCATCGCGGTGCGCGGGCCTCTCACTATCGCGGCCTCTGTTGTTGCGGAGCACAGGCTCCAGACGCGCAGGCTCAGTAGTTGTGGCCCAGGGGCCCAGCTGCTCCGCGGCATGTGGGATCTTCCCAGACCAGGGCTCAAACCCGTGTCCCCTGCATTGGCAGGCAGATTCTCAACCACTGCGCCAGCAGGGAAGTCCACCTCTTGGGTCTCTTGAAGTTACTTTCTCATTATAAAAATAAGACAAGTACATTTCTGTAAATCTGGAAAATGGAGAAAAGAAAAAAGAGCTGCCACCCTAACACAGCCATCATTCCTTAGCTATACACAGGGTGTGTGTTATTTAAATACTGTGTGTACCTGCTGTACACAACGTTTTATATTCTGCTTTTCTCCACTTAGTATACTACCATAGGTGGTTTTTATGTTGTTACATATCCTTCCTAACTATTTGGTTGATCCACATGAAATTGCTGATATTGGACCTTTTTTTTTTTTCCTATAAAAACAGCAGTTTCATATGGTTTAACGTCATATATATTTTTGTTTGTTTTTTTTTGTTTTGCCACACCGCACAGCTTGCAGGATCTTACTTCCCCGACCAGGGATCGAACCCGTGCCTCCTGCAGTGGAAGTGCAGAGTCCTAACCACTGGACCGCCAGGGAATATTTAAATGGTTTGAGAATGTCCTACTCAGACCACTATGGTTTGTTGATAAGGCCTAGAATGGGCATTTAGATCAATTCTAGATTTCTGTTTTATAAAGCGACATTGTGATGAGTATCTTTATTTATTTTTATTTTTTTATTTTTTGGCTGCGTTGGGTCTTTGTTGCGGTGCCCAGGCTTCTCATTGCAGTGGCTTCTCTTGTTGCGGAGCACAGGCTCTAAGCATGCGGGCTTCAGTAGTTGCAGCACATGGGCTCAGTAGTTGTGGCACACGGGCTCAGTAGTTGCGGCACTTGGGCTCTAGGGTGTGCAGGCTCCAGTAGTTGTGGCGCACGGGCTTAGTTGCTCCACGGCATGTGGGATCTTCCCAGAACAGGGATCGAACCCGTGTCCCCTGCATTGGCAGGCAGATTCTTAACCACTGTGCCAACAGGGAAGTCCCAAATATCTTCATAGATAGAAACTTTTCCCAGGTTTTTTACTTATTTCCCTAGGTTAGATTCCTAGGATTGAAACAATGAGGTCAGAGAGCATAGACTTTGCATATGGCTTTACATATACTTTTTCCAAATGGTTGGACCATCTAATTGGTATTTGGATCTGACCTTGTATTTCTGGAAGGATAGTAGGCATTGTGAGAAATAAAAAGAAATAAGACATGTCTTCCTGACCTCTCAGAGCTAAAAATCTAGCTTGGCAGATGAAGCCTTTATGTAAAAAGCTGATATAAGGCAGCATTTTTTTTAATGATTCATACCCCCATTTCTAAAGGGGTCCAAGGTAGCTTATGAGATTAAAAGAACAGGTTACAGTTTTGGGGTGTTCAGAGTCTTTGAGAGGTGGGTTAGATCCCTTCCGGGCAGGCCGGGAGTTTTAATTTTGACCAGACAGTCACTTCTCTTGACTCTCCTGCCCCTACACTGGCCTACGTGACTTACCAGGACATCCGTGCTGTGGGCAACTTTAAGGAGCAGACGGTGATCGCTGTCAAGGCCCCTCCGCAGACGAGACTGGAAGTGCCTGACAGGAGCGAGGTGAGAGGGGAAGCATTTAGTGGAGAGCAGGGTTAGGAACATTCCAGACAGCTCTGCAGGTTCCGTTCCTGGCACTGCCTAGTCCCAAGCTTCCCTGGTCCATGCTGGTGGCCATGGCAAGACTGATGGTCTCCGAGCTGGGGCAGAAGTGGCGGAAGCTGGAAAGGGTATCAGGCATTAGGTACCAGCCTGAGAAAATCTCTGTTCCTGGTTCCTCTCCGCATCCCACCAGCCCCTGCGTTCCCGCACACGTGCACTCACACACAGCAGTGTCAGTACTCACAGCAATCCTTCCATGTTAACCTAGTTTAAAGACCAGAATTCTTACACTCCCTATGAGGCTGTCTGTGCTCTGACCTCACCCACCTCCTCTCGCATGCTGACCCCGTTCTGTCTTTACTTCAGCCACACTGACCTGCCTGCCGTTTCCCCACCACACTAAGCTCGACCTCAGTACAAGACCTTCTCACACGCTATTCCCTCCAGCCGAAATGCTCTTCCCTCTCTCTGCCTGGTTTACTGCTATTCATCCTACAGGTCGCAACTTGAACATCACCTCCTCAAGAAGCCTTCCCTGATTACCTCCAGACTTCATAACCACGTGTTCTTTTCCATCGCACTTAACCTCCATTTGCCGGGATATATTGGTGATTACATAATTATGTTCTGCTTCATCTGTTAGAGTGTAACCTCCACAAAGCCGTGTTCCACCCATGTGGTACCCCCAGCCCAGAGTCTGATAAGGGCTCCAGAAATAATTTGTTTAGTGGACAAACATTAAGCTATATAAGGCCCGTAGGGGCAGGCAGAGGGACTGCCTGGGCGCAGGTGTAGACACCTGAATGCGATCGGCAGCAGCATGTGCGTTGCCGGTTGTGGCTCAAGCTGCGGGTACGAGGTAAGCAGGAGGCAAGGGCAGGAAAGCCAAGTATCGGTCTCTTGGTTACAAATAACAGAAAGCCAAGTCCAACTGGCTTAAGTGAGGGGGACCCGGGGGGAACCAAGTGACAGGTCCAGGGGGAGATTTGGGGATTGCTGGCAAGGCTGGATGCAGAGGCTCAAACCGTGTCGTAAAGTCGGCCTCACACTCTCCATCTCACTCTGCCATTTTCTGTGCCAACTCCGTTCCCAGGTGGGCTCTCCCCTTGCCGTGGCAAAGATAGCTTTTATGATACCAGCTCAGGCTGAGAGTGGGGGAGGAGTGATTTCCCAAAGGAAAATCAAGGCACTCTCCCTAAAAGAAGGGGGTCTCGGGGCCAGACAGATGTCTACCACAGACCACATGGGGCAGGCCCAGCACCCAGCTCAGGAGCCGAGCGTGCTTATATGGACGGTGGGAGCCTCATGTGTCCGTCCATACCCACTGAGCCATGAGTAAGTCCAGCTGCCCAGAGCCATGACCTGGCTTCTCTTCCTTCTCCAGGAGAACCTGCAGATATATCTGAAGAGCACGCAGGGGCCCATCGAAGTCTACCTGTGCCCAGAAGAGGTGCAGGAGCCCAACAGTCCTGCCAAGGAGCCCCTCCCCTCCACCTCCGCCCTCAGTCCCAGCCCTGACGCCACCCAGCCCAGCAGCAGCATCAACCCTGGAATCACGGAATCCACGGCATCCTCAGGTGAGACCCTCTGTCCAGAGGGACAAGGGATGCCGAGAGGGACCAGCCTTAGAGTTTCCCTCTTCCGTGTCAGCATTTGTTGGGTACCTACCTTCTACCCAGCAGCAGGGGATACAGTCCTTCACCCACACATGTGTGCATTGCCCTTTACACTTTATAAAGCACATGCACGTTCCTTGTCTCAGTGCGGAGATTGTTGCTGCTCTGGGCAGAGGGGCGCCTGGGTTTGAATCCCACCTCTTCCACTTACCAGCTGTATGATCTTGGACAAGTTACTTTACCTCTCTTTGCCTTAATTTCCTCATCTGTAATTTGGGCATAGCATCTACTTCATAGTTTGTGAACATTAAATGAGTTAATATAGGTAAAGCATTTAGCACGGTGCCTGGCAATAACTGTTAGCTATTATTATCATTATTACGGCCACTGCCACTAGTACTGCTACTTCTGTAACAGCTCCTAACGGCAGAGCTCCTGACACTCAATAAGCCCGTAGTAAATGGAAACTATAGATTTTCTGACGAAGGCTCAGCACTTTCTTAGGAGATAATAACTAAGGTGTTTTAACCACGGCTGTGTACCAGGTACATCCATTATCACATTACTCCTCACAGCGGTTCTTGAGGTAGGTTTTATTGTTCCCAGTTTAGAGATAGATAAACTGAAACAGAGGTGATGTGAGCTGCCCAAGGCCTCCTAGCTGGGAGGCAGCAGAGCTGTGTCTTGAACCTTGGTCTCCACACTCTAGCCCAGGGCTCTCTCCACAAGGCACAGAACAAATCAAGGAAGGACGGTGGCTGGGAGGTGGGTGGTAGAGCTAAAAGCTGTCTATGCCTGGCAGGAAGTAGTATGAGGCCGTTGCCAAGGAGGAAAGAGGTGGCAGAGTCCCCGAGGTCTCCCCAGGGAGACTGGGAGTTGGGCAGGAGTAGAAATGGGAGCCTATGAAGGCCCCTCCCCCAGAATGTTTTTTGCCCTTTACTGAGATCAGGTTAGATCGGTAGGATCCTTCGAGGCCATGTAGGCCAGTGTTCCGCTTTTGTTTTCTTAGCAGCAGAATTCCCCTAAGTAGAACGCTAGTGTTTAAACAAATGCAGAGCTAGAACTGGTCTGGTGGAAGAGGCTTTTTGTGTGTGTGGTGGTGGAGGCAGGTATCCACAGAACCCAGATTGGATTCCATTTCTTTAACTCAAGGGTTAATAAAACTATTGCCTGCAGGCCAAATCTGGCCTGTTTTTATATGACCCATGAGCTAAGAATGGTTTTCACATTTTTAAAGAGTTGGGGGCTCGGCGTAGGGCAAGTGACTGTGTGACAGAGACCGTACGTGTCCTGCAAAGCCTAAAATACTATCTAGCCCTTTACAGAAGTTTGTTGACCCCTGATTTAACTCAACACTTCATTTTACACATGAATAAACTGAGGCCCAGAGAGGGCAAGTAACTTTCCTAAGGTCACACAGCAAGTTAGTGGCAGAGCTCAGACAAGAGCCCAGACTCCCAGTTCTTCTCTAGCGATCTCTCCTGTGTTCCAGCCTGGTCCCAGGACCAGGGCTCTCCCTGAACCGACCATCTGTCCCTTTGAGAACCTCCCAGTGCCTATCTCCCAGTCCAGACCTGTGCCCCACCCTGTTCTCCCCTCCTCCTCCCCGCGCTCTGCTTTCTCACTCCACTGTCAACATGTGCACGGCTCTCCAGAGTTAGAACCTTCAGTTGTCATCTGAGACCTTGGGCAGAGGTGGAGGACCCTACCGCATAAGCAAGGACAAGGATTTTACCTCAGTTGTACAAGTCAAGAGGCTGAGGCCCGAAAAGCTTAGATAGAGGCTTATGGAACAGTAGATGGAGGGGCCAGCCCAGAAGTCAGCCTGGCCCGAGATACAAGCACCAAGGGCCTGGTCCAAAGAGGAGGCCACTACAGTCTTAGGACCCAGGTTCCCGTCCTAGTTCTGGAGCCACCAGGGGAATCATTCTTGCTTGGGGACCTCGTTTCCCTCATCTGTAATGGGACGAATCTGAACCTGAGTCATTGAACATCCCTCCGGGCTGTGACTTTCTGACTTAAACCTACATGTGGCTGAGGGCACAGGAGCTGAAGCTGGGACACTCGGGTGTGAGTCTGCATCTCACCTCCTATGATGGGGTGACTGTGGGGGAGTCACTTTAACCCCTCCGAGCCTCTGTTCCCACGTCTCCAAAAAGGGGGACACTAAAACTCCCTCGTGATTATTGGGTGCGTTTCAGGTGATGATACAGCGTGAATGTGACTTTTTAAAAGCTTATGTGAACTGGACACCTATTATGTGTGGGTTTGGAGATATTTAAGTGAATATGAGCCATTCAGGGTGCAGTGGAGGCACAGATGTTACAAAGAGCAGTTCTCTTCTGGATGTGATAAACAGTGAGACAGAGAAAGAGGGAGAGAGAGAGGATGGATGGATGGATGGGTGGGAGGGGTCGGACCTGAGGTAGAGGCTCTCACATGTGATAGCTCGGTTACTGCTTCCACAACTCAGGGTGGTGGGTCCTTATTTTTCCTGCTGGGAAAACTGAGTTGCCGGGTCCTGTAGCTGGTGAGGGGCTGAGGACTGAGCCCCCAACCTCTTCCTCACTCCCAAGCCAGGCCTTGTACTCTAACACGCGCAGGCCTCTGCAATGTGCTAAACAAACATTTGATTTTTTTTTTCATTCAAATACTACATTTAATTGGCTTCTTTGAGCTTCAGTTTCCTCATCTGTAAATAGACATAACAACAGTGCCTCCCCCTGGGGCTTCTGGAGTGTCCAAGTAGGTGAAACAGGCCTCTCCTTGAGATCAGAGCTGAGGGAGTAAGCCCTTGGGAAATGGGAGCTATTTTTGTTTTTAAGGGCGGCCTGCAGACCAGCTGTTCTTTATCTGCACTTACCATTTAAGCCTCTCAACAACCGGAGGCAGGTATAATCATCATCCCCATTTTAGGGGTGAGGAAACGGAGACCTATGAACGTTGTCACTTGCCCAAAGTTATACAGCTAGCTCAAGGTTGATCAGGTGGTCTGGCACACTGACATGGTTGTATTTTCAAAGCAATGCTTGGTTGGTAAGGAACGACTCAGATGGTGAGATTCTGGGCGTCAGGGTATATTTGGCAGGGGATTTCCGGTGCCCTGCTCCACATGCCTGTGTAGGGAATCACGTCCTTACCTCTAAATGGAAATGAGCTGGTGTGCTGAAGAGTAGGTGATGGCCGGTGTGTCTGGAGAGGTGAGTGTCAGCTATGGGAGGGAGGTGGGAGAGGCAGCAGAAAGGGAGGCCGGGACCAAGTCACGCCAGGCCTGCTCAGTCCTGGTGGGAACTTGGATTTTATTCTAAGCCACATTTTTGTTTTTGGCTGCGCCACTTGGCACGTGGGATCTTATTCCCCGACCAGGGATCGAACCTGTGCCCCCTGCGTTGGAAGCGCGGGGTCTTAACCACTGGACCGCCAGGGAAGTCCCTCTAAGCCATTTTTAAGTCAGAGCACAGACTGCAAGGGCCAAGAGTCGAAGCAAGGTGACTGGTGAGAAGGCTTCTAGCAGGGGCCTGGGTGAGAGGAAGGGGCGAGCCACAGATCACAGCAGCGGGACTGAAGAGACATGGGCAGCTTAGAGGGTTGATTTGGTTGTGGAGGTGACCGAACTTGCTGCTGGGTCGGATGCGGGGAAATGGCAGGATTACAGGTGATTCTTGGGCCTTCTGGCCTAAGCAGCTGAGTGGGCGGGGGTTCATTAAATACAATGGGGGAAGACTCAGGTTTGGGGGAAGACCGGGAGTTTCGTTTTGACATGCTGAGTTCTGACCTAGCGTAGACATCAAGTAGAGATGTAGCAGGAGCCCAGAGCCGGTGGGTGGGGTCTGTGCCAGAGGCATCCATCTGGGAGCAGTAGATCTGGAGACGGATTTAAAGCCACGGGGCCGGCTGAGATCACCTGGCGAGGAGTGCAGCCAGAGGAGAGAAGAATCGGAGGATGGAGCCCCTGGGCTTCAGGGTTTAGAAGTTGAGAAGAGGAGGAGGATCCAGGAAAGGAGACCAAGAAGAAGCAGCCAAAGAGGTAGGAAGAAAACCAGGAGAATCTAGTACCAATGACTGCATCAGATTCTGCTGGATGTCACATGGGATGAGGCCAGAGAGCTGACCCCTGGGTTTAGCAACATTTAGCGCTGGTTCAGACAGACCCCAGGTCGGAGTGGGTTGAAGCGTGAATAGTGGTGGGGAAGTAGGGAGTGAGCACGGGTAACTCTTAAGAAACTTCACTGTGAAAGGGAGCAGTACAGTGGGCTGGTAATTGGAGAGAGTCGTGAGGTCAGGGGAGGATGCTCTTTAAAGATCAGAGCTATTAGGGACTTCCCTGGCGGTCCCGTGGTTAAGACTCCGCGCTTCCATCGCAAGGGGCGTGGGTTCGATCCCTGGTCGGGGAACTAAGATCCCTCATGCTGCGTGGTGCGGCCAAAAAAACATAATAAAGATAAGAGTTATTAGAGGATGTCTGTGTGTTGACAGGAATGATCTAGGAGAGTGAGAGGAATTGATGATGCAGGAAAAAGAGACAGTGACTTCAGGGGCCAGGACCTTGATGGTGAAAGGGGGTAGGGTGACTGCAGAAGCTGGGGGTGGGTGTGGAGACACGAGAGGGGAGGGGAGAGTGTGGGTGAAGGAGGGGGGCTGCTGGAGCTGGGGCGGGAAAGGGCAGGGTGTCCTGTGCTGTCAGGCGTGAGCCAGGGTAGGAGAGACCAGAGGCTGTTTTTGTTCTCGGAGGTCTGACCAGAGGCTTTCGGGCACCAGCATCAGGCATGACCCTTGTCGATTTGTCTCCAGCACCAGCGCTGACGTCCCAGCAGGTCCTGCCGCCACTCCTGCCGTCCCTTGTCCCGCTGGAGGCCACCGACAGCATGCTGGAGCCGTCACACCCACTCCTGCAGCAGACCGAAGACCAGCTCCTGTCCCCGACACCGCCGTGCGGCTCCCCTCTGATCAGCTTCTCCCCGCCCTTGGACCAGGACAGCTACCTGTGGGGCCTGGATGGCGGGGAGGGCATCAGTGACCTCTTCGACACCTATGACCTCGGGGACCTGCTGGTTAACTGAATGGCCCCTGCCTGTGCCCCGGCAACCCCGCCAGTCTCCACCTCCTCACAGGCAGACTGACAGGCCCTCTGCCTGCACAGATGTGACACGAGGTGCTGCCCTCAGGGTATGGGGGTCCCCCCTTTTCCTTTCCTACCTACCACCTGCCGGCCACGCTGTCGGGGGAACGTGACAGGATTACGGGGGAGGAGCCTGTCAGGGGTTGGGTTCCTGTCCTCTTCATGGAAACTGGGCCTGGGAAGACCCAGCCAGTCTTCTGACCTCTGACCTCTCATGTGAAGGGCCACAGGGGAGGTGACCAGGTCCAAGGAGAGGCCCTGCAACTGCCTTTAGAGGGGCAATTAGGACCCTCTGTTTATCAAGAAGCACTTAATGCCTTTGTATTTATTTCAGGTTGAGTTTTGTTTGTTTGCCTTCCCTGAGTTTTAGCAGGGAGGTTGTTCTAGTTCCTAGGAAGACGTCTCCTCCGACAGGTCCAAGGGCAGGCCGGGGCTTGCAGGGGCCCAGGCCAACTCCCTGACTCCCCCCAGCAATGGGGACTGGGCCTCAGGGGCCATCCAGTCTGCTGGAATGCCAGTTGCACTTCAGCCTCCTAATTCTCTCGAGCGGGGGCTGCAGGATTCCTGGTCTCCTCTGTCCCAGAATTGGTTCCAGGGAGTCAGCCGAGAAGAGGTCCCGGGGAAACTGGGGCACGAACGTGGAAGTAGCTGTCCGCTGCTGTGGGCACCTTTCCTCCGTTGTTGCCTCTTGCTGGGACAGGGGCTGTTTTACACTGAGGACCTGGGCGGCAGAGACAGCCCCACTATGGACAAGGGTACGAATGAACTAAGAAACTGCCAGAAAGCACCTCTGCTGGTAGCTGCTGGTATCGTCCTCCCCTTCCCTAGAAGGATTTTTTTTGCCGCATCTGTTGAAGGGGGTGATTCTTTAAGGACCTCCCCTTCCCCCCAGCTGTCACAGAGACCCCCAGGGACAGAAGTGACCACGGCTTGATGGCATGTTGGCTCCTTTTGTCACAGGATGCTGCAGGGGTGACAGGGAAGAGTCTTCATTGCAGACCAGACGTTGGCAGCTAATGGGGAGACGGGCTTATGTTACCTCTTCAGGCTTGGGGTCCTAAGAAGGTCTTTTGACCTCACTGCATCCCCCAGAGGCTTGACCATCCCACATTGTCCCCGTAGCCCAGCTGGGTATGGGGCAGTCAACTCTCCTCCCCCTCCCAACTTGGGGTGGGGGGGGGGGCTCTGGACTGAGCCAAGGCTGTGCCTTCCTGAGAGAGGCAGCCGGGGGTGGTGGTCTGAGAGACCCACCGCCCACCCTCAGGGAGCTAGGTTTCCTCAGGGGCTCAGCTGGGCAGCACTTTTATTTTTTTAAGTTTGTAGCATTAAGTTGGTTTCAAATATGAAGTTGGCTCCATGGGATTGCTCCTGAGCTGACCTACTGGCTTCTGAAGTTTGGAAGGCGGGCTTCTTTGGGGGTGGGGTCCAATGTGAGCTAATGCCCAGCTGGGGACAGTCAGGCCTTGTCATTTGCTCAACTTCCTGGGTCCCCAAGTTAGTGCCCTCTTAGGAATGGTCACAGATACCCTGCTCTATAAACAGGGCTAGTTTTTTATGCTTTACAGAGGTGACTTTGGTCTCTATTCTCTAAATACTCACACAGGGGTCTCATCAGAAGGCAGTTTTGAAGCCCAGCATGCCTAGGGCCAAGGGACCACCTTGGCCCTTGGGTGGGGGGAAGGGGTGCTGCCGGGGATCTGGTTTGGGGCGGGTGGGGCTGGAGATGGCATAGCTGTTGTGAGCTCTCTGCTGGGCCGCCACCTAGCCATGCGCCATATCTGAGGACAGAGCTGTCTGACTTCCATGCCTTGAGCTCTCTCTAGAACTTTCTCCTAGAATTAAATCATAGAAAAGGGAAATGAATTTAATAGTGAAGTCCAGCCAGAATTGAAGCTCATCCCCAAAGCCCAGCCAAAGGGCTGGACAGAGAGGCTGTCCCTTGGACCCATGACCTATATCCAGAGCAGCTGGCACTCCTGCCGTCCTGTCCCCTCCACACCTGTCCTGGCCCAGCGGCGGGACCACCCAGGCCAAGCCTCAGGCTTGGTGTAAGAAACAAGCTTGTGCCTCTTTCTTCCCGGTGATGCCTGAAACCTCCCAAGTTCCGTCAAGTACTTTAAGAAGCATTTTGAGTGGAATTCCCTTCAGGACCCAGGTAAACTTTAAAACCAGGGTAGAAGAAAAGACAGTTTCTTTCTGAGGTAAATTATTTCTGCCAGGAAATTTCCCAGCCGCTCTGGCAGCCCCCCACCCCACCCCTGTCACTCGTGTCCCCAGGGGCATCAAAGGCTCAGGGACTCCCCGGAACCCAGTAGCATTAAATTGTTCAGTAGAGTTGGAGATTCAAAGAGATTTCTTAAAACCAGAGTAGCATCTCTCCTCCACAGCCACGCTGTGGTCTGAGCAGTGCGGCTACCGGGAAGAAGAGGGGGATGGTGGAGCGTGTTAAAACTGGCTGTAGTGTGGTTTTGACTTTATTTCCTCTTTCCAGGTGTTCAGCCTCAGTTCTGCGCCGTGTTTAGTTTTTAGTGAAAGAGTTTGCGTGCTCCTGCGTCCAAGCATTGTGTGGCTTAAAGCATTTGAAGTGAAAGACTTTTGGGGTTGTTTGCAAGCAGCTTTCTGGTTCTCATCACTGTGTCCTGAGGTCCCCACCTCATCCTAGGACCCTAGCCTACCATGGGGACCCTCGGTGAGCAGAAGCCCAGCCAGCCTGCTGGCTCCTGGGTAAGTGCTGAAGCCTTGTATGTGGCACATGTGTCTAGAGGGACCCTGGTCTCTGTGCTGGGATTCCATTCGGGTCACTCACCTCTGGCCGGGTTTCTGGTTTTGCCCTGCGTCCTGCCTTGACGAGCACCATGTAAACCTCCACGTGTTGTGATGATTGGGCATTAAATGACAAACCTGGGCCCCTTGTCTCTGTTGTGCTTTCTGAAGGTCATTACCAAGTGTGGGTCTGGTCCTCCCAGGTCGGGGGTGGAGACGGTTCTGACCAACTGGCTGATCTATCCCCAGAAACAGCCTCCCTTCCCCACGTGGGCTTAGGACCATGCCTGAAATCTCACCAATAAGACCCTGAAGTTAGCAGCACCCAGATCTAAAACGTGAGCCCCTGCCCTGCGTCTGCCTCCATCACCTCTCACCTGAGCAATTTCAGTAGCTTCCTTAATATTCTCACTGCTACCCATTCTTCTCCACCCCATCCTCTATATCAGTGGTTCTCAAAGTGTGGCCCTCAAACCGGCATTCCCTGGGAACTTGTGAGAAATGCATATTCTCAGGCCCCACACCAGACATTCAGTTTCTTCTGAATAAGAAACTCAGGGGGTGGGACCCAGACTCTGTGTCTTAATGAGCCCTCCAGGTGATTCTAGTGCAGGTGACGTTTGAGAACCATGACCCCACTAATCCAGAGAGATCCTTCTAAAACAGCTCTCATCATGTCACTCCCCTTCTTAATGGATGGCTTCTCTCTGCCCTCAGGATGAAGTGCCCTTTCACTTGGTGTGAACGTCCATTTCTAACCTTGCAACTGGCTTAGCCTACCTTTCCAGCCTCACTGGCCACTCCTTCCCACCACCCATAGCCACACTGGACTTCTTTGTCAGTTCCTGAAAACAACATGTTTTCCCCCTTCTCTGCAATTCACATGGGCAGGCTCCTGCTTATTCTTTTTTTTTTTTTTTTTTTTAATTCTTTTTTTAAATTTATTTATTTATTTATTTGGCTGAGTTGGGTCTTTGTTGCTGCGCACGGGCTTTCTCTAGTTGTGGCGAGCGGGGGCTACTCTTCGCGGGCTTCTCGTTGCAGTGGCTTCTCATGTTGCGGAGCACGGGCTCTAGGCGTGCGGGCTTCAGTAGTTGTGGCTACGGGCTCTAGAGCGCAGGCTCAGTAGTTGTGGTGCATGAGCTTAGTTGCTCCGCGGCATGTGGGATCTTCCTGGACCAGGGCTCAAACCCGTCTCCCCTGCATTGGCAGGTGGATTCCTAACCACTGTGCCACCAGGGAAGCCCTCCTGCTTATTCTTCAAGGCCCAGTTCAGTTTTTTTGTAGAGTTTTTCCTTGACACTAATGTGTAGCCGTTAATACTTTGTACACGGATATGGCCATTTATGGGTTATTGAATACCTACTGTGTGCTAGGAACTGGGGAGATAGAGATAAATAAGAATAGTCCCCATCCTCAGTATGCTCACAAGACACAGACACGTAAAAATATAATTACAGGGCTTCCCTGGCGGTCCAGTGGTTAAGACTCCATGCTTCTACTGCAGGGGGCTTGGGTTCAGTCCCTGGTTGGGGAACTAAAGATCCTGCATGCCGTGCAGCATGACCAAAAAAAATTACAAATGATGTGTCAGTTGCAATAATATACATTATAAGAGTTGGGAGGGGCAGTCATTAGGGAAGGCTTCCTGGAGGAGGTGATGCCCAAATTATGTCTTAACAGATACATAAGAGTAGCCTGGAGTTAGGGTAAATGAGGGATGGGAGACTTCCTTCCAAGCAGAGCAATCAATACCTTCTGTCCTGCCATCCAGCAGACAAGGGTGGCATCACAGAGCACTGCCTGCTGCCCCAACTCTGCCAATTTGGAGCTCTTGCCCTGTGAAAGCCTGCTGAGCCAAAGTGGTTGACACAGACCTTAAAGGCAGTGGGACCGGGAGACTAGGTCTGGGGGTCCTGTTAGGCCACAGGGGACTGATTAATGAGGAGCGTCTTGAACTTGACACCAAGATGTCAGTTTACACGGAGGGCATGAAGACAATCTCATCCACGTAAGCAAAGCAAGGGCTGAGGTTTGAGACCTTAGCATAGACAAAGGAACAACAAAGATGCCATTTTTTAAGCCTTCACATGTGTCTGGACACAGCAGTGTGCTCAATCCTTCACACATGATAATTTCATTTAATGTTCACTTTATGAAGTCAGTGTTATTATTATCACCACTTTATAGATGAGGAAACACTCAGTTTGAATAAGTTCCCAGGTAACCCTTGTACTTTGCTAGTAGGGATGTAAGATGGTACAAGCTATTTTTGAAATTTGGCAGTTTCTCAAAAATATAAAAGTACCGTAGGACCCAGTAAATTCCACTCCTAGGTGTCTGCTCAAGGGAAATGAAAACGTGTCCATGCAAAGACAAGACTTGCACATGAATGTTCATAGCAGCATAATTCATAATAGCCCAAATGGGAACTATCTAAATATCTATCAACCGGTGAAGAGAGAAAATATTTGATCTAGACAAAGGAATAGTATTCAGCCACAAAAAGGAATGAAGTACTGATGCAATATGGATGAGATTGTCTTCAAAAACAATACGCTAAGTGAAAGAAGCTAGTCACAAAAGAGCACCTATTGTTAATTCCATTTGTATGAAATGTCCAGAATAGGCAAATCTGTAGAGACAAAAAGTAAACTGGTGGTTGCCTAAGACTGGAGGTGGGAATGAGATGAACTGTAAATGGGCACGAGGGCTCTTCTGAATAGAAATGCAAAAATCCTCAACAAAATACTAGCAAACCAAATTTATCAACATATAAATAAGGATTATATACCATGGGATTTATCCCAGGAAGGCAAGGTTGGTTTAAAATCTGAAAATCAGTTAATGGAATACACCATATCAATAGAATAAAGGTCGAAAATGAT
Source organism: Balaenoptera musculus (assembly GCF_009873245.2). Taxonomy (NCBI): domain Eukaryota; kingdom Metazoa; phylum Chordata; class Mammalia; order Artiodactyla; family Balaenopteridae; genus Balaenoptera; species Balaenoptera musculus. Next base: position 18,266,306 of record NC_045785.1, on the reverse strand, counting down.
CATCTCTATAGGTGCAGAAAAAAACATTTAACTAAATTCCACACCCCTTCATGATTTAAAAAAAAAAAAACAACTCAGCACACTAGGAATAGAAGGAAACTTTCTCAATCTGATAAAAAACATCTATGAAGAACCCACAGCTAGCACCAGACTTCATTGTGAAATACTGAATGCATTTTCCCATTGATCAGAAACAAGACAAGGATGTCTACTTCCTCCATTTCTATTCAACATCGTACTGGAAGTTCTAGCCAGGACAATTAGGCAAGAAAATAAAAGGCACCCAGATTGGAAAGAAGAAAAACTAGCTTTATTTGCAGATAACATGATCTTGTGTATAGAAAATCCTAAGGAATCCATTAAAAAATATAAAACTAATAAATGAGTTCAGTAAGGTTGTAGGATACAAAATCAGCATACAAAAATAAGTTATATTTCTATACACTAGTAGTGTACAATGCAAAAAACAAAATTAAGAAAGCAATTTCATTTAGAATAGCATCAAGAATAATGAAATACTTGGGAGTAAATATAACAAAAGCAGTACAAAACTTATGTTCTGAAAATTACAAAGCATTGTTGACAGAAATTAAAGAATATCTAAATAAGTAAAAAGACATCTCATGTTAATGGATTGGAAGACTTAATATTGTTAAGATGGCAATATTCCCTAAATTGATTTATAAATTCAACCCAGGCTCCATCAAAATTCTAGCTGGTTTCTTGGCAGAAATCAATAAGCTGATCCTAAAATTAACATGGAAATCCAAGGCACCCAGAATAGCCAAAACAATCTCAAAAAAGAAAAAAAACAGCGCTGGAGGACTCACACTTCCCAATTTCAAGGCTTATTACAAAGCTACAGTAGTCAATATAAGCATAAGGATAGACATATAGATGAATGGAATAGAATTTAGTGTCTAGAAATAAGCCCTCACATTCACAGTCAATTGATTGCTGCCAAGGATGCCAAGACAACTCATTGGGGAAAGAATAATTTTTTCAACAAACGGTTCTGGGACAACTGGATATCCATATGCAAAGGAATGAAGTTGAACCCCTAACACATACCATCTACAAAATTTAACTCAAAGACCTAAATATAAGGGCTAAAACTATAAAATGCCTAGAAAAAAGCATAGGCATAAATCTTCATGGCCTTGGATTAGGCAATAATTTCTTAGATATGACACCAGAAGCACAAGCAACAAAATAAAAAAAATAGACAAATTTGACTTTATCAAACTTTAGAACTTTTTTTGTTGAAAAGGACATCATCAAGAAAGTGAAAAGACAACCTACAGGACGGGAGAAAATATTTGTAAATCATATATCTAATTAGGGACTTGTATCCAGAATATAGAATGAACTCTTACAACTTAATAATAAATATATATATCACCAAACTAAAAAAAACTATACAAAGGATACGAATAGACTTTTCTCCAAAGAAGATATACAAATGGCCATTAAGTGCATGAAAAGATTCACAACATCATTAACCACCCTTCAGGGAGATGCACATCAAAACTAAGAGATACCTCATACCTACTAGGATGGCAATAATCAAAAAGACAGATAATAACAAAGCTCCAGTGAGGATGTGGAGAAATTGGAACTCTTGTACACTGCTAGTGGGAATGTAAAATACTACAACCACTTTGGGAAAAAGTTTGGCAGTTCCTCAAAAGTTTAAACATAAAACCACCATGCGGGCTTCCCTGGTGGCGCAGTGGTTGAGAATCTGCCTGCCAATGCAGGGGACACAGGTTCGAGCCCTGGTCTGGGAAGATCCCACATGCCACAGAGCAGCTGGGCCCGTGAGCCACAATTACTGAGCCTGCGCGTCTGGAGCCTGTGCTCCGCAACAAGAGAGGCCGCGACAGTGAGAGGCCAGCGCACCGCGATGAAGAGTGGCCCCCGCTTGCCACAACTAGAGAGAGCCCTCGCACAGAAATGAAGACCCAACACAGCCATAAATAAATAAATTAAAAAAAAAAAAAAAACCACCATGCAACCGAAGTAATTCCACCCCGTATATACCCAAGAGAATTGAAAATATATTCACACAAAAACTTGTGCACAAATGTTCATTGCAGCATTATTCGTAATAATCCAAGAGTGCAACAACTCAAATGTCTATCAATTGATGAATGGATAAATAAAATATAGTATATTCATATAGTAATGGAACATTATTTAGCAAATAAAAAGACATGAACTACTGATATATGCTACAACATGAATGAACCTTGAAAACATGCTAAATGAAAGAAGCCAGACACAAATGACAACATAGGATATTATTTCATTTATATGAAATGTCCAGAGTAGGCCTATCTAGAGACTGAAAGTAGATTAGTGGTTGCTTAAGGCTTTGGAGGAAGGAGGAAGAGGAATGACTGCTAATGTACAGGGGTTTGAGAGGGGGCAATGGAAATATTCTAAAATCGGTGTGGTGATGATTGCACAACTCCATGAATACCCTAAAAACCGCTGAATTGTATACTTTAAGTAGTTGAATTGTATGGTATATGAATTATATCTCAATAAATCTATTGTTTTACAAGTGGACATAGGGACATGAAAATTTATGGTAATAGTTGTAGTTACTTGATACAATTTCTAGATATCAATGCACTGTACACCCGAAATAGGTGAAATTTAGATTATGTAAAATATACCTCAATAAAGTTGTTTAAAAAAAAAAGAGTTCCCAGATAACACAGCCAATGAGAGGCAGAGCTGAAAATGTATGTGAAAGGGAAAATTTTCTAGAAAATAATAAATTTACCCAAACTGGCTCAAGAAGAAATACAAATCGTTAACTAGCTTGAATGGGCATTCAGGAGTTTCTGACTCCAAATGATACCAGAGCCAGATGGAGTTTACAAGTTTTATTAAACCTTAATCTTGAACTTACACATTTTTCAGAGAATGAGAAACAAAAGTCATTTAATGTGTTTCATGAGGCTAGGATAACCTTGATCCCCAAACCAGACAAGGACAATGCAAGAAAAGAAAATGCCAGAGGAATTCTCTCAAACGTAGAGACACAAATCCTAAATACATATTAGCCAGTTAAATATAGCCTTGCAAAATAAAAATAAATCACAGCCAACTTGGATTGACCCCAGGCATGCAAACATGTTGTCAGCACATTTGCTGCAAAACTCCAAGCTTTTCTTATGTGTAGAATATGAGCTAGAAATGCTACTTTTTTTGGAAGTTTTCCTAGGAATCTGTTCCTTGTTTATTTATTCAGCAAACATATTTAGGTGCCTATTAAGTGCTGGGTGCTGTTCTGACACCACGCATAATACAAACTCCTGCCCTCAAAAATGGAAAGAAAGCAATCTATGCAATCCCCATGTTAACAAACTAAAGGAAATACCCATGTAATCATCTCCATAGATACAGGAAAAACACTGGAAAAATTCAACACTCATTTATGATTTTTAGAAACCCGATAGGTAAATCAGAATACCCAGTAATTACTATTCCACAGCAAATATCATACTTAAGAGTAAAACCTTAGAAACAAGACCAGGACACCTACAACTCAACATCACGCTGGTGATCCTGGACAAAGCAATAGGACAACAGGGAGAAAAAAGCCCAGATCTGACGGCTCAAAACCCATGCAATTAACTACAGTGTACTCTGCCAGGGTGCCAGGGTAGGGTCATAACTACTGCTAATTCCTTGTCAAGAGTGTTGACCTGCTTTAGGAGTTGGCTTCCTCTTTCCATGAATGGACAAGGCCTGGCAGGTGTGTGTCTGCACACAGAACTCTTAAGGTGACTGAGGTTCTAGATTAGAGCAGGGATAGAAGCCCAGACCTCTCAGGGGGTTCTAAAGGAGAATTTCTGATGGGGCTTAGCAGTATGACAATACTATTTTGTTATGTATATTCATATATTTCATTTGCCTCTTGATCCTTCCATCAATCCTGGGAGAGAGGACAGGTAATAAAACTGAAATTTGGAAAGTTTAAGATACTTAGAACCACAAAAAGAACTGGAAGGGATTTTCACTTATTTGTTTTACAAACATTTTTTGAGCACCTACTATGTGCCTGCATCTGCTAGGTGGTAGGGAAACCATGGCCCCTGCTGCCTTCATGGAGCTTACAGTCTATTCTAATTCAAATCACATATTTTATAGGTTGGTACATCCATTTAAAGAAACACTTCTGGGCTTCCCTGGTGGCGCAGTGGTTGAGAATCTGCCTGCTAATGCAGGGGACACGGGTTCGAGCCCTGGTCTGGGAAGATCCCACATGCCGCGGAGCAACTAGGCCCGTGAGCCACAACTACTGAGCCTGCGCATCTGGAGCCTGTGCTCCACAACAAGAGAGGCCGCGATAGTGAGAGGCCCGCGCACCGCGATGAAGAGTGGCCCCCGCTTGCCACAACTAGAGAAAGCCCTCACACAGAAACGAAGACCCAACACAGCCAAAAATAAATAAATAAATAAGTAAATTAAAAAAAAAAAAAAAAAAAAGAATTAAATATATTTAAAAAAAAAAAAAAAAAAAAAAAAAAAAAGAAACACTTCTGAGCCTCTATGTTCTAGGCCAGTGGATCACAAACTTTAGCACACATCAGAATCACATGGAGGGCTAATTAAAGCACAAATTACTGGGCCCCATCTCCAGAGTTTCTGAGTCAGTAGGTCAGGGGTGGGACCTAAAAATGTGCATTTCTGACAAGCTCCAAGGTAATGCTGAGGCTGCTGGTCAGGGGGGACCCTACTTTGAGAACCATTGCACTAGTAACGTGCCCACACTGGGTTTCAGGCATTACACAATATAAAAAAGAAAGAAAACTTCCTACCCGTGAGAAGCTTACAGCTCCATGGGGTTTGTTTGTTTACTCCTAATTTATCCCTCCCCACCTCCCTTTCCCCTTTGGTAACCATAAGTTTGTTTTCTATATCTGTGAGTCTGTTTCTGTTTTGTGTATAGATTCATTTGTACTATCTTTTAGATTCCACATATAAGTGATATCATATAATATTTGTCTTTGTCTGACTTACTTCACTAAGTATAATATTCTCTAGGTCCATCCATGTTGCTGCAAATGACAATATTTCATTCTTTTTTATGGCTGAGTAATATTCCATTGTGCATATATACCACATCTTCTTAAACCAATCATCTGTTGATGGGCACTCGGGTTGTTTCCATGTCTTGGCTATTGTGAATAGTGCTGCTATGAACATTGGGGTGCATGTTTCTTTTTGAATTAGAGTTTTCATCTTTTCCAGATATATACCCAGGAATGGGATTGCTGGATCATATGGTAGCTCTATTTTTAGTTTTTTAAGGAACCTCCACACTGTTCTCCATCGTGGCTTTACCAAGTTATATTCCCACCAACAGTGTAGGAGGGTTTCCTTTTCTCCACACCCTCTCCAGCATTTATTATTTGTAGACTTTTTGATGATGACCATTCTGACCAGTGTGAGGTGATATCTCACTGTGGTTTTGATTTGCATTTCTCTAATTAGTGATGTTGAGCATCTTTTCATGTGCCTGATGGCCATCCATATGTCTTCTTTGGAGAAAAGTCTATTTAGGTCTTCTGCCCGTTTTTTAAATTGGGTTGTTTGGGGTTTTTTTATATTAAGTTGTATGAGCTGTTTGTATATTTTGGATATTAACCCCTTGTCAGTCACATCTTTTGCAAATATTTTCTCCCATTGCATAGGTTGTCTTTTTGTTTTGTTGATAGTTTCCTTTGCTGTGCAAAAGTTTTTAAGTTTGATTAGGTTCCATTTGTTTGTTTTTGCTTTTATTTATTTTGCCTTGGGAGACTGATGTAAGAAAATATTGCTATGATTTATGTCCGAGAATGTTTGCCTATGTTCTCTTCTAGGAGTTTTATGGTATCATGTCTCTCTCTCTCTCTCTCTCTCTCTCTCTCTCTCTCTCTCTCTCTCTCCCTCTCTCTCTCTCTCTCTCTCTCTCTCTATATATATATATATATATATATATATATATATTTTTTTTTTTTGGCTGTGTCGGGTCTTAGTTGCAGCACACGGGATCTTCATTGAGGCATGCAGGATCTCGTTGCAGAGCGTGTGCTCTTCGTTGTGACACGTGGGCTTCTCTCTAGTTGTGGCGTGAGGGTTTTTTTCTCTCTCTAGTTGTGGTGCGTGGGTCCAGAGCGTATGGGCTCTGTAGGGTGCAGCACGCAGGCTCTCTTGTTGAGGCACATGAGCTCAGTAGTTGTGGCGCATGGGCTTATTTGCCCCATGGCATGTGGGATCTTAGTTCCCTGACCAGGGATTGAACCCACGTCCCCTGCATTGAAAGGTGGATGCTTTACCACTGGACCACCAAGGAAGTCCCATATTTAGCTCTTTAAACCATTTTGAGTTTATTTTTGTATATCGTGAGAGGGAGTGTTCTAATTTCATTGATTTACATGTAGCTGTCCAGCTTTCCCAACACCACTTGCTGAAGAGACTGTCTTTTCTCCATTGTATATTTTTGCCTCCTTTGTTGCAGATTGATTGATCATAGGTGTATGGGTTTATTTCTGGCCTCTCTATTCTGTTCCAATGATCTATGTGTCTGTTTTTGTGCCAATACCATGCTGGTTTATTTTGTTTGTTTGTTTCTTTTTTAAGTATAGCTGATTTACAGTGTAGTGTTAGTTTCAGGTGTACAAAAAAGTGATTCAGTTATGTGTATATATTGAGCATCTTTTCATGTAGCTTTTGGCCATAATACCAAGCTGTTTTGATTACTGTAGCTTTGTAGTATAGTCTGAAGACTGGAAGGGTTATGCCTCCAGCTTTGTTCTTTTTCCTCAGGATTGCTTTGGCAGTTCTGGGTCGTTTGTGGTTCCATATAAATTTTAGGATTATTTGTTCTAGTTCTGTGAAAAATGTCATAGGTATTTTGATAGAGATTGCATTAAATCTGTAAATTGCTCTGGGTAGTATTAATATTTATCAATATTAATTCTTCCAACACAAGAGCATGGGATATCTTTCCATTTCTTTGAATCATCTTCAATATCCCTTATCAATGTTTTATAGTTTTCACAACTCCATGGGTTTTTTTTTTTTTTTTGTAATTTTTTTTAAAATTTATTTATTATTTATTTTTGGCTGTATTGGGTCTTCGTTTCTGTTCGAGGGCTTTCTCTAGTTGTGGCAAGCGGGGGCCACTCTTCATCGCGGTGCGCAGGCCTCTCACTATCACGGCCTCTCTTGTTGCGGAGCACAGGCTCCAGACGCACAGGCTCAGTAATTGTGGCTCATGGGCCCAGCTGCTCCGCGGCATGTGGGATCTTCCCAGACCAGGGCTCGAACCCGTGTCCCCTGCATTGGCAGGCAGATTCTCAACCACTGCGCCACCAGGGAAGCCCCTCCATGGGTTTTAATAGGCATTCACTCACTCACTCATTCATTTGTTCATCAAACCAGGGCTTTGCATTCATAATATTGTGTAGTTTTCAGGAAAACCCTATGTGCTGAATATTTTTATTAGCCCCATTTTACAAATGAGGAAACTGAGACTAGGAGAGGTTAGGTAATGTGAACACAGTTACACAGTAAGTGACAGAACCCAGGCTGCAGGTCCCCAAGAGTCCTTACTCTTAACCTCCAGTTAAACTGGACATAAGTAATTTAATGTGTGTTCTAAATGCTACCATTAAGGAGGCAATAGAGTGTTTTGGGAACCTAGATGGGCCCATCTATGGAAGAATGAGCTCAGAGAGGGCATGGTGGGATGGACCTGAATAGGACATTTGCCAAAGCAAAGAGGGGGGGGAAGGCTGCACAGCAAGCAGAAGGAACCACTTTGGAAAAGGCCAGGTGGCCCTATGGTTAGGGTATAAAGAACAGAATGTCCCAGTAAATGCCTATTCACTGGTCTAAGGCTCATGCCAATCCTCAAGTGACCACAGAGGAGAGTGACCAGCAGGGTGCTCATCTGTTGGCCAGTGGCTGTGTTGACCCAGTCAAGGCCACATACCCTCCTGGTGTACACGTGTGCAGATGTGTGTGTGTGTGTGTGTGTGTGTGTGTGTGTGTGTGTGTGTTCCTTCAAAGGAATCACAGATCACCAGGCAGGTTATTTTCCCAGCATGGGGACCACTGCCCTCTGGTGGCCACTCTGCCAAAAGCCGAAATTGGGAAAACAACTCTCCCTATGGAGACTATTCAGGACCGGTTTTGTTTTATCTCCCCAAAACCTTATAGAATAGGTATTATTATCCCCAGTGAGGCTCAGGGAGATGAAGTTACTCGCCTGAGGTCACACAGCTAGATGTAGTAGACAGGATTGTGACTAGGGTGAGGCAAGGGAGAAAATGGGATGGGACTGGAATCTGGTCAACTGAACTCCAAGACTCATGGTCTTAACCATCATGTGCCCAGTCTCCTGACTGGCATTGTGGGGGTTGCATTCTGACCTTGGACGTTTCCTTTGTGTGTACAATGCTAGATGCTGGGGAAACAGACACAGCCCTTTGCCCATGGAGATCAAGACTTCTGTCCGACAAATGTAAGTCGGGAGAAGATGCTCTGCTCCAGGAGCAGCAAAAGAAGCATGGTTGTGTGTGTGTGTGTGTGTGTGTGTTTGTGTGTGTGTGTTTGTGTGTGTGTGTGTGTGTGTTTGGCATCCTAAGGGAACAGGTCCTCAGGGAAGCTTGAAGGCAATGTCCCAGCCACAAGGAGTCTTCTTCTCCAGGCAGTGCATCCCCTGAGCCAAGCCAGTGGGCACCAGGCTGGCTCCTTGGACGTGCTGGGGAAGCATTTGTTGGATAAATGCCCATGAACTTAGAACACAGTTGATCTGCAGTCCGTTGTGATGATACACATGATTGTTATTGTACTGTGTGGTCACTAGTCATGGAAGGAAAATGCTCCCCAGTGTGAAGGTAATTAGCATTCCTTTGACCCAGACATATGCAACTTGGCTATTTTAGCTCTTCTCATTTTGCCAACATTTTTCATCAGGGTCCAAGTCAGTAGTTTTCCCTAAAACTAACTCACAAGTTTTTATTGAACACCCACTAGGAAGCCAAAATACAGGGAGAGGGAAATTATAGACATAGAGCTCTATGCCATTTACTCAGTACCAGAAAGGTGCATAGCACTGTCCTAAGCCTGTTACTCCTTACATCAACCCAATGGGGTAGGGAGGGAATCCAAATGCAGGGAATCCTTTTAGAGATGAGCGAGCAGCTTGGAGAGGGCAAGGGATGTATCCAAAGTCATGCAATGAAAGGCAGAGCTGAGATCCAAGTCTAGCCTCATGCCATCACCTCAACTTCCATGCTTGTGGTCCTTGAAGTGTGTTCCCCAGACCAACAGCATCAGGGTCACCTGGGCACTTGTTAGAAATGCAGATTACCAGGTCCCACTGCAGATCTACTCAATCTGAAATTCTGGATGTTGGGCCCTGAAGCCTGTATTTTAACAAGCCCTCCAGGTGATTCTGATGCACACTCAAGTGTGAGAACCACAGACCATTGCTACAGTAGTCTCTGTACTTCAGCTGCCCACAGTCAGATGGGGACCAACCCAAACCGGGACATACACAAATAACTCCAGCCCAGACATTCTGTAATAGCGTCAGAGGAGGGAGAGTCGTTCTGGGGGTTCTGAAGAGGTTTCATGGAAAAGATGAGATTTGAACTTGGCGATGATGAATGGAAGGACTTTAATGATCATAACTGGAAGAAAAGGCCTTTCAGGTAGAGCAGAGGCAAGGAGACCAGAAAGTGCCTGTTCACAAATGGGATGGAGGCCAGTTCATGAAAGGCCTTGCCTGCCAGGCTGAGAAGTCTGGCCCTTTTCTTGGAGGCAGTGGGAGCCATGTAGGTTTTTGAGCACAGGTGTGCTCATGGCTCAAAGTCCCAGTATGTCATTGCCCAACAACACTGTTTTCTTACTTACCACTGTGGTAGACAGAGTAATGGCCTTCCAAAGATGTCCATGTCCTAATCCCCAGAGCCTATGAATATGTTATATTACATAGCAAGGGGAATTTATAATCACAGATAGAATTAAGGTTGCTAATCAGCTGACCTTGGGATGGAGAGAGTATCCTGGATTATCTAGGTGGGCCCAATGGAATCACAAGATTCGTTATATGTGAAAAAGGAAGAAGAGTCAGTGTCAGAGTCAGTGAGAGATTTCAAGGTGCTAAACTGCTGGCTTTGAAGATGGAGGAAGGGGCCACGACCAGGAAGGTAGACAGCCTCTAGAAGCTGGAAAAGCAAGGAAATGGATTTTTCCCTAGAGTTTCCAGAAGGAACACAGTCCATCCAACATCTTGATTTTAGCCCAGCAACACATTTCAGACTTCCAACCTCCAGAGCTATAAGATAGACCTCCAAAACATCATAAGGCGTTTTCTTTCTTTAACCGAAGGTGAATGAAAAGAGCAGTGGCTGCTTTCTGAGTGCTTACGGCGTTGTGTACTTTATGAGCATGCTCTCCTTTAATCCTCACAACAACCCCATGAGACAGGCACTATTCTCTCCATTTTCCATTGGAGAAATGGAGGCTTGCCCACGCTAATAAGGAGCACAGCCAGGATGGAAACGCAGGCCTGTCTCCAAAGGTTGTCCCCACTAGGCTTGAGAAAAGACTTTGCATGATAGTCTCTGCTCCAAGTTGCCTGGATGGGCTTCAGCCAAAGGTGCTGGGGGCTCTTCCTGTCTGGAGCAGGGGCAGAGGCTTGGAAGACTGGCTATCCTCTCCCTCCAATGAGGAAGTTGGTGAAGACAACTTGGACTTAGTTATCCAGCCCGGCTTGAATCTGCTTTCACCTAGGCCGGGAGATAGACGCGCAGGCACTGAACACCGGTTTACAGCCACATTCCCTGCGTTTGTCCCCTGGTTCCATCACTTGAGTACTGGTAACCTTGGGTAAGTTCCGTACTGCTCCTATCTTAGTTTCCTATTCTACAAAATGGGTATAATAACAGTACCTACCTATGAGAGCATTCTATGAGTTATTGTATGTAATGGGCTTAGAAAAGTACCTACACTGAGTAAATCTGATAACTGATATTATTTTCATTTTTATTTCATATCTGGGAAACCCACCCCATCTCAGGCACCCTTCTCAGAAACAATGGTGGTGGCAGGCTGTGCAGATGGATTCACGTACATACCCCTTTTTTTAATATATAAATTTATTTATTTTACTTATTTATTTTTGGCTGCATTGGATCTTTCTCTAGTAGCGGCGAGCAGGGGCTACTCTTCGTTGTGGTGTGCAGGCTTCTCATTGCAGTGGCTTCTCTTGTTGTGGAGCATGGGCTCTAGGCGTGTGGGCTTCAGTAGTTGTGGCACGTGGGCTCAGTAGTTGTGGCACATGGGCTTAGTTGCTCCGTAGCATGTGGGATCTTCCCAGACCAGGGCTTGAACCCGTGTCCTCTGCATTGGCAGACGGATTCTAAACCACTGTGCCACCAGGGAAGCCCACGTACATACCCTTTTAATATGAATATTTCTATGTGTTCACCAAATATCTCCTTAGGAATTTTAAACCTCTTATGGGTTTGTGAACCATTTGGGAATCTGATGACAACTACAGATCTTTGTAAATCTGATCAGTCCACACTTCTCTGCAAATTGCCCCTATAGGTGCCCTGCAGTCTATATTTGTACTCATGGTGTAGGCAGCTCCCACAGCTCCCAGGGAGCCTGGCCCACCCTAGTGGACACTCAGTGTTACTGTGCCCAGCCTTCCAGCTGGGCAGGCTGTGCACTGCTCCCCTCTAGGGGGCGCCATGATGTAGACTGCAATTCACAGTCAAGTGTGCAGCAGGGAGGCTTGGGAGCTTCTTCTGAGGCAGGCTGGGGCCATCCAACTCTCTCTCAAGGGAATTTAAGAGTTGAGATTCTGAGATTAGTCTCTGCTGGTGGCTTGAACTGAGGATATGCAAACAAAGACCATTTGGCCCTGAAGAGTAGCTTCCTTTGGCTCTTGGGTACTTTCCAGTTCCTGGGGGATCTTTGGGTAGGAAACGTCTTGCGCAACTTGAGGTCACAGGGTCATGTAGCTCTCGTTCTAGCAAAGGGTAGATAGGGGTGGGTCTTTATACACAGGGAGTGAGGGGGAAGCAAGGAAACAAAGTGAGACATGATGAGGAAGCACAGGGGTACCAAAGGGAAGGGTACCAAACCATCTCAGGGCATCAGGGAAGGCTTCCTGAGGCAGTGACATCTGTGACATCTGAGTTATGAGAATGAATAGGAGGTCAGCAGGCAAAGAAACTGGAAAAGTAATGCAGGCAGAAGGAACAGGCTGTGCATGAGAAGAGAGGTAACCTCAGGAACTGGGCTGAGGTTGGTTTTCTTCTCCTGAGAGAGGATTGGAGAGGCAGATGGGGCTAGGTGGGGAAGGGGCTTGTGGCCACGCAAAGGAGCATGGGCTTGATCCTAAGGGGGAGGTGGAGCCCCTCTTTGTATCCACTTCCCTTGGCGGTCCTCATTTTCACTTCTTCTGGTCTCTGGTCATCTCGTCCATGACATGAAACATGAACTCTCCACTCCCTGGAGGTGAGCCTAGAACCTACCACCAGAAGGTAGATTATGGATCAGTGGATAAAGCAGGGATTTTTAAAAAAATAAATTTATTTATATATTTTATTTTATTTATTTGGCTGCATTGGGTCTCCATTGCTGCGTGCAGGCTTTCTCTAGTTACGGTGAGCGGGGGCCACGCTTCGTTACAGTGTGCAGGCTTCTCATTGCGGTGGCTTCTCTTGTTGCCGAGCACGGGCTCTAGGAGCGCGGGCTTCAGTAGTTGTGGCACATGGGCTCAGTAGTTGCGGCACGCGAGCTCTAGAGTGCAGGCTCAGTAGTTGTGGCGCACGGGCTTAGTTGCTCCGCGGTGTATGGGATCTTCCCAGACCAGGGCTCGAACCCATGTCCCCTGCATTAGCAGGCAGATTCTTAACCACTGCGCCACCAGGGAAGGCCCTGAAGCAGGGATTTTGACCGCAAATAAGCCTGGATTCTAAACCTGCCCCTGCCACTCACTGGTCATGTAACTTTGGGCATCAGTAAAATGGGGGTTAATAACACCTACTGGATTGATCAAATATTTATTGCAGGCCTTCTATGCACCAGACATGGGAATGGACAATAACTAACACATATTGAGCTAAGACATATACTGTATGCCAGGCACTACTGCTAAATCCTGTACATCCGTTAGCTCACTTAATCATTTCTATAACCCTTTGAGGGAGGCACCATTATTCCCCCATTTTGCAGATGAGGAAACTGAGGCTCACAGAGATTAAGCTATTTACCCAAGGTTGATGGCAAAGCCAGGATTCAAACCCAGGCAGTCTGGCTCCAAAGCCTAGGCACATAACCTGGTTCCCCACAAAGCCTTAATCAGGACAAAGAAGCTCCTACTCTCACAGAACTTACATTCTAATGGAGGGAGCAAACAGTAAACCAATAAGAAAAGCAGCATGTGAAAATGTACAAGTATTAAAAGGTGCTCAATAGGGAAAAATAGAGCAGGGTAAGTGTGATCGAGAGTGTGCGGAAGAGGCAGGAGACTGCAGTTTTAAATAGGATGGTCAGGTGGTGACAGTTAAGCTAAGACTTGAAAAAAAGAGAGGGAGTTGGCCATGTGGGTATCCAGGGGAAGAGTATTCTAGGCGGGAGGAGCAGCCAGTGCAAAGGTCCTGAGGCAGGAGTGTGCCTAGTGCATTCAAGGAACAAGGATGTCAGTGTGACTGGAACAGAGGTGGAGAACATGGGGAAGAGTGGATGAGGTCAGAGAGTGACAGATTATATAGGGCTTGCAGGCCATGCAAGGACTTGGCTTTTAGTCTGGGTGAAATGAGGAGCCATTAGAGGGTTTTGAGGTGTGAAACTACATAATCTGACATGACATATTTTTAAATTTTATTTATTTATTTTATTTTTGGCTGCATTGGGTCTTTGTTGCTGCACGCAGACTTTCTCTAGTTGCAGCGAGCAGGGGCTACTCTTCTTTGCGGTGCACGGGCTTCTCATTGTGGTGGCTTCTCTTTTTGCGGAGCATGGGTTCTAGGTGCACAGGCTTCAGTAGTTGCGGCGCATGGGGTCTAGAGCACAGGCTCAGTAGTTGTGGCACACGGGCTTAGTTGCTCCATGGCATGTGGAATCTTCCCCAACCATGGCTCAAACCCATGTCCCCTGCGTTGGCAGGTGGATTCTTAACCACAGCGCCACCAGGGAAGCCCCTGACATGACATTTCAAAGGCTCACTTGCTGCTCTGTTGAGAATAGCCTGTAGAGGAGCAAAGGGTGGAAGCAGAGAGACCAATCAGAAGGCACCCGAAGGAATGCAGGCAAGAGATGATGTGGCTTGGATCAGTGATGTGGGGTGGTGGATTCTGAATCTATTTGGGGGGAAGAGCCAACAGATCTCCTGATGTGGGGAAAGAGGTTTGGGAAGGGAAATCAGGAGCTCAGCTTTGAACATATTAAGTTCAAGATGCCCTATTAGCATTCCCGGTGGGAGTGTCAAGGAGGTGGTGGGATATGGGAGTCTGGAGTTCAGGGGAGAGGTCCAGGCTGGAGTTATAAGTTTGGGAATCACCAGGATCTAAATGGTATTTAAAGTCATGGGACTGGATGAGATCATCAAGGGAGTGAGCATGGAGGTAGGGGAGTAGAAGACCAAGGACTGCGTCCTCAGTGTTAAGAAATCACAAAGAACAGGAAGAACCAGAAAGGGAGATCAAGAAGGAGGCATCAGTGAGGGAGGAAGAAAATCAAAATAGTGTGGTGTCCTGGGGGCCAAGTGAAGAAAGTGTAGCATGGAGGAAGCTGCTGGGAGGCCAAGCGTGGTGAGAACTGAGCAGTGATTATTGGGTTCAGGACCGTGGTGGTCTCTGGTGACCTTGATGAGAGCAGTTTCAGTGGTTAGTGGGAGCAGAAGCCTGATCAGTGGTAGTTTAAGAGAATATCAGAGTACAGGCATGGACTCCTTCCTAAACTCCTACTGCTCTGCCCACTGGCTCCTTGGAGCTGCCTCCAGGGCCACTCTGAGTTCATTTCTCACCCTCCCCGCTGCTCAGTCCCAGCAACATCCTGGATTCTCCTCTTGACAGATGGCAGTTTGCCCATGACCCAAAATCAAGCAAAATAATCCAATGATGCAGGTGAACAATTGTCCAAGCAGCTGCTCCTGACTCTATACTACTGGTTGCAGGCAGAAATAAAGAGAAGCTATCTTAAGAGGTTCTATTTTAAAAGTTATGAAGCGGGGCTTCCCTGGAGGCGCAGTGGTTAAGAATCCACCTGCCAATGCAGGGGACACAGGTTCGAGCCCTGGTCCGCGAAGATCCCACATGCCCTGGAGCAACTAAGCCCGTGCACCACAACTACTGAGCCTGCGCTCTAGAGCCCGTGAGCCACAACTACTGAGCCCGCACGCCACAACTACTGAAGCCCGCGTGCCTAGAGCCCGTGCTCCGCAACAAGAGAAGCCACTGCAATGAGAAGCCACGCACTGCAACAAAGAGTAGCCCCCGCTCGCCACAACGAGAGAAACCCCGCGAACAGCAATGAAGACCCAACACAGTCAAAAATAAATTAATTAAATAAATAAATTTTTTTAAAAAAATAATAAAAATAAATAAATGTTATGAAGCTAAAAGAGAGTATTTGCATTAGGTACATCAAACACTGGGATTCTTACATTTTTATCCTCTGTCTATTTTAACCCAATATAAACATAATCTTGGGCATGACGTGATATCAAACATCTATAGATTACTTAAAGATTACCCCAAACCTGGAAATTTAGGGAAAATTTCACTGTAATTGAATTGTTCACATAATATTTAAATAAAAGCAAAATGTTATTTTACTGAAAAGAAAAATATCAGAAGAAAGGAATTCGATACTGTAAATATAGTGACGACTTTTCAAGGACTTCTGAAAGGGGAGCAGAGAAATGGGGCAGTAGCTGGAGGGAGGAGTTAGAATTCAAGAGGAATTGTTTTAATTATGGGAGACATTACAGCATGTGTCCACACTGATGGGAACGGACTTTTCTGTACTGTCTTTTTCTTTGCTCATTCTGTCCCAAATCCCTCAGATCCTTCAGGGCTCAGCTCAGGTGCCGTTCTTCTCTGAAGCTGCCCCATCCTCCCTGAGCCAGACAGGGAAAGGACTCTTTTCCCCTCCCCACCCCTAATTCCCGTAGCACCTTGTTAAGGGCATTTATAATTTGCATTGTATGATTATTTGGGTACAAGTTTCCTGAGAACTGCTCCATATCTTGCACACCTTTGTATCCAAAGCCTCCCCACTTGTCATTTTCCACTCAGGAATACACCTAGAACTGCTTGATAAATGTTTATTGAGTGAACAAGTGAATTCCAGGGAGCTGGATTTGCACTGGCTGGACCAGGGACCTAGAAACAGCAATTTTATAAGTAGTGTGTCTCAAATTCTTTCCTTGAAATAGCCTTCGTAAAGTGAATGTTTATGTAGGATGGTCTGGGGAAATAACTAGAAGCAACTGAAATTTCCTTGAAGGCACATGTTTTCTCTGAAAGTTCCTAAAACTTTTGCAACCTACCCGGATATAGCTCTGGGTTTATCTTATTTCCAAATAATACTGTAATTTACTTACCATTTATTATTCAGTTTCTCCCAGAAGTCTTGAAATAAAAATTATGCTTCAGAAAGTGGCCCACCCTCAGCAGTATGTGTCTCTTGGTTTGAGTATCTGATAGAGGATTTGACATTGAAGAAGTTGCTTTACAAAATAGTAATAATTTGTTAGCCTGCAAGATATTACGATAGTATTCTGCCTCTGGTTGGTGGCATGTTTTAATTGTAGGAGAGAATATATGGAACATGTATATCTGCTTATAAGAGGCAATATTTTCTAGTTAGGTAGCATAGTTTGGTGATTAAGAATAAAACAAAAGCTTTGGAGTCATGCAGACTTTGGTTGAAATCTTGGTTATATCTTCATTCTGACTTTATACAAATTAACCCCTCTAAGCCTTGGTTTTCCCACCTGTAACACAGAGATGGGAAGAATAATGTTCCCCGACTCCTTGGGTTGTTGTGGATATTGAGTGAGCTATTGCTTGTATAGCCCTTGGCACTGTGACTAATACACAGTAAGTGCTCAATAAATAAATAAGTGGGCCAGAGACCCAGACCAGCAAACAGGTGATTACAGTTCTCAGTGAGAAGTGCTGGGGCAGGGGATACCGGGTCCTGTGGGAGTTCCAAGAAGGACATTGGGAAAGGCTTCCTGGAGGAATTGACATCCAATATGAGCAGTTGAAAGGAGGTCGGGGAGTGCTATGGGCAGAAGGAAGAATAATGAGAGAGCTTGGCTCATGGCAGGAAAGGAGGGGTGAGAGGTAAGGAAGAAAATGAAAACGGCAGGAGCAAAAGATCATGCAGGACCAGGTAGCCATGAAAAAAGTTTGTCTTTCATCCAGAGGGCAATGGGGGCCATTGAAGAGTTCTAACCAGGGGAGCAACAGATCAGATATGCAAGACTGGGCACAGAGAGACTGGTGAGGAGGTCAGAGGTAGTGTGGCCTGGACTGGGGTTGGCCAGGAGCTGGAGAAGGTGGCTGTATTTGTGAGACATTCAGGAGGTAGTGATAATGATTGAGTGTAGGTTGGTGGAAGGAGATGGGGAGGATGATCGTCAGGGAGTGCACAGTGGTGCCTTCCACCAAGACAGGGACAGAGAAGGAGCTGGGACCAGAAGTGAGGTACAAGATGCCCAGTTCGGTTTTGGACATATAGATTGTCTGTGAGATAGTCGCATGAAACCATCCTATAAATGGTTGGATACATAGATCTTAAGCCTTGGAAAATGTGGTAGGCTCAGTAAGGCCCGCAAAGATACCCAGGTCCTAATCCCTGGAACCTGTAAATGTTATCTTATATGGCAAAAGGAATTTTGCAGATGTGATTAATTTAAGGTTCCTGAGATGGGGAGATCATCCTGGATCATCTGGGTGGGCCAAAAATGTAACCATAAATGTGCTTATAATATGGAGATCAAGGGAGATTAGACCACAGAAAGGTAGGTAATGTGACACAGAAGCAAGATGCCCTTTAAGATGGAGGAACTTGGCCACAGGCCAAAGAATGCAAGGAATGCAGTTCTAGAAGCTGGAAAAGGTGAGGAAACAGATGCTCCCCTAGAGCATTTGGAGGGAGTGCGGCCCTGCTGATACCTTGACTTCAGTCCAGTGAAACTCACTTCAGACTTCTAACCTCCAGGATTGTAAGAGAATAAATGTGTTGTTTTAAGCCACCAAGTTTGCGTTGTTACAGGAGTCGAATATAGGAGACATCAACATCAGTGGTGTAAAGAGAACTGGTTGAGTTGGATGAAGGTGTTCAGGAAGCCTGAGTAGAGTGAGAAGAGCAGAGGGTCCAGCATTTAAGATACACTCAGAGGAAGTGCGCCTCAGAAAGGGCCCTAAGAAGGAGCAGTCAGAGAGGAGGAGGACCACCGAGGAAAATGGTCCTTTTTCAAAAAATGAAATTACTGTTTGCCGTAGTTCGGGCTGAAAACAGGCTAGAGTGGGTTGAAGGGTGACTGAGGGGTGAACCAGAGTTGTATTTCACAGCCTATTGGTCCTGTCTCCTCCACCAGATTGTACACATTTTTTCCAACTTTCAATTCTATTCCACAAACAGTATAAATTCATTACCAAAACGTTAGGATAGACAGATTAGTTAAAAGAAGAAATTACTCATAACATCCTCAGCTGGTAATATTTTAGTGTATATCTTTTCAGGTTTTTTTTTTTTTCCACTTAAACTACATAATCCTCTCAGTCACTTGGTGGGGTGAAATACCATTAGGCCATTTCAAGAGGTGGAAAATTCAGGCTTAGAGAAGCAAGCAATTTACTCAGCTGTACACAGCTGGTCAACAGCAGTACCAGGTTGGGGACTTAGACCTATCTGACTCCAAAGCCAATGTTCTTCACCGCAGTGCTTCCCTGATATTTTCCAGAGGACTTCGGGCTCCAGAACTAAATCTAAGTGGATTTTTATCCTGAACACCATCCCTCATCCACCCAAATATATAGGTGGTTCCCAAGAGGCAGAGGATAGTGGGTGGGGAGGAGTGGCAATCTTTACCCTGGTGGGGTTGGTGAGCCAGGTTGAGGAGTGAAAGGCAGGAGACTGAGCCCAGGAAGAATGAAGGTGTGGGTGAGAAGGCCGGATAAGAGGGAGCCAGTTCCTGAGCGCCTATTGAGTACACGCACGTGTAAGGTTCCCTCCTCGTAACATCACAACCAAGTGGGCATTAGACTTCCCATTTTGCAGAGAAGAAAAATGAGGTTCCAAGAAGGGATACAATTTTCCCCAAATCACACAGCTATCCGAGGCGCCGAGCCACAAAGACCCTGGAGGCGGGGCACACTATTTAGGGGAGGAGCGAAGGGGCCGTTGGACGGCCCTGGCTGGACGCTGAGCGGAGGCCGAGAGCGGGGTATGCGGAGCAAGGGAGGGGTGGGGCGACTCGGGGCGGAGCGGGGCACCGAGATCCTCCTCCCCCCACCCCGGGCTTGGGAGAGAGACGAGGGGCTGGGTGAGGGCGAAGCTGAAGGGGTGAGGTCATGAGGACTGGGAACTAATGGGTAGGAGAGGAAGACGCAAGGCGCATTAAGGAGGGATGCGGAGATACGGCACCGAGGCTTTGGGAGGCAGGGTGACTTCGGAGGCCCGGGAGCGGGACAAAGGGGCGGAGCCGTGGACGCGCCGAGAGGGAGGTAGCTTTAAGAAAGGGAGGCCAAAGGACCCTGCAGAGAGGCATGGGGCGGGACCGCGGAGCCGGGTGAGGGGCCGAGGGCGGGGAAGTGAGCCAGGGGCGGAGCTCTCTGGGGATGGGAGGCCAGAAGGCTGGGTCGATGGGCCGGGGGCGGGACAGTGAGCCAGGGGCGGAGCTCTCAGGGGCTGGGAGGCCAGGTGGCTGGGTCGATGGGCCGGGGGCGGGGCACTGAGCCAGGGGCGGAGCTCTCAGGGGCTGGGAGGCCAGGTGGCTGGGTCGATGGGTCGGGGGCGGGGCAGTGAGCCAGGGGCGGAGCTCTCAGGGGCTGGGAGGCCAGGTGGCTGGGTCGATGGGCCGAGGGCGGGGCAGTGAGCCAGGGGCGGAGCTCTCTGGGGATGGGAGGCCAGAGGGCTGGGCCGAGGAGCCGGGCGAGGGGCCAGGGGCGGGACTCTCAGGGCTGGGAGGCCCGCGAGGGCGGGGGACGGGCGGTCCAGGCTAAGGTGGGGAGCGAGGCTGGAAGGCCGTGGGCGGGGCCGAGAAGCGGGCGGAGTGGGAAAGGTCTGGGCTCCCAGGACTAGAAGGGACGCGGCTGTGCGGGGCAAAAGCAGTCGGGGGCGGGGCGGCGCGGAGGCCAGGACGGCGCCCGTGGCGGGCTGGGAGGCCGGCCCAGAGCACTGCGGCGAGCGCCCCCCGGGCCCCACTCCGGCAGCCCCGGCGACCCCACCACGCGCCCGCCATGCCCGAGCAGCTCAGCGTCGCCGAGTTCCTGGCCGTCACTGCAGAGGACCTCAGCTCCCCGGCCGGGGCTGCCGCCTTCGCCGCCAAGATGCCCCGGTGCCGCGGGGCAGCACTGGCGCGGGAGGAGGTGAGAGGGCCGAGGCGGGAGGGGTCTGGGGTCTCGGCAGGGCTTCGCCTTGACCTTCACAGGCGTGACCGGAGCTGCGATGGCCCTCCTTACCGCGCCCCAGAAACCTTCCCCCTCCCTAGAGCTGTGAGAACAGAGTGCATCTCAAACATCTGCGTCCTCACCGTCGAGTGTTTGGGGGAGGGCCCGAGGGACCATTTGGGGGTCCTCGAGGTCACCTCGACGACAGACTTCACAGGTCGAGGGACATACCCCCAGTGCTCTTCGTGACCTGCCGCGCCGTCGCTTGTGGGTTTGCTCAGCGCCTCACTGCATCTCTTTGGGTTTTCATCTTTGGAGCCCCACAAGTTCGCCCCCCAAGTCACTCCCCTTCTGGGAAGCGGACCTTCCAGCCTCAGTCCTGAACTTAACTTCTCCCTGGGAGCAGTGAGGCGCCCTCCCCCAGACTGCTGGTTCTGAGATTTGGCCGGTGTTTGTGGAATGAATGCGAATGAGAAGGCGCCAGGAGCCGGGGTTCACCTTGGCCAGGCTGTTCACAAGTTTACAGTCTCCTCTCCCCTCCCCTCTCCTCTTTGTCTTTTCCAGAAATGCATCCCAGGCCTTTTCTTTGGCCCTTGCAGGCTGCCCCACCCCGTTCCCCTGCTCATTGGAGTTAGTTCCTTTTCTCCAGACCCGCTGCAGTTTCCCCGGCCTCCTCTGCAGGAATATTCTAGGGCAGACACCCTGAGGCTTTGGGCCAAAGGAGAATAATGTGTTTTTGCAGCTCCCTTTCAGAAGATGCCCTGAATTGGGGTGGCATTTTGGACCTCAACAGCAGCTCTCACCTTCCATCCTTCACCATAAGAATATTGAGCACCTACTGCGTGGTAGATACAAAGATTTATAGTTCATAATACCCTGGGCCAATGTCTTGGGATATCTCTTCTTCTCCTCCTCTCCCCAGCAGTCTGAACCCCCATCCCACAGTCTGTGTGTATCACTTGGTAAGGGTGATAGAGGACTGTGGAAAGATCACCCACTTTGGGGAAGGCAGACCTGTGTTCAAATTTTGGCTCTGCAGTTTGCCAGCCGTGTGAGCTTGGGCACGTGACCTGATCTGTTTGCGCCCCACTTTTGGCATCTATAAAATGGGGATAATAATGTTTACCTCACAGGACTATGGTATTACATGAGGCCATGTATGTAAGGCATGCATTTTGATTAGTGGAATGATTATGGGGTTAATTGACAGACCTCTTTAGACAGGGACTGGGTCTCTTTTGTCCTCATTTCTCTCACAGAGCCTAGCCTAGTGCTTTGCATATAGTGGGGGTACAGGTTTTAATTAAAATAAGAAGCTTTGGCTTCCTTCCTTGGGCAGAACCAGTAGCTTAGAGTCCACCGCCTATGAATGTAGATTGTATTTTACTGGAGGCTCACAGGGAAACTGCCTCAGAGCCTCATCCTGAGGACAGAGAGCTACCTGAGGTTTGTCTTCATTTTGTGACCTAGAAGAGGTCAGTACAATCAGCATCCTTAGGGCTTTCACAGTTCACACTCTTCTCTGGGTTGTTCATTAAAATGTTAGAGCAGGATCAGGAGAAAGGGCTGTACTATGAACCCTTCTCCAGGGACAGAAATGCCCATTTATGCCCGTGCATCTGGCCTTGCCTGGCTTCGTGTGTGTAAGCACTTGTGCGTGCCTGGGGGAGAGAGCCCTTAGGATGGATCTGGAGGCCATAGCAGACTCCCGTCAGGGCTCAACTTTACCCCAGGTTAAGCCAGACAAAACCCAGTCTCCTTTGCCTTTGGGACTTTAGTTTGGTGCGCGCAAAGGTTCATTTTTGCAACAGAAAGGTTTCTGACACCCAAATACAGTTTTGCTCTTCAGCATTTCAGTGCCTCAAAAGTTAGAATCTGACCTTTGGATTGGACTTTCCTGAGGTTTCCTGTTTGGCTTTGCATTTGTGTTTATATTTACATGTAGTTTGATGCTGTCATTACCCCGATCTCAGTTCTGGGCATGACTAACCCCCAGGCTTGAAGCTCCATTTGGCAGAATCAAAATTTGACTGATTCTCAAAGCAAGTGTTCCAGTCCCAGCTGGTTTCCTGGGAGTAACTAGGGACTCTGTCCTGGGACTTGCGGTCTTTTTTTGCAGTCCTGCTAGGAAGGACCCTGGGCAGGTTACAGGAAGCTAGAATGTCAGTGCTGAGGGACCCTTTAAGATAGAGATCACCTAGGAACTCTCTCATTTAAGACGGGGAAACTGATGTCCAGAGAGTGCTACAGACTTATCTAAGCTCCCACAGCTGGATAGTGGAAGAACTGGCATTTCTACCCAAATGTTCTAACCCCTGGTCCTATTCTCTTTCCTTCTAAAGTCCCTATGTAATTTCTCTGAACCTTAGTTATTTCACCCTTAAAATTTCACCCTATTTCACCTTCCTTGCTTACCTCTCTGGGTTGTTAAATGTTTTTTGTTTTTAATTAAAAGCTGCTCAAATGTGAGGGAGTATTAAGACAGATAATCATTCTGTCAACCGTCGTCTTCCTGTCCTGGGCCCTTTACATCCATCATCTCATTGATATTCACAATAACACAGGTGAAAATGGGCCCAGGGAAGTTAAGGCAGTTGCCTTGTGCCACATAGTGGCTTTGTCTGACTTTAAGGCCTGTGCTATGTCAGTTCTCCATGGCATTTCTCTGCTAGGCACCAAGAACATAAAGATGCTGCTTAGCTTTGCTGGCTGGTTGGGGAGAAGTAGCCTGTCTTAGCGAGGTAAGTGGAACCCCAGGAGTCTGTCCAGAGTACACAGAGAAGGTATGGTTAGTGCCATAAGAGGCCAGTGGAGCGAGGGAGAGAGAGAGAGCAGTGAGGACTGGTGCAGTCAGGGAGAGCTTCCTGGAGGAGGTGACGCTTCCAGATGGGTCTTGAAGGATGGAAGAACTCCATTAAGTGGAGAGGACAAGTGAGTGAATTTGGAGACAGATGGGAAGAAAGCATATTCAGGAACCAAGTAAGCCACTGTGACAGTGCTGAGAATTCATACTATGTCATGTGTCTCAAACTACTAGTGAACTTAAATCTCCCAGTGGGTCTTGGATGAAGCAGTCCACCACAAACAGGGGATCTTCAAAAGCTTGTGTTTTATATATATTTTTTGAGATCTAATGAAGTTTTAATTGAACAAAAGACATACTAATTTTTAATTAAAAATTTAAAATATATAACAGAAAAGACTAAAGTCACCTCTGACCATGTCTCACGATTCCTGTACTCTCCCCAGAGGTAACTGCTATGGAAATGTGCATGCTTCCCAATATCTGTCCTCAGAGAAAATGTATTATCAATAAAGGGGTGGTGGTTAAGAGGAAGGTTTGCCTAAGTCGGTATCATGTCTTATAATGCATAGTTTTAAGTTTCATTGGAGTCAAATTTATCTTTTCCTTTGTGACTGCAGTGTCTTCGAATCTTATTTTAGAAAGGATTTCATTCTTAATTCTTAATATTCTTGTGAATTTTCCATTCTGCTTCATCATGTGTCGATGTTTGTTTTACCAAAATAATAACATTTTTATTTTGCAAAAAATAATAAAAATTATGTAGTCTTAGAGATTTTTTTGCCTGTAAGAAACAGAAACCCTCTAAAGCTTATGTTGAAGGGAAATTTGTTTTAAGGACCTAGAGGTGCCTCATGGGACTGAAGAACAGTATAAGTCAAAGTAGACCTCACCCGGGCCTCACCAGGGCCTCATTTGAATCTGGGAAGTCATCAGGAACAAAGGCAGCTGCTTCCTCATTCCCGCTGTCTCTTGCCTCTTGTTTCTTTCTGCACAGCTAAACAGTGCTTTTGCTCACTTGTCATCACACAGGCCCCAAAGGGCATCACACAGTCTTCTGGGGAAGTCAGGCATCTTCAGCCCCACATTCACGTGACCTCACTGGTCCAGCATCTAAAGGCAACCAAGCCAGTCTTGCGTCCAAGTTCCTGGCAGAGAGGTTGATGGCCCAGCCTAGCTTCTGGATTGGTTCCAGAAGCTGGGTCCCCACCCCTGGTTTCATCAGCAGAGGTCATGGAGGGATTGACTCAGGCAGGGAAACATGGCCACAGAGACCTACATTGTGGGAGGGGACACTTCTCGGAGAAGAGGAGCAGGGCCTGGAAAGTCCCCACCCGCACCCCCATGTGTCCATGGCCATTTCTCTTCATTTGGCACAATATAGGCTCCAGGGAGAGGCACTGTGTTCATCCTGTTTTGTGCCTCTGGTTATCCAGGTGTAAAGGAACCCCAGTTTGGAAAGCTCAGGTGTAGTGGAATTAAAAAGATGGATTGGAGAGCTCAGGGGGTACAGCATGACTTGGAGGGCCTTGAATGTCATTTAGGCATTTGGGCTTTTTGCTGGACAGTGGAGACCAGCGGAGACCATCTTATCTAAGGAATGGATGAGGCCAGCCCTGCCGAGGGACACAGTGGCCAGCATCATGCATGGGAACTGCTCCATGCCAGGCCCTGTATTAGGCACTGGGTAGACACATTGCTTGTTAAAGAGACGCAGTCCCTGCTCTACTGAGCTTACAGTCTTCTGGGGAAGACAGGCAGTAAACAGGTAAACAAACAAGTCAGTAATTGCACGTGTAATAAATGTCATGAAGGCTCATTCTCCCTGTCCAGGCCTGCCTTGAGGTTTGGTCCTGGGTCCTCATCTCTTGGCATGCTAGCCTCTCTCCCCAGGCAATCTCATCCACACCCATGGGTTCAGTCCTCTTCCATCTTCAGGTGACTCACACATTTGTACCTTTAGCCCAGACCCTCATGTCCAACTGCTCACTCAGCTGTTTCATTTGGACACGTCAAAGCCACATTCATGACTTCCCCCCCGAGGCTGGCCATTCTGGTGTCCCCTTCTCAGAGAGTGGTCCCTCCCTCTCTTCTGGTAAGCAAGCCAGAAGCTCCACATGCTCCCTTTATCACCAAGGGTCATCAGTGTTACCTTCTAAACATCTCTGCCATCCCTCTACTTCTCTACATCGCTACCCTAGTCCCCATCGTCACCTCTCCCATGGAACACTGCACTGGCCTCCTAACTTGTCTTTCCACATTTACTCTATAGCTCAGTTATCCCTAATAGCACCGTGTGTCTCTCTCCTTTGCAGCACACATCCTAGATAAATTTTACATTTATTTGCATAATTACTTTGTTAAAATCTGATTTCTCACTAGATTTTGACTTCCATGAGAAAATAACCTATCTCACCATTTTATCCCTAGTATTTACCACAGCACCATAGTAGGAGCTCGGAAAATATCGATGGGAGTAACAAATAAAGAAAAGAAGAAACCTGAGAAGGAGCATTAATAAAGAATAATGGTGTAAGGGTGCTCCAGTTGGAGGGAACATCTTAGGCAAAGGCCCTGAGTCAGTAAAGAACCTAAAGTATTTGTGACACTGAAAGGAGGCCAGAGGAGCAGAAACATAGCGATGGCAAATGGAAGAGTGACAACAGATGAGTTTGGGAAGGTAGGCTGGAGCCAGATCATATTCAAGTTTGTAGGCCCTGGTGGCAAGTTTGGATTTTATTTATTTTGCAGGCAAGCAACATGATCCAATTTATATTTTAGGACAGTCATATAAGCTGCTGTGTGGAGATGAGATTGGAGGGGGCAGGAGAGGACCCAAGGAGGCTGTTGGCAGTTGTCCATGGAAGAGACGATGGTGCTGTGGATAGGGCCGTGGTTGATGGAGAAGTGGACAGATTCTATAAGTATTTTATAAGTAGTAGCATCAAGATTTGTTGATGGGGTGCATGTGGGGAGTGGTCAAGAATGGTTCCCAAATTCCTAATGGAAGAATGCCATTGCCCCTTCCTAGGAAGGGGAAATCTGGGAGAGGAACAGGTTTGGAGGAGAGTCAAGAATTCTGTTTTTACATCTTACTGATCTTTGAGACATACAAGGGGAGAAATCAAGAAGACATTTAGATATATGAGTTTGGAGGTCAAAGGAGTGGGTGGGCTGGAGATACACATTTGAGAGTTGTCAGCATTGAGATAGTGGGTTTCAAACTTGGATCTGTATAAGAATCACCTGGCATCATTCCCAGAGAGTCCAATTCAGTAGCTGTTTCTTACTTAGGCTTCTTACTGCAAGTAACAGAAACCAACCTGAGCCGATTTAGACAGAAGAGGAGTTCCCTGAAAGGGAATATTCAGTAGTTCACAGGATTTCTGGGAAGCTAGAGAACTGGGGCGAGGCAGCAGGGGGGATCTCAGCCAAAATCACTCCACTGAGCCAGTCTGGCGAGGACACTACTGCCTCGCACTAAATGCCACAGCATATACCACCACTGTCCCCTGGGGACTGGGCACCTTCACTGCTGTTGCCATCAGTATAAGAATGATCTTCCACTCTCTCTGCTCCTGATTCAAAGTCTGTAGTGAGTGCCTCTGATTGGCCAAGGCTAGCTCATACTTACCTGTACCCTAGCTGCAAAAGAGTCTGGAAAAGCATGAATTTGGTCTCGTCAGCTTTTGTAGGAGGCAAGCTCTGCTGAGACTTGTGCAGCAAGTAGTTTCCCAGATGTAGGAGAGAGGTTCAGATACCAGTCTGGCAAAAATGACAAGTGTCCGGGACTTCCATGGTGGCACAGTGGTTAAGAACCTGCCTGTCAATGCAGGGGACACGGGTTCAAGCTCCGGTCCGGGCAGATCCCACATGCTGCGGAGCAACTAAGCCCGTGCGCCACAACTACTGAGTCTGTGCTCTAGAGCCTGCAAGCCACAACTACTGAAGCCCGCACACCTAGAGGCCGTACTCCGCAACAAGAAAAGCCACCGCAATGAGAAGCCCACGCACCGCAACGAAGAGTAGCCCCTACTCACTGCAACTAGAGAAAAGCCCACGCTCAACAACGAAGACCCAATGCAGCCAAAGATAAATAAATGATTTATAATTAATTATAAATTAATTGTTATTTAATTAATAATAATTAATTTAATTAATTAATTTTTAAAAATGACAAATGTCCTTGGCAGGTTCACCAGCCTGCAGGAGGGTGTCTGGGAATCTGCATCTTAACCAGCACCCCCAAGAGTTGCTCATGCACGTGGTCCATGAACCACATAATGCGTATAGTACATTAGCTGGTTTTAAAGAAGTGGGAGTGGATAAAATCACCCAAGGAAAGGAATGAAGAGGACCTGGGCCCAAGCTCTGGGGAACTCAGGATCGAGAGATTAGGATGGGAAGAGTAGTTAATGAAGGAGACTGAGAAGGAGCTGCCGATGAGGAAGGAAGGAAATCGAGAGAGGTCCGTGCCTCAGAAGCCAGGGGAGGAATGTTCCGATGAGGGAGCCACGCTCAGCTTTGTCGGATGCTGCCTAGGTGTCCAGAGGTCACATAAGAAAATGACAGAGACACGACCCCTGACGTCAGCAACACGGAGGTCACTGATGACCTTGAGAACTGATTTAGGGGAAAAAAAAAAAAACAGATTTAGTGCTATTTTCCCCTCCACACTGGCCTGGACTGGATTTGAGGAGGAGGCAGATGAGAATTTTTCCTGAGAAGGGAAGTAGAGACATGGGATGGTGGCCAGGGACCTGGGCCAAGAGGGTTTTCCAGGCCAGACTTAGAATCCAGCTCCATCTGAGCCTAGCCTCTTCCCATTCCAGGCTGCCTCTGCACAAGGACACAGGGTTCTCCTGGAGCGTCAGCCTCAAGTCCAGTCTCACAAAGGCTCCTCACCTCCCCAAATGGCCGTCTTTGAGCCCAACTTCCTTGCCTGGTATTCAGCTGTTCTGGCCACCGAGGTGACAGAGGCATATTTGGGGACAGAAACTGGAGCTTTAGGTCAGAGCAGAAGGAAAATGCTTTCCTCAAAAGCAATTTGGTAGTATAGTCCTCAGACATCTCTGCTAGAAAGTCCCTTTGATGGGCCCAGAGTACATGAGGCAGTGAAGCCCACGGAGGCACAATGAGATCCCCAGAGTCTGGGGCAGGGCCCTGGGCCCCCTTTGTCCTGGGAACTTTGTGAGTGGGCATCACTGGGGTCAGAGAGTGGGCCTCACTGTGAAGGGTACAGGAGGCTGAGCTGGGAACAGCTGCTAAAGGTTTTCTAACTGGGCTGGGTTTTGACCTTGACCGAGCTTTTAAGAACTTCAGATGCTGTTGGCTCCACGCAGACCTACAAATCAGAATCTCCCAAGGGTGAGGCCTGGGCAAGGGAACAGTTAGAAGGTTTCCGGGCAACTGATGAGCAGTCAGAGTGAAAACTACTGTGGTGAGCTATTGCATGCCCCCTTAAGGTTAGTTATTCATTAAACACTATTTATTGAACACCTGCTGTGTACGGAGGCGAGATGGTAGGTTCTGAGGGGATGGAGATGACAAGACAAGGTCCCCATCTGGGAAGAAAGACTCACGCCCATGAAAAGATGATTGACAGGGCTTCCCTGGTGGCGCAGTGGTTAAGAATCTGCCTGCCAATTCAGGGGACACGGGTTCGGGCCCTGGTCTGGGAAGATCCCACATGCCACGGAGCAACTAAGCCCGTGAGCCACAGCTACTGAGCCTGCGCGTCTAGAGCCTGTGCTCCACAACGAGAGAAGCCACGACAATGAGAAGCCCGCGCACCGCAATGAAGAGTAGCCCCCACTCGCCGCAACTAGAGAAAGCCTGCGCACAGAAACGAAGACCCAACACAGCCAAAAATAAATAAATTAATTAATTAATTTTAAAAAAAAAGATGATTGACAGCCCACAGCATAGAGGGGTGTGGCTGAGATCTGTGGAGACTGTCCCGTAAGTGAAGTCAGGCAGACCTGGGTTTGAATTCCTATTGGTTGTGTGACCTCGGGCACATGACTTGAATTTTCTGAACCTCGGTTTCCCCATCTGCAAATCAGGGTGATAATAACTATCTTATGGGGTTGTTTGAGGGGATTACATCTAAAGCATCTAGCATCTACCTGGCGCCTAACAGATACTTAATTTTATTTAATTCTCTTTTACTAAAAACACAAGTACACCTGCATATAGGATGGTTAAATAGATTAGGAACCACAGAGAAAAGGGGAGGATAATTGCAACAGGGATGAGGTAATTACTGTGAGTAAGCACTAAAATTGTGCAGTCCTGGCACCAGAGCAAAAAGAAATCTGTGTACCTTGTGGGTGTCCGGGAATGAATAGCTGAGCCTAGGTCTGGATAAGGCAGGTTCTCCCCTCTGCTCTGCCCTTTGCTCTCTCCTCTCTCCCATCCATTCATTTCTTCATCAAACATTCGTTGAGAGCCTACCCCATTCTCAGTCCTGGCTACACGTTACAATCCCCTGGGTTGCTTTTAGGTAGATTTTTTTAAATAGAGACAAAATTCATATTACATAAAATGTACCATTTTAACCATTTTAAAGTGTACAGTTCGGCAGTCTTTATTCACAGTATTGTGCAATCATTACCACTAATTCTAGAACATTTCCATCATCCCAAAAAGAAATACTGTGCTCATTAGAAGTCACTCCCCACTGTCACTTCCCCAGCCTCTGGCAACTTTCAGTCTCTACGAATTTGCCTATTCTGGACATTTCATGTCAGTGGAATCCTACAATATGTGGACTTTTGTGTCTGGCTTCTTTCAGTTAGCATAAGGTTTTCAAGTTTCTTCCATATCATCTGGATTGCTTTTAAAGCAATAAAAATAGGAATAGCAAACACACTAGGCAGTGTTGTAAGCATTTCCCATATACATTTTAACTCATGTAATCCCCATCAAAGGCACAGAGAGATAAAATAACCCAGTAAACAGGATTGCCAAAGAACATACAGGATGTGCGTGCAAGGTATGGGACATGCTTATACTAAAAACTATTCACTGATTATCTGAAATTCAAATATAACTGCATGTCCTGTATTTATTTTTGATAAATTGGGCAACTCTGCTAGCAGTAAGTGGCAGAGCCAGGATTTGGACCGGGGCAGTTCAAAGCACACTTGTGTGCCTTACCTCTCACTCCTCTTCTTCCTACTCAGGGACTCTGACTTAACAGGTCTGAAGTGAGGCTCTGGAACCCTTATTTTTTTAAGCACCCCAGCTGATTCCCCTGGCAGCCTGGGGATGTGTCTCAGGGCCTGGGAATACAGAGATGTCTGCTGGGCAAGATGGGTATCATGCAGCCCTCCCTGTATACCTGGCACTGGGTTAGGTACTTAAATGCCCGATCACATTCAGTCTCATGAGGTAAGTGCTATTATTATCCCATTTGACAGGTGCGAAAATGGAGGCTCAGAGAAACTAAGTCACTTGCCCTAGGTCACACAACTAAGAGTACTGGAACTAGAATTTGGACCTCAGAACAGTGTGATGTCCTGAATTCTTAACCCTTGCTGCCTTTTCTGTGTTCCCACAAGGCCTTGCTAGTATCTATTCATTCATTTACTCACTCATTCATTCCACAAACGTTTACTGCTACTCATGTGCCAGGCCCTGTGCTGGGTGCTGTGGCTATAAAGTCAAATGAGCCAATCCTTGCCCTTTTAGCATTTTCAGCGCCATAGAGATTCAGACGAGGTAAATAAGGGCCACGAATGCTCTGATAGAAGGCTGTAGTGGGCACAGGGTGGCATAAAGTCAGTTTTGCCGTGATGGGGAGGGGGTACCCTGTAAGCTGAGAAGGGAAAGATGGAGTGTTTACTAGGCAGAATGGGAAAAAGGCTTTCCTGGCAGAGGTCTAGCGGCTGGAAACAGTGTGGCACGTTGAGGAAACTGCAGAGTTGGGGAGGACTGGGGTTTAAGGCAGCGGTCCCCAACCTGTTTGGCACCAGGGACCGGTTTTGTGGAAGACAGTTTTTCCACGGACAGGGGGAGCGGGGGATGGTTCAGGCGGTAATGCGGGTGATGGGGAGCGATGGGGACCGGCAGATGAAGCTTCGCTGGCTCTCCCGCCGCTCACCTCCTGCTGTGCGGTACCGGTCTGCGACCCGGGGGATTGGGGACCCCTGGTTTAAGGGATTCATGATGACTATCGAGTTGGGGCAGGGAGGGATTCATCCAGGCCAACAAGGGAACCCAGAGGATGGGTGGCGTGGGGCCCTCTGCTGCTGTGTCCAGGAGGGCAGGCTGGTTCTCCCCAGGGTTGGGTGGAATTCAGGGCTTGGGGCCAGGGGTCAGATGGGAATCTTCAGCGATCCTCCTGCAGAGTTCTTGGTCTCTTAGCTCATCACCGCCGAGCAGTCTCCCGAGGAAAATCCCAGCCAGGAAACTTGGGGTTTGTGGAGGCCTCAGCACACACAGAGGGTGCGGCTCCCTTCCTGCAACCCCTCTTCCTCCCCGCTTCCCACCATGCTGCAAGGGGCAGCTGCTGAGGCTGAGCTGGCAGGGCTGGCCGGGTTCCCGGGCTGGGGAGACGGCTTCAGGGGCCCAACTGAAGGGGCGCACAGCCCGCCACAGGCTCCAGCAGCGCAGGAAGGAAAACAGCGAGAGACTGAGGGATCCTGAAATAATAAATGTCAGAGCTGGCAGGAGCCTTCCACGTCACCGCCCAACCCCTCGTTCCAGACAGGGAGTCGGCCCAGGGAGGGAAGGAGACTGCTCAAGGTCGTACCAGGGGCCGGGGGAGACCTGGGGCTGGCCCCAGGTCCTGCTCCAGGCCTTGCAGTGTAGCTCCTCCTGACAGTCCCAGCCTGGACTCTTGGGGGCTGGGGCTGGGGGCTTATCCAGATGAAAACCATTTGGAGACTTTTGCTCCTGCTGGTGGCTGAAGTTGGGGCAGTCTTGCAGGATATGATTAACCCCGCCTCTGAGTCCCGGAGCTTTGACCTGGAAGGGTCATGTCTGTCAGCTCTAAATTGTATAGGTGGGGAAACGGAGGCACAGACGGAGGAAGGAACTTGCTCAGAGGGATACAGAGGGCCTAATGGCAGAGGCAAGCCTAAAATTCAGTGCCTCCCCTCCCTTCCCCCAAAGTGTTTCTGCATTGCTTCTGAAGATGCCTGACTTCCACCGTTAGAAAAAAATATGACCTAATTTAATCTTCACAGTGATCCTTACAGAGATAAGTGGGGCTCAGAGAGGTGTGATAGTGAGAGAAGGCTCTGGAGGCAGAGGGCTCTACACTTCCTAGAGCTACTGACATGTCCCTGAGCCGGTTGCCTCGCCTCCCCCAGCCTCAGTTTTCTCATCTGTAAAATGGGGAAGATATTAAGTACCTCACAGGAATAAACAAGGTAACAAAAATAAAACGAGCACTTAGCAAGTGGGGTGGCGGTTGGATTCATGTAATCAGATCAGCCTGGGAGCTTGGAACCCGAGTGTCTCCTGTTGGCCATCTGCTTTGAGCTGGGCTGGGCTGTGCTCTCCGTCACCCAGTCGAGCCTGGGGTTCAGGGCTGCACCCCCTTTCTCCCACTTGGCCTGGGTCTGCAGATGAGCCCCAGCATCAGTCTTTCTACCACAAGAATTTTTTTTTGGCCACGCCACACGGCTGGCAGGATCTTAGCTCCCTGACCAGGGATCAAACTTGTGCCCCCTGCAGCAGAAACGTGGAGTCCTGACCACTGGACCGCTGGGGAAGTCCCATCTACCATGAGAATTTATTGAATCACTCCTCTCTTGTTCAGAACCTTGCAGGAGCTCCTCATCACCTGTGGGATAAAACCTAGAGGTTTGGGTTAAAAACATGGATTCTGGAGCCTGACACCCTGGGCTGGAGTCTAGGTTCCACCACTTATCAGCTATGTGAGCTGGACAGATGCCATACCCTGGGCCTGAGGTTCCTCATCTGTAAAACCTCCTGGGGTTGTGGACAGGATTTGGTGAAATAATGCAAAGTCTGTCAGGTGCTTAGAAGAAGCCTGGCATGTGGCAGTGATACAAAAGCATCCCCTCGCCTCTCATTAGAAGCATGGACTCCCAGAGGGTCATTCGGGGCCCTGCTTAGCCTGAGGCCTCACTGCTCACCACTTCCTCACCGGCCCTGGTAGGTGCCTGCCCCATAAGCTCCACGCTGCTCCCCAAATGTGCTGACACCTCTACCCGGGGACTTTACCAAGGCGCCTCTCCCCTCTTAGAGTCACCTTCCCCATCCTACTTTGCTCCACCAGTGTCTCCTCATTTTTCAAGGCTCTGGTGAAGCATCACTTCATCCCAGGGTGGGGTGGGCGCTCCTGGTCTGTGCCCCCCACAGGCTTCTCTTCTGCTCCAGCCTCACCCAGGCCTCCTCAGCCCTTGGCAAGCACATCCTTGTCTATGTTCTGTCTTCCCCACTGGGCTGTGAGCACCTTGAGGGCAGGGCCCAGCCTGACCTTCCTCTCTTCCCAGCACCTTCACGGCCGGGCAAGGTACAGCTGGACACTCAGTATGTGTGGACGAGCCCCTACTGTGTGCCAGTGACTCTGTTGGAGACCTTGCCCCAGCCCCTCCCTCTACCCCACTGGGTAGAGAGGGGCAGGCTTGCAGATTTGAGGTTCCAGGGGAGATGCTTGTTCAGGGAGTAGAGCTGAGCTGGGATTGCCTGGAGGAGGGATGCTAGCAAATACTTCCCAGTCCCACCCTTGCCCCTCCTTGCTGGCCACCCACAAAGGGCCCTGTGGGGCTCCCTGCTTTCTTTGGATCTGCTAATTGGGCAGGTGGGTGAGCAAAAGCAAACTTTGAGCATGATGTGAACAGGACAGCTCACGTTTGCAAGGGCTACAAACTTAGCCAGTCCTTATTGATTCGATTCCCAGTGGGAGGTGGCTGGAACGGCACTGACTATCATTCCCATTTTGCAGATGCGGACCCTGGGGCCCAGAGACTGGAGAGATTGCAGACTTGCTCAGGGTCTTGGTATTGGGTCCAGAATAGAACCCCCAGTCTCCTCTCTCTACATCCTGTGCTCTTTCTACTACGTGCCCTCTTTGGAATTAGGCAGCAGAGCTTGTGCAACTTCCTTTAGCCAGCAGGTCAGCCTTAAGCCCTTCCTGTCTGCCCCTCAAGGACCCTCCCGCCTGGCCCTTGCCCTCCTTTGCCTCTCTCAGGCCGACTTCTCCAAACCCCACTCTCTCCCATCCCATTCCTCTTATCAAAAGCTGTGCCCAGACAGCTGTCCATTGAAAGGGGCCCGCTCATATACTAAGGTGTCAAGGGGTTTCAGGTAACAGTGCAGTGGTCCTCAACTTTTCTGAACATAGGAACCCCCTGTCTTCTTTCATTAACTTCACGTTGTAGACATTTTCAAACACACAAAAGTAGACTCACCCAGCTTCAACAACTTATTTTGCCAATTTTATGTTTTCATCTACTAGCCCTCATTTTTTTCTTATGGAGAATTTGGTATATTCACAGAAAACAGAAGAAAATAATGAACCTCCATTTGCTCATAACCCAGTGCTGCCCCGTGCCCATCCCAACCTGCTTCCCCAACTCTCATCTTGTTTTGAAGCAAATCCCAAACATCATATTGTTTCAGTCTTAAATATTTCAATACATAGCTCTAAACAGTAAGGACTTCTTTTTTTGCTTACATAACTAAAATGGGATGCCATTCTCGTACCCTGAAACATTAATAATAATCCCTAAATCATCAACTATCCAGTTTTCAAATTTCCAGTTGTCTCATAATTATCCTAACTTCTTTTACAGTTTATTTTTTAAAAAGCAGGATTCAAGTAAAGTCCATTTGTTGATGGGTGTTTTCAGGCTCCTAAGATTCCCCCTCCATCATTTTTGGTTTCGTTTTTTGTAGTCCACAGGAAAACAAACCAGTGGCCTATTCTGTAGTGTCACATCGTCTGACTGTGCTCACTGTTGCGTTCCCCAGGTGTGGTTTAACGAGTTTCTCCATCTTCTGCACTTTCTGTAAATAAATCAGTAGTTAGAAATGAAAAGCCTCAGGGTTTTCTGTGCATTTTTTGTCATTTCATTAAATATTTGAAGTGTAACTCGGTTTGCTCATTAAAATATTGTATTTTGGGACTTCCCTGGTGGCGCAGTGGTTAAGACTCCGTGCTCCCAAAGCAGGGGGGCCGGGTTCGATCCCTGGTCAGGGAACTAGATCCCACATGCATGCTGCAACTGAGAATTCACATGCCACAACTAAGGAGGCTGCCTGCCGCAACTAAGACCCGGCACAACCAAATAAATAAATAAAATAAAAAATAAAATAAAATATTGTATTTTATTTTTCACAGTTAACATGTAGTTAGTACATATAATTTCATCTTCTCTCGGACATCAAAGATCAAAGGAGCCAGGATTCTGCCACCTCACAGAAGGACCCCCTTTCTTAAAAATTTATCTTATTCAAGTATAGTCGATTTACGGTGTTGTGTCAATTTCTGCTGTACAGCAAAGTGATTCAGTTATACGTATCTATATATATATAGAGAGAGAGAGAGAGAGAGAGAGAGAGAGAGTTACACACACATATTCTTTTTCATGTTCTTTTCCATTATGGTTTATCAGAAGATACTGAATAGTTCTCTGTGCTATACAGTAGGACCTTGTTGTTTATCCATTGTATATATAACTGTTTGCACCTGCTAATCCCAAACTCCCAGGCCATCCCTCCTTCACCTCTCCCCTTGGCAAACACAAGTCTGTTCTCTACGACAGAAGGAACCCTTTTTTTTTTTTTTAAAGTATTTGTTTTATTTTTATTTATTTATTTATGGCTGTGTTGGGTCTTCGTTTCTGTACGAGGGCTTTCTCTAGCTGTGGCAAGCGGGGGCCACTCTTCATCGCGGTGCGCGGGCCTCTCACTATCACGGCCTCTCTTGTTGTGGAGCACAGGCTCCAGACGCGCAGGCTCAGCAATTGTGGCTCACGGGCCCAGCTGCTCTGCGGCACGTGGGATCTTCCCAGACCAGGGCTCGAACCCGTGTCCCCTGCGTTGGCAGTCAGATTCTCAACTACTGCGCCACCAGGGAAGCCCGAAGGAACCCTTTTTAATGTCAAGGTTTCACTGACCTTTCCTTTACACTTGTACTTTTAGTATTGATTGATTGATTGATTAAGAAATATGGAAAAGGACAAAAAGCTACCATGAATTCAAAAATACGTTTAAAGATTTGTGTCTTATTGATCATAACAGCTGCATTCATATCTGGAATGTGGTCATACTAATTTGTGAGACTTTTTTATTGGTCTGTAGTGCTTACTATATAAGTGTGCCTTCATAGGGCCATGGTAGTAACTCCTTGGACCTCCAGGGCCTGGGGCCCACAGACTGGGAATAAACAAGGGAGTTAGAGTCCAACTGTCCCAGGTCTATCTCGGCCACTTCCTGGCTGTGTGAGCTCAGGCAACTGTCTTTACTTCTCTGAGCCTCACTGACTCATCAGCCAGATGGGAATAAAAGCAATGACTGTCTTATCAGGATGCTATGAGTCTTAAAGGGTGGATGTCAAATTGCTTTACAAACTGTAAAGCCCTGTGCAAGTTTTGGATTGTATTCTTTCCTTAGTTTGTTTGCATTTCCTATGAGACCTGGGGCAAGAAACTCATCTGAGCTTTTGTTTTGCAGTCTGTAAAACGAGGAGGTAATGTTAGATTATCTCCAATATTCTGTGATTTAGTCTCTCAAGGGACAACATCATGGTCTAAAACAAAGCTAGAAACTGGTTTTCTTCTCCTGTGCCAACTATACTTTAATTGGTAGAGGCTACCTGAAGAGCTGCCTCAACAGAATGATGGAACAAAACCAGAGTCAATGGGAAAAATACTGTGACTGATTAATGATGGCTCCAATGGTCATGGGATGCCACAAAAGGGGTGCCTATGCCCCGTATTATAATGGTCCAAAGGAGTGAATGTCTAATGGTGAAATTTAATCTGCAGCTCTCAAGGCCTTAGCTTTAGCAGCTCTGCCCCCTGGGCTGGGTCGCCATGGTTACCACAGCTGGCTCCGAGAAATCGCAGGAATGAAGAATGGCTCCTATTGATGAATCCTGACCCAGGAAGGGGGCATGCAGAAGGCCCTTCCAAGCAAGGCAGCTGGGCATGGCCCTAGTGCTGCCATCTATGATCTTTTGCCTTCAGAGAGCGAGAGCACAGTGTGTGTGTGTGTGTGTGTGTGTGTGTGTGTGTGTGTGTGGGGGGGGTGTGGGGGCCAGAAAGGGCAGTATCACCAACTGGAATTCAGACTTTGTCCAGGCCTAGCCAGGCAAGCCTGCCTGAAGGACTCCAGTTGGTTTTCCAAGTTCAGACATGTCCCTGGTACTCTGAGTTTCGCCTGCCTTTGCCCAGTGCCTGCCCAGGCCCTTGCATGGACTCTTAGCTTTGAGAGAAATCTAGATGGCCATCACTACTAATCCAAAATCTGGTGCCTGAATCATGCTCTACCACCTGAAGTCCCTGAATACTTCAAGGTCACTCTCTCCAGGGTCACTGATTCTTGCTTAGGAACTTCTTCCTGTGTTTGAGCTGAAATCTGTTTCTGTGTCTCTAATTCTACCTCTCAGTCCTGGAAATCCTCTTCAGGGCCAACTTCAATAAATCTGTTTTCTCTCTAGTAGGACAGCCCTTGGAGTATTTGCAGTTGGGGCCCTGACACTGCTGTCAACTTCCTTTTCTTTGGACAGGTCTCCCTCTGTCCCTCCCTCCTCCCTTCCTGTGTGAGGGGATGTTGAGGGCATATGGTAGAGATGGTTGAGCTGAAATTCAGGCTCAGAGGCAGATCCAGTCCCAGGGTCAAAGAAGCCGTGTCCCTTAACCTCTGTGGGGCAGCTTGGTGTTATGGAAAGAACATTGGCCCTGGATTTGACCAGACCGGGATCTAAATTATGACTCTGCTACTGTTCAGCATTATGTGACCTGGACACACCTGGACATGTTCCTTCCCCTGACAGCTTCATCTATAAAAATGCAGATGGTGATGCCTGTCTCAAACGGTGGCTGGGAGGGTGACAAGTAAGAGTCTGGCCCAGAGCCCTTACTCAGGCACTCAGGACATGTAACATCTTGCACTCTGTGTCTGCCCAGTGACAGAGGTTTCACTGCGGTCCCTCTGTACCTGTGGTTCCCACATCTTGCTGAGCAGGATCATGGGGGTGGGGGGAGGTATCTTTAATTAGCTCAAGGAAAGTTGAGAAATTCCTAAACCAAATTCCGTTTAATTTTGCAATGGATAACATCATTAGCAATCAAATAATAATGTTCTAAGCACTTTACCTATGTGAGTTCATTTAATCTCCCCAACAACCCTATACAGTAGAAACTATTATCATCCTCATTTCGTGAATGGGGAAATTGAGGCACAGAGAGGTCACATAGCAAATACCAAAATGGAACTAGATTCTAAACCAGGTATTTTGGGGCCAGCCGCATACTTTTAGCAATGATGATTTACTGCATCTCTGAAAGGTGGAATTAGACCAGTGATCCCCAAACTGGAGCATGCGTCGGAATCACTGGGAGGGCTCGTTGCAACTCAAATCGCTGGGCCCCACCTCCAGATTTTCTGAGTCAGCTGAAGAATCTGCATTTCTAACACGTTCCCAGGTGAAGCTGTCAATTCCCTACTTTGAGAATCACTGACTACTGGGGATTAAAAGGACTCCCTGAGTCCAGAGGCTGATTTTTGGGTTTTGTTAACCTATCCAGTCACAGGCACGGGGAAT
The DNA here is from genome assembly GCF_009873245.2 of Balaenoptera musculus. NCBI lineage: Eukaryota > Metazoa > Chordata > Mammalia > Artiodactyla > Balaenopteridae > Balaenoptera > Balaenoptera musculus. The sequence goes on along the minus strand of NC_045785.1, from coordinate 18,227,092 downwards.
GAGGGCTGATCTCATACAGAGGCAGAAAACAAATCACAGTAAAAATCATACTCATATTTTCCAAATGCCCCAAGCCTTGGCACCATGCTGTTAATGTCTGTGATCTCATCTAAGCCTCACAGTAACTCTGTGAGTTAAGTGGAGAATGGATTTTTTTCCCCTTGTGATATTATCTTTCTCCCATTTTAAAGAAGGGGAGGTTTAGAGATCTGGCTGGACTAGTATCACCCAGGGAGATAGTTTTCGGGAGACTGGGGCTAGAATCGTAGCTTGGGACTCATCGTGCTATGGTAGCCTCATTACTGGAGTTCTAAAAACCTCTGTGCCTTTCTCCAAATCCCTTCCCATCCCCAGGCTTTGATCTGAATTTTCTCCTTAAAACGGTATTTCTTTAGGTTAAATTTTTGCCCCACTGTATCATAGAGGGTAGGTGTTATCAGTCATTTATACCCCAGTGTGAATGATTTTCAAATATTTTCTTGAGAAAAGGGTGATTAGAATTCCCCCCTCTTTGTTTCCCCTTCGGGCACTTTGTGTTTATATGTCTGTGAGCCTTTTGAAGGAAGGGGCCATAAAATAGGCGCCAGGAGATGCTTGTTGAAATGAATGAATGATCCTCTCCTTGCCCATCCTTCCCAGAGCAAGCCTCCCTCCTCTAGCACTTCTACCATTTATACCTAGTACTCCCCGACACCGCGTCACAGCGCAGCCTCTTAGTCCAGTGCTCACGGCCAAGCACCACAGCTTAAAGATTTCCCTGTTCCTCCTAAGCAGACACAGCTCTGCTTTCCCTGGGCTCTGAGGTACCTTGTCCATCTTCCATTATAACCCTAATCACATTGCATTATAAATATCTATTTACTTGGCTCTTTCTTCCCTTAGATGGTAGTGTCCCTAAGAGCTGAGACTGTGTCTCTTATGCAGGATGTGAACACATAGCAGACACTCAATAACTAGGTGAATGAATGAATGAATAGCTGTGTGAACCTTGGTTGCTAAGAGCAGTAGGGGCAGGAATGGTATCTTGCCAGGAAGCCATTTCCTGATACATTTCGGACAAGGGCATCAAGGGACAGTTTGTGGGTGATTAGGATGACTTGCCTGCCTGTACCAGTAAGAGCTAGGTTCAGCTATAAGTGACAGAATACCTAGCATAACAGTGGCTCAAATAAGATAGACATTTACTTTTCTTTCATATAAAAAACATCTACAGATAAGTAGTCCAGAGCTGACAGGGTGGCTCCACAGTCACCAGGGACAAGGCTACTACTTTGTTGCTCCACCATCCATAATATGTGGCTTCTACCTCATGGTCCAAGATGGCTGCCTGAGCTCTAGACATCACAAATGCATTCTAGATAGGAGAAAAGTATGACAGGACACCCCTCCCTTCCTTTTTTTTCTTTTCTTTATTAAATTTTTTTTTCTTTATTTTTGGAGTAGTTTTAGGTTCACAGCAAAATTGAGTGGAAAGTATAGAGAGTTCCCAAACACCCCTGGCCCTACACAGGCACAGCCTCCCCTACTATTACCATCCCACACCAGCGTGGTACATTTGTTATAATCAATGAACCTACACTGACGCATCATTATCACCCAAAGTCCATAGTTTACATTAAGGTTCACTCTTTTTTAAAATTTATTTATTTATTTATTTTTGGCTGCGTTGGGTCTTCGTTGCTTTCTCTAGTTGCGGCGAGCAGGGGCTACTCTTCATTGCGGTGCGCCAGCTTCTCATTGTGGTGGCTTCTCTTGTTGCAGAGCACAGGCTCTAGGCACACGGGCTTCAGTAGTTGTGGCACGTGGGCTCAGTAGATGTGGCTCGCAGGCTCAGTAGCTGTGGCGCACGGGCTTAGTTGCTCCACGGCATGTGGGATCTTCCCGGACCAGGGATTGAACCCGTGTCCTCTGCATTGGCAGGCAGATTCTTAACCACTGCTCCACCAGGGAAGTCCCTTAAGGTTCACTGCTTCACCAGGGAAGTCCCTTAAGGTACATTCTATGAGTTTTGACAACTGTATAGTGACATGTATCCACTATCCTGGTATCATACAGAATAGTTTCACTGCCTAAAACTCCTTTGTGCTCCACCTATTCATCCCTCCCTTCCCCCAACTCCTGGCAACCACTGATTTTTTACAGTTTCCATAGTTTTGCCTTTTCCAGAATGTCATATAGTTGGAATCCTACAGTCTGTAGCCTTTTCATATTCGCTTCTTTCACTTAGTAATGTGCATTTCAGTTTCCTTCATGTCTTTTGTGGCTTGATAGCTCACTTCTTTTTAGCACTAAATAATAGTACATTGTCTTCCAAGTTTTGGCAGTTATGAATAAAGTTGCTATAAACATCCATGTGCAAGTCTTTATGTGGAAATAAGTTTCAACTCATTTGGTAAATACCAAGGAGAGCAGTTGCTGGATCATATGGTAAATGTATGTTTAGTTTTGTAGGAAACTGCAAAATTGGATTCCAAAGTGGCTGTGCCCTTTTGCATTCCCACCAGCAATGTATGAAAGTTCCTGTTGTTCCACAACTTCACCAGCATTTGGTGGTGTCAGTGTTTTGGGTTTTGGTCATCCTAATAGGTGTGTAATCCCTCCCTTCCTTTTTTTTTAATAAATCCATTTATTTTATTTATTTATCTTTTGGCTGCATTGGGTCCTCGTTGCTGTGCACGGGCCTGTCATTGCGGTGGCCTCTCGTTGCAGAGTATGCACTTCAGTAGTTGTGGCTCGCGGGCTCCAGAGCACAGGTTCAGTAGCTGTGGCGCACGGGCTCAGTTGCTCCGCTGCACACGGGATCCTCCTGGACCAGGGCTTGAGCCCGTGTCCCCTGCACTGGCAGGCGGACTCTCAACCACTGTGCCACCAGGGAAGCCCCCTCCCTTCCTTTTAAAACTACTTTCTGGAAGCTAACAAATGATATATCCATTACATACCATTGGTTAGAACTGTCACATGACCACATTTAGCTGCAAGTTAGGCTGGGAAATGTAGTCTTTTTTTTTTTTGGCTGCGTTGGGTCTTCATTGCTGTGCGCGGGCTGCGGTGAGCAGGGGCTACTCTTCGTTGTGGTGCGCGGTCTTCTCATTGCAGCGGCTTCTCTTGCTGCGGAGCATGGGCTCTAGGCGCACGGGCTTCAGTAGTTGTGGCACATGGACTCAGTAGCTGTGGCTTGCAGGCTCTAGAGCGCAGGCTCAGTAGCTGTGGTGCGCGGGCTTAGTTGCTCCGTGGCATGTGGGATCTTCCCGGCCCAGGGCTCGAACCTGTGTCTCCTGCATTGGCAGGCGGATTCTTAACCACTGCGCCACTAGGGAAGCCCCGGAAATGTAGTCTTTATTGTGAGTGGCCAAGTGGCCATCTGAAAAGTCAGAGTTCTAATTGCTAAGGAGGAAGAGAGAATGGATTGGGAGCCAACCAGCAGCCTCTACTACACTGCAGGGAAGAGAGATCCTCTCAAACTAGCTTAAGCACTAAAGGGAATTTGTTTGCTAGGTTCAGGGGTATTTCATGGAGGCCCAAGGACAGGAAGTATGGAGGGGCCTCTGAGGGTGAAGGATCTGGAAAGTTGCCAGAAACCAGGGCAGCTCTTCTCTTGTGCTTCTCTGTGGCAGCATGGGTCTCATTTGCTTCTTTCTACACATCTACTTTGTTCTTTTCCCTTTGCTTAAACACTTCCAATCAATTAGCTAGCTTTCCAGAGCCTGATTCCAAATTCCTTGGAGAGAGAATCTGATTGGCCCAGCTTAGGTCAAGTGTCAACCTGGTCCAGTCAACTCTGGCTGGACAAACAAGGCAGCAAGGGCCCAATTGTAGAGGGGTTTTCAGAGAACGGGTGTCATGGGATAGGAAGACTCCCCAAAGGGTATGTAGAGCATGGACATAAACCTCTCAGGTCTGTGTCCCAGGGCTTTGCAAACCATCATTCATTTAGGTAAACAATTATTGAGCACCTTTTGTATGCTAGGCACATGGATCTGCCTTCTAGGGAGTTTTCTAAATCTCTTTGGAATTTGTTCATATCTTTAACCTGCACTGTCTTTTGGAGTGAAGTCCTAGCTCCTTAAATTAATCAACTCTTATCTTTCCCTTTCAAGTTTCAAGGTGGGAGTCAAGGGCTTTGGCAAACACGTGTTTCCCCGTCTAGGTCTTTGGGAACTACAGACATGTCCGCGTTCTCCCCTCTTGTCTTTGTCTCTCAGATAGAAACGTCTTAGTTCTTTAGCTGAGTCAGTTATGGCCCCCTCTCCCCAGTCTCCCTAAGTCCTCAACTTTCTTTCTTCAGCTCTGGGATGGGCCTCCACTGGTCCCAAACATGAAAGTATCTCAAGGTCATACTCAGGGGACAGACTGTTAGGTTTCTATTCCCTGGAGGAAAAGTACCCAGAATTTGATGGGTACTTTTTAGCATCAGGAGCAACTGCTGACAATCAGAGGTACTGTTCATTTAGGACACACTCTGTGCTCAGCACCAAACTAAACCCTTTATGTGCATCATCTCATACATACAGTCCTCATAATAACCCTGAGAGGTAGGCGCTATTTCCCTCATTTTACAGATAGCTAATCAGGGAGCTCAGAAAGAATAGGCAACTTGCCCAAAGTCACACAGCATCTGGGCAGTGGAGCTGGGCTTCAAAACCAGACCCCTCTCCCTCCAGAGGCTTCCCGTGTGCCCAAGGCGTCTGAAAACACTCCGCATTGCCTCCAAGGACTGCCTTGTGCTTGTCCTCCTGTGAGTTTGGTTTAGAATCTTTGCAGATACCATTCCAAATGTTTGCTAACTCTTGCCACATTGAAGTAACTCTTTGGCGATCAAATTTTGATCCCATTATCGTCACTGGACAAAATAGGGGGGGGCTGGGGTCAGGGTGCAGCCATCGTGTGTGGATGGAGCGCTGTATTAGGGCACCCCCGGAAGCCCAGCTCTGCTGCTTCCCCACTATTTGACTCTAGGCAAGACCCTCCCCTCTCTTGGCCTCAGTTTCCTCATCTGTGGCTCTTTGGGCCCTTTGCAGCCCTAATTCTATAATTTCCCACTTAACTATGCATTTCATGAGGATTTCATGAGGTTGGCAGCTTCTATACCCCACTGAAAGAGGAGTGTGTCTGGGAGGTTTCCATCCGGGCTGAGCCGCCTGGGGTATGTGACTCCTGCACGTGATGCTGTCACATCTTCTGGCTTCCCCACAGTCTGCTGTTTGTTTTGCAACCCCTGGAATTTGGGGTTGCCTGATATCGTCCCAGCAGTTCTCTCCAGGGGGGGCTGAGTGTCCACCTCTACCCTCCTCATCTCACTGCCCACTGATGGTGTCCCAGCCTCTTCCTCCTTATCCTCACGTGGCTGCTTACTGAGCCTGGGGTTTGGGGAACAAGTCTTTCCCCATCTGAGTCTTTCGAGAATATAGAGACGTCCATGTTTTCCTCTGGTATTTTGCTAAGCGTCGTGTATGTATCGTCAAATCATTCTCTCAGCAACTCTGTAGTGTCATCCTCATTTTGCAGACGAGGCACCCTAGGCTCAGAGAGGCAAACAGATTTATCTAGGTTGACACACTAGTTAGTGCCAGAGCCGAGATTCAAACCCCGGCCTGGCATACCCCACTATGCCACGTGCCTTGGAATTGCTGTGTTTCTTGTCCCGCATGAGGAGAAAAGCCTGGCCTTCCTGGTGTGGTGTGACTGATCTGTGGCTTCCCACGTGGTCTGGGTGGGGGAGGGTGGTCTGTTTATGTTTCGTCGGGGTGCAGGGGGACCCTAGGGAGGGAACTATGGGTGTGTTTGGAGGGTGGGATCGCAGAGTCAGGCACCCTTCCCGGCTGAGCATCCCTGAACCTCTGTCCACATTTGCTTCCAGATGCTGGAAGGAGACCAGGCCATCCTACAGAGAATAAAGAAGGCTGTGCGGGCGGTCCATAGCTCCGGCCTCGGTGAGTGAGCCTGCTTGGTGCCAGCCTGGCGAGGCAGCCCTTTCCCCAGCTCCAGCCTGGAACTAACTCTGCGCCTCCCTGCTCCACAGGGCACGTGGAGAACGAGGAGCAGTACCGAGAGGCCGTGGAGTCCTTGGGCAACAGCCACCTGTCTCAAAACAGTCACGAGCTGTCCACCGGCTTCCTGAACTTGGCCGTGTTCACCCGCGAGGTGGCCGCGCTCTTCAAGAACCTGGTGAGGACCTGCTCCTCTTTCACTCAGCCTCAGCCCAGGCTCAAGGCAAATCTAATCAGTGACTTAAAAACCCGACTGGGAAAGGGTTGGTTTCCACCCTTCTTCCAGGTTTCCCTTGACATCTAGTCTCCCTTGACCTCTGACCCATGACCCGAGGTTCCTTTCCAGTTCTTTTTTTTTTTTTTTTTTTTAAATATTTATTTATTTATTTTGGCTGCGCCGGGTCTTAGTTGCAGCATGCAGGATCTTTAGTTGCAGCATGCGGACTTCTTAGTTGTGGCGTGCGTGTGGGATGTAGTTCCCTGACCAGGGATTGAACCCGGGCCCCCTGCATTGGGAGTGCAGAGTCTTACCCACTGGACCACCAGGGAAGTCCCCCTTTCCAGTTCTGACCTCCTATTTGCATTCTTCTTCCTCTCTGACTTCCTTCCGGCCGGCGTCTCCTCTCCCCTCTCTCCCTCCCTCCCTGCCCTCCTCCTTCTCCTCTGTGGTGAGCACCCAGGAGCAAAGAGGGTCTCACAGTGGGGAGGAGCCCCACTCAAGGGAGGGCAGGCTCAGGTTCCTGTCTTTGCACCACTGCCTCTCCTTCACCCTCTTTGTCCTCTGCTTTCCCAACCATACCTGCTTTGTCCTCAAAGGCAAGAACGTGCCTTGCCTCAGCAAGCCTCTCAGCTCCTGCACGTAGCCCAGTGGCCTCAGGTTCCTTCCTGAGATGGCCTCCTCCCCGTCCGCCAAGTCCCCGCCTCAAGGCTACCCCAAGACATGAGCTCTTTCCTGGTGCAGGCATGGTTCTCAGTACTTCACGTGTGTTAACATTTCATCCTGGAGCACAGCTCTGTGGGGTTGTTTTTACTATTGTCCCCCCTGTACAGGCTAGGAAGCTAAGACATGAGGTTAAGCACCTTGCCCGAGGTCACACAGCTGATTTGAACCCAGCATCCGAGCACAAGCCTGGCTGTACCACCTCCCAGGAAAGCCTCTCTCCCTTCTCCCTCTAGGCTCCATAGCTTTTGGCCCAGCTTTCGTGGCTCAAGCTCCACCCAGGGCTCTTCCTGGCTGGCGGGGACCACATCATCTCTACGAGGCAGTTTGCTTAGTGATCAAGCACCCACACCTCAGGCTTAGACTCAGGCCTTGAATCCCTGCTTTGCTGCTCACTAGGTGTATGACCCTGGGCAAGTCCCTCAGTCTGCTCAAGCCTCATCTGTAAAATGGGGATAACAATGGTCCCCACCTCACAGAGTGGTGATGAGGATTTCGCAAGTTAAGTGCCTGCTCCGGGGTAGCGCTCAGTTAACATTAGCTAATATTGCCGTCTGTCATCATTTTGTCTCTTTGCGTAGCACTGCCTCGCACCGTGTCCTGCATGTAGAGGCCTTTAACAGTGTTTGGGTTCAACTGAATCAGTGACGTCTTTTGTCTTTACCTCTCCTCCCCTTGTTTCAGTCAAACTAGTGTTTGCTGAGGGTCTTCTCAGTGGTGGGCGATGTACCAGGGGCTGGTGACACAGGGAAGAGTCAGACTGCCTCGGAGAGCCACAGCCTAGTCGAGGAACTGAGATGTGAAATGACACCAAGCAAGACCAGCAGTGTGGCACAAACTCAAGGACCAGCAGCTTGGGTCAGAGGCCTAGGCTGCCATGGCTCAGAAAGGGGAGATCAGGATAGGCCACAGGAGGAAGTAGTCAGGAAGGCTTCCTGGAGGAGGGGAGGCCAGAGCTGTACCTTGAAAGGTGGGCTGAAATATTAGATAGGCTGTTTGAGTTGCCAAATGACAGAAATTCAACTCAAACTAGGTTAATTTTTTTTTATGTCTTTTTCTCTCTTTCAATCTTTTTTTTTTTTTTTTGCCACGCCACATAACTTGTGGGATCTTAGTTCCCCGACTAGTGATTGAACCTGGGCCCACCCAGCCCCAGCAGTGAAAGCACCGAGTCCTAACCATTGGACCACCAGGGAATTCCCTAGGTTAATTTTTAAAAAGACAATTCACTGGCCCCTGTAATGGGAAGTCCAGGTATGCAGCTGGTCTTAGGCTCCTTTTCTTTCTCTTAAAGAGTTTCTCTCTGTCTCTGCTCAGTGGGCAGGCCCAGATTCACACCTTACATAAAAAAGACAATCTTTCTTCCGTGACTTTGGCAGAAAAGTCCCAGGAAGTATTCTGATTGGCTGGCTTGGGTCACATGCCTGTTTCTGATCCAATCACAGTAGCCAGAGGGTGGGGCACTCTGGTCAGCTCTGACTCCTGTGTTCACCCCATGTGACCATAGGGAATGGGTTCCCCACATTATAAGGGGAGTGGAGGAACTAGCCAGACAGAAACAACAGATGGGTGCTACAGGTGGACCTCAGAGGGTCCGAGAGGAGAGGTGAGGGTGTCCCTCTGGCAAAGGACAAAGACAGGCTGACCATGGATGCCGTGGATTGAGCAGTGAGGTGATAAGGCGGATTAGTCAGGGGAGGGGAAGAGCTTTCACAGGAGGCCGACCCCGCCACCCCTTGTACTCCTTCACCTTCTTGTCTTTCTCTCCCCTGCCTCCTTTACCCCAGTGCTGTCCTTGGCCTTGCGATGCTTCACCGTACCCTGAGCCCCTTGGGGCTGGATGGACGGTCACCCAAGGTGGGGTATGGGGGTCTCTGCTTTTTCCAGGTTCAGAACCTGAACAACATTGTCTCTTTCCCCCTGGACAGTCTGTTGAAGGGGCAGCTGAGGGACGGGCGACAGGTGAGTTTCCATGTGGGCAGCAGGGGGAGTGCAGAGGTGGTGGGATGGAGCAAGACAGGGGTGGGCAGGAGACCATAGGGGAGGCAAGGCTGGGCTGAGGACGGAGGCCAAGCGAGGCTGTCACAGTGGGTGTGCTGACCCCATATTACTGACCCTCAGGATGACAGGAGGACCTGGCCCTGGGGTGAGCCTAGGATGGCTGACTTACTGTCTGCCAGGGCCCTTTACAGCAACCCAATGTGGGGGGTTCTGTAGGTGCTGTTATCCCCATTTTGCAGTTGAGGAAACTGAGGCTCAGGGAGTTTGGTACCTGCTTACAGTTTACACAGCTGGTCAGCGGAGGAGCCAGTGTGAGAGTCAGGCCTCCTGACTCCCATGCTTGGCTGCTCTCTCTGCAGCAGGCAGCTCCTGGCTCGAGGCAAAGTAGAACTCAAAGAGAGTAACAGAATAATCTCCCTGGGAAGTCTGCCCCAGAAGGCCCCTGAGAGGTTCTCCCCGCAGAGGCTTTCCTCCTTGCCCCAGGAACCACCCAAACCAGACCAGCAGCTTTTTCTCCTGGTAGACTGGGGCACCTTGGAAGTTTGGGGGTGGGGGGAGGGGGGCTGTTCTGAAGGGTGTGAGCAGCCTGCTGGATGAGGCCCAGGCAAACTAGGCCAGGGATCAGCCAGGTCTCTCCGGCTTGCTGTGTGGCCTCGGGTAGACTTCTTAGCCTCTCTGTGCATGTGTCCCTCCACCTGTACCTTCCTGTTGAAAGGGTGAGCAAGTACCAGGCAGGAGAAAACAGTGGGGTAAAGTTAGGGGAGGATTCTGATCTTTATCCTCCATCCTTTTCCTCATGGTGATCTCCATCTTCTAAGGGAGGGGACTCAGGGCAGACCCCCCAAAATCTCCCCAATACCCTAGGCCTGAGCCTACCAATTCAGACGGATTACTGGCAACTGCGGGAAGAGGTCAGTTGGGAGAAGGGGCTCAGCTCTGAGAAATGGGGTTGGTTGGGTCTATTTTGGGGGGTCAGGTTTGCAGTCAGGGCTATGTGGGCAGGGGGTGGTTGGATTGTGGCTCTGAGCGGCACAGGGGAGCATGCAAGTGCAGGGTCCCCCTCATGGTAGCAAAGTGTACTGTAGATTCCAGACCCCAAGAGCCCCTTTGGGCAAATTGTTCTTTCTGAACTACAGGATTCCAAAAAGCAACTGGAGAAGGCATGGAAGGACTACGAAGCCAAAATGTAAGTGGCCTGCGGCCAGGGTGGTTTGTCCAGGAGAGCAATGTTTCTGTTGCAGCGGGAGGCTGGATATGGGGAAGAACCTAAGTGCTGCCAGGGCACGTCACCCAGAAGCGCATGGCACCTCGCTCTCTAGAAATGTTTATGGGGGCTGGTTTATGCCCAGGCCTGACGGGAGTCTGGGGGCTGGACCACGAGATGACTAAAGGGGAGCTATTGTGAAGGGACCCCAAGATGCTGCTTTCAGAGACCCATCTGCTCAGTGGTGCCAGACATGGGCAGAGAGATGGAAAGGAGCATCCATTTACTCAACACCTCCATGTGCCAGACATCCATCCTCACGCTCACCCAGCCCTGTGAAGGAGATAGTAGTATCCCAATTATCAGAGGAGGAATTAGAGGTTCAGAGTGGTTAAGTTACTTGCCCGAGACCATACAGCTAGGCAGAGGCAGAGCTGGGATTCACGTTCGTTGATCCTGTTTCTGCAGCACCAGGCAGTATCTATAAACATTTAGCTGGACATAAAGGACGAAAGGCCATACCCGGGCCTCTTGTGTGCAACACACAATACTCCAGATTTCTCACTAGCTACTGGGACATTAGGGAGACAGAAGGAGTCCCAGGTACCCAGTAACCAACTGCCCCTGAGCAGGGACTCCTCGGGTTCTGCCTGCCAAACTCTGTCCAGGTCCTGGCCCCAGCCCTCAGCCAGGACCCAGCTGGGCCCACTGTACCTCAGGGCACCGTTTGCTCTTCTTTGTAAAATTTTGGCTTCTCTTGCATTTTGCAAAAGCAATGTGTTCATTATGAATAACTTAGAAAATATGGAGAAGTAGAAGAGGAAACATTTTTAATTATCTCTAGGAGAAGATGAGGGTCATGTGGGGGAATACTAGTACTACTAGTAGGTTCTAGTACTTCTCTGTTGTTAGAATTTTTTTACATAGTGTGTGTAGCACTGTAATTTCATCATTTTAAAAAAGTGGAGGGTGGGGGAGAGTTCCCTGGTGGTCCAGTGGTTAGGACGCGGTGCTTTCCCTGCCGTGGCCCAGGTTCAATCCCTGATCAGAGAACTAAGATCCCACAAGCGGCATGTTGAGGCCGGGGTTGGGAGGGGGAAGCGGGGGGAGGGGAAACTACAAAAAACCAGGAAGAAGATCCTTCATTTCCAAGCCTAAAGTATTAACATCTTTCTAGTCATTTTTCTATATATAAAGAAATATTTTTACAAAACCGAGATCATAATAATCATACTGGAGTTTTTTTGCTTAAAAATACATTGTGACCATCTTTCTACATCATTACATATTTTTATACAACGTCACTTAAATGGGTGCACTGTGTGTCAACATATGCATAATCCACAATGTATTTAATCTGCCCCTGTTGTTGGGGAAGCATCCTTGGAACTAAATCCTTGCTCCCACCCATAATTATTTCTGTAAAATCCTTCCAAGAAGTAGATCCTGGAGCTTTATTGTTCCTCAGGCTCCCAGCACCACGGGGACCTCCCTGAGTCTGAAGGAGGCCGAAACTCCTCCTCCCCCCCAACGAGGATCTCCATCCACACTCCCGCTGTGGGTGTAGATCTTGTGGTGAAGGGTGTGGGAGCTGTGATGAGCGTGGCCATCTGTTCTCATCAGAGGCCCAGGGAGGGGGTGTGGCCACGCAGGCAGGTGATCTTTCTCTTTATGATTTGATGTGTAATCACATGGTCTTCATCTTCCTGAGTGACCTTGACTAAGCCCTTAGCCTTTTAGCCTTTCAGGGCATCATGTACTAAATAGAAAGAATAAGCCCTACCTTGCTGACCTTCCCCAAGTAGCTCTGCTTTTACCAGATTGATATATTGATCTTGCCTATAAGGTTTCGTTTAAAGAAAAGACTGTGTGTAATGATGGGGAAAGGGGCTTGTCTGAGGTTACGCAGTGAGTTATCGATAGGGCCTGGGCTAGAACCCAGGACTTCTGAGTCTGGCCTTCTTCTTCCAGTGGTCTCCTGGCTCCTGCTTCTATAACATAGGTCGAGCTACATGTCCTGGCACAGGTGTCTGTGTACATTCGTTTTATGAGGGCTCCAGGTATAGCTAGATATTAGCGAGCCATGAGTTGCTGTGTAATTCCACCTCATTCTTACCAAACCAGTCTGGGCAGCAACTGCAAGGGCCCAAGGGCCCTGATAGCATCTGTTGAATACCACCGGGATCCTCACCCCCTGGTTGTTTATATATGGGGCTCCCCTCTCCACCTGGGGCTGCTAAGAAAGGCATCCCAGGCCCTGTGCAGGGGACACAGTTATCTAGGCTGTTCCATTTTCAGGGATGTTTCCTCATCTGAAAAATGGGGCCAACGATACCTTGCAGGGTTGATGTGGAGATGAAATAAGTGCAGTGCATATACAGCACCTGGCACTGCAGTTCAACACGTACTTATTGGCCATCTTTCTGAGCCAGAACTGGGGCCAGAATAACACAGCAAGGGGTTCAGAGGCAGAAGCCCAGACCTCTGCTCCTAGCATTTCCCCGACCAGCCTGGGATCTTGGGCAATTACCTCCCTTCTCTGATCTCAGCTTCATCTTTTGGAAAATAGTCCCTGACCATGATCTATCAGAAAAGACACTGTGACTGTCACCAGCTGGGGGAACCAGGCAGGGAAGGGGGGATGGAACAAATCTGAGCCACAGTGTTCATTACCAGTGCTGTCCCTAAGGCTCTAGCATCAGGCTGACTGGGGTTCAAATCCTCTAGTACTTAGCAGCTGTGTGCCTTGGACAAGTGACTTATCTGTAAAATGGAGTAATGACTCCTGCCTCATGAGATTATTGCTTTAGTGTGTGAAGGGCCTAGCAGAGCACTCAGCACAAAATTAGCACTTAAAAATAATTATTAATAATAGCAGCTAATACTTATACTTACTTAAGAGCTTCCTTTGTGCCAACTGCTGTGATAAGCTCTTTACATCTGTCATCAGTTATTCATCTTGGAAGGGAAAGGTGCTATTATCCCCAATTCATAGGTAAGTAGTGAGGGAAAAAATATCACCACAATCCCTGCCTTAGTGGATCCCACTGGTTTGTAAGCAAGAAGAGAGGTGGGTCCCAAAATAATGAAAATACAAAGTGACAGTGCTATAATGAAGGCATCAGCACAGAGGTGGCAGAACAGGCAGGCAGTTTTGGGGTGGAGGGAAGGGTGGTTGGAAAAGGCATCATAGGAGAGGTGGTTCAAGGTGTCAGGTTGGCAGGTGCATGATTCGTTTTGATTCCTTTCCTCCCCCATCTCCCTCCCCCCTGACCTCCTCACTCCACTGGTACCTGTTCCTCATCCCCTGAATAATGTTAGACTGTGGCTGTGGTCCCCTTCTCCAGTTATCTCTGTCTTCTTAGTAACTAGCCTTTCAGCACTTTTCACTCCTGCTGCAACTCCATTCAAAGAAAATAAAAATATTCCTAACATTTGAAATGTTTATGAAACATTGGTCATACTTTGAGGACAGGGAGGGAATGGGATTTGCTATTTTCTTTGTGGGGTTGTATGCGGTGGAATGAAAGCACTCCCAGCTGTTAGTTTGAGGTGTATCAGGTCATTTCAGGTGACTCTCAGACTTTGTAGGGAAATCTTTGTAAATTACCATAGCTGAGGCTGAGGGACAGAGCTATGGTAATTCACAAGGCCATGTATCATATTTCACAGCTTATCTTCATCCTGAGCTAAGTAGCTTCTGTCCTTTAACCTCCACTAGACCTTGCATAAAAAATATTAAATAAATAAATAGGAAGTATGCTACACTAAAAAAACTATCTAGGGAATTCCCTGACGGTGCAGTGGTTAGGACTCAGCGCTTTCACTGCCGGGGGCCAGGTTCGATCCCTGGTCGGGGAACTAAGATCCCACAAGCCACATGGTGCAGCCATAGGTAGATAGATAAATAAATGCATAAATAAATAAAAATAAATTATCTAAGGGAATCATCAAGTTATTACTATAATCATCAGTATCATTAGCATCATCATAATCCTGTCATTTACTGAGGGCTTACCATACACCAGGGACTGTACTAAATGTTTCCAATGCATTAGATCATCTGAGAACTAGGCAGTATTAGTCTTATATTTGAAATGGGGAAACTGAAGCTTAGAAAGATTTATAAGGTTAAGTAAGCAAGGGAGCTGCCATTCAAATCCAGAATCCACATTTCTAGCCACTGTACTATACTGTGGCTTCCTTTTTGTCCATATACTCTGGAGCAGACTTCTTTCCACACCAGTATATATAGATTTCCCCCATCATTTTTAACAGCTGCATAGTATTCCTATATATGCACGTAGCATAATTTATTTAACTACTTCCTGTTGATAAATATTTAGCTTATTTTTTCATTTCTCCCTATTTATTTACTTATTTTTTGGGGGGGGCATGCCACGTATCATGCAGGATCTTAGTTCCCCCACCAGGGATCGAACCCATGCTCCCTGCAGTGGAAGCGCAGAGTCTGTTAAATCTGGAGCACCAGGGAAGTCCCTCTCACTTTTTGCAGATATGGTAACAATGTAGACGGGAGCTGCCCTTGCCCTCTCCCAGCTGCTCTGCCCCCTCAGTCTCCCGCCCTCCTTAGCAAGCTGCCAGGCTCATTGTTGCTCAGGCCTGGCCATCACTTCTCTCTCTGCTGCTCATCTTCAGATCCCAAAAAAGCATCTGCCCTGACCCCCAGGCCCGTTCACAGGGTTAGTCCTCACCTAACTCCACTCCCCTGCCACAGATTCCTTCTTGGGGTATCATAAAGCTTTAGGGAAATGAAGAGTAACCACTTCTGAGAAAATTAAAAACAAACAAAACCACACACACACACACACAAAAACCCCTGCAGAACTCTGCTCTAGAGCAGTGGGTTTCACCCAGGGGTGATTTTGCACCCCCAGGAGACATTTGTGGTTGTCACAATGGGGCAGATGCTACTGGCATCTAGTGGGCAGAGGCCAGGGGTGCTGCTAAACATCTTACAGTGCACAGGACGGCCCCCACAGCAAAGAACTGTCTAGTCAAAATGTCTGTAGTTCCAAGGTTGAGAAACTGCTCTCTGGGTCTCCAGGGACAGATTCTGCAAATAAACACCATTCCAGAGGTCTGACGTCAGTAAGGTCTAGAACTTTAGAACCAGAAGGGGCCTGAGAACTCAGTCTGGGCCATTGCTTCCTCAGTTTACAGATGGGAAAATGAAGCTTAAACGGGCCTATAATATTATACTCTAGTGTCTTCTGTCTGCTAAGTCTGTTGCATACTTTATCTCATCTGGATACAGATAGAGGTCCCCATTTTCCAGATGAGGAGACTGGGGCTTGGAGAGGGGAAGTAATGCAGATGTAAGGTTATCCCGCGTCTCTTTTCTTTGCTCAGGGCTGGCACCCACTGGGAGCAAAACTATACACAAGCTGTCTCCTTTACACGGGATTCACGGTCTCATGCGTCCAGCCCCAGATTTAGAAATACTCTCCTGGCTGGGAGTGGGTGGTCTGATGGGTGTGGGATTTCCAGGAAACCATTTATACACAGTTCCACCCATCCACAAACAGGAGAAACCACCAACTCTGAGATCCTTAGGGGAGAAAGCCCAGGTTACTCTTAGCTACAGGATGGGAAGCGCTTTCTGTCTTCACCTACAAAGAAAAGAATCAAGGTTTTTTAAGCTTTAAATGGGAAGCTCCATGGCTCAGAAGAATGAAGGCACCTTGTGGTCTTTTAACCCACATGGTCCTAAATCCCTTCCAGAAAAAACAGAACTGGTCACCCCCAATCCCACCTGGCCCTATCTGAGCCCATCCCCTCCCTGCCTAGAAATCATCAATTCCTTCCCATTGCTCTTGGGATAAAGAGCAAGAACGTCAACATGGTCTGACTCAGGCCCTGCGTGGTCTGGTCTCTCTTTACCTCACCTGGAACCACCTCCCTCTCCACCTCTGCTGTGATCCCTGACCTCTCCTGCCTCCGGGCTGTCACGTGGTCTGATCCTCCCACCCAGCCCTAGCTTCCTCTGACTTCAGATCTCAGCTCCAGCATCACTTCCTGAGTAGCTGGATGAGGTCGGATCCCCTATTTTACTCTCCCATTGCTCTCTTCAAGGCTGTGATTTGATTCACAGGGCTGACATCCCCCTCACCAGCCTGTAGATTCCCTGAATCCACACTGTTGACCGTTGTACCCCAGCCCCACCACACAGCTGCACAGAGGAGGGTCCCCTCACTCTCGTGTGCCCGTACAGACAGGAGCATGTAGGGATGGTGGGACATGCAAGGGGACAGTGAGAGTTGTTCAGGCCTCTCTTTCCTTGGGGCCTAGGGCCAGGCTGGAGAAGGAGAGGGACCGGGCCAGGGTGACAGGAGGGAGTGCCGGGGAGGTGGCGCAGGACACCCAGAGAGAGCGACGCGTCTTCCAGCTGCACATGTGTGAGGTAAGGGGTGCCCCAGGCTGAGGGAGGGGTGGGATGTGTCTTCCTGTCTGCATCCCTGAACCCCCCCGGGGGCCCAGTCACAGTCTCAGCCCAGGTCCTTGCCAGATGGCCCTTGAGATGTCACCAAGGTTCAGTCATGGCCAAAAGGATTAGCCTGGGTTGGGGACAGCAGCCCCTTGTCCCCAGGATTCAGCTTTGCTCACATCACACACCTTTCCCTGCCCTCTCCCCAGTACCTGCTGAAAGCCAGGGAGAGCCAGATGAAGCAAGGTCCTGATTTCCTGCAGAGCCTCATCAAGTTCTTCCACGCCCAGCACAAGTAGGTTTCTCCCCGTGTCCCACCCCCATCCCCACGGTCCCTTGCCCCTTAACCCTTCAGGCAACCGAGAACAAGGCCATCCCCAGGGTCTGGCAGACCCTTGAGGCTTCCGTGTGTGTCTGTACCTCATTGGTAACGCTTTTTACAGCTGCTCTTTATTGAATGCTCACCACATATCAAGCACTACGTACCCTACACACACCCCTGTGAGCAGCTACTGATATTATCCCCATTTTATAGATGAGAAAACTTAGGCTCAGATTTACTAAGATCACACAGCTAGGAAGTGGGATCTGGACCCAGACACTCTGACTCCGGGGTGCCTGCTCGTGGCCGTCACACTATATTGCCCCCAGGTGCCCTGCGATCTTTAGAGCACCTTCTCCCACACTTCCCCTCTCATTTTCATCTCTCTCTCTGGTCCCTTGTTTGGCCTCACACCCTTAGCTTTTTCCAAGATGGCTGGAAGGCTGCTCAGAGCCTGTCCCCCTTCATTGAGAAGCTGGCGGCCTCAGTACACGCAGTAAGTTGGGCCTCACCCTTGAGCTTGTGGTCAAGTCCCCTGTCCTTCCGGGAGAATCTGTGACCGTGGAATTGCTGGCTCCTGTCCAGAGAGCAAGGCGGCTACTGCCCTGCTGCTCTGGGTCTGGGCTCTGTACCTGGCACATCCGCTGGCTGGTGATGGGGTCCTGCCCTTTGCCCCATAGCTGCATCAAGCCCAGGAGGAGGAGCTACAGAAGCTGACCCAGCTCCGGGACTCCCTCCGAGGGACGCTGCAGCTTGAGAGCAGAGAAGTCAGCCCCTGAATCATACCCAACCAAGTGCCCACTCCCAAGGCCCACCCTGGAGGGAGGGAGAGAAGGAAGAGCCCATAGCGTCCCCTTGAGAAGTCTCCCTGAGTGAGACCCCTGCAGATTGGGGCTCTTCCCACCCACATGCCCTGAGGTCTCCTTTGCATGTCCGAGGAACAGGAGACTCTGAGCCGGAAGAACTCAGGAGGTGGCTACAGCATCCACCAGCACCAAGGCAACAAGCAGTTTGGGACAGAGAAGGTGGGCTTTCTGTACAAGAAAAGTGATGGGTAAGTGACTCAGACAGCTCAAGTAACTTGCCCAAAGCCACCCAGCCAGTAAATGATAGGGTTGGGTGAGCTGCCTGAAGGGACTGTTCCTATCATTTGTGTAGACCCTGAGGGTTCCAGGACCCTCCACTCTGGCAGTGCAAAATCATCAGAATCCTGGGCTTGTGAATTTCTGCTAAAGTTGCTGGTTGTTCTTAACGTAAAGAAGAAGAATAGTGGCAGCGAACAATTTTTGAGCACTTATTATGCACTAGACAGTCTCCATGGCCTCACCCGTAATCTCTATAATATATCGAGTATGCCTGGAAATGAAACTGTTGACTGTGCCCTGCTCCCTGGTGTAAAAAAAAATCAGTCTGTGAAATGCAAAGGCCTTTATGGGAATCCGTTAATTTTTTTACTTACTAATCAGTTTTTATCAGAGAAGAATACCTTTGTTAAACCAATTAATATTTACCTCTTAGAGGAAAAGTGTCAAGTAGCTTTGATCATGGATTTGCTAATTTTATTTTTGAGGGCTCGATATTTATCTTGCTTTGTCTTTAACCATAATTCATCTGTTGTGGTCAAGAACCTGTTCCTCCTCTCAGACTAGGAGGTCCCTAAGGTTGGGAACTGTCTCCTCCATCAGACTGGAAGCTCTCAGAGGGCCAAGGTCACATGCCCCTTTAGAATAAAGATTCCTAGAGAGTGGGGCTGTCTGACTGGGAGCTTCCTAATGGCAGGGCTGTGTCCCCTCCAGCAGAAGGGAGCCCAGGGAGTGAGGGGCATAGGGGTCACGGGACGGAAGAGGTGAAGAAGTGAGTCCTGGTCCAGGACTCTGTTCACTGATACAGGGGAATTAGGTGTGAGCCTTGAGTGACTGTCTTTCTATCCCTCTGGGCCCTAGAATTCGAAGAGTCTGGCAGAAAAGGAAGTGTGGAGTCAAGTACGGCTGCCTGACCATCTCACACAGCACGGTGAGGCCTGGAGGGGTGCGGGGTCTAAGGACATGATAGGTCCTCTCCTCCTGGTGTTCAGAGCAGACAGATGTCAAACCCTCCCTCTAAGACTGGTTGCAAACCTGGATCCAGGGAACTGGAGACTCCCTGTGGGAGGAAGGAGGGGATCCAAAGCCTCACACTCCACATCCTTGAGGTGCTAGGAGAGGGGAGACATAAACTGGAACGCGATTATTGTGCCCATTTAACAGATTGGGAAACAAGCCTAAGAGTTTGGGAGGCCCAGAGGGTAACATGTACATCCTCCATCCCCAACTTCGCACAGATAAACCGGCCACCAGTGAAGCTGACCTTGCTGACATGCCAAGTGAGGCCAAACCCCGAGGAGAAAAAGTGCTTTGACCTGGTGACCCGTGAGTAGTCCCTGCCCCCTACCCAGCAACTGCCCAGGGCTTCTCTGAGAGACCTGTCAGCTCCTGGGAGGCTCCAAGTAGGGGCCTGTGTCCAATTCCACATGTGTTTATCAAATAGTTGCTACGGCAGGCATCAGACTCCTTAAGCTCTGGACACACTTTTTAGAGGCTTCCACCCCATGTCACATTAAACATTAAAATGCACCCACACCCCACATTAAGTATGATTTCTGTAAAGCATATTTAAATGGATTTGGGTAATTTGGCTTTCAAAGTTATTACTTTAAAATGTTCAGTTTTCATTTTTTGGGGTCTTGGTGACAGGCTTTTCATGAGCGCCAGGACAGGCTGAGAAAGACCTAGATCTGGTCTTCAGGGAGCTCTCTCTGGCAGGGGTGTGAGGTGGGGACCTGGAACTGCAAGGTGATGGGGAATGTCCAGAAGAGAGGTGCAGATATAGCACCATCAGAGATTAGAGTGAGGGGGGAATTCCCTGTCGGGTCCCGTGTTTAGGACTCAGCGCTCTCACTGCCGAGGGCCTGGGTTCAATCCCTGGTCAGGGAACTAAGATCCCGCAAGCCATGCGGCGTGGCCAAAAATAAATAAACAAATAAATAAATAAAAATTTAAAAAGATATATTAGAGCGAGGGAAGGCCTGCCCTGCTGTGAGGAATCAGGAAAGCCTTCTCGGAGTTTAGCGTTGAAGGACACAGAACATAGAGTCTGGGGGAGGATGTTTCAGGAGATGAAAGGCATGGAAGTAGGAAAGTGGGTCTTCCAGTTTAGACAGGGTGCAGGGTTCCCATAGCAGTAGTGGGAGATGAAGCCTGGGACCGCCTCTTAAAGGTTTGGAGGTCATAGGAGGCCTTGGAGCAGGGAAGTGGTGTGATTTGAGCAGAACCTTTGGCCCAGCAATCTGGCAGCTGGTGCGGGCTGGGGGACGAGGGGGAGAGGTGGGGAGCAGGAAGACCAGAAGGGAGACTGTGGGGCTGGGAGGGGAGGTGGCCGTAGGTTCAGAGGCTCCTCTGCCCGTGAGCTGAAGGGAGTCCTGTGCCCTGGGAAACCTCGCCTGACCCTGGAAGCTGGGCTTCACACAGAGGGCCTTCTTGGGGTCCTACTTTGGAGGTTTCTTCTGAGAAACTGCCCCCTCTGCTGGCCACTGTCATCACCCGCCCACTGTAGCTTAGCAGAGCCTGGCCCCAAGGAACAAAACCTCCGTCTGGAGCCGGCGGTGGGGGTGAGGGCTTCCCAGGCCCAGGGCAGCAAGGACAGCAGGATCTCTGTGAGCCAGACAACGCCCCTCTCCCCACAGACAACAGGACATACCACTTCCAGGCGGAGGACGAACATGAGTGTGAGGCGTGAGTGCCCCCCACGGCTAGCCCGGGGGTGGGGGTTAGGGGAGCAGCCTCCGGCCCGATACAGGACCGCACCACCGCGGGCGTCATCCCCACGCCACGCCGCACTCTCCGCAGGTGGGTGTCAGTGCTGCAGAACAGCAAGGACGAAGCCTTGAGTAGTGCCTTTCTGGGGGAGCCCAGCGGCGGCCCGGGGCCCTGGGGGGGCGCCGGGCTGGACGGGGAGCCCCAGGACCTCACCAAGCTGCTCATCGCCGAGGTCAAGAGCAGGCCCGGGAATGGCCAGTGCTGCGACTGCGGGGCTGCAGGTGGGGCCGGGCGAGGAGGGAGGTGGAAACGGAGGGGAGGGGCCTGCGCCTCCAGGCACGAGCTGCGTTCCTTTGCAGACCCCACTTGGCTCAGCACCAACCTGGGCGTGCTCACCTGCATCCAGTGTTCCGGAGTCCACCGCGAGCTGGGCGTGCGCTTCTCACGCATGCAGTCCCTCACCTTGGACCTACTGGGCCCCTCCGAGCTATTGGTGAGGGCGGGGCGGGGCCGGAGGGGGATTCGGGGCGTGGTCTGATGAGAGGCGGGGCTTGGGCCCGAAGGGCTCAGCTGGAGCCTGTGTGGTCGGATGGGGCGGGGCCAAGGTGAGGCAGGGCCAAGTTGGGGCAGGACCCAGACGAGCCAAAAAGAGGATGGGCGGGGCGGAGCCGAGCCTGGACGAGGAGGGAGGCTGAGGGGCGGGACCTCTGGAAGCTCAGTCCTCCAGGGGGCGCTGTCCTAACCACCGCGTCTTACCCCCACTACTTTCCTGCGAACCCAGTTGGCCTTGAACATCGGAAACACTCGCTTCAATGAGGTCATGGAGGCCCAGCTGCCCTCGCACGGCGGCCCTAAACCCTCAACTGAGAGTGACATGTAAGGCGATTCTCAGCTGGGGGCGGATTCTGGCCGGGGGATTCTGCTTCCCTGGCTCCCAGGGAGAAGTCTGGGGAGAGGGGAGCCTCAGATCTGGAAGAGTCCAGGACATGTGGGGTGGTTTCAAGGGTCAGCTGAGTAGAAACGGTCCTTGCTCTGACGTCCCGCGGTTATTTTTGGCAGGAGCACCCGCAGGGACTATATCGTGGCCAAGTATGTGGAACACAGGTTTGCCCGGCGATCCACCCCCGAGCCTCAGAGACTCTGGATGGCCATTTGCAACCGGGACCTCCTGTCTGTACTGGAAGCCTTCGCTAATGGGCAGGACTTTGGACAGCCACTGCCGGGGCCTGAGGGGCAGGTGAGAACCCTCTCCAAGGGCCACTTATAACCCAGCCACACTTAGCACACCCCAGTCCTCCTCCAGGGCTGGCTGTTACTCCCCCCTGCCCCACCTCTGACATCTGCTCAAACCCCACCCATCAGAGGGGTAAATGGGAGAGAGCACAACTTAAGTCAGGCAATTCTGAGCCAAAATCCTGGCTCTGTCTTTTCCTAGCTGTGTGATCCTGAGCAAGTTACTGAACTCTGAGTCTCATTTTCTCATCTGTAAAACGGGTTAATGATAGCACCCATGGGGTTGAAGTGAGAATTAAGTCCCATATGAAAGGGCCTGGTGCATAATATATGTGCGATAAATGTTAGAATCTTTTTTTCCCTTGAATAGCCTTAGAAATGGGGAGGGGTGGGTCAGATCAGAGCAAGGAAGGCCATTGCATTGGTGATTCTAGTAACAAACATCACGTGAGCCAAGGGGGAAAGGATATCAGAGACATTTGAAGGAATAAATTGACACTGACTGGACATCAAAAATTGGATGCCATGTCTTTGAGCTGTCTGCCTGATATCTTGTGGGCTCTCCAGTGGGCAGGGTGGGTGTAGCACTTAGACGGGGTAAGAATTTGGAACAGCCTACCCGTGAGTGTTAACTGAAAGCTTGAGGTTATTCGACGTCTCTGGGGGCAGTGAGAGAGGAGCAGAGAGAAGAGTCCAAGGCCAAGAACCAAGTTTGAGAAACACCTTCCACTGGGGAGGAGGAGGTAGAACCACTGAAGGAAGCAGTGAAGGGATGGCCTTTCATCCTCCTCCCAAACATGAGGTTTCCCCATTCAGTTTCCTCTCTCAGGGGTTCTGGAAGCTTCATATCTGGAGGTGTCAGGGGGCAGCAAGAGTTTAAGAGGGTAATATTGGGGGGCAGGTGAACTGGGGTAAACTCAGAGGTGTGGACATGTATTCAGGCACCTGGAGAGCTCGCCCTGCACTTGGCTGTCAGAGTCACCAACCAGGCCTCCCTGCCCCTGGTGGATTTCATCATCCAAAACGGGTGAGAACCTCCCTGCCCACCTCCTCACGCTTCCCTTGCCTTCCTCTTCTCCCCCTCTCCTCCCTCCTTTCCCCTCTCTCTTTTCCCCCTGACTTTGACCCCTTCACCTGTCTGTTCCCTTCCTTCCTCCCTGGCCCACCCCCCCACACCCCGCCACAGTGGTCACCTGGATGCCAAGGCTGCTGACGGGAACAGCGCCCTGCACTGCGCTGCTCTCTACAACCAACCCGACTGCCTCAAGCTGCTGCTGAAAGGGAGAGCCTCAGTTGGCACAGGTGGGGCTCCGACAACTCCTCCATCAGACTCCCATTCCTGACTACCCCTCGTGGGGGACTTCCTGCCTTATTTCCAGACAGAGAACACTGGTAACAAGCATGGACTTTGCGCACAGACTTGGGTTCTAATCCTGGCTTGCTTCTGACCACCTTTGTGACTTTGGGGTTTGTCCATTCATCTCTTGAACCTCAGCTTCTTCATCTGTAAAATGGGAATAATACCACTGACCTAGCAGACCTGCTGAAAGGATAAAATAAAACAACTTTTCTTAAAGTACCTAGACAAATAAACATTAACTGAATCTGAATAATAGTGCTTGTAATAGCTATGATTTACTGTTTAATGTGTACCTGGTAATGTGCCAAGTGCTCTGTGTATATTAACTCATTTAATCCTCATAACAACCTCGTCAGTAGTTACAAGTGTCATACTCATTTTATAGATGAGAAAATTAAGGCCCAGAGAGGTTAAGTCACTTGTCCAAAGTCACACAGCCAGGAAGTAGCAGAGCCAGGATTCAAACCCAGACAATCTTGATTCCAAAGACTCATCCTAACCTCTAAGTTATAATGCCTCTTTGACCCTGACCATGACCCCTGACTTTGTCCCTCACAGTGAACGAGGCAGGAGAGACAGCTCTGGACATAGCCAGGAAGAAGCAGCACAAAGAGTGTGAGGAGCTGGTGAGGTCTAGGGAAGGAGAGGGAGCCCCTGACCCTTTCTGTCTCTCCACTGAGCCCCTGACCTTCTGAACTGCCAAGGCTTTGTTTTTGGCAGCTGGAGCAGGCCCGTGCCGGGACCCTCGCCTTCCCCCTGCACCTGGACTACCCCTGGGGGATTTCCACAGAGCCTGGCTCTGACAGTGAGGAGGATGAGGAAGAGAAGGTGCGTCCCAGCCCTCGTCTCTCAGGCCTCCAGACAGCTGAAGGGAAGACCTGATGGTCTTCCAGGTCCAAATGGGACCTGATGTGGGGAGAGGCGGGGCTGAGCTGGAGGAACCGAGGGCGTCCTCCCTCCCACACTTTTGCCCCAGCAGCGCTGCCCGCTGAAGCCCCCAGCCCAGGTCCGCTGGGCCAGTGGGAGGCTGGACATCAGCAACAAGACCTACGAGACCATCGCCAGCCTGGGACCAGCTGCCCCTAAGATCCAGAGTGAGGATTGCCCCCCACCTTTGCCGGTCAAAAACCCTTCTCGGACCATGGCCCAAGGGCGTGCGGGACATGCCAGTGGAGGTATGGTTGGCTGCCCAGAAAGATGCTCTCATGCCATTCATTGAGGGCCTGCTATGTGCTGGAGCACTGAGCTCAGAGCGCTGTGTTAGTCCATACCATCCTCACTGTCACCGTCAGGTAGGGGTTATCGTCTCCGCCTTACAGGTAAAGGAAGAGAGATGTTCAGTAACATGCCCAAGATCCCATAGCTAAGTCCCTGATGTGGGCTTCCAACCCGGGTCTGTCTTATTCCAAATTCCTCAATGCTTCACTGAAATAAAAAGAGAGAGAAGCATTTTTTAAGCATCCACTGTGTCTTGAGTCCCTTGGGGGCTACTGAGACACAGTCTAGTGGGAGAGAGAAAAACTGGAATGTAATTCATTATAATATAAGGCACAGTGTGACATAGAAGATAAATCCCAAAAGGACGGAAGCAAGTTTTGTTGACTACTATTTCTCCAGCACCTAGCACAGTGCCTGGCTGCTGTCAAGAACTATTTGTTGCATGAATGAACAGGCTTGTTCTGGGAACTCGGGAGAGGGAGGGAGCCTATCCTGCTGGGATTGGTAGGTGGGTTAGGAAGGCTTCCTGGTGGGGGCAGCATCAGAGCTGAGCCTGAGGGACAAGCAGGAGAGTCCAGATTGAGGAGAGGGTGTGAGCAGAAGTGAAACAGTGCTAGTCAGTGTGGCCCTGGCCATCAGGAATGAACATCATGAACCATGAGACTGAAGCATGATGGGGAAGAGTTGAAGGAGAGTGCTGGAGAGATAGATGAGAGGTGGGGAATTGGGAGAGAACCATGATAGATTCCAGAGGCCAAAAGCTGCTTTGAAATTGAGCACAGGGTAAGTGATAAAGCCGGTCTTTATCACTTCTGATTTCAGATCGTTCCGAAGTTCCCAGCCTGAGCTCGGAGTCTGCTGGGGTCCCTGAGAACCTGAGCAGTCCAGCCTCCTCCTCCTCCAGCCTCACAAGCCCCGTGGAACCTGGGGGTCCCAACCAAACCCTACCCAGCTCTGAAGAGGCCCTCTGGGAGCCCCCGGGCCCCTCCCGACCCAGCCTGACATCTGGAACCACCCCTTCAGAGATGTATCCCCCTGTCAGGTTCAGGTTGGTGAAAGCCCAGCTGTGCAGTCTCAGCAAGTCTCCTGACCTCTCTGAGCATCCATTTACTTCGCCACCTCTAAACGGTGCCTGCCTGAAGCCTGGGATACCTTCCAGCGCTGAGGCCCATGAACAATGCAGAAATGCTAGACCTTAAGTGGAGGGTGATTGGACCCCTTCCCCCTTCACACACCTGCTCCTGCGTCTGGCCTGGAGAGCTGGGGAGGAGTCTGGGGCTCAGGCTGCTGAAGCTGGAAGAGCGAAGGCCTAGTGCCAACTGTGGCTTGTTCTACAGGTTCACAGTGGGGTTTTTACTCTGTCCCCACCTCCAACCCAGGATCCAGTCCTCTCTTCCTTGCAAACCCTTTCAGTTTGGAGTTTGGGGAGTAGATATGGTGAAATTTTCAGTGTGGAGGTCAGTTCTGGGCCTCTGGGGCCTGTGATGCACCCAGCCTGGGGGCCTCGTGGACTCTCTGCCCACCCAGTCCAAGCCCCCAGCCTTGCTCTATCCCTGAGCCCTTCCCCCTACTCTAAGGGGCTCTCTGGGTGCAGGGGTCACCTTGGCCTTTCCCTGTCTTCCAGCTCTGAGAGCACTCGCTCCTATCGACGGGGGGGCCGGAGCCCGGAGGACTGTCCTTCAGCCCGGCAGCCTCTACCCAGAAGGAACATGCCGGTAAGACTCCGGGACTGTGGTTTGAAGGGCGGTGATAGGGTACGTGGGAGGCAGAGCTGGTCAAGAGTAAGTGTATTAGGGCGGCAGACCTCTCTCCAGGACTGGGGGCAGCCATCGTTTGACCAGTCCCTGTCCTGGTGTTCCTCCTTCCCCAGCCCAGGATGGGTGCAGCTGGGGAGAGCCCAAGCCTTGAGAGGCGTCAGAGGTGACAAGGCCCAAGCCCTGACTGTTCCCCAGGGGAGGGTGAGCAAAGCTGTGTCAGCCAGGCTGGTCGCTCAGAGAAGGAAGCACTCCCTGCAGACGAGGAAGGATTAGGGTGGCCGTGTTCCAGCCTTTGGTTTGCATAACTCTCCCCTTGTACAGGAGTCTCCTGGAATCCACTGAAACTTCCAGGCATAGAGGGATGTGACAGGGACAAGGCAAGAGCTGTCATCCTTAATCCAGCTTCTCCCTGCTGAATCACAGAGTCTCGCACAATCATACATATTTAGATGAGGAGCCTGGGAGTGGGCATAGGACAGAGGCAGTTGTGCCGAGAAGGAAGCCATCTCTGTTCCTGGTTCCCCTGGGGATTTGTCGGGGTTGGCATTGGTTGTCTGTGTTGAAAGTAGGGGATGGAAGGAGCTGGGTCTCTCTAGGGAATCATCATCCTCAGTCTATCAGAGTCAGGCACCAGACACAAATGTGTGTCTACAACCAGGTGTCCATCACCCAGCATTTAGTTGATGCCTGTTGTTGAGACATGTGTGATAATAAGAGCCTGGGCTTTGAAGCGTGGAGGTCTTGGAAAAGTGGCTTCACTTCTTCAAGCTTCAGCTTCATCTGTAAAATAGGGATAATTTCATGTTCCCACAATAGGACCTTTTGAAACTGAGTGAGATAAACAGCTGGTATATAACAGGTGCTTAAGAAATGTCAATTTTCATCCTTCTCTCCCCAGGTTGGCTTCACTGAAGGAGACGGTTCAAGGACTGGGGTTCTCCCAGCAAGTTCTGTGCAGCTTTTGCAAGACTAGCTCCTTACTAGCCCTTGCATGCCTGAACCACCCCCATGCTGGACCCCAGATTCAGAGCTAGGACTTGAGCCCACAAGACTGGGGAGCTGAGGTGTTTATGCCCTGGGGTCTTGCTGTCTCTGTCCCTTGTGCCTCTGTGGCTGGCCTTCCTCCCTGACGTGGGCCCATGCCCCTGCCAAGGGCACTGGGCCCCTCCATGTTAGGGCTGATGGCCGTTTGTCTCCATCTCATACCTGCCAGGGACCAGGGAGCCCTATGGCTGGACCCGAGTGCTCCTGACCCAGCTCCAACTGCAGAACCTTTAATCCCTCATCAGACCAGGACTGTGTTTCTTCCATCAGTCTGGGGGGCTCTAACCTGCCTTCATCATTCTGCAGGCCAGGGATTCTGCCAGACTAGGGACTGTCTTCTCAGCCATTCATTAGCCTAGTATTCTTTGACTGAGTTCTGGCTCTTTGTCCATTCCTGTGCTAGGCACTGCAGATGTCACAGGAATAAGACAAAGGTCCTGCAGATGTGGTCCCTTTCCGGGCAGCTGGTCCCACGAGTTAGGCTTGGAAATGGGCAGGGCTAGATTCCAGAGGATGGTTCTGGGCTTAGGGGCAGACTGACAATCAGCTGGCTTACACCTGAATAACATTGCAGTTGTCTACAGCCTGTATCCATTCTGGTTGCTCAGTGCCCGTGCTATACTGGCTGTTAAATAAATATTCTGAATATCACTCCTTTTGAGGGACAGCACAGCCTTGCTGGGGACCTCTGTTGTAACAGATTCCCAGCCAGGAAGTAGAGGAGGGTTCACCCCCATTCGCTTACTCTCCTTGATTTAGCAAGAATGAAAGGAATGGTCTGGGATGATTATCCTCACTTCTCTCCTCTTTCTGTCAGTCAACTCAGGAACCTTCCAGTCTCGGGGGAGGAAAGGGCCAAGAAAGGAGAAAGGAGAGTGATAGAAATGGAGGGTGGAGACTTAAAGGTTCTACTTCCCAGCGCCAGAAATTCCACCGTCGCTTTCAGGCCCGTATTGGAAAACAGATACACCTAAGCCATCATCAGTCTCTAACAGGTCAGCTTTATAGGCGCTGGGCACTGGGACCTGGCAGGGATGGACCAGGACAAACAGGGGAGGCCAGAGGATGCCAATGGCCAATGCAGCAGCCTGGTCCGGGAGGCTGCGCTGTTTACCCTGGAGACCTGACAGGTCTGTGATCCCACAGGAGCGAGGTTGTCTTCAGAGCCCCCAGTGTCTTGTTATTTCACTCATCTCTAATAAAAGATTTTTCAGAGTAAATTTCAGTGGTTTCATTTATGTTCTTTGAAGAGCCATCGGGAAGGGGAGGGATTCTTTGGGCTTGGAATTCTTTCTGTAGACCTGCTAAGAGGGACAGCCTGGTGTAGAGCAGTGGTTTGCAACCAGGGGTGATTTTCCCCCAGGGAACATTTGACAAGGAAGAGACATTTTTTACTGTTCCCAACTGGAGGGTGCTGCTGGCATCTAGTGGCTAGAGTTCAGGGATGCTGCTAAACATTCTTCAGTACACAGGCCAGCCCCCGCGAACAGTGAATTATCCAGTCCAAAATGGTAATAGTGCCGAGGTTGAGAAACCCTGGTGTGAGGAAAGAGCACTGGACTAGGAGTCTGGAGACCTGCAGTTTAACTCTGCCACAGTCCCTGCTTATTTGTGAGGTGATCCCAGGAAGCACAATGGGTAGTAGGGATGTGAAAAAAAAAGGAACGTGCCTTCAAGTTATCCCATCAGGAGTGAAGAAATTGGTGTATTTACTACCAACTCTGGTCTCTCGCTGGTTCAAGCGTCCTTTCTGGGGGTGTCAATTCCTAATTCTCTACTTCCAGGCTGCCCTGAAGCCCTCAGAGAGATGCAGGAAGCTGTCAGAGGTGTGTCCAGGAATTGCCTGCTGGTGACCTCCGAGGTGGATGGGTAGGCAGAGGGGATGTAGAGGGTACTGACGTGTCTGATACGGTTGAGCAGTGCAATCCTGGGCCTCACTGGGCCTCAGTCTTCCAATCTGTACAAAGAAAGGTTTGGACTTGATGTTTTCTTAGGGTCCTTCAAGCCCTGAAGTCTTGGCTTCTTTTGATGTCACTCAACTCACAGTGGGAGTTGGGTGGAAGTTTGAGGAAACTCAAATCTGCTTTTTCTAAAAGGCAATCCTAAGTAATTGCAGACAGCTGTCTCTTCAACCCAGAGGGGCTTGCTTGGGGGTTGGCCAAGAAGTTTTAGTCTAACCTCCTAAAAGTGGCCTACAGCGCTTTTCATGGTCAGGCCCCACCCACCTCCCCTCTGAACACCCCTCTCACCGCTGTGCTGTAGCCACACCAGTTTTTCCTTCAACCCCGACACGTGAAGCACCCTCCCTTCCCCAAGCTTTGCACATTCGGAACTCCAGGAGGACTGATTTGTACCTCTCAGGATGCTCAGGGCTAAAAGTTCTGGCACCTAGTAGGTGCTCAATAAATATATGTATAAATGTTTCTTCTCTTACTTTAACACTCTCCTCCTCCTCCCCCCAGCTCCCACTCAGCACTTCCACCCAAAGTTAAACTTCATTTCTTCAGAGAACATGACACCCCAAATGGTGCAAGTCCCCTCAGATGTCTGCAAGTTATCCTCTACTTCTTCCTGACCCTCACCCCAGTTGTGATAACACAGAATTGATGGTGTCCGTATTTGTTTAAGGTTTTTCTTACCCATAGACTGAGTCTCAAGCTTGCTGGGACTGGGTCTGTCTTATTCATTGCTTGGACATTCAATGCGTATCTGTTGAATGAATGAGAAACCCACCCCTTCCTACCTTGGTCCCAGCACAGTTAGAAGATTTAACCAAAATTTTAGAAATGGAGACCTGATTGAAACAAAAGGTGCTTATTTGGGGTTTGTTAGCACTGCACTGCAGCACTGCACTCCTGGAGACACAGATTCAAGAAGCGCATCAGGGCTTCCCTGGTGGCGCAGAGGTTAAGAATCCACGCTCCGCAACAGGAGAAGCCACTGCAAGGAGGAGTAGCCTCCGCTCGCCGGAACTAGAGAAAGCCCGCCCGCAGCAACAAAGACCCAAGGGAGCCCAAAATAAATAAATAAAATAAATAAATAAATAAATAAATGTGTGTGTGTGTGTGTATGTATATATATATATATAAAGAAGCGCTTCAATTGTGTTCTGCAGGACTACAAAATGGGGAGGCTTATAAAGGCAGAAACCGCAAGGTTACAGTTAGTTACAGGAGTTGTTTATCAAGAATTACAATTGGAGGGCTTCCCTGGTGGCGCAGTCGTTGAGAATCTGCCTGCTAATGCAGGGGACACAGGTTCGAGCCCTGGTCTGGGAGGATCCCACATGCCGCGGAGCAACTGGGCCTGTGAGCCACAACTACTGAGCCTGCGTGTCTGGAGCCTGTGCTCCGCAACAAGAGAGGCCACGATAGTGAGAGGCCCGTGCACCGCGATGAAGAGTGGCCCCCGCTTGCCACAACTAGAGAAAGCCCTCGAACAGAAACGAAGACCCAATACAGCCAAAAATAAGATAAATAAAAATAAATTAAAAACTAATTCCTTAAAAAAAAAAAAAAAAAGAATTACAATTGGAGCTGGCCAGAAGTAAAGGTGCTTATTAAATAAGGATTGGTTGGGGTCCAAAATGGTTGCATAATTACAAGGGGAGACCTTGAGACCATAAGGTTTGCAGCTGGCAAGTGTGGTTGAGTACTCTGGTGATGTCCGTGGACCTGGTACAGCTCAAAGAAAGTTCAGGCTTTCAGTGATGCAGAGATGTGTCTGAAACCAGATCCTCAGCTGCTGCTGGACTGCATTTTTGTTTGCCTGAACTGTGATCACTCTATTTGAATTTCAATTTGTCATCAGAAGCCAGGGGAGTCCACCCTGTGATGGAGGACGAGGTTCTCCAAGGTTCTCTCAGGAAAGTCTGGTGATTTCACTGAACGCTCCAAGCCACAACTTCCCATCCCCACACACTGCGGACCACTTTTCATGCCTCCCTTCCAGGCCCATAAGCACCCCCACACACACTCCACACACACATAGGTCATTTTCTATCAGTTAAACTCACGTTGAGGAAGGGATCTGGGTCTGCTGGGGACACTTGGAAGGTCCTTCCACAGGAACACAGATGTGTGTGCACAGCTGTGGAGGCATGATTCTGTTTCCTCCCTTCCAGATCTAATCTCATTGGGGAGGCAGTGTCCTGACCCTGACTAAATAAAGGGCACATGCACCTGGACACGGATTTCTCAAAGTCTGGTGCACTTAAGAATTTCCCAAGCCCTCACTACTCAAAGTGTAGTTGTGGGGCCAGCAGCACTAGGGGAGCTTGTTAGAAATGCAAAACCTCACTGTAACAAACAAAATTGAGGGCAACAGTGGGCCTGGATACACGCGTGTGCACGAATAGTGAGCACAGGATAGGACAGAATTGGATTTAATGATCATGCAAAATAATGTGATTCAAGCGTACCAAACTGCCTCCACCTGGGCATAGGCATGAACTAGGTCCGCCGGCTTTGAGCTGCAACGGTGTAGAGACACGGGAGCCCAGAACTCTTCTGGAAGCTCCCGGGGCACCCTCGGGACAACAACAGCCTCTTGTGGCCAGGGACGACGGCCTCCCCATTCACCAGAGAGCCCTCCTTCCCAAATCTCCCTTCAGCTCCCGGCGCCCCAGGACCGGCCCGAGGTGAAGGGCCCGCTCTCGCAGCCTCGTCCCTCTCTCGGGTGGCCCGACTGGCGGGCGCGGGCAATCTTTGCCCCGGCGAGTCCTTGAAGTCTATATTTAGTGCACGCCACCCCTCCCCCACTGTCGGGAGGCAGGCGGCCGAGGGGGTGTGGGGGGAGAGCCCCGCCCCCGCCGGGCGTGTGTGTCGGGTGCGTCTGGGGCCCGCGCGGCTTGCGCGCCCTCAGCCTTTGCGCCTCCGGCCCCCGGAACCCGGCTGCCGCCCCTGCGCCCCTCGTCCCGCCGGGCGTCGCGGGCCAACATGGGCCAGGAAGAGGAGCTGCTGAGGATCGCCAAGAAGCTGGAGAAGATGGTGGCCAGGAAGAACACGGTGAGGCTGCAGAGTTCGGGCCACAGCCCCAGCCCCCGGGAGGCGCGGCGCGTGCGAGCCCGGGAGTCCCGGGGGCGCGTGCTGGCTGGGCGCCCGGGAGGCGCGTGCGGGACTAGGGGACCGGAGGGAGGCACGACCGGGGCAGGGCTCGGCGCCCCTTGGCGACTGCTGATACCTCGGGGTGGGCGTGTGCATGGCCCGGGGCTCCGGGGTGGACCGTGCCGGCCCCAAAGACTGGGCTTGTGCACGTACGCCTGGACCTGCAGGGTTGGGGCCCCTGGCTAGCTTGTGCAGGGCCCGGGAAAGAGAGTGAAGAGACCGGCAGCTGGAAAAGGACTCTCGAAGCCCCGGGACTCGGCGTGTGCAAAGCCCGGGGAGCGGCGGCGACTGCGGGACGGGGGAGCCGGAGACGGGGGAAAACAAAATCCTGGGTGACCCGAGAAGGGGAAAAGAAACTTGAACTGATGAGGGGTGCTGAGCCGCGTCTACCCCACACCCCGGGAGTGGATCTGGCAGAGAAAAGCGAAGGGCCTCGGATCCCGCAACCCCACAGCTTGAGGCTCCAGGAGCTGCTCTGTTTGCAACTCTCCCTTTCCTTGGCCGCGGGTTGGGGCCCAGGCGGGCGGGGGCCGAACAGGTGTCGGGCAGCCGCTGCGCCCATGGGGCCCGCGGGGCGGGGGAAGGGGGACCGGCTGCAGGCCCGGGCTGAGGGGCGGGGGAGGCTGGGGGGAGAGAAGGGCCCGGAGGTTGCGGGGAATCAGGAATGGAGGCCTTACCTGCGGATCCCTGAGCGCTCAGTGCCAGGAGCCCTTACTGCGGGCCGACTTGAAGTTAATGTTTGATCCTCCCTGTGATCTTTGCTCAAGTTGGCTGCCACCCTGTTGCCTAGACAAGCAAACTTGGCCTTGGGACGGAGAGGGCTGGAGCTCACCAGGAGAGGGAAGAGAGAGGAGGGTAGTCCAGCAGGCAGGTCCCTCACTTTGCCCTGTCCCAGAGCCCTCCTCCTCCCACCATCTGTAGGCATGTGCTGGAGCAGGACCTGCGTTTCCAGCACATTCTGTAATCCTAGGAGCTTGAGAGAGGGATGGACCCTAAGGGTGGTTTTAGAGCAGGGAAGAGGGAGGGGTCGCTGGATCCATGGAGTGTCAGGGAGCTCTCCAGTAGACATGGGCAGTAATGAGTTGGTGTCCATATAAAGACCAGAGCCTCAGTTTCTTCATCTGTAAGATGAGATTACCAACCTCCTGGGAAGGAATGTCACTGGATTTTTGTCTCTGCTGGTGGTGGTGAGGGTGGAAGAGATGTGAAACCCTTGGGAAGACCTGGACTGGCGCTTGCGAAGGCTTAGAGAGTGACTCCTGCTTTTGCACAGCCAGAGGAAACACAGAAACCTGCAGTGTTGGGAGCCCCCATTCCAGGATGCTCCAAAGTCAGTGAAACTGAGCCTCAAGTCATCAGGCTCAACTGCGGGCGGCAGAGCCCAGCCCGGGGCTCCTGAACCAAATTCCAACTCAAGTAGACAGGTTATCCCAGCCCTGCCCCTTGCTGACCCCAGGTTTGGGCCAGGAGATTCTGGGCCTCTGGGTGAGGGGTGCGGGGGCAGCTTAGGGGACCTGAGAAAGGCAGCTTGCCTGAGGAGGAAGGGACCTGCCCTGGCCTCCCCTCACTCCTTTTATGGACCTAGACCCACCACTCTACTTTCTCTCTCTGGCCTCAATTTCCTCTTCTGTGAAATGGGAAGAGGAAATGGTGTCCCTTGGCGAGGATTCCTGTGGAAGTACCCAGAGCTTTCTCCAGGAAAGATGCAAGTCTGGCCTCAGGGTCCCTGTAGCACAGAGCCAGCCTGCAGCCACGTCTGCGCCTGGGTTCTTGGCAGCATCTGGGTGGGCACAGAGCTCTGGGCATGTGACCTAGTAAGGTGGGGCCTGCTCTGGGAGCGAAAGTGGGCCCGCCCAGTGGTGGTTAGGGAGAGGAGGACACACTTCCTGTAATAAGACGGATCTTCCACGTTGCAGCTCAGGCCCGGGGTTTACTGCCAATTACTGAAGTCCCAGCAACTTAGGGCTTTTGTGAGATGCTGGGAGCACGCAGCAACTGTAACAGCTTCAGACTTACAGCCAAACAGCCTCATGATCACACACAACAAACATAACTACATACATGCCGCCACACACAATATAGCTAAACAAGCAACTATGAACATAACT
This sequence comes from Balaenoptera musculus, assembly GCF_009873245.2. NCBI lineage: Eukaryota > Metazoa > Chordata > Mammalia > Artiodactyla > Balaenopteridae > Balaenoptera > Balaenoptera musculus. The sequence goes on along the minus strand of NC_045785.1, from coordinate 18,192,571 downwards.
ACATAAAAGACGTGGTTACTGACCCTGACATGACTGACACACTGACCATTATATTTGCAGAAGGATACACAAAGACAACTACACACATGCCTACACGTGTGCATGCACACAATAAGCTACACCCTGACATGCAAATCTACAAACTTAGCAGACAGCCACACTTACACGTTCAGACATGTTATGACACGGCCATCATCCCTCAAAGACAAATAAACACATTATGCTTCGAGCAGCGTACACACAGCAGCTCCACACCTGGACCAGAGATACTGCTGGCTGCGCATCCCATTCGTGCATGCAGAGAGACACAGCTGGCAACATTTGCACAAGGCTTTGTGAGTCCAGCTACAACCCAGGCTCATGGCTGTTCTCCAACATGACCCAGTTATACAGTATGACATGCAGAGGCACACGCCCAGTGGTGAGCTGGAACTGGCTTAACACTGTTGAACTTTCAGGAATTTTGCAAGCCAGTTGTTAAATACAGCCATTATTTTTATTGGTGATCTCTGTTTGTTTGTTCTTTAATTCTTCTAGGTCTTTGTTAATCATTTCTTGCATCTTCTCAATCTTTGCCTCCATTCTTATTCCGAGGTCCTGGATCATCTTCACTATCATTATTCTGAATTCTTTTTCTGGAAGGTTGCCTATCTCCACTTCATTTAGTTGTTTTTCTGGGGTTTTTTCTTGTTCCTTCATCTGGTGCATAGCCCTCTGCCTTTTCATCTTCTCTATCTTTCTGTAACTGTGGTTTTTGGTCCACAGGCTGCAGGATCGTAGTTTTTCTTGCTTCTGTTGTCTGCCCTCTGGTGGTTGAGGCTATCTAAGAGGCTTGATGGGAGGCTCTGGTGGTGGGTAGAGCTGACTGTTGCTGTGGCGGTCAGAGCTCAGTAAAACCTTAATCCACTTGACTGTTGATGGGTGGGGCTGGGTTCCCTCCCTGTTGCTGTGGCGGTCAGAGCTCAGTAAAACCTTAATCCACTTGACTGTTGATGGGTGGGGCTGGGTTCCCTCCCTGTTGGTTGTTTTGCCTGAGGCAACCCAACACTGGAGCCTACCGGTGCTCTTTGGTGGGGTCAATGGCAGACTCTGGGAGGGCTCACGCCAAGGAGAACTTCCCAGAGCCTCTGCTGCCAGTGTCCTTATCCCCTCGGTGAAACAGAGCCACCACTCGCCTCTGCAGGAGACCCCCCAACACCAGCAGGTAGGTCCGGTTCAGTCTCCCCCAGGGTCACTGCTCCTTCCCCTGGGTCCCGATGCACACATTACTTTGTGTGTGCCCTCCAAGAGTGGGGTCTCTGTTTCCCCCAGTCCTGTCAAAGTCCTGCAATCAATTCCCTCTAGGCTTCAAAGTCTGATTCTCTAGGAATTCCTCCTCCCGTTGCCGGACCCCCAGGTTGGGAAGCCTGACGTGGGGCTCAGAACCTTCACTCCAGTGGGTGGAATTCTGTGGTATAAGTGTTCGCCAGTCTGTGAGTCACCCACCCAGCAGTTATGGGATTTGATTTTACTCTGATTGCGCCCCTCCTACCGTCTCACTGTGGCTTCTCCTCTGTCCTTGGACGCGGGGTATCCTCCTTGGTGAAGTCCAGGGTCTTCCTGTCAATGATTGTCCAGCAGCCAGTGGTGATTCTGGTGCTCTCGCAAGAGGGAGTGAGAGCACGTCCTTCTACTCCGCCATCTTGGTTAATCTCCCACAGCCATTATTTTTAACATTAAATTATATGCTTACAATTAAATAAATTATATTAAAAACAAAGGTCATAAATACTCCAAAATCATCACTTCCTTATTATTTTATTGCATTTTACTGTCATCTATGGTCTGGAGGTTATTTACTTCTGTTATATCAATATGGTTTCGCATCACACATCTCTTCCAAATACCTCCTTCAGGTCAGTCACAGCATATTGGTATCTTGACATTGGCCATGGGAGGAGTATTGACACCACAGAAATGGGCAAACACTACAAATCAATTTTTTTCCTTTGAGAACTTGTCGTTAAACATTGACCAACATACCACTGCACTTACCCATGTTGATATTTCATGATTGCACACGTCTAGCCAGACCTATGTCCATACCTACCTACATGGTTGTATATTGGGTCGAACCTGAAGGGCCTAAGTTTGAATTCCAGCTCAGTTCCTATTTCTCTTCTCTGAAAATGGGATAACGATTCTGTAAAAATGGGAATAGTAATAGGACCTACTTCATGGGGTCATTGAGAGAGTTAGAAGAGATGATGCATGTAAAATACTTAGAACTGTGTCCAGCAGATAATAAGCCTTTAATTAGTGGTACATGCAGGCTTATGTGCCCACAAGTTCACATGCACACACATCCACAGGTCACACCTTGGAAAACAGACTACGAACCCAAGTTCTAAGGGAGGCTGAGGACTGACAGAGGGCAGCTCTTGGGATGTGGCCCAGGAAGACTGATAGGGAGGGGCTTGGAGGCTGGCAGTGCACAGTGGGACCAGGACTCGGGGCACACAGAACACAGTCAGCTGGTGCTCCCCAGGGAACCCGTCTCAGGACAGGAGGCCGGGGCTGGCTTCTAGGAAGTGGGTGGAAAGAAAGAGAAGGCTGAAATGGGTCAGGGGTTGTTCAGGGCCTGGCAGCCAACAGCTTTTCACATCTGAGTCTCCTTTCTTCCCCTCCCACTCTCCCCTCCTGCCTTCTGCTTTCTGCTTTATTCATTCACTCAGGGAGATGCTCCCTGAGTGATGAGTTCAGTATGCTGAAGCCGGAGGTCTCAGAGATTAAACAGTCCTCTTCACCGGAGAGAAAAGAAAGTACATGTCCACACAAACACTTGTACATGAACGTTCCCAGCAGCTTTATTTGTAATTGCTGCAAACTGGAAACTATCTAACAGTCCCATTAACAGGTGAATGGATAAACAAATTGTGGTATATACATGCAATGCAAACAACTCAGAAATAAAAAGGAACTGTGGATCTGTGCAACAATGTGCATGAATCTCAAAATGATTACACTGAGTGAAAGAAGCCAGATGCGAAATTCCATTACAGTCACTTTCTATAAAATCCTTAAAAATGCAAGCTCATCTAGAGGGGTTGGGGGTGCAGCGAGGGATGTATAACAAAGGGGCACAAGGAGAATGTCGGGGATGCTGACTATGTCCTTATCTTGACTGTGGTGATGGCTTCAGGGGGGTATATGTAGGTCAAAACTCATCACATTGTAGCCTACAACATGCGCGTTTTATTGTATGTCAGTTATACCTCTATAAAGCTGTTTAGAAAAAGCCACAATCCTCAACCTACAGACGTTCCCAGTTGGGAAGTGAAGGGAGGCAGATACAGACATAAAAGCAGAAGCAATAAGCTATGAAGCAATTAATTTTAGAGGAAGAGATGGGGAAGGGAAGAGCATGCCCAGTGGAAGGAACAGCAGAACCAATGGCTGGGGGTCAGGGTGAGTGGGTAGGGCTGGACCCTGGCTCAGAGGGGCTTGAACCCAGCTGGGTGGTGGGAGGTGAAGTTAGAGAGCTGGTTTGGGGCAGAAGCTTTTTCTTCTCTCCTCCTTCTGTTCCTTGTCTGTCCTTCGACCACTTGGGCTGCCTGTATCCTGTCACTGGAAGAGTCTCCTCCCTACCTCCTGCCACCCTCCTTCCCACTGAGACCACACAACGGTCAGAGAGGGGCCTGGGGCAGACCCCACGGGCCTCAGCCCTCACCTTGTGGCCTCCCACAGGAAGGGGCCCTCGACCTCCTGAAGAAGCTGAACAGCTGGCAGATGTCCATCCAGCTACTCCAGGTGGGTGGGGATGGCCAGTGCCTGGAGTGGAGGGTGACTTTATGGGGCAGGGAAAGACCCTTTAGGGGGAGCCCTCCAAGGATGGGGTCTGGGAGGAACTTCTGAAGGGAAGGCGGCAGGATGGGATCTTGAGGTACTCTGGGGGTGGGAACCCAGGCCTTTAGATGATGGCAGGGTAGCTTCTAAGCCCTCGGGGCCCTCTGGGTCTGGGGGAAAGACTGACTTGCTTTTCTTGTGTACCCCAATTCCCAAGGCCCTGGGCCTGTGGGATCCAAGAGGCCAGTGACTCAGGGAGAGGGAAAAGCTCCCCATTTTTAGATCCTCCATGTGTTACCCATGTAGCCCCCAAACTTTACCAGAAGCTCTTGGCCCTGAAAAATTAGCACATACCCAAGCTGTAGTAGCCAGAGCTGTGTCTTAAGCTGAAACTTGAACTCAAAGACACCAGGGGGCAGAGAATGGGGAGGAGTCCTGGTCGTCAGCCAGACCCACCACCACTGCTCCAGCTTTTCACCAGAGCCGCAGTTACCCATCCCTGCAGGGCGCTGGGCCTTGGGCACTGACCTCACTCAGGACAGCAGGTCAGGGCCTCGGTTATAAGGTCAGGGTTATTACCTCAGCCACAGGTCCAGGCTGGGACTCGGGAGAGGCTGGGCCAGGGGAAGGGGGTGATTGAGCTGGGGCAGGTCTTGCCAATTAGGGCAGCCAGTCCAGCGGGTCCTAATTCCCAGACAGGCCACTAACCCTCTCGCTTTGCAGACCACCAGGATTGGAGTTGCCGTGAATGGGGTCCGCAAGCACTGCTCTGACAAGGAGGTGGTGTCCTTGGCCAAAGTCCTCATCAGAAACTGGAAGCAGCTGCTGGGTGAGAGGGGCAGGGTCGCTTGGGCCAAGTTCTCCTCCCAGCACCTGGATGGTCAGTGCCCGGCTTACAACAGGCACTCAGTGTATGGTTGTTGAATGACTTAATAAGTGACAGATGGCCTCTAGTGGGACTGCCAATGCTTGTCTAAACAAGTGGGAGATTTGTAGATGGGTGGGTTTTCCTGTACATGTTCCTATGTATATATATCTGTGTGCTTGTGTGTTTATACATATCTGTGTATACACATTGATATGAATATGTGCATAGGTGTGTGCAAAGGTCTTTCTGTCCCCATGTGTCAGCTTCGGTTTGCACACACATGTGCATGTTGGATATGCACTTGTTTCTAAACAGGTATTTGTTGGGGGAGGGGGAGGCTATCTCAGTCCCTGACCTTTGCTCCTTCCTCCCCAAGTCCTGGGTTGGGCTGAGACAGAGAGTTAAGGAACAATATCACCATTTTGTTTTTACACTCCCCAGCACCCCCCAAAGGAGAAAAAAGAGAGGAAAGAGTAAAAGCAAAGAAGAAGGAAAAAGGGCTTGACTGTTCAGATTGGAAGCCAGAGACAAGCCTTTCTCCACCAAGGAAAAAACGAGTGGAAGAGCCTAAAGACAGGTATTTTTTCTGGGATGGAGAGAAGGGAGCTGACACTTGTCACATCCTATGGCAACACCTCTGTTTATATAACTTCATTTAATCCTCACACACCAGAAGGTGGTTATTATTATTATCTCCTACAGTGCCCCCTCTGGGGGTCTTCTTGGCTCAACGAGACAGACTCACAAGACCCAAACAGGCCATCCCTGACACAGGCTTTGCCTAGAAGGATTCAGGGACAGGAGATGCACTGTGCCAGCAGGGTAGCCTCACGTGTTTCTCATCATCAAGAGTTCTCATAGGGGACCACGCAGCATCCAGAGCTATTCTCTGGCCCACCCAGGTGACATTCTCAGGTGCAGAGAATGAGACCACAATGGGTGGGAACCCCCTGACTTAGAAGCCCCACGTCCTAAATCTTATAACAGTCCCATAGACAAAGTTTCCAGGATCCCAGCAAGGGCAATGACCAGTTACAAGAGCAATGACCACTGCACTCAGGGTAGCCCAAAAGCCGTGGTTTTCCACTAATCATTTATAGTTCTTTCATAACCCTTCCTGTCTAGACACAGTTTACCAATCAGCACTCATTTGCACTAGAAGCAACGCTGCCTAGTAGTACAGCTGACGTTCCACCTTTGTCAGGGTTCCAGGTAAATGGGGCTAGGAACTTACTTGTCCACCGAGAAGGAAAAGTGTTTTGTTGGCTCTTTATTCAAATAGCCATTTAGCGATGCGGAAGCTGAAGGTTGGGGAGCAGGGCCTTTCCCAAGATCACACAGCCATTATGTGACAGAGTGGGATTCCCATCTTTGTCTGCCAGACCCCCAGACCTCTGCTGAGGTCTCAACACCGTGCCCGTTCCCCTTTGCCCACCCCAGCCAGGGTCCCCCAAGATGCATGACTTTCTGATAGACCCAAATGCCTTATCCATGACAGTAGATAAAAGCCTTCATGGATGGATTAGTAAGTCCTACCTATTCCCTGCGTGACTAGACAGATCACTTGATTCCTTAGGGAGGGGGTCATCTAATAGATAAGGGGGTGAGACCAGATAACACTGAATGGTACCTGATGGTGCTAGATAATACAGATAGTATCGTGATATACCAACATTTTTAATGTACGTACCTTTTTTGCCAAGTATATCCACTGCAAGGAATTCATTTTAAGGAATTAATCAGATTAAACATACAGATGATATGTTCTGTGTGTAACATTTTTCAGCTGACATTACTGAAACATTTTTTCCTCTGAACCCTTTTTAAATGAATGTTTATTATAATTCTATGAAATAAGTGTTTTTAGGAAATGATGCTATAAGGGGAGTGTTTCTTGACCAGGAGGGAGATATACCTCCACCACACTACTCCCATTTTTAGTTGTAAAAATAACTGTGGGGCAGAGGAGATGTTCCATGCTACTCTTCCCGCAATGCACAGAATAGTCCTACACACCAAAGAACCATTTATGATGTTCAAAATGCCAATAGGGCCCCCATGGAGAGAATGGAAGAATATTTAATGACATGGAAAAATATTCACTAAGTATTAAGAGAAGCTGTGTACTATATAGTGTACTATATAGTATGATTCCATTTTTATAAAAATTAAATAAGTGAATTTTATGTACATGCATAGGAAAAAAGACATGAAGAATATACACCAGGATGGTAATAGTGATTATTTCTGGGTGGTAGGATTGAGAGGTTTTTTTCCTTTTTTTCTTCGTCGTCTTCTTTTTTTTTTTTTAAGATGTAATTTTTTTAAGATTTATTTTTATTTATTTATTGTTTATTTTTGGCTGCATCGGGTCTTAGCTGCGGTATGCGGGATCTTCGTTGAGGCACGTGGGATCTTTCATTGCGGTGCTCAGTCTTCATTGCGGTGCGCGGGCTTCTCTCTAGTTGTGGCGTGCGGGTTTTCTCTCTCTAGTTGTGGCGCTCAGGCTCCAGGGCGTGTGGGCTCTATAGTTTGCGGCATGCGGGCTCTAGTTGAGGTGCACAAGCTCAGCAGTTGTGGCGCGCAGGCTTAGTTGCCCCGCGGCATGTGGGATCTTAGTTCCCTGACCAGGGATTGAACTCGTGCCCCCTGCATTGTAAGGCAGATTCTTTACCACTGGACCACCAGGGAAGTCCCTCTTCTTCTTTTTGAAAATTTCTGTATTCCTAATATTTTCCCAATAAATATGTACCAATTTTGAAATGAGAAAAAATAATGAAACCATCTTTAAAAAAACAAAAATGTATCTGTGTGATTGTAATTAAGAAGAGCTTCATGTTCTATGTTTTACAATAAAATTTTTTCATCTGTATTGTTTTATTCACAATGATTCTGTATTGCTTTTGAAATCAGAACAACAGTACTTTTAGGGCCTTCCTGGTGGCGCAGTGGTTAAGAATCCGCCTGCCAATGCAGGGGACACAGGTTCAAGCCCTGGTCCAGGAAGATCCCACATGCTGCGGAGCAACTAAGCCCGTGCACCACAACTACTGAGCCTGCGCTCTAGAGCCCGCGAGCCACAACTACTGAGCCCATGCACCACAACTACTGAAGCCCGAACGCCTAGAGCCCGTGCTCTGCAACAAGAGAAGCCACCTCAGTGAGAAGCCCACGCACCACAACAAAGAATAGCCCCTGCTCCTCGCAGCAACTAGAGAAAGCCCGCATGCAGCAGCGAAGACCCAATGCAGCCAAAAATAAATAAATAAAATAAATTTTAATAAATAAATAATAAAAAGTAGGAAAAAAATCACTCACATCCCCGCCACCCCAAAACAATCACTATTAATATTTTGGTCTATGTTTTTTCTATTTTCTCTTTGTTTTCTATAGTCATCATCAATTTTATAGTCTGCTTTTTAAAATGCAGTACTTGTCAAATGATTCTGTAATCTTTTGTATGTTCTATTGCTTTCATTTTGCTAATTTTGCAATTGTATCCCACTTGGAGAAATCCTGATTGGCATTTAACTTTTCACATGGTGTGTTTGGTTTTCCCAAACGGGTTAGAAGGTTGGCTGCCAGGGATCCTGTGAGCCACCGTGCCCCGCACGGAGTGAGCATTTATTGAATACTGCTAGGGCTGGCTGTACCATTGCAGTCCCCTGTAGAAAATTCATGCTCTGGCTGGTCTGGCCATGTCTGGAGCAACTGTTTGGTTCTGAGCACCTTAGCAAATGAAGCCTCAGGATCTTGTGAGATGTAGTTGAAAGACAGAGGCTGAGGTGACCAAATGGTATATGGGACTAATCTGTGGAATAGCGAGTGTAGACGTCCGGGAACAGATGGCAGCCTGAACACAAGTGTTTCCTTTTGCTCTGTCCCCAAATCCCACTGAATGATCAGCAGAGGGATTTCTTTTACAAGCCTACAAGGACAATAAGTAATGGCAAGGAGACAGTGGAAAGCAGAAAGCCAAATTCTGGGCTGAACTTAATCACTTACACACACCTTAGACTCTGAGACTCAGTATTATGGCCTAAGTGTCATTATCTCACTATATATAAAGTGTATGTGTGTGTGTATGTGTATACATACACATATATATATATCCTTCTAGAATTTTTCCTATGCATTTACCCATGAAATACTTATTGTATTAATAAAATGGAATTAAACTCTATGTTCTGTTTTGTAGCATTTTCACATAATATATTTATTTATATCAACGGTGAGTCACATTTTTATAAAAAGTTTAGAAAGTCAAACACAAGAAGAAAATAACAGAAATAACACTGTTAACATTTTGATGTATATCTTTCTCATCTTTTTTAAGAACATAGAGAGAGAGAGTTGTATTTTCTTAATAAAATTGGGACCTCACTATGTACTGTCTTGTAACCAGCATTTTACATTTAACAACATCCTGGGGCATTGAATTGTTAATGTCAGCTCACTTTTCACAGCTGGAGCTATGAGATAAAGCTGTCACCACGGCTGAGCAGACAGTGGTCCCCCCACCTTGCTGGGAGAATCTAGTGGGCAGGGGTCCTATTTCAGCTCAGTTGATGAACTTCCTTTCTTTTTAGTTTTCTTAATGACAATTCATTATCATTATTTTTTATATAAACACTATAACCACATTAGTAAAATGTAAAGTAAGAATTAAAAATATTTCTTCACAGTTTGCCACTTCTGACAAATGAAACAGCTTTCATTTTCTTCTCTTCCCTCCCAGTCCTGATCTACTTACATACGTAATTTCCCAATTCCTGTAGGCAGAGTCTACAAACTATTACATCCCTGTCCATTTATCTTCCTAGTGTATTCTAGGCATTTTCTCATGTTCCTGAATAGTTTTCATAATGATCATTTGCAAAAACTGCAGAATATTCCTGGTTTGTTCTGAAAGGAAAAGCAATGAGGAAGGGCCAGAAGATGGGGAGTCTCGGGAGATGTGGGGAGAGGCTCACATCTTCCCCCCTTTCTCCCGCTGCAAGAATTTCAGCTTCCGGCTCTGCCTGCACCTGTCCATCCCCATGGGGCACTCGGGGAGGAACCCCGCAGAGGAACTCCCAGGGCCCCGTGTGGGACTGTGAAGGAGGGTCTCTGCTCCTCTCCCTTTCTGCTGCCTCCCCCTGTGTTTAAGCTGGGGCAAAGGTCCAGAGCTGGATGAGTCTGGTCCACAGGATAATTAGAGCTGGCCCCTGAACCTTCCTCACCCACTGTCTCCCGGACCACCTGGAGGATGAGATGGGAGCTGGAAATCCATGCAGGAACCTTGCATAATCTGGAAGACCAGAAATCAGATACCTAGGATTATGGAGTATTGAGGACAGCTTTGTGGTGGGTGGGAACTGCTGTAGGGATGTTAATGATCTAAATTCTTCTTCCCAGCCAGCCCCAAGACATAGGTCCTTTTCTCTCCATTTGACAGATGAGGGAACTGATGCTCAGAGAACATGACCTGCCCAGGGGCAGGGCTGGGATTACAAGTCATGTCGTTGCCTCCCTTTTTAGAATGATAAATGTCATATATGTTTGTATGCGTGTAGAAAAAGATTTGGAAGGAAGGACATTAAAGCTAACAGTTGTTACCTCTGGGCAGGTTTCTTTTTCCACTTTTTTAAATATTTCTTTACTGTTTGACTTCATAGCATTCAGCAACAAACATTTATAAAGCACCTACTCTGTGCCAGGCACTGTTCTATTCACTTGGGAGAAGTCAGTTGAATATATTAGATTGGGCCTCCCAGAAGCAGACCCTGAGACACGGATTCAAGTGCAAGAGGCTTATTTGGGAAGTGATTTCAGGAAATGCAGACAGAGGAGTGAGGAAGTGAGACAGGGAAGGGAAGGGAACTGGCACAGGGTGTGTTCGTGAGCAGGTTACTGCCCTGGGTCACCAGGGCTTAAATCCCGCTGGAGAGCAGTGGAGAACACACCTCAACTGACCCTCTTGAGGGCTGAGGAAGCTGGGGTATTTGCCCACCTATTTCCACGTGTCTGGTTGAGGGATGCTCCTGGGGCTAACTCCCCAGCACTTCCTGCCCACCGGCCTCCTGGCGCTGGCTGGCACGGAGAACTCCCTGGGTCAGAGGCCCAGGGGATTTTGCAGGAGGAAGCCCTTGGGCCCCAGTGCACTTGGGAGAAGGAGTGCCCAAGGAGTGATGTGGGCCCAGCAGAGACAGCGTTCACCACAGTGAACAAAACCCACCAAATTCTGCTCTTTTGAAATTTACATGAGGGGTGCTCAGACAATGCATAAAATAAGTAAACAAATAGTCTGTTAGAAGGTGATACTTGTGCTGGAATTAAAAGGAGAGCTGGGGGACTTCCCTGGTGGCGCAGTGGTTGGGAATCTGCCTGCCAATGCAGGGGACACGGGTTCGAGCCCTGGTCTGGGAAGATCCCACATGCTGCGGAGCAACTGAGCCCAGGTGCCACAACTATTGAGCCTGCGCTCTGGAGCCTGTGAGCCACAACTACTGAGCCCGTGTGCCGCAGCTACTGAAGCTCGCGCGCCTAGAGCCCGTGCTCCGCAACAAGAGAAGCCACCGCAATGAGAAGCCTGCACACTCTAATGAAGTGTAGCCCCTGCTCACTGCAACTGGAGAAAGCCCACGTGCAGCAACAAAGACCCAATGCAGCCATAAATAAATAAATAAATAAAAATTTAAAAATAAAAAGGAGAGCTGGGTAAGTGACCTGGGGAGTTACAATTTACAAGCAGATTAAAATGATAAAACCAAAAAAAGGGGAAAATGCATTCTACCGTATAAAGACTGTAGCTACATGTATTTTGGAAAATGGGGGGAAACTTTTCCCTTCTAATCCCATCACCCTGATATAACCATGGTTAGCATTTGGATGTATTTTCTTTTCATCTTTTCCCCTCCTAAGCATTACTTTTACTTGCCTGACTTCAGACACAGTATGCATCTAAATTTGGGCCCTGCTTTTTTCTTTTTCTTTTTGGCCGCACTGTGTGGCATGTGAAACTTCCCCAACCTGGGATTGAACCTGTGCCCCGCTGCCGCGGAAGCACAGAGTCTTAACCACTAGACCACCAGCAAAGTCCTGTATCCTGCTTTTTCACTTGCCGTTTTAAACCCAGCTCTTCTAGCTCCAAGGCCCACATGCTTCTCTCCTCCTCTTAAGGTGCCCACAGGAGAGTCTGAAGCTGATCTTCTCCAGCTCCTCATGAGAATTGACAATCCCAGGAATTCCAATCCATCGATTCCAGCTAGCCAAGGCCTGCCTGACAGCAAGGAGGAAGGGCCTGCTGAGAATTAGTTATTAATAATTAGTAACACATGACATAACACATGTAACATACCTGACACGTATTAGGTGCTTGGCAGATCTTGGTTTCCTTCCCTCGTATTACTTCATTTGATGGAGGGTAGGTGAGGGTGACCAGCCAGCACCCCCTGGAGCTCTCCCTCCCAGGCAGCTGTGGCCCAGATGGGCTTCGTCACCCTCAGCGCGGCAGGCCTGGCTCCAGGATGCCTTCTCTCCGGCCTCTGAGCTCTCTAGACCAGTACTCATGCTAGCCTACGAGAGTATGTCATCTCCAGTTTCTTTTCTTTCAGGAGAGACTCTGTGGACTCCAAGTCTTCGGCCACCTCCTCTCCAAAAAGACCATCGATGGAAAGGTAAAGGGAGCCATGGACTTCTCCACCCCAGCAGTCCCGTTCAGCGTGTGTGTCTCTCTCTGTTTTACTGGAGGAAGCCCGAGGCAGGGGAGAGGAGGAAACGTCATCTCTTACGTTGCCTCTGATTTCTAAGACCGCACAGTAAGACTGGGTGGGCCTCTGAATCAGACGTGTGGCTCCTTCACTGGGGTGGCTGACCAATCACTATTGCCCCATCACTGTTTGGGGAACATTCTCAAGGTCAAGTTGAACCCAGTGAGAACGGGTCTTGAGAGACTGTACCTGGGCTGGGATCTCTGGGTTTGGGCAGAACTGGTTAGGGTATCTACCCTAAATCATCAAGTCACTCATTCATCAAATGTTTATTGAGGGCCTACTATGTGCCAAGAACTGTTCTAGGTGCCGAGGATATAGCAGTGAACAAAAGAAACAAAAATCCCCACAGGCATGAGGCCTATTTTCTCATGGGGGAGACAGGAAATACATATGATAAGTAAATCACACGATGGTTCAAAAGGTGATAAATGCTATGGAAAACAATAGGGCAGAGTGAGGGGGATTGGGAAGGATGGTCACTGCAGTGGTCAGGAGAGCCCTCGTTGAGGAGGTGACCTTTGAGCAAAAACGTGAAAGAAATGAAAGGAATTAGCCTGGCAGACATCGGGGTCATTCCAAACCAAGTGCTCGGAAGTGGGAGTGTGCCTGGCAGGGTCAAGGGGCAGTGAGGTGGCCAGTGGGTCTGGAGTGAATAAGTGAGGTGGGGAGTTGGAAGGTGGAGTGAAACAGGAGCCACTGGAGGGTGCTGAGCGTGGAAATTCTATGACCGAATTTGTCAGGATCCCTCTAGCTGCTGTGCTAGGTTGTTAGGGCCAGGGGCAGAAGCAGACAAACCAGCCAGGAGACTGTTTCCATAATTCAGGCAAGATATGATGGTGGCTTGGATCAGAGTGGCAGCAGTGGAGGTGGGGAGAAGTGGGGGACCCCGGGTATATTCTGAAGGGAGAGCTGTCAGGATTTTCTGACGGATTGGATGTGGGGTATGAGAGAAGAATACGTGTCAGGATGACTCCAGGACTTTTCACTTGAGCGTCTGCAAGGATGGCGTTGCCGTGGATTGGTATGGGGAGGACTCTGTGTACATCAGTCTTGAGGTGGGAGATCAAGGGTTCAGGTTTGGATATGTTGGATTTAGGGGTGTATAAATCATTCAGGTGAAGAAGTTGAATAGGCAATAGCTTAAACGAGGCTGGAATTCAGGAAGAAATCCTGGGCTGGAAATATAAATTTCACTCATTAATGTGTAGATAGCATTTGAAGCCACAAACCTGGATGAGATCACCAAGGAGAGATTGTGGATCGAGAGAGGAGTATGAACTGTCATCCAGGAGGGAGGTCAGAGGTCAGAGCAGGAGAAGCAGGGCGAGGGGAGAGCAGGGCAGGCCAGGAAGTGGCTTAGAGGTCGTTCAAGGCAAATGATTAAGGTCCAGGGGCCATACTGGATGCTGGGGTGACCAGAGGGAGTGGTAAGGGTGCTGGCTTCTAGGGGAGTGTGTGGGGGAGCTGCCCAGTTACGTTAGGCCTAACGCACCAGTAAGACTGACATTGGAAAGAAAAGAAGAGGCGCAAATATTAGGTCGTTTAAGGTTCCATGAAGATAAAACAGGCCCGGATGTTGATGGTGCGGCTGTGTTGTGTAACCCAACCCTGGCAGCCGCGTGCCAGCTCCAGCCATTGAGTGGAGGCTCTCTGGAGTGCTGCTTGGAGAGCGAATCTGAGGCTGCATCCTACGTCAGAAGAAAGGAGTTTTGTAGTCAGTTAGCAACGTCTGCCATGGGTGAGGCCTAGGAATTGAGGCTCCAGCATCATCCTGGTTCTAAAGCAGCCTCTTCCTGGCTTGCAGACCTTCTCGCTGTGACTGCACATGACAGAGAGAGGGAGCTTTCAGGCTGTGATCTCTCTTCTTCTTATAAGGGCATTAATCCCATCATGGGGCCCCACCCTTATGACCTCATCTAAACCAAATTATCTCTCAGAGGCCCCACCTCCAAATACTATCACACTGGCAGTTAGGGCTTCAACATATGAATTTGGGGGAGACACAAACCTCTGGTCTATAATATAATGTAATAATGGGAGGGAGGAGAAGAGCACTACTGGAATTTAGTAGGCAGGGGCCAGAGATGCTAAATGTCCCAGATGTAAAGGACAGCCCTGCATAAAGAAGGACTGTCCTATCTGAAAATGAAGCACTGACCACTAACCCATTTCTGGGTTCGATGTTATAATAAATACATTTGGCATTTGTGTAAGGATTTATACCTTCAGGCTCCTCTCCTTACTTTGCCGTGTGGCCTGGAAGTCTCTTGGCACCCTTCCCATAATGCATTCTTTCTCTGAAGGTCAGTCAAGCAGAGTATGTTTGGCCTTCCAGTAGTTGTGCCATTTCTTTCTGGTTCAGTATTGGGGGTGGGCAACCCAAAGGAAGAGAAACAAGTCTTGTGAATTCACTTTATCCACTACCCAGACTGTTTCCTGCACTCTCTACCTCTCTATTTTATCTTTCTCATTCATTCATTTATTCAGCAAGCATATTTGTTGAGCACCTTCTTGCAAACTCAACATCCTCCAGGGGTCAAGGGCATGTTTACACACTGGGTGACTAGTGGAGAGTGCCTACCCGTCTGAAGGGGATACCCACTACCCAGCCCCAGCTGGTTGATGCTTTATGGGAATGCTGGCCCAGAGTGCCATGCCTTCCAATTTTTTAAGGAAAGCTGGCCAATTAGATTTTCATAAGAAACGCCCAATTTTATATGTTGGCAACATATTCAGATTTTTCTAAGACACAGTAGGGCAAACAAAACACATCTGTAGCCAACCAGTTTGTGGCCTCTAAAGCCAGGCAAAGATACAAACTCATGATCTCTGCCTTCACATAGCTAATCACTAGTGTGGAGGCAGACACCAAAAAATGCTTGTTTTTCGAAGATATAACGTGTAATGGGAACACAGTATCTCAACATGACTGGAGAAGTCAAAGGAGACTTCAGGGAAGAGAGAGTATTTGTGCTGAGAAGTGAAAGATGAATTGCCTGGTAGACAAGCCAATTGAGGGCATCCCAGGCAGAGGGAATGGCACATGCAGAGGTGTGGCAGTATGAGTGAGCATGGTGCTTGGAGAACTGTAGCTGGAGTACCAGGGGACAGACCACAAAGGCCACCACTGTGACAGA
The DNA here is from genome assembly GCF_009873245.2 of Balaenoptera musculus. Lineage (NCBI taxonomy): Eukaryota > Metazoa > Chordata > Mammalia > Artiodactyla > Balaenopteridae > Balaenoptera > Balaenoptera musculus. Next base: position 18,176,987 of record NC_045785.1, on the reverse strand, counting down.
GAATAAGGTTGCACTTTGCCAGCTGCCCTTAGGACCATTTGTCTTAATCGGTTGACTTTTGTTTTCACCTGAGCAGTTTCCGCAGGCTTGGTGGTGCAGTAACCAAAATGCCCTCGAGGTGGCGCATAGGAGCAGCAAGACGGGCCTCCAGGTGCCTCTGCTCAGTCCTGGGGCAGGAGGATTTTTTAAGAACTTGGTGATGTCAGACCACAGGCTGGTGCTGGCACTGGCACATCCGGGGAGCAGAAGGAAGCTGCTGACACATCCAACACCCCCACCCCCGCCCCCGCCGATGATGCCCTCTCTGCAACTTGGCGCAGTTCCCAATCATGTGCATTGAAAGCAAAATGAGCGTGGCTGCCTGATATGCCGTCCAGACACGAATCCCAGCCAGCCAGCCAGCTCCTAGCCAAGAGGAGGGACTAAGGCTGGAAGTGCCTTGCCAGGAAGGTGGGGGGGAAAATGCAGCAGGCAGCCCAGCCTAGTCCAGGTAAGGGGACTCTGGAAAACTCTCCGCTTTTTAGGGACACAGTGAGATGTGTTGAAAAGAATTTGGAAGGCAGACAGAGCTAGATGTGTGGTCTGACTCTGCCATTTGCAAGTTGGATAACCTTGAGAGAGTCAGTTCAACTCTCTGAGCCTCAGTCTATTGAACTGTAAGATGGGGATAACTATGACCCCACCTCTCAAGGTCACTGTGAGGCTCAAATGAGATAACGAAATGCTTAGCACCATCCCTAACCCAAATGAGTACTCAATAGATGCATAATGCTTAGTAATAATACTCACACTTAATGTGGCAATCTCTGTAAATAGTCTGTGTCTGGAACTCTCTTAGGTGCTTTAATCTTCTAAGCAACTCTATAATGTGGGTACTATTGTTTTCTCCATTTACATGTGGGAAAACTGAGGCATCTAGAGGTTAAGGAACTGACCCAAGGTCAAATAGCTACAAGGTGGTGGTGTCAGACACTGAACCTGGGAGTTTGGCTCTGGAGCCTGGGTTCTTAATAAATATACCACCGCAGTGTAGCTGTCCCCAAAATGACAACTGTTGTTAATGTTTCTTACTATTATGCCTCCTTCCAAGCAGTGCGCTACTGACTCCTGGTGGTTCCCCATTGGTGAGTGCTAGACATTGAGGGTGTGGTGATGGGCACACAGGTCAGTGAAGGGCAGCACCAGGAAGAATCTGGGGCTCCATCCCAGCTGCAGGAGATAGGTTGGCCCAGGTTGTGGGAGTTGACAGATGCTGGCTCAGAGGGAGATCCCTCTCTTAAGCCTAGAGAAGTGGGACAGCTGGTTTTCCAAAGAGGACCTGCCCCTGCCCATTTCAGCTCTGTCTAGACCCCTGGATGTGCCTTTCATCTCTTTGTGGCCAACTCCCTCAATTCCTCATCTATTCATTCATTTGACAAAGATTTATCATGTGTCTACCTAGAGCCTTATCACAGGTGCTGGAAGACAATGGTGAACCAGCTGATGGGGTCCTCATACTCTGGAACCTGTAATCTGGAGATGGAGGCAGACAGTGTTTATAAACACATAAACAAGTTAATTTTAGACTTGGGTAAGTGCTATGAATGAAAGAAATCAGGTCATGTGCTAGAGAGTTACAGGGCAGGACAGTCGGCTTGGCTGGGGTGGTCAGGGAAGGCCTCGCTGAGGATGTGACATTTGAGCTGAGACCTGCCTGGTGGGAAAGCACCAGTCATCAGTTGTAGGAAAAGCTGGAGGAGGAAGAGCTTTCCAGGAGGAGGGACCAGCCAGTGCAAAGGCACTGTGGTGGGAGTGATAGGTGTATTTAAGAAACAGAAAGCAGCAGTGCAGTGGGGGACTTCAGTGAACTGTGAGGGGAGTGGGGCATGAGATTAGGTCAGAAGGGGAGGCAGGGGCCAGATGTAGAGGGGAGGGTAGGAGGCCATGGTGAGGAGTTTGACTTTAAGCTGAAAATGATTGGAAGCTGTTAGAGGGTCAGAAGCAGGGGAGCGATGGGATCAGGACCCCCCAGGCTGCTGTGTGGCAAATAGATTGTAAGGAGGGCAAGAGGAGACCAGCTTTGGGGCTATTGTGGCTGTGCAGGTGAGAGCCCAGGGGCCGAGACCAGGGTTGGGTGCAGGGGGATTCATTTTGGTCGCAGGCAGCCCTTAGACTTTAGAGTTTATACCCTTCCCAGCCTTCCCGCACCCACACCTTTACTCCCGCTGAAATCTGACTACAGGAGAGAGCTGGCTGGATCTCAGCTTCCCTATCCCTCCCTGTGCTCTGCTGCCAGGCAACCCAGTTGTCAGACAGAGCTGGGTAGAATCCAGGGTAAATTAATCTAGAAGAGTAAAGTTCAAACTGCATTAAAAAAATAAAAGCTAGGGAATCCCTTTGGACAAAATTTTTGGGAATTCAAAATGTAAACCTTGGGAGTTCCCTGGCGGTCCAGTGGTTAGGACTTGGTGCTTTCACTGCCCTGGGTCTGGGTTCAATCTCAGGTTGGGGAACTATGAAAAAAAACCCATAAACCTTAAAAGGGCAGAGCCTTCCCTCCTCAGACCACCCCACTCCTGTGGCAGCACTGAGACACCTTTGAGGAACCTCAAGGCTCCAGAGAACACAAAACTCTCAGTGGTCCAAGGGTATCTATGGTGACAGAGGGGATCCAAGGTTAGGGCAAATAGCACAAGTTGGGGGATGAGGAGGCGGACGGCAGAATTCACACTGATCAGTGTTCAGCAAGTTGTCGGATGGGATTCTCTTGTAACCCCAGGTTTTTAACACTGGGAAGCTTGAGCTACTCAGCCAGCCTCACTCCCAGACACAATTTCTTGGGCTTGACTTTTCAGAAGCCCAGCATCATCTTCACTAGTATTAAGTACGTTCATATTGCTGTACAACCATCACCGCCATCCATCTCCAGAACTTTTTCATCATCTGAAACTGAAACTCTATACTCATTAAATAATAACTCCCCATTCTCCCCTCCCCCAGCCCCATCCTACTCTATGAATCTGACTGCTCTAGGTACTTCATACTAGTGGACGCTTACAATATTTGTCCTTTTGTATCTGGCTTACTTCACTTATCATAATGTCTTCAAAGTTGTAGCATGTTTCAGAATTTCATTCCTTTTATAGCTGAATAATATTCCATTGTGTTATATACCACATTTTATTCATACATTCATCTACTGATGGACACTTGGGTTGCTTCCACCTTTTGCTGGCGGCTTCTTGAGAACAGGAAGACAGGAAGCTTCCGGTCTGAGCCATCAGCACAGAGGGACCACTCATGATTGTCAAATGTTAGCAAACAAAAAAAGTGTTTCTCATGACAAAAGTATCAATAGATATATTCTTTATAGAAGACTTAGAAAATATGTATAAGTGAAAGAAGAAACTGAAAATCTCCTATAATCCCATCTCAGAGAGATAATTGCTATTAACATGGGGTTATGGTCTGAATATGTGTGGTCCCTCAAAATTCATATGTTAAAGCCCCAACCCCCAATATGACTGTATTTGGAGATACGGCCTTTACGGAGGTAATTAAGGTTAAATGAGGTCATGAGGGTGGAACCCTGATCCAATAGGATTAGCATCTTTATAAGAGACACCTCGAGAGCTCACTTGTTCTCTCTCCACCACGTGAGGGCTTAACAAGAAAGAGGCTGTCTACAAGCCAGGAAGAGAGCTCTCACCAGAAACCAAATAAACCGACACCTTGATCTTGGACTTTGCAGTCTCTAGAATTGTGAGAAATGAATTTCTGTTAGGTCATGCAGTCTATAGTACTTTGTTACGGCAGCCCGAGCTAAGACACATGGTTATCCTTCCAGTTCATATATATTTGTGGTCTTTTAAGCCAAAACCATAATGGGATCATTCTTAGACAGTGTATCATAGGAGTTAAGAGCATAGACACTGGAATCAGATAGATCTAGGTTCAAATCTTAGCGTTGTAACTTGAGGCAGATCTCAGTAGTGTAACTCTGTTTCCTCATCTGCAAATGGGGATGATTACAGTACCTACTTCCAAGGACTGCTGTGAGGATCAAATTAGAAAATGCTCCTAAAGTGCCTGGCACAGTTCCTGGCACATGGTTAAAGACAATTCTCTTAAGTGGTGGTAAATTCATTATTCACTGGACTGTAGTGAGGGAACTTTTCTGGTTTGTCTGCTTTATCCCTTGTTCTTAGCACAGTACCTGGAAAATAGGTGCCTAATATTTATTGAATGAGTGAATAGATGGTTCTATGAGAGCAGATAGAGAGAGCAGCTAGCATGGTGCCTGGTGGATGATAGAGTTATTGGCATCGTTACACTTTCTGTAACCTCTCAGTAGAGCACAGTGTTTGGCTAAGTGCCTGGGTACCAGAGTTCACCCTCTTGGGTTTCAATTCTGGTTCTACTGATTTCCAGATATGTGACCTGTCATATTATTTTAAATGCATCTCTCTCTCTCTAAAATGCACTTTAAAATATAACTCTAAAATGGGGCTACGTATAGTACAGACCTCATGGGGTTGTTAGGAGGATTAAATGAGATGATCCATGTCAAGTGCCTAAAATAGTACCTTCCGGACTTCCCTGGCCATCCAGTGGTTAAGACTGCACGCTTCCAATGCAGGGGACGCGGGTTCAATCCCTGGTTGGGGAAATAAGGTCCCACACGCCGCACAGCCAAAAAAAATACATATATATATAGTACTTTCCTCATATGGTTTTTATGAGGATTAAAGGAGATCATCCATAAAAACATCTAGAATGGTGCTCAGTAAATGCTTTATTCACTTAATGTCAAAATGTCTATTACTGATTGTCATCCTCAGATCAAACAGCGGCAAATCGAAAGCAGAGACTCCCAGAACACCCAGCAGCCCCTCGAGCCCCACCTTTGCCCCCTCTGTCTGCCTCCTGGCGCCCTGCTATCTCACGGGGGACTCTGTCCGGGACAAGTGTGTGGAGATGCTCTCCGCGGCCCTGAAGGCGGACGGTGAGAGGGCCTGGGCCAGGGACGGGGGAGGGAGGGCGTCCCAAGGTCAGGGAGAGGTGGTCTTTCTCAGCACCCTGAAAGTGCTACAGGATGTTAGAGTCCCCTGTCCAAGCAGGCCTCACTGCCAACGTCATCTCCAGCTGATGCCTGTGTTTCCCGAATCTCTTTTAGACGATTACAAGGACTATGGGGTCAACTGTGACAAGATGGCATCAGAAATCGAAGACCATATCCTTGAGCTGTGCCAGGGCTGTGGGTGCCTGAACTGTCCAGCGACAGGTCTCCCAAGTACAAGGGATCCAGGACAGTGAGTGGGCAGTGGAAGGACTCAGGCATAGGCCCCTGCTCTGCCCCTGAACCTGAGTTCTTAATTCTAGCTAACATCTATTAAGTTTGGCACCTGCCGGCCTTTTGATAAGCTCTTTACGAGCAGTACATCATTTCACGTTGAGAACAATCCCACAAGGTAGGTTCCCTGTGGGATTAATCCCATTTTACAGATGAGGTAACTGAGGCTCAGAGCAGCTAAGTTACATGCCCAAGCTCATACAGTTAATAGTAGTGGCAGAGTTGGGATGATTTGAACCCAGAAAATGTGACTGTAGAACCTGAGGGCTCAGACAGGGCTTTTTTTTTTTTTTAAGATTTTTTTTTTTTTGATGTGGACCATTTTTTGAAGTCTTTGTTGAATTTGTTGCAATATTGCTTCTGTTTTATGTTTTGGTTTTTGGCCATGAGGCATGTGGGATCTTAGCTCCCCAACCAGGGATCGAACCTGCATCCCCTACATTGGAAGGCGAAGTCTTAACCACTGGACCTCCAGGGAAGTCCCCAGGCTGTGTCTTGACGTGCCTGGGTTGTGACATTGTCAATGAGTCGAGACAGAGAGAGAGGACAGCATTCCTTGCGCTCAGCCCTTCCCTCTCTTCCTCCTCTGAAGATAACAGCTCCCATGTTTGACCCCCTAATATGTACCAGGCACTGTGTCCTGGGCAATTGACACTTCCTACCTCTGTTAATACTTGCAATAATCTCTGTGAGGCAGGGGCTATTGTTCCCATTTTACAGATGAGGAAACTGAGGCTCAGGAACTACTGGATATCAAAGCTGAACTGAAAACCTTGGTCTTTGGATTCCATGTCCTGAGTTCTTCCTTTATGCGCCATGCTTCCACTGTCTGAAAGCAGCCTTGTCTAGACAGAGGAAGTGACTACCATGTGATACGGCCGATTGCACCGGAAGATTTTTTTTTTTTTTTGCTTGCACCACACAGCATTCAGGGATCTTAGTTCCCTGACCAGGTATCGAACCCGGGCCCCCTGCAGTGGTAGCGTGGAGTCCTAACCACTGGACCACCAGGGAATTCCCAAGATTTCTGTCTTGGAGGGGGAATCCCTCCACACTTTGCCCCACTGAATGAATGCATGGAATTCCTTTTACTGGAGACAAAGCTTTGCATATCAAAAAGGTATGGAGGGTGGGAACAGAATCCCCAGGGAACAGGGGTCTGAGTGTCCCATTAAGACCCTTTTCTGGCCTTCCAGGCTCTACCTAGGGGCTCAGCTGGGGTTGGGAAGGTACAGGGGCCGATCTCAGAAAACAAACTTCCTGCTTCCATCTCCTGCCTGAGAACCACCCTATTATCTTTCAACATATCTGGGAGTTTCCCTCCACCATCATTTAGTTATTAACCAGCACTTCTTGAGCTAATCTAACACCTCTCCAAGTACATTTTCATAATTTCCAATTAATTCAGTAACACAGAACATGAGGTGTCAGAACTCTCAGGAGCTTCATCTTTGTTTTCTCCCAAACAGTTGTCCCTCCAAGCAGGTCCCTCCACCTTCAAGCCCAGTTAGAGACAAAGGTGGGTGATCCAGTCCATAGTTCCACTGCTGGCCTTCCCTCCTCTGAACGACCCTCTTCTGAAGGAAAGGAAATCAAAGCTGCACCAACCCTTTAGCTCTTTGTTCTTAGGTGGTGGGAGGTCAGGGGAAGGATAAGTTTGGGGGCTTGAAAGCTCTATGTCCTAAAAAAGATCTGACCTCTTTGCAGCGACCCTGGACTAACATGGCAGCCGTGGGGCTCACATGTGCTCGTCTGGGGGGGTAGGGGCCTATGATCCCTAGGTCTGCACTCCACCTCATCCCCCTCTGTGACCTCAGGAAATGGAGGCAGACTCAGGAAGAGGCTGATGAAAGGATTACCAGCCCTGCTGTCCCCACATATCAAGCAGATCCCCACCTCCAAGAATCTCAAACACAGATTTTTAAACAAATATTTTGGCTTTCAAATGCATTAGGGCATATTCTTTCTTTTCACATTTGTATTGTACAAACAACAATCAAGGAAAACATAAATAATACCACCTTCCCTCCCACCACTTCGAGAAAGCCAGCTGTGTCCATTTTCCCACATTCCCCACGTTCTCTTTCTTGTATATGGTTTTTCCCAGCAAAGGCTTCATCTTCCTGATTCTTCTTAGCTTAAGGAGACCAAGAAAATGTGGCTTTGTTCCCTGAGGTCCTCCAGAGGATGGAGAAGGGAGGAGGGGGTGGGAGGCCTGTCTGGGATGCGGTGTCTGGACAGATAACTCACTGTGGTCGGTGGCCAGGGGCGACTTCCTGCCGGGTGAGTGGAGAGAGCATTACCGTTAGGAGGGGGTCTGGCTTCCAGCCCTGACTCTGCCGGGAATGTGCCCTGTGACCTTGAGCAAGGGCCTGCACCCTTTCTAAGCCTCAGCTTCCTCATCTATTAATGAGCGAAGTAACTCTGACCAGCAATTCCCAAAGTGGGTTCCGCGATAGGTATTCCCAGAGAAAAGGGAGGAGGGGCAGGCAGGTGGGTCTATGCTCTAATATGTTGGGAACACCAGAGTAAACAAAACTCAACGATTTCTTTATTGCAATACTGCCTAGAGCCTTAGACACGTGGCCCCTAATCTTATGTTTTCCTCTGACGGCTGGACTTACAACCTCCAGAGGCCCTTTCAAACTAGAGGTTATCGTCATCACTATCATCTTAGCCCCTAAATGTTGAGCACTTGACATGCCCCAGACACCATGCTAGTGCCTCATGCAGCTTAGCTCACGGAATCCTCGTAACGGCCTTTTATTTATAAATAAGGAAGCCGAGGCACAAAGAGGTCATGGGACTCACCTGAGGTCACACAAGAGGCTTAGACAAACCCAGGCTGCCCATTCCTGGGGTCCCTGCCACCACAGTGCTTGAGATGACCTGCTGTCACCTTGGAGGCTATTTCCTTTCCTTGATATGTGGCTGACCCCAAATGCCCAAGTGAGACCCCCTACTTGGGGAGTCAGAGGCCACAAAGGTGCCTGACCCCTTGTAAAAGTCCAAGGAAAGGAAGAGGTGGCCTTGCAGCTCCTCGGGCTTCAGGGACAGGCTCCCCGTCCTTCTGTGCTCCTCTGCGAGTGGCTGGCCCTTGACTGTGTCACATATCTACCAGGAGCTCAAGAGCACAGATATGAAGTACCGGAACCGCGTGCGCAGCCGAATCAGCAACCTCAAGGACCCCAGGAACCCCGGCCTGAGGCGGAACGTGCTCAGCGGGGCCATCTCCTCTGGGCTCATTGCCAAGATGACGGCAGAGGTGAGGGTCGGGGCCGGGACCTCTGCGTGGTGGGACAAGGGGCCGGGCCCCTCCAGCCTTGCCCAAGTCTGAGAGGCACTGGCTTGTAACTCAGTGATGAACCAGGGGCTTCCCTAGCTGGACCATCTAAGACTCCCCATCCCTCAGGGCCCCTGGACCATCAGGACAGTGAACACAGCTACCATGTCTTCAGCACTGTGCTAATCGCTTTGGTGTGTTGACCAATTCTAGCTTCACACCACCCGAGACAGAAATGTTTATCATCTCCATCTTATAGGTGAGGATACTGAGGCTCAGAGGACTTAAGTGATCTGCCCGTGCACACAGCTAGAAAAGGTCGATGCCAGGAGCCAAGCTGTCTGGCCCCGGAGCACCCTCTCCTCCCTGCCTTGTGATCTGCCTCCCTCTTCTGCCTCGTTCAGTCCTATATCCCATTACTCAGCTCTGGGCCGAAGCCAGAATCGGAGTCCCTGACTCCATGGAGCACAGCCCAAGGTGCGGGGACAGACATGTATACAAATACATACAATACAGAGGTGGTGGCTGCCATGACAGAGCCACCATGGGAACTTACAGGAGGGAAGGACTGACCCAGCTTGAAGGGGTCAGTAAGGGAAGGTAAAGGGAACAAGCCTGTTTGAGGAAGTATGTGCAGTGGTTAGAAGCTCGGGGCCTGCGCCGAACTGCCCGGGTTTGACTTCTGCCTGTGCCACTTAGCTGTGTGATCTTAGACCAGCCACTTAACCTCTTTGTGTCTCAGTTTTCTCATCCGTAAAGTGGAAGTAATAACAGCTATCCCATGAAGGATTGAATGAGTTAACACATGTGAAGTGTTTAGAAGGTTAAGGCAAGCAAAGCCCTCCCAGGAATTAGTATATGTTAGGCCCATTCACTGGCCATGTCATCACAGTGCTATCAAAGAGGAAATATTATCCCCATTTTGTGGATGAGAAAACTGAGGCCACCCTCAGCTCATAAGTGATGATGAGGATTTGATCCCAGATCTGTTTATTTCAGAGTCTCTATCTTGGAAAGACCTTTGTACACCCTCAGGTATGAGTGGCTCTTTGCTGCCAGAGCTAACTCAGGGGATTCTCCGCAAGCACGTGGCAATGGCACTGCTAAAGCGCTACTAAATCCAAGCGGCCCAGAGAAGGGGAGGGGAAATGCACTGACGTCCTGGAGTCTGGGTGTGGCTTGGGGTGTCTGGGAACCCTCTGAAACTATTGTCAAGAGTGTGCCTCTGTGTGTTTATGGTGTGCGTGATGTGTATGTATGTGTGGTTTGTGTGATGTAGTGTATGTGTGTGTGGTGTGTGTGGTTAGTGTGTGGTGTATGCAGGTGTGTGGTGTGTGTGTTATGTAATGTGTACGTGTACATTTTTCTGAGAAGAGGGTTTGCTGCTTTCCTCAAATACCCAAAATTTTACAAAGAGCCCTGGCTTTAGGATAAAATGGGGAACTTTGCACAGGTGGACAGGGATATCTTTTGGCTTAATCTAAAATATATGCTCTTTTTAGGCAAATAACAACATATACCCAGAGTTACAAATTGCAACTTGACTTAACAGAGTATTATCCTTCCCTGTGAGGTGAAGCTGTGACGTTGATGGGAACCCAGCCTGCATTTCCTTCTCTCTGTCCCTCACTCTGTGGCTCTGGGGTCCCTCTGCTTCTCTTTGTGTGTGTGTCGTGGGAATGCTATCAAGAGACTGTCTTACAGGCAGTTCCAGAAACATTGGGAAACCAGGCCCCAGAGAACCAAGAGCAAGGTGTAGGCACAGGTGTGAGCCAAACCCAGCAAGTTCCCAGAAACTGGAGGCCAGAACAGAGCTGGGTGACTGAATTAGGACAAAGACAGGCCCCAGAAGTCTCAGCAAAGGAACCGGCCAAGTCTGGCCCCATCCAAGGACTATTCACTAGAACAGGGCAAGAGAATTGGGTGATCAACCCAGGCCCAAGAAGAGGCTGACCAGGCCAAGGGCAGCAAGCCAGGACTGCATCATGCCCTCCACAGGGACTGCCAGTGCCAGCCGCTGAGGAGCCCCCTGCCCGCAACCCAGGCAACGGAGGCCCAGGAGCCCTCCTTCCTGGGGTCAACTTTTGCTCTAGGCAGGAAGTTTTTATACGAGATAGAGGATCGGACTTCCCTGGTGGTCCAGTGGTTAAGACTCCGTGCTCCCAATGCAGGGGGCCCAAGTTCGATCCCTGGTCAGGGAACTAGATCCCGCATGCTGCAACTAAAAGATCCCACATGTCGCAGCCAAATAAATAAATAAATAAAATTCTTAAAAAAAAAAAGAAAGAAATATAGGACCATTTTTGCTCCAGGAAGAAAAATAACAGGGACTTCCCTGGTGGTCCAGTGGTAAAGAATCCGCCTTCCAATGCAGGGGGTGCAGGTTCGATCCCTGGTCAGGGAACTAAGATTCCACATGCTGCAGAGCAGCTAAGCCCATGCGCCACAACTACTGAGCCCGCATGCCACAACTAGAGAGAAGCCCGCGCACCACAACTAGAGAGGAGCCCACGCACCACAACGAGTGCAAGATCCCACGTGCCGCAACGAAGATCCCGTGTGCCACAACGAAGACACGACACAGCCAAATAAATAAATATTTAAAAAAAGAAAAAAGAAAAATAACAGCTTGGGGTTGGGCTGCCTGCTATGCTGTGGCTCAGAGGCCAGGGGCTCCCGTCAGGCAGAGCCTGGGGCAGCCGATGCCTGTGTGAGTGAGTGGACATCCCTCTCTGCCTCCTGTGTCTCCCTAACTCCCTTTTTATGTCTCTTTCCTGGTCCACCTGATTCCCTCATTCTTCCTCCTTCTCTCTTTTTCTCTCAAACCCAGATGATTCAAAGAATGGGGCAGATTCTGAGATACCCATTAGAGCTGTTGAGTGGACATACTGGCAGCCCACAAGGAGAGGGGTTTTGTTCCCAGCGTCAAAGCCAGTGCCTGGTGTGTCATAAGTACTCAACAAATATTTAGCAAATTCACATTGTACATGACGTGAAGATCCAGTGTCATCTCTACACTTATTTTCCTCATTTTCGACCTTATTTTCTATATTACTGTACTGACCCCATGTGTCTTTGATGCTGCCTCCTAAATGAGGCAGGAAGAGATAGGTAAATGGATTGGTAAGTGGATAGAGTTTTCCTGATCTCTATTTCTTTTTTCTTTTTTTTTTTTAATTGAAGCATAGTCGATTTCCTGTTCTCTATTTCTTAGCTGGCACAGTCTGACCCACAGCCACATCTCCCACACTCCTCACCTTGACCCACACTGAGTACCCTTCCCCAAACATGTTATTCTTGTCCTCTGATCTCTGGCATCTATTATTCTCTTGTGCCATCCCCCTCAGGAAGTCCTGCTTATCTTTCAAGACTGGGGAAGGTGTCAGCTTCTTTAATGAGCCTCCCTGCCCCCAGGCAGTTAGCCACCATATGGGCTTTCCCTACACTTTGTATACCTTTGCTTTAGTACCTCCTACACTATCTTGCAATCTTGTTCAAATGCTTGGCTGTTCTACTAGATTAGCATTACCTGGGGACAGGAACCAAATCAGGTCTGAATCCTTAGGGCTTAGAGGCAGTGGTGGGCTGGAGCCAGCTCCTACCAGCTCAAGAGAGATGATTATGTGTAGCTCTTCCCAACTCTGCATTCAGTTGTATCACATAGTAGCTTGAAAATGGCCATGGTGGGAGTGTTTACACCATGGAAATCATAAATGCTACAAATTAGCCACCCCTGCAGCCCAAGGCATTCAAGAAATTGACATCCAATACATTTTGAATGAATAAATGTATTATGCTCTGGAAAGTCCCCCAACATTAAAGTTAGCTGCTTTTTGCTTATATGGCCTGGGGTTGACTTGTTTTTGTATATACCCCTGCCATTGGTTAGGACCTAGTCCTTGAATTTGACACAGTAGGACATTCGTGTGTACTAGGATAACTTGGGGGCACTAATAAAAATGCATATTCCTGGACCTGCCCTTAGGGTTTTGGATTCATAGGAATCTGCATTTTGTCAAGAAACCCAAGTGGTTATAATGTAGCAGTCAGCATACTAAATTCGTTTGACCTTTGTACCAACTCTGTTCTACACAGTTTAAGGGGTCATGCCAGATGGCAATAATTAAAATGTTTAGCCAGTGCCAAATCCTCTTTTAAAAAAAAAAAGGTTTTTTGTTTGGTTTTTTTTTGACCATGCCTCGTGGCTTGCGGGATCTTAGTTCCCTGATCCGGGATTGAACCCAGGCCACAGCAGTGAAAGCACTGAATCCTAACCAGTAGACCACCAGGGAACTCCCCAAATCTTCTTTTAACATTAGCTTCGGGACTTCCCCAGCGGTCCAGTGGCTGGGACTTTGCCTTCCAGTGCAAGGGGTGCGTGTTCCATCCCTGGCTGGGGAGCTGGGATCCCCCATGCCTCTCGGCCGAAAAACCAAAGCATAGAAGCGGAGGCAGTGTTGTGACAGATTGAATAAAGACTTTAGAAATGGTCCACATCAAAAAAATCTTAAAAAGGAAAAAAATTAGCTTCAGCCATCTTCCTCCCCCAAAACCAACACTAACTAGAGCTCTCTCCGGTTTGAGTGTCTCCCTCTCTGCTCTCTTCTGGAAGAAGTTCAAGGCAAGTCCAATGGCCAGGGGAGGGACAGAAAAGGGGAGGACCTGAATAATGCAGACACTAAGTGCCTACAGTGAGCTGACGAGAGACAGGAGGCTCTGTTCTGTAGGAACTTATAGAAAAAGATATTCCATGATGCAATCACAGGTGAGCAGTTAGTTGTGTGAACCCAGGAGCTTCAGGTCCTGCTTGGGTGGGGGTAACAGCAGTAAGTCATGAATAGTCGAGACCAAGGTTCCCACCAGGCAGAATGGCCTGGCCGGGCAGGGATCCCAGCTCAGACGGGCAGTGGGTCAAGTCCAGACTGGAAGGACAAGGGGAACATCATAGATCAGGTGGTCAGTAATGAAGTCAGCTTATGCAGGAAGGTACACAAGAGAACCTGAGGAAATGTACACAAGAGTGTTGATCCTGGGGAAGCTATTTGCCTTGTACTCTCCTATATGTGCCCTACTGTACTTGGCCCAGTTGGAGCACCCGGGTTTGACCTTCCACCCAAAGGCAGAATGGGGACTCTTCTGATAAAGCCTTTTCCCAGCTGGGACAGGGCCAGGGCTCCTGGGGCTCCCTGGCCCTGAAGGGCAGACTCATTTCTCGCCAGGAAATGGCCAGTGATGAGCTGAGGGAGTTGAGGAATGCCATGACCCAAGAGGCCATCCGTGAGCACCAGATGGCCAAGACAGGCGGCACCACCACCGACCTCTTCCAGTGCAGCAAATGCAAGAAGAAAAACTGCACCTATAACCAGGTACGGGGTGGGGGAGGGGCCGGGGGGGAGGAGGCGACAGGGGCCAGGAGGAGCTTAGGGAGAAGCCAGCGGGGAGAAAAGGCTAAAACTCTGGGCTGCAGAGAGAAGGGCAAGTCTTGGTACACCAACATGATACATCTGTGGCTTCTAGAAAAGATGCACGCAGAAGCACCCAGATCTGAGTCTGTGAGGCTTGGCCAGCGTGTTCTGGCCTGCCCTGAAGCAAGAATAAGAGGGACCAGACTCACAGGGCACAGAACAACTGTAGAGTCACAGATGGTTGGAAGGGAACTTAGCAATAAAAACTCTGCTCCCTCACTTTACACACAGGGAAGCCGAGGTCCAGACGGGGACAAGTTTTGCGGCTTTGTCTAAAGTGGCAAAGACAGTGGCAGAGATGTTAATAAACCCAGATCCAGACCTTTCTGCCTACAATACAGCCAACTTGGTAGTAAAGCCTAAGGGATTTAGCCCCGAGTCGTAAGGGTGAAGACCACTGCCCTGGCATGGGGAGCCGTGGGAGGCTGTGGAGGCCTCTTCTCTGAGACTTAAAAGCTGTTTCTGGGTTGTACGTGTTATGCCCTTGGGGCACCAATATTCTTGGATTCTAATTGGTGCTTTGTCACCCTAGAACTCTATTCATTCCCCCATCTGCTCTCAAGCAAGATTTATCAGAGCACCTTGCCCTTGGGGATCTGTGGCTACAGCAGAAATAGTGAGCCTTGCCTTTCAGGAGTCCCTCGGAGAATTCTAGTTCAGGAATCTGGAGATGTGTGTGCAAGTTCCTGCTCCCCTCCAAGCACGTTTCCCTGTGGAATGACATGCCTCCTGTGCATCGCCTCCCACCAGAAGTCAAATGCCCATTCGCAAAGTTCTCTCTCCACAGAGAGACCCCAGTGGTATCCTTCCTCAGGTGTCATTGCTCTGCAGTGACAAGGCTGTGCTAGGCTGTGTCCTCCTGGCCCACTGCTGGACTCATCCATTAGCAGGGGGACTTCCCCCCACTCCACAGACTCCAGCTGACATGTTCATAGCTGAGTGTCCACAAAGCAACAACTTGCTACATGTCATGGCCATCCAGGGTTGGCTGCAGGAAATCAGAACAGCAATTGTTAAATCTGGAAATACCAGGGATTTGCTGTGGGAAACCTGGTTTCTGCACCTGAATGGTCTGGTTAAGGGGATGAGAAACTAGAAAACAATATTAAATATCCCCAGTGATCTTCAAATCCCTTTTCCTCTCTGGGTCTCAGTTCTTCCACCTGTAAAATAAAGAACAAACTGGATGATCCCTAAGGGTGCTTCCAGCTCACTCAGTTCTGATCAGAGAGGTACATCCAATAGGATGTGTTCATTTTTCCTGTAGGAGATGAGTCTTGAAGCAAGAGAAGACAGATCAGTTCAGAAGAATCAACAACAAGACTGAGAGTGCAAAGGTCAGGTTGAGCCAGGGAGATACTGGAAGTGAGCTGATGGAAAACATATGAATACACAATGGAATTCTTAGTGATAAGGGAATTGCCAAAGTGGAGTGGGAGTAATGGTGCCAACCTCTGGAATTTGGACCTACTTCTACAGACAGTGGGAGCCATAGCAGGTCCTAGAGCAGGAAAGTGACTTCATGAGTGGTCCCTGCTCTCTTTTTCTCTCAGGTGCAGACACGCAGTGCTGATGAGCCCATGACTACCTTTGTCTTATGCAATGAATGTGGCAATCGCTGGAAGGTCTGTATGTCTGTATCTTTCTTCCTTCCCTGTCATCCACAGATGCTGCCCACATAAGGAGTAGGATGCCCACAGCCCAAAAGGGGCCTCATGGGGGGCTTGCCAGCCTCCACAGAGCAGGCCTGCAGAGCTGGAGATAGTGGTGGGTTGTTTTGGGGAGGTGGGGACAGTGTACATGTGTATGTGCATGTTTTTTTTTTTGGAAAGCACCCAGCTGGGGTGGGGACAGCAGCCCACATTTTATCACAGGAAGGGCAAGTCTGTCATTTGAACACAGATGGAATCAGCCTCCTGAGATCCACAGAGGGGAGGAAAAACAATAGCACTCTGCATTTGGACCACGCCTCTCTGCAAAGTGCTTCCACAGATGGTTCCTTTGAACCTGGTCACAGCCAGGGATGAGGAGACAGCGTTGCCCCCAGATGCTCCCAGGTCATCCTCCCCTCCTAAAGCAGCTCTGGAAAAGCCTTACATTACCCAAGGCTGTAACCCAGGTGGGCCCCAGCTCCTGCAAGGGCAGCGGTTTTGTTTTCAGGCACGGGAGCCAAGCAAAGACTCCTCTCAGAGTGCTCCTTCCTGCCTCGTCTTCTGAAACAACTGAGTGTGGTCACATGATTAATGTCCGTTTACAGTACCATCTGACTTGCATGTGTACTGTGTAATGTCTGGGCCACCGGGCAGGCTGCAGGTGCTCCTAAAATTGTAAGGTACTTAGCAAGGACTGAGCATGGGACTGGGAGTCGGGAGCCCTGATTTCAGGTCTCCGCTCTGCCCTACTCGCTGCGTGATCCTGAGCGTGTCACTCACCTCCCATGGTTGATGTGACGATTATTACATATGCACACACACTTTGCAACAACTAAGAGAAATGTTCCTTTATAATATTACTCTCATTTTCAGAAGAGGAAATTGAGCTACTGAAATGGTTAACAAGCATAAAGTCGCAGAGTTTCGAGCACTGAAAGACAGTACTCCAAATTCCTGATTGATTGAGTTTTCTACAACTTTATGTAGGGCCTCAACAGCCATGGGGCCTCATAAGAACTGCCATGTATTTTAGGGTAAAAGTCAGACATTATGTATTTTTCTTTTATTCACTTATTGAGCATTTAGGGATGGGGCCAGTATAATGGCCTACTGGTTTAGAGCATGGGCTTTGGTATCAGGCTCAAATCCTAGCTTTATGACTTACAAGGTGACTTTGCTAAGTGACCTGAACTCTCTAGGTCTGGATTTCCTCATCTATAAAATAAGGATAGGAATACTTAGCCCACAGAGCTGTTTTGAGGATTGAGAAGGTAATACACATAAAGAATTAACAGGGCCTCTGATAGCTCATGTTGTATCTTTGTCAAATTAGAAAGAAGTGTCCTTGCCTCCAGGTAGACACAGCCCTGCACCAGGGTACAGAGCTTGGCAAAGAGCAGGGGCTGAGTTTCAGCCCCAACCTGCCCCTTTGGCCAAGCTCTCTTGTGCAGTGAACAACCTGTAGAGCCATACAAAAAAGCCCTGAGCACATACGTGCCTGGTACATAGAAACCACCATTCTTATTATTCTGAGTTTGTTACCTATTAGTATTATGGGAGCTTCGGCAAGTCATTTAACCTGTCTGAA
The DNA here is from genome assembly GCF_009873245.2 of Balaenoptera musculus. Lineage (NCBI taxonomy): Eukaryota > Metazoa > Chordata > Mammalia > Artiodactyla > Balaenopteridae > Balaenoptera > Balaenoptera musculus. The sequence goes on along the minus strand of NC_045785.1, from coordinate 18,159,667 downwards.
TTGCTTCTTTACCTGTGAAAATGGAAGAGATATGATAGTGCCTATCTCACAGGGTGACTGTGAGGATGAAATGAGTTAATATATGTTAATACTGCCTAGCCCAGAGTAAGTGCTCAATAAATTGTAGCTATTGTGTTACTATTGGGCAAAGGACATTCTACATGCTCCAAACCCAGCTCCTCCTCCCTGATTCCTGGAGAGAGACTGGACTTTGGAAGTTGGAGAGGCAGGTCCCGCTAGAGGTGGCCACTACATGGCTTCTGACAAAATTTTCAGGTAGTGTCCATTGCCATGTGGGAGACCTAAATTCTAACCAAGCTATTAGTAATAATCACGGTGTTATTTCTGACCATAAATTGAGAGCCTACTGCATGTCCGCCATCGAATTTCCATTCATTACTTGATATGCTTTTCTGCATTGATCGGCATTATGATCCCATTATGCAGATGAGTGATTTGTTTGGGGTCACACCGCTAATAATGGCAGAGCTGGGATCTGGACTCTGGTCCGTGTGGCTCCAGACCCCACCTTCCTTTTCATGTCCCTCCACCTGCCTCTAGCCTCCTTGAGTCATGGCAAAGAAAGTTCTAAAACATTGTTGCTTTTTTGGTTTTGTAGTTCTGCTGATAGAACCACCAGCCAGGATTTCAGTGAACAAGGTGAGGAAGAACAAAGAGAAAGCACTAAGCCATCGTAACTGGAGAAAAATAAAAATTAAAATGAAGAAAAGAACTTAACTCTGAATGGGGCATTAGGGATCAGAGGGAGAATGCTTTTACAAATTAATAATCAGTTATTAATAGTGATTGACTAATAGGGGGAGGCTAATTGGGGTACAATGCTTAGTCCGTGTTGACAGACCCCTTGTAGAAACTCAGAGCCTCAGAGCTGAGGTGCCGTATCTTTGACAGTGACTGGCAGACCTTTGCTTTGAGTCCCTTCCTTCACATCTGAACCTCTCGGCCTTTTCTGAGTTGAAAACTACCAGACCGACTCAAATCTTACCCAGCCCACCATGAATCACACGTGCAGAACAGTTGGCACATGGTTTGGCTTATGCAGATATGACTTCCACATCATGTAGAAAGATTTCTTCCCCACTCATCTCTTCCCAGACTCTCTGCTATTCCCTGTTCCTAGCTTGTTTGGGGGCCTTTGAGGACTCCAGACCTGGTCCCTCTAGGCAGGGGACACATCGTCTTGAGCTGAGGGTTTCTGAGTGAAGAGTACGGTGGTGCCTGAGTTTGGTGGCCCCTGGGAGGTCCTGAGCCTTGGAACCCATCCAGACCCAGGCAATGCGTTCCTCACAGCTCTACTGTGGCCCCAGCTACAGAGGAATTCTGCAGGGCACAAGGGCCCTTGTTGTGTTTCTCCCGTGATGAAATTGGCTTGCTTTTTAAGCTGACAGGAATTTTAGGCAAATCTGGAACCTTCTGGAAAAGACTTGGGGGCAGGTCTGGTGGGTCTGTCCTGGGTCTCAGTCTCTGACTGTCCCAGGCCTTCCAGCAGCCCCAGGCTGAGGCTCCTGGACTGTGTTTTCTAAAATAATTAATGCATAGGAGCTTGTGAACTCCTGGGAGCTTGGGCAAGTCACTTAACCTCTCTGAGCCATTTCCTTACCCATTAAAAATGGGAGTGGTACTAGTGCCTGCTTCATAGAGTTTCCATCTGCCTTGGTTCACACTTAGGGTAGCTGTTGGGGTAACTTCAGCCCAAGTTTCTTATGTGCCCTGGCGGAACTGGTTATCACTTTCCTCCTTCCACCCAAGTGCCTCCTCCTGTAGATGAAGCCTGTAAATAAACTGTGTACAGAAACCTGCCACCATGTCCAGCTTTTCAGCAGTCAGATTTGGGGTGGGTCCTTTGGAAGGACTGAAAATCCTTTCACAGGAGATACAATACACGCAGCTCATAAATGGCAGATCCAGGACGGAAACCCAGGTCTCCTGCTTCCTGTCATTGTGCTCTGTGCTATGAGAGATCCAGGGCCATACGCAGTGTTCGGCCCCTACCTTCCAGGAGCTCCCAGCCTGGCAGGGGAAGAAGCCACAGGCACAGACTTCCACACCAGATGGGGTGTGATAAATGCCTGAGGTATGAATATTACCCACAGAAGTGTAGAAGGATGTTGCTTAGATACCCAGGTGCTTCTTAAACTGTAATATAGGTGGGAATCCCCTGGGGATCATGTGAAAAATGCAGATTCTGATTCAGTGGGTCTGGGGTGGGGCCTGAGATTTTCTTCTTTTCTAACGAGCTCCCAGGTGATACCAACGCTGCTGGTCCACAGACCACACTGGAGTAGTACTGGTTGAGATATCCAGATTTTTCTCTGCATTATCTAATCCTCCATCCAAACGTCTAGAAGTCAAAAGCAGAACAAAATAGCAACCACTATTAATATAATACTATCAATAGATGTTACTTTTGGGCTTTTTAAAGATGGCACCCTGGGGCGATCTTCAATAGTCACGGTCTAAATGTCCGTTGCGCTCCCGGTGTCACTAGGATTTACAGCATAGGAAAGAATACAAAACTGAATCTCTACCCTCAATAACCTTACTGTTTACAAAGGAGATGAGTCAGATTAAACAGCAGGAGAACAAGTCGGCTCCAGTTCGCACATCTATACAGTACACATCTACATTCGCAAAAGGACACAGAAAAGCATGAATAGGCCTCAGACTGTGTTCATCAGCAGGCGTCAATACCCTGCCCGCTGGTCTTCCTGTGTCCACCCAGGACCCCCTCCAGTTCATGCTCTCCACTGCGCTGACCAGAATAGGCTTTTCAAAATTGCAAGTCTGATCATGTTACAGCCCCTGCCCCCCCATTCCACCACCCCCTTTTGCAACCTTCCATTTTTTCCCACGACTCTTGGCAGGGCCTATAAGGCCCTGCAGGGCTGGCCTCTGTCTCTCCCCGACACTTTGTGCTCCAGCCGCACTGGCCGTGCTGTGCTCCTCCTCGTCACACAGGCTTTGCACATGCTGTCGGCCAGAATACATGGTTTAACCCCATCGCCTCCCTAATATCAAAGATGAAGAGAAAAAAAAAAAAAAAAAAGATGAAGAGGGTGCGAGCTTCAAGGGAGTTAGCGTTAACTCTACCTCCCTGAAAGGCTTCCTAGGGGGAGGGAGATTGCTGCTACCTTACAGGAGGAAAAAGACAACATTAGGTGAAACAGAGAAGCAACATGGTTGGGATGGAGGAAAGAAGGTCTCACCAGGAATGTTAGGGCCAAATGACCTTGAAAACCAGAGTCAAGATCCTATGACCGGGCTTCCCTGGTGGCGCAGTGGTTGAGAATCTGCCTGCCAATGCAGGGGACACGGGTTCGAGCCCTGGTCTGGGAAGATCCCACATGCCGCGGAGCAACTAGGCCCGTGAGCCACAACTACTGAGCCTGCGCGTCTGGAGCCTGTGCTCCGCAACAAGAGAGGCCACGATAGTGAGAGGCCCGCGCACCGCGATGAAGAGTGGCCCCCGCTTGCCGCAACTAGAGAAAGCCCTCGCACAGAAACGAAGACCCAACACAGCCAAAATTAAATTAATTAATTAATTAATTAAAAATAAATAAATAAATAAAAGGGTCAATTTAAAAAAAAAAAAAAAAAAAAGATCCTATGACCAGTTTAGAAGAGGATTTCAAATGTTACAGAAACCTGAAATACTACAGAGAAGTCTTTCTTAGTAGTCTCATCCAGACTACCAAATTTCTGTCTTTAGTTCTGAGGTTTTTTTTTTTTTTGAGCTTGAGACTTAAGTCACCAAGTGCCTATCTGGATATCTACTCCAAGTACCCCACGGCCCTCTCAATACAATTAATCACAAACTGAATTCACATCTTCTCTTTCTTAAATCCCCTCTTCTGTCTTTTCTATTTGTCAACTAGTTCATTACTTAGAACCATCTTTGACCCTTTCCCCTTGCCCTCTTCATTTTATCAGTTCTACAGTCTCTCCCTTACCCAATCCTTCTCTCCATTGCCATCACCATCAACATTTTCTCTCAGGTCTTCTTTTTTCTCCAACTGATGCCAAGGCCTTCTACTGGTCTCCCAACTCAAAACACTCCCTACCGGGACTTCCCTGGCAGTCCAGTGGTTAAGACTCCATGCTTCCAATGCAGGGGGCACAGGTTCCATCCCTGGTCTCGGAACTAAGAAACCACATGCCGCGTGGTGCAGCCAAAAAAACAAAAACAAATAAACAAGCAAACAAAAAACAGTCCCTACCTTACCTGCATGAGCCATGCATGGCTCTGAGCATCATTCCCCCAATCATTTTCAGTGGATTTTCACCAGCTATACTTGGTCTGACTTTCAAAGCTCCCTTCCATCTGTCCGTCTTTAGTGATTTATCTTCCACCTCTGCTGCCCCTTATGCTCCAGCCTAAGGGAGGTATTTGTCCTGTTCTTGAAAACCTGATGGACCTTCCCAACTGTGACTGCCTATTCCGATTCCCCCTCCTCCACCCCAGTCCAAATCTTACCCATTCTTCAAGGCTCACCTCAGATACATGTCTTCTACGAAGTCTTCTCTGATCCCCTGGCCACAAGAGATGGTTCCTCAGAACTCCCACAGCACTGTGAAATGCCAATAATTACAGTGCATTCTACCATGATGATGATAATTTCTTTGTATGACAGTGTCAATAATATCTATTAAGGGGACTTCCCTGGTGGTCCAGTGGGTAAGACTCCACACTCCCAATGCAGGGGGCCTGGACTCGATCCCTGGTCGGGGAACTAGATCCCACATGGATGTTGCAACTAAGAGTCCGCATGCCGCAACTAAAGATCCCACATGCTGCAGTGAAGATCCAACGTGCTGCAACGAAGACCCAGCACAGAGCAGCCAAAATAAATAAATAAATATTAATTAAAAAAAATAATATCTATTAATTTTTGAGCATTTACTAGCTGGGTATCTTGGGCACATTATGTAAATTCATGCCTTTGTCTTTCATCTATAAAATGATGGTAATAATAGCATCTAGCTCATAGGGCTGTTGTGAGGATTCATTAGAATTATACCTGACACAAAGTACCTGATTAGTGAACATTAGCTATTGCTATGAGTATAGGGGTACTTTATATTGTCTCAACTAATCCTCAGACCCCCTGAACTAGGTTCTTTTTAAAAAAATTTGTGGGTTGAGAACTGGTGAGTTTTAGATTAAATGAACTTGTGTGCAAAAAAAAATTGTGGGAGGGCTTCCCTGGTGGCGCAGTGGTTAAGAATCCGCCTGCCAATGCAGGCACACAGGTTCAGCCGTGGTCCGGGAAGATCCCACACGCCACGGAGCAACTAAGCCCATGTGCCACAACTACTGAGCCTGCACTCTAGAGCCCGTGAGCCACAACTACTGAGCCCACGTGATGCAACTACTGAAGCCCACGTGCCTAGCGCCCATGCTCCACAACAAGAAAAGCCACCGCAATGAGAAGCCCACGCACCGCAACAAAGAGTAGCCCCCGCTCACCGCAACTAGAGAAAGTCCGCGCGCAGCAACAAAGACCCAATACAGCCAAAAATAAATAAATAAAATAAATTTATTAAAAAAATAAAATAAAATAAATTTTTTAAATTGTGAGAAAATATACATAACAAAAAATTTACCATCTTAACCATTTTTAAGTGTACATAAAGTCCAGTAGTGTTAAGTACATTCACATTGTTGTGCAGCCAATCTCCAGGAACTCTTTTCATTTCGCAAAACTGAACTTCTGGGGCTTCCCTGGTGGAGCAGTGGTTAACACTCCGCGTTCCCAATGTAGGGGGCCCGGGTTCGATCCCTGGTCAGGGAACTAGATCCCACATGCATGCCACAACTAACAGTTCCCATGCCACAACTAAGGAGCCGGCGAGCCAGAACTAAGGAGTCCACCTGCTGCATCTAAGACCCAGCACAACCAAATAAATAAATAAAATGTAACCAAATAAATAAGTAAATAAAATAAATATTTAAAAAAAAACCCTGAACTTCTATTCCTATTAAACAATTCCCCATTTCCCCCTTCCCCCGCCCCTGGCAAGCACTATTTTACTTTCTGTCTCTATGAACTGTATTATTATATTCTTTTTACAAACCAAAAAAACCGAGGCTCAGAGAGTAATTTGCTTCTATGAGACAGAATCTGGACTTGAACCTGGGCCCCCGTTCATGCTCTGAGTCACTTTGAAATATGATTTCACCTCACAGATGGGAGGTGAAGAATCATCTGTGATGCGTTTTACCTCTCCTACAACCATGATGGCCACTGTGTGACAAGGCCCTCCTCTGTGCCCGTGCATTTTACATTTTGCAGCCATTCTCACATTTAATCCTCACAGCAGCCCTGCGGTCACTGTGAGGGGCAGTATCCTATCTCCCAGCACAGTGCCGGTACAGGACAGAGACAGTAAACGTGTTCAGTGAATATAGGCCTATTTGATGCCTTTAAATGGGTTAAACAATACTAAATAAGTTTGTTGTACATTTTTAATGCAATTGTTTACATTACTTGAAAATGTTGACTCTCTAAGGAGAAAACCAGCTGAAATGCATGAGGTCATAAAGAGCTTCCCGATCCTCGCCACTCCCCTCTCCTCCTGCAGAGTCAATCTGCTGTTCTCATCCCAGGCCACCCCCCAATCTGCACTTCATCACCAGCATTGCTGATCCACAGCCAAAGCCAGAGACAAACAGGCAGGCAGGCAAAGGGACATAAGAGGCTGTCCCTGCTCTGCTTCCTCCCCCTGCCTCTCCACCCCCATACTCTTCCCTCTAACCATACCCAATCCTGACCATTCTGGAACGCGCTCTGTCCTTTCACGCCTCCGTGACTTTGCACATGCTGTTCTCGAAGCCTGGAATGCTTTCCCTCCCCTCGTTCTCCACCTCCGAGACTCCTACAGTCTTTGCAAGCCAGCTCCGAAGTCACCTCCCGTGTGAAGACTCCTCTCCTACCCGCCCCCCAGCTGTGAGCCCGCCCCTCCTCGAAGCCCACTAGCTGTCTCCTCCAAGTGCTCTAGCAGTTGGACTGCAATGACTGTTTGTAAGTCAGGATGTCCCCAGCTCCTTGTGCTGAGATGAGGCTTCATCTCTGCTCTGAGCAGGGGTAAAGAGAAGCCCGGATCACTGATTTTTTTTTCAATGTTCTTGGTATATTTGAAAATGAAGAGATAACAAAACAAGATCTCAAATATTGAGGCATATTTTTCAATGTCTAGCAAATGAATGCTTCCAATACAAAAAATTATAATTGTGCTGCTCACAAGATAATTATAGGATTTATTAAAATATAATAATTTATTGTGCTCCCCAGGCACAGTGGTCTGTTAATAAGAAACAAGCTTCAGGATATACAAGGGGGCTCTTTGATCAAATTGGTCAGTGGATCTGACATAATGTAAAACCCCATTTGCAGATAATGTCAAAAGCCTAAATTGGAGACCCTGATGAAATGGTACTCCTGGCCCCTTTCCCCAGTGGTAGGCTGTGCTGCTGCCTCTACACACAGTAGGTGCGCATTGTTTGCTGAATAATGGTAACAAACACAGCTTTCCAAGTTGGTTATTGAAAACCCACACACAATAAGTATTCCTGGGAAACAATGAAGTCCTGAACAATGGGGCAGGAAGCCACCTCCTCCTCCAGTGACCCCCAACTCTCAAGAGTCCAGCTGAAGGCTGCAACAGGAAACCCCTCACCCACTGTCTTTCCTCCCTCTCTTCCCCACTCAGGGGCCACCCCCACCCAGGGGCACCAAATGCACTCATGCTTTCCATCCGCTCTCGGCCCCTCTTCTCCTCTAGCCTCTGGAGGGTCCCAGGTGAAGAAAGAGAAAAGCACTTACTCACAGAAGGAGGCAAGCAGCCAAGCTGGGCTTGGAGAGTCGTCCTGCCCCCAGGCAGGCCTGAGGAATAAAAGGAATGGCGAGAGGACAAAGAAGGACTTAAAGCTCTGGAACAAGGGGAAAGAAAAGGCCTAACAAAGTTTACAAAGCAATCTGTCAGAGAAGGGATGAAAAGGGAGCCCCACTGAGCTGAGGGGCTCAGGCACTCACCTCACCTTCGGCCCAGTTAGAAGCCTGCAATTACTTGGCCGACGTCTGAACCAATCTCCCTCTTCCTTGTCCCAGAGGTTTCCCTGGGAGTGCAAGGCCTCACCTTGCTGGGTTTTTGGCAGCCCCAAATACCTCTGCTCTACTCGGCTCAATACACCAGTTCTCTTGAACCCAACTAACTGGCTCAACTTCCAGTTCCCTCTGGATTTTCAGCAGAAACACTATGGATAATACAGTCATCAGCAGATCCTCAAAGCTATCCAGCTACTCTGACTGCCCAGATGTTCTGAGCCAGTGAAAATATCCACAGGCCTTTCTGAAACTCTCTCCTGCCACCAAAGGCAGGATTAATAATAATACCAACTATCATCTGAGTGCTCACTCTGTGTCGAATGCTTTAAGTCATCTCACTTACTGCTCACCACCACCTTAGGTACGATTACCCAATTTCACAGAAAGGGAAATAGGCCTGGAGAGATTAAATGTCTTTCCAAGGGATACACAGCCTGGATTCCAACCCAGGTCTGTCTGACCTTGGTGCCCACACACTTCCCACTCAGGACACTGCCTCTTGGGGACCCTCTGCGATTCTATTTTTTGTGGTTCCCATATTAATTTTAGATGGGGTAGGATGGTACAATTCTGTGGTATCTAAAAAAATTCCTTGCCTCACAGTTGGGAGTGAGAAGAGGAGCGGGAGTGGGAGAGTCTGCCTCATGGCTGGGTAGGGTCTTAGTTCTTTTTAGACACTTGAGTAATTTATCCATAAATAACTGGGCACTGGGAACAGGACACTCACTAATAAAAGCATAGCCTAGAGTCACGTTTGAAGAAAAAATTTCAAGTCACTTAGTGGGTGGACATATCTGCAAAACAAAAGAAAAGCCCCTTTCCCAGCCCAGGCAGAGAAGTCTCCTGTACGGTTAGAGACAACAGGCTTCTGGGCACGTAGCCAAGGTTCTGGGGATATTTATAACTTGAAGAGGGTGGGAGTCCCTAATAAGCTGCTATATTCTTTTTCCATCACTTCCCTCTCCAAGGCTACAGCGAGCTCAGAGCTCTTCCCCACGCAGAATGCCTGCTTTCCCTAGTGCTTGGCTTCCATTGTCTAATTTTCTCATCCTGGCTGGGGAAAGGGAAGGCTGCAAGTCCTTCTGTTCGGAAGAACTCCAGTTGAATGCAGCTTAGCTGCTGGTGGTGTTTCTTGGCTAGCTGCTGTGGTCTCAGGAATCTGCCTATGAGCCTGTGGTTTCTCTGAGCTGTCTGAGAGTCTGAGGTCTCGAGAATCTGTGAGTCTTTGGGATCCGCCTACGATCTCTGGGCTTTGCCTGCACGTCTACGGATTCGAGATCTACCTGCAGATCTGAGATAGACAGGATCTGCCAGTGACCCCCAGAATCTTTCCGAACGTCTGTAGTCTCAGAGAACCCTGCCTGCGGATTTGAAATCTGTCTGAGGCCTCTTGGATCTTGGAGCCGGAGACCTAGCGGATCTTTTGCGGGCCAGGAGGTAGGTCTGTTCGTTCCCAGTTCGGGTTTTCGGCTTCCCACCTTCAGCCGGTCAGGGACTGCTAACAACCTAAGGGTCCACCGGGCGTGGGCCGTTATAGAGGCCCACGATCCCATCGATGCGGGAGGCCGCCAGGAACCCTTTTAGCAGGCAAGCCCTCAGGGATGATAGAGACGGTCCTTCCCAACCCTGGGGTCTGGCTCGCTCCACCTTACGCGCCCCTATACTCCACCCTCGCTTCTGATTTCCCTCCGGCTTTTGCGTCCCCTCCGCTAGGCGCAACTCAGCCTGCCCCTCAAGGAGCGCCCTCTTTAGAAGGACGCCCCTACAGGGTTAACAGCGATGGAGCCGGGACACAAGCCTGGCCCAGCCGCGGACCACACTTGCTGGCGGACGGGCGGCGCGTTGCCCCCTAGGAGTTGTAGTCTGCGTAGCAGTGTGAGAATGCCGCAGTCGCTGCTGGGTGATGTAGTGCGTGGGTGGAGCTCAAAGTTCCAGCGCGGCCGCTGAGTCTCCCCCGGGGAGTGGGCGGCTGCTGCTTTCCTCTCAGGCCCAGGATGTCAAATGAGAGCTAATCCCAGCTGAACTCAACACAGGCCAGCGCCTAAATTAGGCTCGACGTCGCAGTTAAGGTCCGACTCAAGATAAGCTTCTAGGGACGTGAGGAGAAGCAAGGCAACCTCCCTGGCTTAATCCGGCTGTGGTCTCCAAGAGAGGAGAGCGGAAGATACTCCGCCCTGGCTAGGAGGACGCGCTTTTTTCTTCACTCTTTTGTTCTTTTCCCTCCGTGGCTTTTGGCCTCTGACTGGCCTTTGTACGCCCGAATGGAACTCCAACTCCCGACAGGCCACGGGGGCGGGCGCAGGCGTGATAAAGGTGCTCGGCCGTGCTACAAGAGGCGGGCCTCGTATTCGCTTCGCTCGCTGATTGGCTGAGGCAGCTGCCGGAAAGGGTCCAGCCTCGACATGGAAGAGCAGAGGCGTTCTGTGGGCTGGGCTGAGAGCCTCCTCCCTGAGACAGCCTCGGCTTGACCCCCGGCCCGGGAGGGACCGAGCCAGGGGGCTGTCTTAGTAATTCCGGGAGCCTCCACCCCTTGGTGGCGGAGACACGGAGGGCGGGTCGCGCTCGAGGGTCAGGGAGGAGAGTGACCCGGCCCGGATTCAGGGCCCTCCCCAGTCGCCTGGCGGCCAGAACTCCAGCCCCGGGGAGTGGGCAGGGCCTGTTTCTGTGCCTCACGCCCTGCTTTTCGCCTCCTTTAGCGCTGTCTGCTAGCTGCTTTTCCTGCTCTCTCTCTCTCCTGGGAGGCGAATCCTTGAGCCCGAGATGGCAGCCACCCTGCTCATGGCTGGGTCCCAGGTAAGCCGGGGGTGGCTTCTCGGACCCTGCCTGTGCTTACCCACGTCGTCCCTGCGTTTCTTTGCTCCGCGAATCTCTGTGGGAAATTCCCTGAGATTAGTAATTCGCTTGCTTCGGTATTCTGCCTCCAGAGACCCAGTATCAGGACAGTATAGACACAAACAAGCATTTATTGAACACCTGCTGTTTGCCTTTAAATACTGGGGAGACAAAAGATGCATGAGGCATGCCCTCCCTGCCTGCTCACAATCAGTAGGAAGACAGATGCATCCGGTTAACCATGAAACTACATGATAAGAGCACTATTTTCTGTAGGAGCAACATGCTGTGGGAACCAAGAAGTGGGAGTATTAATTCTGTCTGAGGTGTGGGAGGGAGGGAGGGAGGAGTGGAGCAGAGCAGCGAGATGGGGCGCATTGAAGAACAGTCGGTGCTGGAACAGGGCCTTAAGGAACAGTAGGATTTCACTACCCTGAGAAAGATATTCCAAGAAAATAGGAACATTGTGGGTAAAGGTATGGAATGATGTAGGTGCTAGTTGTATTTTGAGAAAACTACTACTAGAGGGTAAGGTTCGGAGTAGGGCAGGGATATCTGGCCATGGGACCAAAGCAATCAGCTCATAAATTGCTCTCTCCTTTACCACATCTCTTTGTTGCTTGTTTATTTCTCGCTTGGACTCTGCATATCAGACCTAATACCTTTTGCCTCCTCAACAATTCTAGCCATGTCTCTAATTTCGAGAAGAAAAACTGGTACTAACCTCCTAGATACCAAGTATTGAGGAAGCAATGTGTGATTTCAGGCACCTGTGACATTTGAAGATATGGCCATGTATCTCACCCGGGAAGAATGGAGACCTCTGGACCCTACACAAAGGGACCTTTACAGGGATGTTATGCAGGAGAATTATGGCAATGTTGTCTCATTAGGTAAGGATTCTCTGTCTTTCTCCACCCCACGTTTTGGAGACTGTCAAAAATGCCTTAGCTCTTTCAACACAACCTAGTTAGTTGATTCTTAAAGCACTTAATTGGATTTTGGCTTGAGTTGAGTCCTCAGGCAGATCTTTGAATGCGGGAATATCAAGGTCATATGGTCTAAAATGAAAGATCGTTCCTGCACATTTTAGAAACACTCAGATTTCTTGCGCCCTGAGTCATTTGCCATTCTCCAGCCTGTCTGTACAGATCACTGACCAAACAGGTCTGACATAATGGTGCTTGCCAGGATATAAATGCCCCTGTAAATGGTGCTTTTACTAGAAGATAAAGGGGTTCTGACCCAGGTTCATGGGAAGGCAAAAGCCACCTTTTTGTGTTTGCTTTGGCTTCAGAGCTGTAGCTTTGCCTCAGGCCCTTTATTTATCCAGAGCAGGTACTTGTCTAGAGACGTTTCAGAGTTGATCATAGATTTTGAGTGTGTCAGATGATGTTGTTGCAGAAGAATCCTGAACTAAATGAGATCACAGATTCTATTAGAGAGGGAAGCTAATTTTTTTGGTGGTCTGCAAACCTGTCTTTTCTCTTAGATATCCTTTGGTCTGGGTGTAACTAGAATAAACAGTGTATTCTTGAGCTGAAAGTCTTTTGACTCACTTTGTCTCCTGTTAGGACTTGACAGAAGTTAGCAATCATGTATGGTTGACTAGGTCATCTGCCATTCATTAGGATTATTCCTTTTTATGAAATCTTTATTCCTATAGCTTTTAACAAACAAAAGGCAAACTGTGAAGGGTTTCCTTTTTAAATTGGGCTCTCTCTGATGTCCCAACTTTCTTGGATCCTTCCTTTCAAAATGCAACCAGAAGTGAAGTTATCTACCCAGATCTATTGTAGTCAGTAACCCAAATATTCCACTCAATCCAACAAAAGCAAGAAATGAGAATCTTAAAGAAATGTGAATTTATATGTCAGTGGTCCAGCCCAAGGAGCACATTTTGGAAGGATGGAAGCATGGAAACACACACACACACAAAAATGTTTCTTGCCCATATAAGGTTGGGAGTGGGTTAGATAATGTTTACAAGACTTCTTTACCTCAAGACTCTTCAGAACCTTTAATGTGATATCAGGCATTTTGAATTTCTAAGAAGATGATGTTGTACGCACCACTTACCAAACTGATTTATCCCTGGACCCTTTTCTCCCAGCATACCTAGTAATCTCTTTCTGAAGAGTGTACCAAGAAACACAACTTGGAAAAAGCAGTGTCTGGTAGAAGGTTTCTTGTAGACAGTGACTTTGTATATTTTGATTTTCATTTAAAGTCTTTACCTAGTCAATGCCAAGAATATTCTGAGCCAGGCATCTTTTTTGCCTTCTCCAACCTTCCCACCTCTATTTTCATTAAAAGGCCACTGAGGGAATTCCTTGGCGGTCCCGTGGTTAGGACTCCTTAATTTCACTGCGCTGGGCCTGGGTTTGATCCCTGGTGGAGCTCCCCGCAAGCCACATAGCGCGGCCAAAAAAAAAAAAAAAAAGCCACTGAAAAGTAGCAAGTAACATTTGGCAGTCATTTTTCCTGTCAACTGAGACTTGATACAGATTGATAAAAATTTGTTTTTCTCCATGCTAACCCAGTAGGTTCTTAGTAAATATTATATAACGGTAATGAAGAAGGCTTGACAAGTTAAGAACATACACATACACGCACATTCATTCACATATAAAATATCTAGGCTCTTGGCTTTTAGAAATTCTAATTTAGAGTCTTTTATGTTTTCTGTTTATGGTTTTCTTCTTTTGAAACACCAGGAACACATACAATATTCATAAGGAACCATTAACTGTAGTGATACAGAGCATGAACTTTTATCAGACTGAACTGGATTTGAATCTTAGCTTCACCATTTACTACTGCATGACCTTTTGCGAGTCACTTCTGTGGGCCTTGAATCTCTCATTCATAAAGTAGAAATCATCATAATGCCTGGCTCTCAGGGTGGCTGAGGTAATTCACATAAAGAACTTAGCACGGGCTTCCCTGGTGGTGCAGTGGTTGAGAATCTGCCTGCTAATGCAGGGGACACGGGTTCGAGCCCTGGTCTGGGAAGATCCCACATGCCGCGGAGCAGCTAGGCCTGTGAGCCACAACTGCTGAGCCTGCGCGTCTGGAGCCTGTGCTCCACAACAAGAGAGGCCACGATAGTGAGAGGCCCGCGCACCGCGATGAAGAGTGGCCCCCTCTTGCCGCAACTAGAGAAAGCCCTCGCACAGAAAGAAAGACCCAACACAGCCAAAAATAAATATAAAAATATATATATAAAAGTCCTTTTAAAAAAAAAAAAAAAAGAACTTAGCACAGTGCCCAGCACACAGTAGATAATTTTTGTGTGTGTTTACCAGTATTATTCTTCACCTTTTATTACAGATTTTGAAATCAGGAGTGAAAACGAGGTGAATCCAAAGCAAGAGATTAGTGAAGATGTGGAATTTGGGACTGCATCTGAAAGACCTGTTGGGAATACTGAGGACAGTCCTGAAAGCGAAGAGGCCTTTGAAAACAGGGATAGATCAGAAAGACAATGGGGAGATCTAACAGCAGAAGAGTGGGTAAGCTATCCTCTCCAACAAGTCACCGATCTGCTTGTCCACAAAGAAGTCCATACAAGCATCCGATATCATATATGTTCTCATTGTGGAAAGGCCTTTAGTCAGATCTCAGACCTTAATCGACATCAGAAAACCCACACCGGTGACAGACCCTATAAGTGTTACGAATGTGGAAAGGGCTTCAGTCGGAGTTCCCACCTTATTCAGCATCAAAGAACACACACTGGAGAGAGGCCCTATGACTGTAATGAGTGTGGGAAAAGTTTTGGAAGAAGCTCTCACCTCATTCAGCATCAGACAATCCACACTGGAGAAAAGCCCCACAAATGTAACGAGTGTGGAAAAAGTTTCTGCCGGCTCTCTCACCTAATCCAGCACCAAAGGACCCACAGTGGGGAAAAACCCTATGAGTGTGAGGAGTGTGGGAAAAGCTTCAGCCGGAGCTCTCACCTAGCTCAGCACCAGAGGACCCACACAGGTGAGAAGCCTTACGAATGTAATGAATGTGGGCGAGGCTTCAGTGAGAGATCTGATCTGATCAAACACTATCGTGTCCACACGGGGGAAAGGCCCTACAAGTGTGATGAGTGTGGGAAGAATTTCAGTCAGAACTCCGACCTTGTGCGCCATCGCAGAGCCCACACAGGGGAAAAGCCGTACCACTGTAATGAATGTGGGGAGAATTTCAGCCGTATCTCACACTTGGTTCAGCACCAGAGAACCCATACTGGGGAAAAGCCATATGAATGTAACGCCTGTGGGAAAAGCTTCAGCCGGAGCTCTCATCTTATCACACACCAGAAAATTCACACTGGAGAGAAGCCCTATGAGTGCAACGAATGTTGGCGAAGCTTTGGTGAAAGGTCAGACCTAATTAAACACCAGAGAACCCACACAGGAGAGAAACCCTATGAGTGTGTGCAGTGTGGAAAAGGTTTCACCCAGAGCTCCAACCTCATCACACATCAAAGAGTTCATACAGGAGAGAAGCCTTATGAATGTACCGAATGTGAGAAGAGTTTCAGCCGGAGCTCAGCTCTCATTAAACATAAGAGAGTTCACACTGACTAAGTCCTGAAATTACGACTGAGAAATGAGTCATTTGAAGGTACAATTTTATTTGATATCAAAGAGCTCTCTCAAGACTGAGCTGCTTTTACTGTACTGAATTTCCTTGTTGTGGGCCACAGTTTAAAACATCGAAGAAGACAAGCCACTTGAAATTCTGATCCACGGCTTTGGGAATGGTATTCCTTCCTCCAAAATAGTGATTTTTATTCACCCAGTATTAATGAATTATTTCATCAAAATCAGCCCCACAAGTAACTGGAAATCTGAAGACCAGGTGCTAAATGCTGGTAAATGCTCAGGCCTGGAAATGGAGTAAATCTTTAAAAGTAATTTCTCCCGTCCTTGGCCCAAAGAACTATGCTAGGGGAAATATTGACCTGTGATAGGGTTGTCACAGCTGCTTTGGTAAAAGACAACCAGAGACTTTGCCTGAATTGCCACACCTATTCACTCACCATAGTAGCTGGGCACACACATCTTCCCTTCAAAGGGCTTTCTCCTTGAGTTGCTCATGCATTTGTATCTTTCTGTCTTCCTAAGAGCAGGATTCTGCATGATGAAGGCAATGATCATAACTTTTTGCCTCATTGTTTATAATTAACTTTTTTAAAGCTTTCATGATTGTGAAAGCTAACTGAAGATACAGATTGAAAGGAAAAATGAGACACAGGTTTGGGGACCAAGGACTCATCAACAGTGGTGACTTTAGCAAGAGATGCCCACTGTTATTGCCATTAATCAGAATTTATTAATTTTCTTTGGGGATCACTGTAGGGAATATTGTAGGGAAAATATCTTCAAGGAAAGATAGGACCATAAGTGATGGTGGAGTGTAAGGAACAAGTGGAATTGACCACTTCAGGGAAGGAAACGGAGTCCCTTCCCAAGGAACACAGGTCATTTCTCTGTTCTTTCCCCTCTACCCTTTAAGATCAATTCTCCCTATACTGCTAACTCTAGGATTTGATAAGGGCCACATCCCAGTGTTTATCTTAGCTTGCATAAGGGCATGTGTATGTACATGTAAAATGTGTATTCCTGTTGTTTTTCCAATAGCAGAAACTGAATTCACACTGAATTAGCATGTTCTTGGGTGATATTGATCATGTGACAGAACTACAGACATAACTCCAATGTGAGAAATGTCCTTTCATTCTTTATGAAAAAAAATTGAAACACTAGTGCTCTAATGTGTACTCTCCTGTAAGATCTGTCTTTGTACAGAACCAAGCACTTGTTTATATGTATCAGTCAGTTGGAGATTATTACCAGACAAATAGGTTGATTGTCCTGTTCTCAGACTGAATTATCTTCTCTTTGGCCTAGTCACAGGGAATTAATAAAACTAGATAGGAATGTATTTCCATTCTCCCAGCCTACAGATTTAAGTGGTTAATATAAGAGTTGACCCAATTTAAGCCCAGTAGTGTCAGTTCTCCTTATCTCAGCCCAAATAGGAATTAAGAAATATCCCAAATGTTGATGCTTATCCAAGCATTTGGGGGTGGGAGTGGGAGGGAACTGATGCCCAGGAGATGGGACTAGAGTGAGGAATATATATTTTTTGAGCCTGCCCCATGTTTTTTCTACTGTATTGTGAGTGTTGTAACATTTGAAAAACTTTTGCCATAGCTCTTTGGGACTTGGCGTTAAAGGAGCCAGTGGTCTCCCTTGGGTAGTGTACTATAGTGATTTATTATGACCCACAACCACGTGGGTCTGCATCCCTTGCAAATGACACAACCTCAGAAGTAACAATGAAAAAACACTCCACCAAGTAGGTGTCTTTATGTTGTCACTCTTATTTAAATACAAACTCGGGCAGGGAGCATGTTTTTTGTTCTATACAATATCTAGCTGACTTTGGGTATTCATATTTTAATTGTTGAATGACTTACATGTTCTTGATGACTAAACTCAAATGTCTTTTTCCCGTATCAGTGTTGCTGGTGGTTTTAATGAATATCAAAGTTCTCCTGTTGTTTCTGTGAGCCACTAGGGGCATCAGCTTCGGAGTGGCTGTAGAAGAAGACAGCATCTCCATGACCTAACTATTTCACCCCCTTTTCCTTCCCTACTCCCCTGCCCCACCCCCAAGCTGTTCCTTCTGCTGCTTTTGGCTTCTGAGTGCCCCAGCCATCTCTCCAGACATGTACACTTCAGTTGGGAAGTTAAAAGGGCAAGGGCCGGACCAGCTCTGTCTCCTCTCTTCCTGCCAATTGTTGCGCATTTGCTGTGTTGAACTCTGTGTAAAGCTATGCCTCGGTCTCTCTTTGCTGAAGCTTTCTGCATGCCTTCTGCTCCCAAGTCTCTGGCTGCTTCTGCACACACCCTGAACACATTGTGCCTGTTTTCTGTGGTTGTGGAGAGTGAGTGAACACGTAAGTATGTACAGCAGTTTTCCTTATGGTATTGGTCACAGTTTGCTTGTGTCTATCTATATCTGTATTATTCTAACAATATCCTGTAATTAAAAGTATAATTTTTAAAATCAAAAAGCTGAGAATTATTTTAGTAATCCAGCACCAATTCATAAAACGGCTTTTCATCAGGTTTATTAAAATTGGGCACAATTGTTTTTATATTGATGCATTTGTACAGATGTTCTTGTGGGAATTTGGGAATACTGTGTCTTCACATATTGGTGAGCCCTCTGGATATTACCATATTTTGGCAAGTGCAAAAACCTGGACAGTTCCCTATGAAGATTAGGCTGGTGGCAAAGCAACATGGAAATATTTGATATGGGTAACTCATTAGCTTTGGCGAAGGGAAACAGAAGCAAAAAAAAAAAAAAAATCCTAACGGAAAAATGAGAGGAAGCCATATTGCTTTAAGGAGATATTTTTGAGTATCTGTTAAGGATACTAAAACAATCTCTATTAAATTAGTATTAGGATCCTAGAACAGAGATACGTCTTAGAAGCAAAGGCTCTATATTCATGACATGATTGTGCAGTCTGCCTAAGGCAGTGATTATGTTCTACTAGGGTGTGGCCATTATTTTCAAATTACTTACACGTAATTTTATCTTACGAAACATTTTTTTAAATGGAAGGCCAGTCTAGGCAGAGGTAGGAAGTGGAAGTGCTTTAAATCGGGGAAAAATACAAATACGAAAGAAAAGTTTTAATTAGCCCTATGGCCAAGACTGGAAAAATAAAGATTTTATCAAACCTTTTTTTTTTTTTTTTTTTGGCTGCACCTCATGGCTTGCGGGATCTTAGTTCCCGGACCAGGGATCGAACCCGTGCCCTTGGCAGTGAAAGCGTGGAGTCCTAACCACTGGACCTCCAGGGAGTTCCTGTAAACATTTTTTAAAACTCCTTTTCTCCTTTCTACATGTTCAGCATTTTTTATTACTGGGTAGGAAAGTTTAAGGAAAATGCTGGAGAAATTCACCTGGAACCTTTCCTTCAGGGCATTTAACATGTTAATGTTTCGCCATTATTATAGTAGAGGCAGATTTCCTTCTTTGAATTTTCTCTAGGAGGCTAGCCCTTGGTTATGGCTGTGCTTCCAGCCCATTAGGACCCCACTGAGTCTACTGAAATGATAATTTGTTAAATGGTTCCCTAGTGTTTCAAAGGTTAGTGTTCCTGCTGAAAAAGGAGTTCCTATGCCCTGGGAGAAATGCACCTCTTTGAAGCATTGGTTAGATACCTAACTCTGTAATGGAGTAGCCGACTGGGACCTGCTTATCTATAGGAGACTTCAAGATGAAAAGTTGTTAGTGTGGGACTTCCCTGGTGGTCCGGTGGTTAAGACTTTGCCTTCCAATGCAGGGGGTGTGGGCCCGAGCCCTGGTCGGGGAACTAAGATCCCACATGCCTCGCGGCCAAAACACCAAAACATAAAACAGGAGCAATATTGTAACAAATTCAATAAAGATTTTAAAAAATGGTCCACATCAGAAAAAAAAATCTTAAAAATTGTAAAGCAGTTATACTCCAATAAAGATGTAAAAAAAAAAAAAAAAAAAAAAAAGAATAGATGGAAGATAAGGAATCAGAAGCAGCCGGTTGAAATTACTTCAGACTTTTTGTGAAGATGAGAGAGAAGTCTGTATGCAAAGAAGTAAGGAATAAGTCCTGGAAATAAAGCAATGGAAAAGGTTTTCGTTTAAGGACAGAGAACACTGTGATACGTGAATAGGCAAAGGGGAGAAAATTAGTGGAGAGAAAAGGACTGGAGAAAATAAAAAGTTGTTAGTGAAAAACAATTGAGTAAAATGAATAGAAGAAAATTACCCTGTAATGACCTAAAACAGTTTCATGGTGAATCCCATTGTATTATCTGTTCTCCTAAATGCTTCATATTCCAAGTTTGTATCATTTTCAGCTTCTTCAAAGGTGCTTTTTTTCCCTCTGGCAGAGACTGAGGCTGATAACATCAAAATCTCACTTTGAATTTCACACCAGCCCCTGCGGCTGCCCTGTAGATGTCTCCACTTGGAAATTACCCGGGCAGACCCCAAACTGAATTTACCACTTTGTTCTATCACCATCCCCCCTCACCTGCTTCTCATGTATTTCCTAACTCAGTCATGGCCTAGTCATCCAAGCTAGAAACTTGCATATCATACTTGAAAGCTTCTCCTTTAGCCACCTTCCCAAAATCAATAATGAAAATTAGTTGAATAATTAGTTTTATGACATACCACCTCCTAAATAGTTCTCAAATCTGTCTACCTGCTCTCTGTACTGCCACCACTTATCATGTGACCTTGGGCAAGTTACTTAGCTTCTCTGTTCCTTGGATTGCCCATCTGTAAAATGGGGGTAATTATATCCATCTCACAGAGTTGCAAAGATTAAATAATGGGGCTCAAAATATTAGCTGCAGCTATTCAGACCATCAGCAAGCCACATCCTGCTTACTGAAACAACCTCTTAATGAGTCACATCTATTTTCAACCCCCTTCCATCTATTCTCCCTTGCTGCAGCTAGAATGATCTTTCTGAAGGGCAAATCCCTTCAGGCCACTCTTCTGTGCAAAACTTTCTCATGCTTTCCATTGCCAGCAGCACACAGTGTGATGTAGGTCATCAAGATCTGGCCTCTGCTGCCCTCGTCAGCTTCAGTTCTCTGCACTTTCCCTGTACTTGAAACGCTCTTCAAGCTGCACCTCTTTCTCTCCACTCTTCTGGTCAACTCCTCCTCATCCTTCAGGTCTCATACCTAACTTGTTCTAGGGAACCTTTCCCGATCCCATGAGACTGGATCAGGTGTTCCTGTTCAGTGTTGCCTGGGATTATCCCACTGAAAGCACTTTATTCATTTTGTAAATTGCCTGTTCACTTTTTCATCTCCTCCATTAGACTTTGATATCCTTGAAGAAATCACTGTGTCTTGCTCATCATTGTATCTTCAGCCCCTAGCAAAATATTTGACTTAGAGTAGGCAGGCAACAAATATTTCTTGGATAAATGAGAGGAGAATATGTATAAACTTCATTCCCTTCATCAGGACTGGTGACTTCATTTCTGATTTGTCACTGCACAAGCTATTCGTAAAAGAAATTCTGTAGAAACGGTAGATATTCTCTCATTGCATATCTGGTGAGGCCTAATGCAAGAGGAAAAAGGCACCTAAAGGCAATGTGGCCCAACTAAGACACCCCCTCCCAAGGTAAAGCTGGGATAAAGTCACTGGCCCCTCATGCTCCAGTACTTGAATCATTGTCATCTTTGGAGGGTTATCTAGGATTAGACATCATGGCAACTTTGGTGACATGTTACAAGGCAAGCTCTCAATACAGGAAGCTTGGGCAGGATTCTAAGCTCCCAGCTGCAGTTTTGGCTGTTGGTCAACCTCTGAATTCTCCAAGCTGAGCACATAAGCCAATAGTTGTTAATATTTTCAGGAGGATTCAGATTCCTTTGAGAATCTAATGAAAGTTTTGGATCTTTTGTTTGAGAGTTCTTTATTTTGCTTACAAGTCCTTTATCAGATATGATTTGCAAATATTTTTCCTAGTCTTTGGCTTTCCATTCCCTTAACAGTGCCTTTCAAAGAACCAAAGTTTTGGGACTTCCCTGGTGGCACAGTGGTTAAGAATACGCCTGCCAATGCAGGGGACATGGGTTCGAGCCCTGGTCCAGGAAGATCCCACATGCTGTGGAGCAACTAAGCCCGTGCACCACAACTACGGAGCCTGCGCTCTAGAGCCCGTGAGCCACAACTACTGAGCCCACGTGCCACAACTACTGAAGCCCGTGCACCTAGACCCTATGCTCTGCAACAAGAGAAGCCACCGCGATGAGAAGCCTGCGCACCACAACGAAGAGTAGCCCCCACTCCCCACAACTAGAGGAAGCCCATGTGCAGCAACAAAGACCCAACACAGCCAAAGATAAATAAATAAATACATTTATATTAAAAAAAAAAACCCAAAGAACCAAAGTTTTAAATTTTGATGAAGTCCTGTTTTCTAATAGGATTTTTACCCAAGATTTCCTTTTCTAAATCTCCATATTGATAGTTCTTGAGTTACAAGACTTCAATCTTTGGTTTTTAGGCAAGGGAGGGAAGAAGAATGCTTTCTAGGCTTCACCCTCATTTGGTTATGTCCACTCTATTGGAGTTCGGATTTTAGCCCAGGTAGTACTGCCATTATACCAGAGCAACAGGGCCATCTCCCTGAGCCCTGCACTTTAAAGTTGCACCTTTACCCACTAGGCCAAGGGGATGTGCCCATCTAGAGCTCATACTCCTCCCTCCCCTTCTAGATCACAAACCTCAATTATCTAGGACCTTGGAATCCTTTGCCCAGACAGTCCACTTCAAGCCTCTTCCCCAAGTTTGTTCTCTTGAGGGCAAACCAATCTCCATGTGTGTACCCATAGCCCTTGGTTTGGGAGGATGGACAGAGATTGGACCTGCAGCCACACGTGGACCTGAGGGCCCTCCTGGAATAGGACGAAGCCAGAACAGGAAAAGAAGGGGGCAAGCTTTCATCTGTATTTTTTTTTTTGGCCATGCTGCATGTGGGATGTTAGTTTCCAGACCAGGGATCAAACCTGCACCCCTGCATTGGAAGCGTGGAGTCTTAAACACTGTACCACCAGGGAAGTCCCTTATTTGTACTCTTGCTCAACTCCTAGTCCTAGCCTCCAGGCATACTATCAACTGTTTTTACCAGTGACTTATAAGGAGTCAGAACCTATGATATCCAGATTCCTGAGGTGAGTAATATGTTGGATGGATGAGTATGCTATGGATGGAACCAAAACACACAAAGAGGAGGAATCTGGGGTGGGTATAAAGGATAGAAGTTAATTAAGTCATTTAACAAAAATTTGTTGAGCACCAACAATGTACCTGGCATAGAAATGAATGAGGCAAAGACTCTGCCCTTGTTGAACTTGTATTCTGTGGGGGAGGTGGACAATCAACAAAGGTATACATAACATCAGGTGGTAACAAGTACAATAAAGAAAAATAGAGTAAGGGAAGGGGAGTGAAGGGGGACTGCTATTTTAGACAGGATGGTCAAGACTCTCTAAAGGGGTGACATTAGAGCAGAGTTCTGAAGGAGCTGTCAGGATATCTGGAGGAAATTGTTCTAAGTACTTAATTTACCAAAGAGCAAATGTAAGGTGCTAGGCAGCGGTTGGCATACTGGAGGAACCAGACCGGGGTGGGTGGAGGTCAGGGAGGAAGGGGGCAAATGGTGGGAGATAAAAACCGTCTTTAGAGACTTGTTGAGGAGTTTGAAGCACCTGTTACATCCAAACACATGTTCATATGCCCAGCAGGTAGTTGAAAATATGAGTCCAGAGCTCAGGACCCCAAATGGGCTTGTGGATAAAGAAATGGGAATAGTGAGTATGGAAATGAGCAGTGAAAACCATGCAAGTGAATGGGGTGGCCCTGATTGAGTGTGAGAACAACATCAAGGATGGAATCCTGGGAGCACCAATAGGTAATGATGGGCAGAGGAGAGGAGTATTACAGAACCCAGAGAAAAATCAGGAGAGGAGGGTCAGAGGGCAAAGGACGTGTGACATATTTCAAGATGTCCAAATGTAGCAGATGTCTAGTGAGATACTGTATTTGAAACTCTTTGTAAATGGAAAAACTCCATGCAAGCATAGGTATTATATTATTGTTAGTATTAATGATAATCAGAGAGCACTTTCCCCCTTCCTCTAATGGTTATTTTAACTTAAAAGTAATGAAAATTTAGTTATACACACGTAGTCTATTTATAATCAATTCTTACTATTTTATTGCACTTTCAAAACAAAACAAACATAAGTAAGTTATACTGAGGGAGCAGGACTCACAATCCCTGTTAAATCTGATTTGTGTAACAATATAACATGTATATTGGTATATGGGTAATAATCGTAGAATTCTACTGGATTTTGGTTAAAAGCTTACAGTAACACTTCCTAAGGTTTGTCACACATAACTCTTCTGTCTGCCTATAGGGAAGCCTTAAAATAATTAAAACTCAGTGGACCAAATATTATGTTCAACAGTCTCCTAGAATTTGATTTCTGGAATTTAGGTGGCAGCTGCTGCCACCGCCTGTGCCAGTCTCTTTAACGGCTGCAGAGTTCAGTGTTAGTGGGTAGATGCACCAAGGTGCTGATGGTGAGTCTCCAGGGAATCCTGCTGTTGCTAAGCGGGAAAATGCGATGTTAAATTCTTCCAAAGACCAAGTGTTCATCACTGTTAAATTGGACTTAACAAACCTAATTGAACTTGAAAGTTGATTCTTTTTTTTTGTTGTTGTTGCCACACCACGTGTTATGCGGGATCTTAGTTCCCCAACCAGGGATCAAACCCCTGCCCTCTGCAGTGGAAGCGCGGAGTCCTAATCACTGGACCATCAGGGAATTCCTGATTCTTGTTTTCTTTCTTTCTATTTTTTTAAAATTAAATTTATTTATTTATTTTTGGCTGCGCTGGGTCTCCGTTGCTGCGCGTGGGCTTTCTCTAGTTGCCGTGAGCGGGGGCTACTCTTCGTTCTGGTGGGCGGGCTTCTCATTTCGGTGGCTTCTCATTGTGGAGCACGGGCTCTAGGCTTGCAGGCTTCAGTAGTTGTGGCACATGGGCTCTAGAGCACAGGCTCAGTAGTTGTGGCTCACGGGCTTAGTTGCTCCGCAGCATGTGGGATCTTCCTGTACCAGGGCTCGAACCCCTGTCCCCTGCATTGGCAGGTGGATTCTTTTTATAGCTACTTTATTTATTTATTTATTTTATTTTATTTTTGGCTGTGTTGGGTCTTCGGTTCATGCGAGGGCTTTCTCTAGTTGAGGCAAGTGGGGGCCACTCTTCATCGCGGTGCGGGGACCGCTCTTCATCGCGGTGCGCGGGCCTTTCACTATCGCGGCCCCTCCCGTTGCGGGGCACAGGCCCCAGACGCGCAGGCTCAGTAGTTGTGGCTCACGGGCCCAGCCGCTCCGTGGCATGTGGGATCTTCCCAGACCAGGGCTCGAACCCGTGTCCCCTGCATTAGCAGGCAGACTCCCAACCACTGCGCCACCAGGGAAGCCCGGCAGGTGGATTCTTAACCACTGCGCCACCAGGGAAGTCCAATTCTTGTTTTCCTGAGTTTGATTGAGGAAATGGAAGGTTGGAAAGGAGAGCTCATTTTGCTAACTTTCTTTTCACTTCCCCCCCCCACTTTTTCTATATTCCCTCAACAGAACCCAAGGAGAGCAGAGAACTCATTTTTTAAAAAAGGACAAAAATAATTTCAAATTCAGAGACTACCAACTTCAGGTTTGGAAATATGAAGCCTTAAAAAGACAAAAGTTTAACTTTATTGGGTTTCATTCATCTCTTCTGGCTGTGTACCATAATGATTATGAGACTGGAATTTGGAGTTACATCAGAGTCTGAGTCTCAACTCTGACCTGGGAATTAGTTTCTTCATCTGCAAAAGGGAGATGATACCTTTTGGTACTTGCCTCATATATTGTGAGCATTAAATGAGATAGCATGGCAAATGCTTTAAAACGTTAACTAGTATTATGAAGTCTATGTAGGTATAATCTCCATGGGATGTTTTCTTTTCTAACAAAGCTACCCAAACGGTTGTTGCTCAATGTTGAGACCTTGTGAGGCCACAGTTTTGTTCTTAGATACTGTCATTTCTCAGAACATGTTCAAACTGCATTGCAAAGCCGATTTGCAAAGCACATAAGGAAAATGTTCTCATTATCTTATATCACAGTTTGCTTTGGGCTCTAAACAGTATTTTCTAACTTATTCATCAGATTGACAATGATGGCTTTTTGACCGGTAAAAATGTCTACCTCTACAAATGAAGAATCTGCCAATACTAAGACTTTAATTGAAAAGGGAAAAAAAAAAAGAAAAGAAAAGGAGCTTGATGAAGTAGCTCAAAACTCGGTTTGAGTCTTTGTTCACCTGTGTGGCTTTGAGCAAATGTTTTAACCTCCCTGAGCCTTGTTTCTTCAATAAAATGGGATAATATTACTAGCCTTTAAGATTTCATGAGAGGATCAGCAACAGCATTTGTAAAACACTGGACACATAGTAAGAGCTCCATAAATGGTAGTGATTATTGTTTAAAACGTTGTGTCACTAAGATGAAGAAACACTCTTTCCATTTTAAAACAGCTTGATGAATTTGAGAATTAGAAGGGAACTCATTGGGCCAGCTAGGATAATCTTCAAAAGAAAAAATGCAAAAATGATGATAGAGCAGGCACACAAAAATGATGATAAAGCGGGCCTTGGGGTAAGTTGACTACAAGCTATTGCAAGCCACCCATATGGCAATTTATTTTTTAAAAGAAGCATAATCCTAGGAGGTAAAAATGAGAGACAGTGTTCAGCTCTGGCCAGTCTTGATTGGAGCACTACCATTTTGGAAAATGGTAAATAAAGACATTTATTATTTATTTATTTATTTTATTTTTGGCTGCGTTGGGTCTTAGTTGCAGCACGCGGGATCTTCGCTGAGGCATGCAGGATCTTTCCTTGCAGTGCGGGCTTCTCTCTAGTTGTGGCGTGCAGGTTTTCTCTTCTCTAGTTGTGGCGCGTGGGTTCCAGAGCACGTGGACTCTGTAGTTTACCGCACGCAGGCTCTAGTTGAGGCGTGTGAGCTCAGTAGTTGTGGCGCGCGGGCTTAATTGGCCCGCAGCGTGTGGAATCTTAGTTCCCTGACCAGGGATCGAACCCGCGTCCCCTGCATTGTAAGGCAGATCCTTTACCGCTGGACCACCAGGGAAGTCCCTCTATATTATTTCTTTTTTCCTTTCCCTAGTGTGTGACTTTGAACTGTGTCTGAGATGGCTTAACCTTGTTAGTAGCAAGTGAAGGCAATTTGAAGAGGCTGAATTGATGTAATCTTGTTTGGAGTCTGAGGAATAGACTGTTTCTTTTAGAATCATGAAAGGGACAAGCAAGATGAAGATTAATCTAAGGATCCAATAAAAAGGTTTGGTAATTTTAAACATTCTTTGTTAGTTCAGGTTGTAAGTGGTAAAAGTCAAAGCTTCAGTTTGAATATTCTGGTGCCCTGTAATTGTTTTAAGAAGCAAAAGCATATTGTTCATTGACATACCAGTCAGACCACAGATTTGGTCTGTCACAGGGCAGGGCTGTGGACTCTCGCTGTGCTGTGTTACCTCATCTTAAAAGGTTAGAGATAGCTACCCACCACCAGTCCCTCCCATCAGGAAACCTGCACAAGCCTCTTAGATAGCCTCATCCACCAGAGGGCAGACAGCAGAAGCAAGAAGAACTACAATCCTGCAGCCTGTGGAACAAAAACCACATTCACAGAAAGATAGACAAGATGAAAAGGCAGAGGGCTATATACCAGATGAAGGAACAAGATAAAACCCCAGAAAAACAACTAAATGAAGTGGAGATAGGCAACCTTCCAGAAAAAGAATTCAGAATAATGATAGTGAAAATAATTCAGGACCTCGGAAAAACAATGGAGGCAAAGACCGAGAAGATGCAAGAAATGTTTAACAGAGACCTAGAAGAATTAAAGAACAAACAAACAGAGATGAACAATACAATAACTGAAATGAAAACTACACTAGAAGGAATCAATAGCAGAATAACTGAGGCAGAAGAACGGATAAGTGACCTGGAAGACAGAATGGTGGAATTCACTGCTGCAGAGCAGAATAAAGAAAAAAAAAAATGAAAAGAAATGGAGACAGCCTAAGAGACCTCTGGGACAACATTAAACGCAACAACATTCACATTATACAGGTCCCAGAAGGAGAAGAGAGAGAGAAAGGACCAGAGAAAATATCTGAAGAGATTATAGTCGAAAACTTCCCTCACATGGGGAAGGAAATAGCCACCCAAGTCCAGGAAGCGCAGCGAGTCCCATACAGGATAAACCCAAGGAGAAACACACCGAGACACACAGTAATCAAATTGGCAAAAACTAAAGACAAAGAAAAATTATTGAAAGCAGCAAGGGAAAAACGACAAATAACATACAAGGGAACTCCCATAAGGTTAACAGCTGATTTCTCAGCAGAAACTCTACAAGCCAGAAGGGAGTGGCATGACATATTTAAAGTGATGAACGGGAAGAACCTACAACCAAGATTACTCTACCCGGCAAGGATCTCATTCAGATTCGATGGAGAAATCAAAAGCTTTACAGACAAGCAAAAGCTAAGAGAATTCAGCACCACCAAACCAGGTCTACAACAAATGCTAAAGGAACTTCTCTAAGTGGGAAACACAAGAGAAGAAAAGGACCTTCAAAAACAAACCCAAAACAATTAAGAAAATGGTCATAGGAACATACATATCGATAATTACCTTAAACGTGAATGGATTAAACGCTCCAACCAAAAGACACAGGCTTGCTGAATGGATACAAAAACAAGACCCATATATATGCTGTCTACAAGAGACCCGCTTCAGACCTAGGGACACATACAGACTGAAAGTGAGGGGATGGAAAGAGATATTCCATGCGAATGGAAATCAAAAGAAAGCTGGAGTAGCAATACTCATATCAGATAAAATAGACTTTAAAATAAAGAATGTTACAAGAGACAAGGAAGGACACTACATAATGATCAAGGGATCAATCCAAGAAGAAGATATAACAATTATAAATATATATGCACCCAACATAGGAGCACCTCAATACATAAGGCAACTGCTAACAGCTGTAAAAGAGGAAATCGACAGTAACACAATAATAGTGGGGGACTTTAACACCTCACTTACACCAATGGACAGATCATCCAAAATGAAAATAAATAAGGAAACAGAAGTTTTAAATGACACAATAGACCAGATAGATTTAATTGATATTTATAGGACATTCCATCCAAAATCAGCAGATTACACTTTCTTCTCAAGTGCGCATGGAACATTCTCCAGGATAGATCACATCTTGGGTCACAAATCAAGCCTCAGTAAATTTAAGAAAATTGAAATCATATCAAGCATCTTTTCTGACCACAACGCTATGAGATTAGAAATGAATTACAGGGGGAAAAAACGTAAAAAACACAAACACATGGAGGCTAAACACTACGCTACCAAATAACCAGGAGATCACTGAAGAAATCAAAGAGGAAATCAAAAAATACCTAGCGACAAATGACAATGAAAACTATAAGACACTGATGAAAGAAATTAAAGATGATAAAAGCAGATGGAGAGATATACCATGTTCTTGGATTGGAAGAATCAATATTGTGAAAATGACTATACTACCCAAAGCAATCTACAGATTTAATGCAATCCCTATCAAATTACCAATGGCACTTTTTACGGAACTAGAACAAAAAAATCTTAAAATTTGTATGGAGACACAAAAGACCCCGAATAGCCAAAGCAGTCTTGAGGGAAAAAAACGGAGCTGGAGGAATCAGACTCCCTGACTTCAGACTATACTACAAAGCTATAGTAATCAAGACAGTATGGTACTGGCACAAAAAACAGAAATATAGGTCAACGGAACAGGATAGAAAGCCCAGGGATAAACTCACGCACCTATGGTCAACTAGTCTATGACAAAGGAGGCAAAGATATACAATGGAGAAAAGACAGTCTCTTCAATAAGTGGTGCTGGGAAAGCTGGACAGCTACATGTAAAAGAATGAAATTAGAACACTCCCTAACACAATACACAAAAATAAACTCAAAATGGATTCTAGACCTAAATGTAAGACCGGACACTATAAAACTCTTAGAGGAAAACATAGGAAGAACACTCTTTGACATAAATCACAGCAAGATCTTTTTTGAACCACCTCCTAGAGTAGTGGAAATAAAAACAAAAATAAACAAATGGGACCTAATGAAACTTAAAAGCTTTTGCACAGCAAAGGAAACCATAAACAAGATGAAAAGACAACCCTCAGAATGGGAGAAAATATTTGCAAATGAATCAACGGACAAAGGATTAATCTCCAAAATATATAAACAGCTCATGCAGCTTGATATTAAAAAACAAACAACCCAATCCAAAAATGGGCAGAAGACCTAAATAGACATTTCTCCAAAGAAGACATACAGATGGCCAAGAAGCACATGAAAAGCTACTCAACATCACTAATTATTAGAGAAATGCAAATCAAAACTACAATCAGGTATCACCTCACACCAGTTAGAATGGGCTTCATCAGAAAACCTACAAACAACAAATGCTGGAGAGGGTGTGGAGAAAAGGGAACCCTCTTGCACTGTTGGTGCGAATGTAAACTGATACAGCCACCATGGAGAACAGTATGGAGGTTCCTTAAAAAACTAAGAATAAAATTACCAGATGATCCAGCAATCCCACTACTGGGCATATACCCAGAGAAAACCACAATTCAAAAAGACACATGCACCCCAATGTTCATTGCAGCGCTATTTACAATAGCCAGGTCATGGAAGCAACCTAAATGCCCATCGACAGACGAATGGATAAAGAAGAAGTGGTACATATATACAATGGAATATTACTCAGCCATAAAAAGGAATGAAATTGGGTCATTTGTTGAGATGTGGATGGATCTAGAGACTGTCATACAGAGTGATGTAAGTCAGAAAGAGAAAAACAAATATCGTATATTAATGCATATATGTGGAACCTAGAAAAATGGTACAGATGAACCGGTTTGCAGGGCAGAAATAGAGACACAGATGTAGAGAACAAACGTATGGACACCAAGGGGGGAAAGCCGGGGGGGGTGGGGGTGGGGGTGTGCTGAATTGGGCGATTGGGATTGACATGTATACAGTGATGCGTATAAAATTGATGACTAATAAGAACCTGCTGTATAAAAATAAAAAAAAGAAGAAAAAATAATAATGGCCAAAAAAAATCCCCAAATTAATAGAAAACACTAATCTACACATCTAAGAAGCTCAAAAACAAATTGGATACAAGATTTGTTTAAAATCCAAAATCATTTACTGCACTAATAAAGGACAAAAACCACATGATCAATAGACAAAAAACATTTGGGAAAATCCAACATCCATTCTAAAAAACTCTCAACAAATTAGGAATAAAAGGGAAGTTCTTCAAAGTAATAAAGAACATCTACTAAAAACGTACAGCTAGTAAAAAAAAAAAAAAAAAAAAAGGTTAAGAGATATAGCTGGGGCTTCCCTGGTGGCGCAGTGGTTGAGAATTTGCCTGCTAATGCAGGGGACGCAGGGCACGCGGGTTCGAGCCCTGGTCTGGGAAGATCCCACATGCCGCGGAGCAACTAGGCCCGTGTGCCACAACTACTGAGCCCGCGTGTCTGGAGCCTGTGCTCCGCAACAAGAGAGGCCACGATAGTGAGAGGCCCGCGCACCGCGATGAAGAGTGGCCCCCGCTTGCCGCAACTAGAGAAAGCCCTCGCACAGAAACGAAGACCCAACACAGCCAAAAATAAATTAAAAAAAAAAAAAAAAAAGAGACATAGCTGGAGCTCTCCCTAGCAACTCATTTTTATTATATCTATTTGTATACTTGTCCTGACTTGTCAGCTAGAATGTAAGCTCTCAGAGGACAGAGATTGTTTTATTCATTTTATATTTCCTGCTTTTAACACAGTGATTTATATGTAGAGGGTGTACAACAAATAACTGTATAATATTGCATTCACGAATGCACACACACACAATTGTTTTTGAAATGCAAAGCTCAGATGACCATATTTTCCAAATCAAAAAAATCAAGATATATGGTCTGAAAAGGTGGAGTATACTTAGGAGGACCATATGGGTGAATATTTGAAATATTATCTCAGAAAATATTGGGTGATAGAATCACTTTAATTACAGTATCCAGTCCAGGGGTTCTTATCCTGTGTTAAATGGACTTAAAAGAATCTCTGAATGGAATTCACTGGCCCTTCAACTTGGAAGGGAAAAAAATAACTTTATTTTCGCTAATATACTGCCAAAATTAAGCATTTTCCCCATTGTGAATGTAGGCAACAAACCAGAGAATTAGCAGTACTTTTCACTCTGTCACCAATAGGAATCACAGATATTTTCATACACATTATAGTTGTGGGATTTCTTGAAATATCTCCTCATTGCTTACATTTCAATAGTTCTTTGACCTGCTTCACAATCTTGATATTTAATATTTAAAGAAAAAGATTACTATGTCACAAGAGTTTTAAAAATGTATTTCCTGATTGTATTTCAACATTTGTAATGCTACGTATTTTACGCATTTAAAAACCTAAAAGATCCATAGCTTTTACCAGACTGTCGAATGGCACAAAATAGGTTAAGAACCCTCGAGCTAGAAGCAGATTTATGTGAAGCAAATAAAGGTTAAGCTTCAAAGTCCCTTTACCATGCCCTTCCAAGACTCTGTTCCCAAATTTGTATTCATCATTTTATATTATTTTTCTAAAGGATCCCAGCATTTGTATAAGTTTCACACCCCATAATACAAAAGTTGGATTCACCGTGACGTTTAGCCCAGTACCGGGCACATAGGTTTTCCATAATTAATTTTTGGTTGATAGCTTCTGGGAAATTTAAACGATCCTCGAAGTTATCTGGAAATCTTGCAGACCACCGCTTGGCTTCCTCCACTTCCCGAGAGGGATGGGGCAGTGGAGATGGGGTCGGGAAGGAAGGGCCGTGGGATGAGATAGGTTTGGACTAAGGCAAGACAGGGAACAAGCCAGTAAGGGGTGGAAGGTGAGAAATGCTTAGGAATAACGGGAATTAGTCTCCTTTGGGAATGAGCCCTTTTCCTTGCACGGCTCCTTTGGTTTCATAGATGCATACATCTGCCCTATCTACCTTGTGAATATTCATTAGCTCCAAACCCCGTGAAGAAAGGTCTCTGCTCTGTCATTTGTAGGTAACATTGCTCTTGAGAAACGCCCACTTCAGCGATTTCCCTCACATTCTGAGCTGCTCCCAACGATGTGTGGAAGGGAGCCCGGGAGTCAGCTTTCCGAGCGTTCCAAGGGACGACTTTCTACACGAAGAAATTCTCCAACAAAACAGACGAGCCAAATCCTTAAACCGCGTTCTAACTAGAGCCCAAAAGACGACCTAGAGGGAGGCCGGACCGCGTGGCGGTGGGCGTGTCTGGGGCGAACGCCGGCGGCGGCGGCTCCCGGGGGGATTACCGGCGCTGTGGCGCCAGCCAAGGGGCGGGAGGGCCGCGGCCGAACAAGCCGGTGCGGACGATAGGGGGCGGGGCTCCGGAGGCGGCCTACTTTTTCGGCCTCGCGCCGGCGGCAGACGAAGAGGGAGGAGCCTCGGCACCCTGGGACTGGAGCACCGTAGCCTCGCCTCCACCCGAGGCTTCGCCACAGACCCCTTTGTGTTCCTGCCCCCGCCCCGGAGGCGCCCCAGCCGGCGGCGCTGAGTTCCCTCATTGGCTCAGCCGACGGCTTCATCGATTGGCTCCCAAGTCGTCCGGCGTGGTGCGCCTCTTCTCGCTACTATTGGTCATCTGAGCTGCTCCTCAGGCCGCCGCGCGCGGTGATTGCCCGGCCGCTCGGAGTCCCTGGAAGCAGTTCCGGGAAACCCCGCGTGCTGCCGGGATCGCGTCTCTGTCCATGAGGGGGGGAGGGGGTGGCGCGCGCGCCATTTCTAGTCGTTTTCAAAGCGCCTGGCGCTGATTCTCACGGGCCCGGCCTCCGGCCCCAGCTCTGCCCCGGTGAGTCTCGCGCCGGCCCGCGGGGGGAGGGGCCGGGAGCCCCGATCCGACCCTACTGGGCCCGGCCGGGGCACGGCGCCTTGTCCCCAGTTTCGTTTTCGCTCCGAGGCCCCGGGGTGGGGGTGGGGATGGGCTGGTGGTGGCTTCAGCCTCGTCCGGCCGCTCAGTTGAGGGCCTGGCCCAGCCGAGGCGCCTCCTCGCCTTCGCTCATCCTCCCCCCGCCCCTCCAACCCCCGGCCCGCGGTCCGGCCGGCCCGGCGCCCTCCGCGCAGGCTGCCGGTCCGGGCGCGCTTTTCCCGCCTCCGCCCGCTGCTCCACGCGGCCGGGCCGGGCCGGCGGCCTGGGGCGCCCGCGGCCCCATTGCCTCTCCCCGCCGGAGCCGTCTCGCTCCCGTCTCATCCGGCCTAGCCACGAGTGGGATGTGTTGATGATCCGGACCGGCACGGGGAGGGGGTGGGCAGAGGGCGGGATGCAAACCCCGGGTGACCTGAGCCGGGAGAAAACTTTTGTGTGAAGCAGAGGCCAAAAGGCTGGTTTGTGTAGGAAGCCTCCCTCCCCTCCCCCATTCTGCATGCTGCGAGTCGAGATTTGAAGGAAAAAATGACTACTAGAGGCCATGGAACTTAGCCTTCGAGCGGCGCCTGAGATACCTAATTCTAAGACTGTCATAGGCGCACGAAATTGGAAAGGCGATTCTTTTTTTTCTGCGGTAGAAACCGTAATTGCCAAAATTTAAAACTTGAAGCCACGGGGCTCTTGAAGGGTTCAGTCCTTTCACACTACCTGTTTCAGATTTTTGCTGTCCTCCGGAGGCTGAATTTATGTCTCATGAGTCAGTTGTAGGTTAAGGGCTTGACACTCCTAAGCCATGAGATAACCATTAGTCTTCATTGCGTTGGTTCTTTTAAAGCCGGTCTCTTAAATGTGAAGAATTTTCACGAGATGTTCAGAAAAAATCAGAGAGGGGCTAGTGTCAGACTTCCCAAATCTCCCAGCAGCCCTTATTTAAATTTCTACTTTTCGCAAAAAAGTTTAGATCAAATGACTTAAGTCACATTAGTGTATTTGCTGCATCCAGAAATATGGTTTGGCTGTGTGGCATCATATTGAATACACACAAGAGTTTTAAATGGTCTCATATGACATGAAAGTCTTTTTTTAAATGAGCACATTGTATTTGGCTTGAAGAGAGCTTGTTCCTTGATCCGAAAGGTTTTATTTTCTGGACTCTAATAGTTGTACTTTTTTGTTGTTGTTAAAGTTTACAGACTTTTTTTGGTAAATTTCAAACAATTTCAGAATCAACTTGTAGAGAGCCTTTGCAATGAATGGTAGTCATAAATATTTCTGTCTTGTGCTTAATATGCAACTTGTCTTTTTGCTTTACACATACTTAAAAAAAATACCACCTTAACAGATGTTCGTTGAACTTTTCTGTTAAAAATTTGCTTTCTTTCCGTGACTAATAGTATTCCAAGGTGCAATACTGCAAGGGTCTTGTGATACGGAGAACTTTTGAGTTCTGATGATCTTATGGTCGTATTTGGGGGTGGGGGAGCATGGAAAACTCTATGTTCACAAAGATGTTTTGGACTTTAGGATGCATCTTTATAGAAGTAGGTTGTATTAATCAGTAAACTGTTCATCTTACACTATAAGTAGTTTCTTGATGAAAAGTGCCAGTTTTGAATGTTTTTGTTTTTGCAAGTTCATCAGAATTTGAGGCTTGCCTTGAGAAACATTTATCCACTCAGCGATTAACCACGGAGTCTGCGTCTGTATAGACATTAGAGGGTTACTAAGTCTTAATAATGTTTTGTAATCATAAGAAGTCATGATATTGTTTATCCCATTTTCAAAGTAACCCTTTCTGCTCTCTTCCTACGCTGTGTTACCTCCTTCTCGGTCTTCTTCCCTTTTTCATTATCTTCAGCTAAATATCGGTGGACTTTGAAATGAAGTTGTTTTAAGTCGGAAAACTGTACCTGGTGCATTTGCACAGTGTTTTGATAAGCAGTCTGGAGGTGTGGTTATCTTACGTATGGGTTTTAGTGCTTTTTAGGAAACTTGTATTTTCTTTATAGCTGACTAGGTATCTTGAGTTTCATCAAGAAAAGTAGGCTTTTCCTTGAAATCCACCTTCATGTCCTTTATTTCAGTATTCGTTGCAATGTCTTTATTCTGGTGCTTATTATCTTCATCACATTATAATTTCACCACAGACAAATGCACTTTAACTTTAATTCCGTCTTTTGAAGAGGTAGTATAGAGACTGGCCTTGTATGGTTTTATTATTTAATCTCTCTCTTCGGGGAGTTGATCCATTTCAGCATTACATACAGGTTGAACACCCAAAATGATTTGGGTAGGTTAATCTGAGACATCTGACCTAAGTTTATCCTAATTAGGTAATGTTTGTTGAAACTATTTGGAAGGAATTAGTTATCCGTTCTAAAATATGTTTTTTAGGTTTATTTTACTGATATGAAAAATTCAGTATACACATGATTTTTTTTTTTTAAGAAGCAACCTTAACTATAGCTCACTTTTTATTTTATGTGGACTTAAAACAATCATTTAGCTTTTAAACCTGGTCATTTTTTCTTTTAAATCTGTGAATGGGAATAGCAAATTAATTTTAGAACAAAAATTAATGTCAAGTTGTGTTTTTTGTTTTGTTTTAAGTGAGGCGGAGAAAACCCAAATCACCAGAATGTTGAACTAGAGACAGCAGGGCATTTATTTCACACCTATCTTGGATTTGAAGCAGAGCTAGGAAAATTTGAAAGTCCTTGAACCTTAAGTTGTCTGTGGGTGTTCATTCTGTTTTTAAACCAAACTTTTTAAAACTGTGTAAGAATTGAGAGCTTGAGGGGCTTTTTAGGATTTTGTGGTGATTTGTTGATAAGCTCGTCAGGACACAACAGCTGCTTTTGTTAATCAGTGATTCTACCTTAAGTAAATTCAAGGCTTTATTTAACCTAGTGTACATGAAGTTCCTTAAATAACACTTCCATGTACATTTTCCATGGTTTTACAGAATTATTATGCAAATTTAGGTCAGATACATCAGAAAAGGCATCATAAAATAATATTTTGATAGAAGTTATTAGCAGCATGTATACAAATTAGTTTAGATAAATCATGCATTGTCCTACAAACTAGTTATTTCTGGCTTAATGTAATATAGCTCCTGAATTTTTTCCAGCAGCATAATAAAATGGCTAATCAGGTGAATGGTAATGCGGTACAGTTAAAAGAAGAGGAAGAACCAATGGATACTTCCAGTGTAACTCACACAGAACACTACAAGACACTGATAGAGGCAGGCCTCCCACAGAAGGTGGCAGAAAGACTTGATGAAATATTTCAGACAGGTATAATATACATTTCTTGTTTCTGACTGGTTATGAAAGTGAGGGCAAACCACTTTGAATTTTATAGACTTTTTTTAAGGTTAAATATTATTGTTTCTGATCTATATAGAGCTGAATGTTACTTTCCCTTCATTGAGGGCATATTGGGTTTGACTTTGATATTCTTATTTCATTATTTCCAAGCCTTCTTAGTGTTGAATATGCAGTCTTAGTTGTTTCAGAACAGTACATCAATTTGTCTTAGATTTACCATCAATTAATATATATGTTTCAGCATATCAAATTTTACATTTTTTCTTAATCTAAATCAGTCATCATTTTGCTTTTACTTTTCTACTTTAGCTTCTTAAAGTGATTGTTAAAACAGCTTAGGTCTGATTAGGTGGCATAATAAGAGGACTAGTTAGAGTGTATTGTCTGAAATGATAATAAATGTCAGACTCCTTGAGAGTTTGTGGCCTGTCTAGTTTCTAACAGACAGAAATCCCCAACTCTCAGTAATTTGGAAGTGTTTGGTTTGTAACAGCTGCTTTTTTTTTTCTTTCTTTTTTTTTTTTTTTTAAATCTAGGAGTCCCATGCTTAAGTGCTTAAGGAAATTTGAACATTTTAATATGGTGGTTGTAAGTGGTTTGAAGTTCTAAAGAGGGAGAGAAATATATCCCCTTAGGAAGTGTTGTTCATAAATAAATGTGTCCTCCCCCTTTGGGACCATAGATGGAAACTTTCTTCCTCTGTGTTTTGTGTGCCTATCCAGATTCTGGGAGAGAGAATTGAACTGTCTCACAAATGTGTCTTAAGTACTGTAGTAACAAATTTCTGGGGTTTTTTTGTCCTTAAAACATTTTTTTTTTTTTTAATCTGAGAAGCTCAAGATAATTTTAGACATTAAAATGACTTCTCAAAATGACTCCTGGGTGATGGTCCCATTTGAAAATCAGTCCTCAGGAACTTTCTGTGACATTCTGCCATAGAGAATTGGCAGTGATCTGCTTCGAGATACTCTCTTGTAGAGTGTTCTGTTACTAGTAAGAGGCCGATGGTTTGGGTGTAGGGTTGGATTGACAGAACGGACTGATGGGTATCCTGAGTTGTGGCTTTAGGTGGTGATATGGACTATTCAAGTAAGGAAACTCCAATTATTTAGGCATGCTCATTTTGAGCTCTTAAATCATGGCAACATTTTTTAAAAAGTAACTTCGCAAGTGACAGTATATATTATGGAGTAAAGTTCTTTTTGGCTTTACCAAAATGGAGTCACTTTTGATGTTAGTTCATATGGATTTGGGGGTTTTAATCTGCCAAATATTTCCATTTTACTTTGGATCAATTCTGAAATATATTGAGAAATATAAAATTTAACAAACTTAAGAAATTATACTTAAACTTAGTAAATGTTCTGTGTGCAGTTAAATATACTGTATATATATAGAATGCAGTGCATATATTTTCTGTATAGTTTGCTCGTTAAGTCCACAGTAAAGTCCTTTTAATGCCATTTGCAAAAATTGTCATTGTTGACAGTGTTGTGAATGCCACAGCATCTTTTAAAATCTCATTGTGACACTTCTGAAGAACAAAAAAATGCCTTAAAATATGACTTTCAGAATTGATTAATCAAGCTGCACTGGCATTTATAGAAAAGTTTAAAATTATGCCTTTCCACATTCTGACTGCAGCAAAATAGATGTTCAGATAAACAGATGAATTTCATTTTATCTTAGGTGTTAAGGAGGGAAAACCTGTGACACTTTTTGGAGAGTGGAAAGAATTATTTAGTAAAAGAGGTTCTCTCTTATTTTTTTCCCCACTTCTTGTGTGGTTAGCAATAACTCCAACAGTGCATGTAATTTGAAGGTTGCTCCTTGGGAAATACAGTGTGTTCTTATCACCCTAACATAACTTGTTATATTAATGCTTAATCTGTAGTACAGTGTGTACATCAGATTTAAGTTCCGGAACTTAAACGTTTTGGGGAGTGGGAAATGGGGTTAGGATTTTTTTGTTTTTTTGGGGGATATGGGGATTGAAATTTATGTTTACAAGTGTTGACATTTTATCTTTTGTTTTCATACTTGTACTCTTGACCTTTCTGTATAGTATTTGTATAGCTGCCTATATGCATATAGTTAAATGAAAATTTAGTTAGTGATAGTATTGAATATAACAATTCTTGATTAAACACTGATAACACAGTTTAGATTTTCCCCTTTGTTGCAATAATGTTACCCCTTTTCAATTTAATTTTTAGGATTGGTAGCTTATGTCGATCTTGATGAAAGAGCCATTGATGCTCTCAGGGAATTTAATGAAGAAGGAGCTCTGTCTGTACTACAGCAGTTCAAGGAAAGTGACTTATCACATGTTCAGGTAAGGTCATTATTCAGAAATGTCTTTGAACAACTAATGATCTGAAATTATTTTACTGTTACTTTTTTTCCCGTGGAGGAGTGGTATTTTTGTTTCTGACTACCTCTGCTTCTTTTAAAAAATTAGCTTAAAGAAAAAAAGATCTACATGGCAGAGAGTTTTCAGAAACACAAGCATAAAGTAAAAGTCCCCCACTCCTTTGTAATATTTTTGGATTATGTGATCCTGTTTTATTATCTTGGAGGGAAATAATGTTGGTGGGAGGAATAGATTCAGGATACCTGGCAAAATAGCCCAGATACATTTAAATATCAACCAATGGAAGACTGTTGTGCCAGTGTAGCAGGTAAGCTCCCTAGAGGTCTTGTGTGTCTTAACTGCTGTCTGCTCCAGTTTGGCATGTAACAACCACTCTGCAAATATTTGTTGAGTGAATAAATGAGTAAATATTTTGTTAAAATTCTGGTCTTCTGAAATTTAAAGTTAATTATGTATTTGACCCTTCATCAATTCCTGGTGATTCTTTTTCATTGAATTACTTGGCTGTTCTAGAACAAAAGTGCATTTTTATGTGGAGTTATGAAGACCTACAGGCAAAGGGAGAAACAGGGGAGCAAGGTGCAAGAGTCTACAAAGGGACCCGATGAAGCAAAGATCAAGGTAAAACTTGACTTGGATAGTTGTAATGAAATTAAATTTAATTATGAGATCAAATGCTTCTTTTCATGTTTCCTAGAAACAGCTTTTATTGCACGTAAAAAAAA
Source organism: Balaenoptera musculus (assembly GCF_009873245.2). Lineage (NCBI taxonomy): Eukaryota > Metazoa > Chordata > Mammalia > Artiodactyla > Balaenopteridae > Balaenoptera > Balaenoptera musculus. The sequence goes on along the minus strand of NC_045785.1, from coordinate 18,119,514 downwards.
AAAAGAAAAAGAAAAACTAATGTTTGGAAATGAGATAATTTAGGGAAAATTAAGTAAGAAGAATTTTGGGGGCAGACATTTAATTATATGTTTGGTGAAAATTCCTAAACATACTCTCCCTTATTCCTTGTTCTTTTGGCTATGAATGACATATTTATTGATACTTCCAATAATAGTTTTTTAGATTGATTCAATCATGTCTCTTCAGTTTCTTTCCAAGTATTTTGTGTCTTTTCTCTTGCTGAAGAGGTGTTTTAATAACTGCTTTCCTCCTTCTCAGTTTTTATTTACTTCAGTTTCTTTGTTTGTAAACTGGGAACAATAATAGTACCTACCTCATGAAGTGTGAAGGTTAAAGGAATTAAGATAGGTAAAGTGCTTAGAGTAATGCCTGGAATGTAGCGAGAACAGTGTAACTATGAGCCATTATTATTATTACTATTATTATTTAGATAAACTAAAAGGTGAATATAGGGCTTTTAGTAAAAGGATTAAATGGATATTGATGTTTTGCTGCAGTGATGGACTTTTGGGTTTGAAATAGTTAATTTATTTAATGTTGAAGTTTGTACAATTCTATGTTTTAGACAAGAAATATAACATAGTTTTTATCATGTAACTAGCTTATATAAAGCTCCTTTGTACCTTTTTTCCCTCATCTGTAAAATGGCACAATCCCATTCTTATATCTTTTAACTAATAGATGAAAACTCTATTTGCTGTAATGGTTGTTTTTTAAAAAACTTATTGCTGTTCATTGGATAGATCTGTATTATTTCCCTAAAGCTGGCTATTTGCTCTTGAGAAGGTGCATATTATATATGTAATATGTGTATATTACATATTATACAAGTAATGTATAATATGTAATATGTTTTGTGTGTATTCTATATTACGTGTATTTCTGTGGTTAAAATAGTCAAAGGTAGAAGAATGGAGAATCTAAGGTAACTGGAATCCCGGGGTTCCTCCAGAGATATTTTTGGAAAATATTGAACTTGGTGATGTCTGAAGTCTCTTGCTGCTCTGACATGCTGTGATTTTAAAAACCTGAAGTGTAAAATTCTCCTTTCTAGGTAGATTCCATTTCTTTTTTTCCATGTGTCTTTGTTCTGTAGGCCTTTCATATGAACACAAACCCTTAAGGGCAAGGACATTATCTTCTTTTCTATGATTCCTCTTAATACCTAATATAATGTTGTGAGGAAGGTTGGAAATCAGGAAACATAGTTTGTTTTTTGAAACCTGAGAGTATATTCATTTGGTAATTGCCAGATGTTTTGAGTCTGTGCTGTATGAGAAATGGTCTGGTTTTTATGGAGCTTATGGTATAGTAGGAGTACAAAACAACAGGATTAAACAAAATAAAGGTTAAGTTATTTGAGTACAGTAGAAAGAGTAGGACGATGTGAGAAATAGTAAATTAGAGAAGCTGCATAAAAGAGCTAGGACTTGATTTTTTTAAGGATAGAGAACTTTTTTTTTGTTAGTTGTATTATGAATTTATTATTGTCAGTATGATATGGACACTCAAATCACTTTGATATCCTTTAATGCCAGCATCCTCACTGGAATTAATACAACCTTTCCATAATGTTCTTTAAAGGGGATAGAGAACATTTCATTTGAAAAGAGTCACTGGATGTAAGTATGCTACGTAAAGGGAGCAAATAAGGAAAAAATCTAATTGACATAGAGGGGGTGCAAAATGAGGAATACTGTGGTACATAAGTATGAATAGGTAGCCTGGGGTCAGCTTATGTCAAAGTTTTAGTAATCCTTTCCCCTTTTTTCTGTTCTCATAACAAAAAAGTGATGTGTGCTTGGAGACTTAACTTGCCTGCAACTCCTTCCATTAAGTGTATGGAAAGGAGAAGTAAAAGTCAACACGTGTGAGAGGAACCAGTGTGAACTTTGTGATTTTTTTCCCCTAACTAAAATACATAACCTAAGATGTTAGGGAACCTTTTGGAAAAGATTTATATTTTGATTTGTGTGTGTATGATATTTAATATTCAACTATAAATAATTATGTATAATTATCTTTAGGCCTTGCTTGAGAGGACTGGTTATACCCTGGATGTAACCACAGGGCAGAGGAAGTATGGTGGTCCTCCACCAGACAGCGTGTACTCTGGCATGCAACCTGGAATTGGAACAGAAGTAAGTGTTCTTCAGCTGTTTGCTAAAATCTTTCCAGTTTGTAAATAATTCTGCCTATTGTATGATGGGGGAAAACATTGATTTTTTTCAAAGAGTAGCTATTATTATTCTTTTGGATATCCATCTGTATTTTGCTGCCATCATAAGTAGGGATAATCATGTGACTGGTAGATACCCAGACACTTTGTAAAGGAATGTAGAGTTTTTGGAACTGGCTACTAAAACTATGCAACTAACAACACACCATTTTAGGTCCTTGGGGTGTGGTTATTAAGGAGAAACAATTGCTTTATTCTGTTTTTGTTTTTGTTTTATGTCAGTAATTTTGAATGGTGCTTGTCCTCCCTCCTTGACCCTCCCCTTCATCACATAGAAGATACTCAGTGTTTACAGAAAGATTTATTGAAGGGAGTGGGTTGCACAAGGGAAGGATGTAGAATCAGATAAAAGGTTGAGCACATTGGTCTATACTTGAACAAAGAAGGAATCCGTCCTCCATCTGTGTTTTCATGAAGGTCTCTTCATATACCTTTGTGCTAGCCTATTCTCATCCTTTAAATGGAAAAAACTGTGTGCCAAAAGGTAAGCCCTGTTATTGCACGGACCTTTTCTGTTTGGTGTCTATTTAGTACCTAGCATAATGCCGGGAGTATAGTAGGCACATAGTATTTGACAAATAATTGGTTATGGTTTTTTTCTTTGAGTACTGTAATCCTGACTTCGTAACTTAAAATTTAAACTAGGTTAAATGATAATCTTATAGGATTTTCTTTAAAACAAAGTGATGGCGGTAGCTTCCTTAGGTGATGATGTCAGTTAAAATATTTAGGTGGGGGCTCCCCTGGTGGCGCAGTGGTTGAGAATCCGCCTGCCAATGCCGGGGACACAGGTTCGAGCCCTGGTCCGGGAAGATCCCACATGCAGTGGAGCAAGTAAGCCCGTGCGCCACAACTACTGAGCCCACGTGCCACAACTACTGAAGCCCGTGCCTAGAGCCCATGCTCCGCAACAAGAGAAACCACCACAACAAAGAGTAGCCCCCGCTCGCCGCAACTAGAGAAAACTTGCACACAGTAACAAAGACCCAATGCAGCCAAAAATAAATAAATAAATAAATTTAAAAAAAAATATTTAGGTGGTATTGTTATGTATCTCCTACTTATATTATATTAGAATTCTAAGAAATCTTAAAACTTTACTCAAACGTTGTCAATGGCACCCTTCTAAAAGCTGAAACTTAACTTTTCAGGTAGCCAAAAGCAAAGATTATTATTTCTGGTTTGTGAATAGATAAAGACATCACCATTTAACATAACACTTTAGATGTATATCAGAGCTAATTCTAATTATGTTCTCTGTATGTAGAATGTTCTCTGTATGTAAATGTTTACAGTTACTCGTCTTTGTTCCCTGAACTTCTTTTATACGTTATTACAGTTAATGTTCTGTTTCTTGATATTTAACATTATTAAAAGGGCTCTAAGCATTTTTGGTTTTTTTGATACCTGTATCAGATACATATGTTTGTTTTGAGTCTCAAAAAACTACTGTAAATTACTTAATGCTATATAATTATTGATAGAGTTGGGATTGGGACTCTAAACCATCTACATTCCTTACAGGAGCAAGTGTCATTGAAACAATATACAAGTGAATGATATCTTTAGCCTTTCACTCACTTTTGTCCTCTCATTAATCCCCCTCCACCATCCTTTATCTTTAATGTTCTATTTATGTTGTGAACCCTTTAAAATCTACATTTATATTTTATTTTTAAACAATATGGAAATATAGTTCAGCTTTCTTACAGGGACTCCTACACCATATGTATTTTTTTCTAATGGTTTTAAATTTTGTTCCTGGCATCAGGATTTTTTTTTTCCCTTACCTTAAGCCCTCATATAAAATGAATAAAAATGGAATTGATGCTTTGCCTTTTTTCTTGTTCTTGAGGCAGCTTGAAACACCTCCAAGAGGAGAATACATTTTGAAAAAGTTATCTGTAGTATACCATGTGATATCCTTATCAATTATTGCTACATTTTCTTAGTTTTGTTTCTTTGACTAATTATAAAATCCTTAGGAGTAAAAATTGTTTGTATCATATGGTTCTGTTCTTCACAATGTCGAATATAGCCTGGTGTAAAATTAGTTGGTTGTATCTATCTCATAATTATAGAAATAAACTTTTTTTATTAGATTGGTTTCATTAATGAGCTCTTTAATGGAAACTTGTTTTATCTTTGCTTTATGTAGATAAGGAAGGAGTTTGCTAGTACTTTAAGATTTCACTGAAAGTATTTGAACAATTTAATAGAGTAAACTTTTGAGTATCCAGTTAGAAACAAATAGTATGCTAATTGTAAAATATGTATACATTCTCTTATATTGCACTCCCTCTTTAGCAGAAAGATGCATTTTTCTGTATGTTAGATATCATTACATACAGCAGATATGGTTGCAGCAAAAATCCCTATATGAGATCACCAGCCTAAGCCACTCTTGTCAAGCAGTTTGTTGCAATAAGAGTGCAGTGTAAAAGTTTGGATTTCTCCCTTAAATTTAGATTTCATGAGATTTGGCCTATATGTTTTGAAAATTAAAGTTTTTAACATACTGGGTTGATGATAGGTTTAGTACATAATTGGTTTTAATTGGTGTCATATTGATGCTCTAAGGTTTGGGTTTTTGTTCTTTTATGGTTCATTACAGTTACTAAAAATTATTATTAGCTCTTTCTTTTAATGTTTTATTTTATTTATTTATTTATTTTTATTTTTGGCTGCGTCGGGTCTTCGTTGCAGCACTCAGGCTCTTCGTTGCAGTGCGCGGGCTTCTCTCTAGGTGTGGCATGTGGGTTTTCTGTTCCTAGTTGTGGTGCGCGGGCTCCAGAGCGTGTGGACTCTGTAGTTTGCGGCACTTGGGCTCTCTAGTTGAGGCGCACGGGCTTAGTTGCTCCACAGCATGTGAGATCTTAGTTTCCCGACCAGGTATCGAACCCATGTCCCCTGCATCGGAAGGCGGATTGTTTTTTTTTTTTTTTTAATTTATTTGTTTATTTTTGGCTGTGTTGGGTCTTCGTTTCTGTGCGAGGGCTTTCTCTAGTTGTGGCAAGCGGGGGCCACTCTTCATCGCGGTGCGCGGGCCTCTCACTGTCGTGGCCTCTCTTGTTGCGGAGCACAGGCTCCAGACGCGCAGGCTCAGTAGTTGTGGCTCACGGGCTTAGTTGCTCCGCAGCATGTGGGATCTTCCCAGACCAGGGCTCGAACCCGTGTCCCCTGCATTGGCAGGCAGATTCTTAACCACTGCTGAAGGCGGATTCTTAACCACCGGACCACCAGGGAAGTCCCCCAAAATTATTATTAGCTCTTGACTGAGGAAGTTGAAATTAGGGTCAGTGCATGAGACTGACATTATTAAAATTAAGCTATGAGAAGACTACGAGGTTTTATCTTTGGATAAAAGCTACTGTAAAGGGCTTCCCTGGTGGTGCATTGGTTAAGAATCTGCCTGCCAGTGCAGGGGACACGGGTTCAAGCCCTGGTCTGGGAAGATTCCACATGCCGTGGAGCAACTCCAGAGCCCAAGAGCCACAACTACTGAAGCCCGCGTACCTAGAGCCCGTGTTCTGCAACAAGAGAAGCCACCACAGTAAGCCCGCGCACTGCAACGAAGAATAGCCCCTGCTCACCGCAACTAAAGAAAGCCCAAGCACAGCAACGAAGACCCAATGCAGCCATAAATAAATAAATAAATGAAAATCTACTCTAAATTAACCCTATAAGTGAGTACTCATTAATGGACATAGTTGCTAAGCATTGACCTTGAGATGAGAAATACACAAGAATGATAAGTATCAATTTTGAAATGCGTTTTTTTTTTTTAGTGTGCCTTGGCTCTCAGACTTAGTCTGGTTATAGTGTCTTTGTATCCTTTTTTTTTCCTTTTTCTTCCAGTTTTATTGAGAAATACTTCACATACAGCACTATATAAACTTAAGGTGTACAGCATAATGGTTTCACTTACATACATCATGAAATGATGACCACACTAAGTTTAGTGGGCGTCCATCATCTCATAAAATTAAAGAAATAGAAAAAAATGATTTTTCCTTGTGATGAGAACTCTTAGGATTTACTCTCTTAGCAACTTTCTTATATAACATACAGCCGTGCTAATTATATTATGTTGTACATTACATCCCTAGTACTTATAACTGGAAGTTTGTACCTTTTGACTACCTTCATCTAGTTCATCCTCTCCTCAACCCTGCCTCTGGTAACCACAGATTAATCTCTTTTTCTATGAGTTTGTTTGTTTGTTTTTGAAGTACAGTTGACTTTCAACACTATGTTAGTTCCAGGTGCACAACACAGTAATATTGATAAATATATTGATATTTCTGTAGTTTCAAAATGATTACCATGGTAAGTCTAGTTACCATGTGTCACAGTATCTTTGTATTCTTCAGCTGGTATTGTAAAACTGTTTTAATTTGTTTCCATTGACAAATGTAATCTCTGTGGAGATCACGTCTATGTCATAAACTCTTGTTTAAAGAGCATAGCACTGATGATCTGTGGAGGAATTCAAAGGAAATGGTAGATTGGGATCTAACTCTTTGGTGTATTAGCTAGTTGAAGTGTTAAAGAACCAGTGTATTTAACAGACCTGTAAGTATATGACTTTGTAGCATCTGACTTGAATTACATATAAAGAAAAGCTGCTTTGTTTGCAAAATAGCGAACAGGAGCTGGATAATGGAACAACCCTAGTAGATAATCAAAAGACACTGTTGAGGGACTTCTCTGGTGGTGCAGTGATAAAGAATCCACCTTCCAATGCAGGGGACGCGGGTTCGATCCCTTTTTGGGGAACTAAGATCCCACATGCAGTGGGGCAGCTAAGCCCGCACGCCTCAGCTAGAGAGCCCGAGTGCCGCAAACTACAGAGTCCACGCACCCTGGAGCCCGCGTGCCACAGCAAAGAGCCCGTGCCGCAACGAAAGATCCCGTACCCCTCATCGAAGACCCCCCCGCGTGCTACAACTAGGACCCTATGCAGCCCCCTGCCCCCCAAAAAAAGACACTGTTGAGCTGTCTGGTTACTTCTGTTGATTCCTTCCAGAGTCTCAGAGGGCTTCCTCTATTACTGTTGAAGTAATGAGTGGATAGATAATAGACAGCCAAAACTTTCAAAGCCTTAATGCCTAGTGAGTAAAGGAAGAACTGTTGTGAGGGTATTCACTAGATTCTGTTGGTCCTGGAGGGGGAGGATTAACCTGCACATGATTGAGTGGTTACTCTGAACAGCTCATATGGAGCCAGAATGGCTCAACAAGTTAATAAAAGGAAAACATTTATGTTACATTTTAGTTAATTAAAAATTGAGCTTAAAAACTTTAAAAAGAGTGATCTTAGTTTTTGAATACTATTTATTTTCAGCCTTTTTAAGTTCTTTTAATGTCCTAAGTTAAATTGATCTTGAAATGAGACCATCTCCTATTTCTCAAACGAATCAGTATTTTTGGCATGTTTCTTCATGGACCCCAGTGATTATAATATTGGGCACTTTGTTAACCATAGGTTTGTGGATGTTTCTTTCATTTATTTATATTTTTAATTTTAATTTTTTGTTTTGTTTTGGCCGTGCCACGGGGCATGTGGGATCTTAGTTCCCCGACCAGGGATCAAACCCATGCCCCCTGCAGTAAATGCATGGAGTCCTAACCACTGAACCACCAGGGGATTCCCTGATGTTTCTTTTAAAATAGAACAGTATTCTTATGGAAAAGCTATAAGTTGGACTTCTAACATTCAAATGATAATTTAGAGTATGGGGAGCTTGCTGTTATGAATTCTTTCTGTAAGGTAATCATTAAATTGCTTTTCCTGAAAATACAGATTTTTTTCATTTTAGGTATGCTTAATGAAGCAAACCTGAATGGTTCTAAAAATATAGACATGTGTTACGAAAGAAGTATAATAATCTGACACTTAGCTTCCTCACTTAGGTGTGTTCAACTATTTTTTTTTTTTTTAATTTATTTATTTTTGGCTGCGTTGGGTCTTTGTTGCTGCCCGCGGGCTTTCCCTAGTTGCGGTGAGCGGGGGCTACTCTTTGTTGCGGTGTGTGGGCTTCTCATGCGGTGGCTTCTCTTGTTGCGGAGCGTGGGCTCTAGGCACGCGGGCTTCAGTAGTTGTGGCTCACGGGCTCTAGAGCGCAGGCTCAGTCGTTGTGGCGCACGGGCTTAGTTGCTCCGCGGCATGTGGGATCTTCCTGGACCAGGACTCGAACCCGTGTCTCCTGCATTGGGAGGTGGATTCTTAACCACTGCGCCACCAGGGAAGCCCCTCAACTGTATTTTCACAGTGCCACTGCATGTGCTTTCTTTGCTTTTGCCTGTATTTGTAATGGGTAGGGAGAAAATATGGATGGTGAATGATGTAATTATGAAGCACAACTGCATTATGTTAATAGAAACAATATAAAGCAGAATTTACTTCCCAGAACAGTTTTAAAATACTCAAATACAGATTTTCTCAAATTTAAAAATATTCAAACCAGGCTAGGCCTAGTGTGGCCAGAGAACCTAGCCACACCAAAAAATACATTTCAAAATTAATACCAATTACTCTTGTGTATTTTTTGTTTCAGGATACCTTTTATCAGTAGCTTTTTTTTTTTTTTTTAAGTGCCGTGCCCTGTTAATGAATGCTGATTTATAGAGTTGATAATGTTGTAGGGTGATATGGCTGAAGCTAGTGAGAAGTGGTCAGATTCTGGATAATTTGAAAGCATATCTAACAGGATTTATTGATGAGTTGGATATGGAGATATGAGAGAAAGGAGCCAAAGATGACTTTAAGACTTATGACCTGAGCGGCTGGAAGGATGGAATTGCCATTTGTTGAAATGAGGAAGGCTATAAAGAAGAGCAAATTAGCAGGACTGAAAGATAGTAGTTCAGTTCTGGACATGTTATGAGTTAGATGTCTCTTAGACATCCATATGGAGCTGTTGAGTGAGCAGTTGCTTATATCATGGAGTTCATAGGAGAATTCTGGCTGGAGATTATAAATGTGGGAGGCATAAGCATCTAGATGGGTTATTTATTTGTTTGTTTGTTTATTTATTTATTTCTGCCTTGGGTCTTAGTTGTGACGTGCAGACTTCTCTCTAGTTGTGGTGTGCAGGCTCCAGAGTGTGTGGGCTCTGTAATTCTGGCACGCAGGCTCTCTAGTTGTGGCACACAGGCTCTAGAGCGTGCGGGCTCAGTAGTTGCAGCACGGGCTTAGTTGCCCTGCGGCATGTGGGATCTTAGTTCCCCGACCAGGGATCGAGCCTGCATCCCCTGCATTGGAAGGCAGATTCTTAACCACTGGACTACCAGGAAAGTCTCTAGATGGTATTTTAAAACCATGAGTTTGGATGTGTCACCAAGGAAGTGTGTGTAGCTAGAGAAAAGGTTTAAGACCTGATTCCTGCAGCCCTTCAACATTTAGAGTTTGGGGAGACAAGGAGGAACTAGCAAAGGGGACTGAGAAGAAGGAGCCAGTGAGGTAAGAAAAACCAGGAGTAGGGTGTCCCAGAAGTCAAGTGAAGAAAGTTTTCATAGAAGGAAGAATGGTTAATTATATCAAACTTCCCAAGTAAGATGAGGACTAAGAATTGACATTTGATTGTGACAGCATTGATGGCATTAATGACTTTGACTGGAATGGTGGTAAAAGCCAGATTTGGAGAAGATTCTAGAGACTAAGGAGATGAGAAATTTGAGGCAGCAAGTATATATGGCTCTTTTGAGCAATTTTGCTACAAAGGGTAGCAGAGAAACGGGGCAATAGCTAGAAGGTGTTATAATCAAGATATATTTTTTATTTTAATTTACATTTTAAGGGAGAAATTATAACATACTATGTGCTGATAGGAATGATCCACGTATAAAGGGGGAAATTGATGATAAAATTGTTGCCGGACCAAGTGTCCTTGAGTAAGAAAGAAAGGATGGGATCTAGCGCATAAGTTACAGTATGAGGTAGATGTTCATTCGTATATTCTTTCAAAGATGAGCAGCTGTTGTGTCCCTGGCACTGTGTTCAGTGCTGGGAATAAAATGAGGATCAAGATGTGGGCTCTCTGCTCACATGGAAATTGAACCCTCTTGCTGATGTTATTCCCACATAAGGATCTTGAGACTCACTAATTGAGAAACTTGCTCAAGGTAACTAAAATGTAGATTTGAATCCCACATAACTAAAAACTCACTGTTTCTCAAATTCTCCCTACCTTTAAGCTATCATCCTACTACACCAAGCCACCATCATCCCTTGCCCTATTAAGCTGACTGGTCAGCCTGTTTTTCCATACAGTCCACTTTCTATCCAGCTGCCAGAATATTCCTTTTTTTTTTTTTCTTTTAATTAATTAATTTTATTTTTGGCTGCGTTGGGTCTTGGTTGCTGTGCGTGGGCTTTTCTCTAGTTTTGGCGGGCGGGGGCTACTCTTCATTGCGGTGAGTGGGCTTCTCACTGCAGTGGCTTCTCTTGCTGTGGAGCACGGGCTCTAGGTGCGCGGGCTTCAGTAGTTGTGGCTCGCGGGCTCTAGAGTGCAGGCTCAGTAGTTGTGGTGCACAGGCTTCGTTGCTCCGCGGCATGTGGGATCTTCCCGGACCAGGGCTCGAACCCGTGTCCCCTGCATTAGCAGGCGGATTCTTAACCACTGCGCCACCAGGGAAGCCCCAGAATATTCCTTTTAGAACATAGGTAATACTCAGTTATTTGTCTGCTCAAATCCTCTGTCTTCCTAAGAAATAAAACTCAAACTTCTAACCATGGTTTAACTTAATCTGGCCCCTGTTCTCCCTTTCCCATCACTGTCTCCTGTGTGGACATTTTATTTTATTTTAATTTTTTAAAATAAATAAGTATTTATTTATTTGGTTGCACCAGATCTTAGTTGCAGCTGGTGGGCTCCTTAGGTGTGGCATGCAAACTCTTAGTTGCGGCATGCATGTGGGATCTAGTTCGCTGACCAGGGATCAAACCTGGACCCCCTGCATTGGGAGCGTGGAGTCTTACCCAGTGCGCCACCAGGGAAGTCCCAGATCTTTTATTTTAATCACTGGCCTATTTGCTGTTCTTCAGATATGTCAGTTGTACTCCCCATCTTTTTGTACTTGTTCTATCACCTTGGAATGCTCTTTCCTCAGATTTTTACTTAATTTTCTCTCTTAGGTCTCAGTTCAAATTCACCTTCTCAGGGAGGCCCTTCTATTAAAATACAACCTCTTCTTTCTTTATCCCTTTTCTTTGCTTTTTAAAAAAAAAATTTTATTTATTTATTTGGCTGCGCCAGGTCTTAGTTGGGGCTCGCAGGACCTTTTTTTTTTTTTGTAGTTGCAGCATGTGGGATCTTTTAGTTGTGGCATGTGAACTCTTAGTTGCGACATGCATGTGAGATCTAGTTCCCTGACCAGGGATCGAACCCGGGCCCCCTGCATTGGGAATATGGAGTCTTAGCCACTGGACCACCAGGGAAGTCCCCCTTTTCTTTTAAAAATTTTTTTAAAATAAATTTATTTATTTTTGGCTGTGTTGGGTCTTCGTTGCTGTGTGTGGGCTTTCTCTAGTTTTGGCGGGCGGGGGCTACTCTTCATTGTGGTGTGCAGGCTTCTCATTGCGGTGGCTTCTCTTGTTGTGGAGCATGGGCTCGAGGCGCACGGGCTTCAGTAGTTGTGGCATGCGGGCTCAGTAGTTGTGGCGCACCGGCTTAGTTGCTCTGTGGCATGTGGGATCTTTCCGGACCAGGGCTCGAACCCATGTCCCCTGCATTGGCAGGCGGATTCTTAACCACTGCACCACCAGGGAAGTCCCTTTGCTTTTATTTTACTTAGCCTTTAACACCTCCTGAAATCATATTGTTTATCTTTAAAATTTTTTTTGTCCATCAGTAGAATATAAGCCTCATTAATGCCTAGATCTGTCTGTGGTGTTCACTCTTATCTCTAGAATGTAGAAAAATACATGGCTTATGAGTCCACGTCTCGTGAGAGGTCTGGACAAGTTCTCTGAATAGGAAGGGAGCCAGTTATCTGTATAGGGTAGCATTATACATTGGAGCGACTTCAGCTTATATTTAAAAAATAAATTGGATATGGATGGGAATGGGAGGGATTAAAAATATCTGAGGTTTTTATTTATGAGAGTATTATTTTCTCAGTCATCTTGGGGTGGAGGGGGGAGCAGAAATTAGGTTCTCCCAAGAGAAATGTGGGGAAAATCAGAGGAGCCGACTGACAAGGATAGGTTTTAGTCATTTTGATTTTTGGATAAAGGAAACGTTTGTTACAAATATATTATACCTTTATTGTAAAATATTTAGAAAATATAATAAGGAAAATAAAATTAGAGTAGTTTTTTTCATGCATTGATAACAACTTTTAATATTCTGATACATAGTCATTCTTATCTATACATACATTTATAATCAAAAAACAGAAATTGGCATTGCTAAACTTACTGATGATCTGGGGTAAAATCAGGACTACCAGAGGAAATGTTTATTAGGTAGTTGGAGATCTAGAATTAGGTCTTGGGATGTATGGGATGTATTGAGAGATGACTGTTGAGTTGTAGCCTTTGGGAATGGATATGATCCTTACGAGTGAAGAAAATACAGTGAATTATGGGAAATAGGGCCATAACTTTGGGAAACATGCAGATTATTATTAGATGGATAGACGAATCACCATGGAAAGGATAGAGGAGTAGTTAAAGATAAGACCAGGTTAGTGGAGGATTCTGAAAGCTTAAGGGAAGAGAATTTTCAGAAGATAAGATCACCAGTGTTAATGCTTGTTGAGAAGGCAAGGATGATGAGACTGAGGAAAGAAAGACTTCTGAATTTGGTCCTTAGAAGTCCATTAGTGACGTTAGGGCATACAGTTTAGTGATAGAAGAAGAAGCCAATTTTTAGAGAGTTAAAGAGAGCGTAGATGCAAGTGCTTTTCAGAGTGAGCTTTTATTAGAAAGATGGTTCTGTAGGGATGTCACTCAGATGATGCCTGATGTCTTATTTATACTTCTCGTAGCTGCACAGTACTAAGCATACAGTAGATGTGTTGAAAGGAATAACTGCATGAGTGAAATAAAACAGATAGGGGCCATGTGTTCAAAGCATTTAAAAGTGAAAGGAAAGATATAGGCTAAAGAAGGGTTTTTTTGTTTGTATTTTGTTTTGTTATGGGAGATTTGGCATGTTTGAAGATGGAGGAACCACTGGGAAGGAAAGAATGCACTGCGCAAAATAGGACAGTTGAAGAGATGAAGATTTGCGATTATTTCCAGAAGAAGGTAGTGAGAAGAAATGGGCTTATTTATTAGGGTTAAGGAGCTAACCTTTTTTTGGAAAGGAGGTAAATTTCTGAGGTATAAAGGAAAGAAGTGAAAATAGATGTTGAGAAAGGTTTTTAGCACTGAGAGGAAAGAATGTTAGGAAACCAGTGGCTTTTCAGGTGATCTCCTTAGAATGAGGTTTAGTGAACGAGGATTGGAGACTTTAAGGAGGTAGACAAATGAGAATAGCTGTCGTGTGAGAACTGTGCTAGAGATTTAGAAGAAGACCTCAAGTTTTACCAGGTAGCAGTGAAGGTGAATCTGATTATTTTGAAAAGGATTGTCTTAAGATAGCACAACTGTAGTAGAGCTTAACACCAGAAACTTAATCTCTAGTAATAATATTGGCATCTGTTGGATTGCTATTATTATTACTTCATTAATCAGGTCATTTCAGAATATGAAATGTTGATGTAGATGAGTTTCACTAGAAAATTCATCTCATGCAAACACTAATTTACTCTTTAAGACTTTGTGTGTGGATTGCATATGTTTTAACATAAAAGATTATTTTCAATGTTGTTGACATGGTGGAAATTTGAAGAAAATTGTAGTCTGATACTAAATACTGAGAGGGTTTTTGATTGTTCTAATTTATCATTTAATTTATCATTCTTATATAACTTAATCCTACTTACTATATAATTTTAACTAAGCACACAAAATCTTGAAATGTTGAAAAATTTTTTTCATACTTACTTAAAATGTAATATCCTGATAGAGAAAGGGATAGATTGAAGCACTGGAGTTTTTCTTTTTTTAAGCCGCGCAGCATGTGGGATCTTAGTTCCCTGACCAGGGATTGAACCCGCGCCCCCTGCATTGGAAGGGCCGAGTCTTAACCACTGGACCTCCAGGGAAGTCCCAGCACTGGAGTTCTAAGTAGTAAAGAATTTGGAGTTGAGGAGAAAATATGAGGAAGACCTCATCAATCTTTCTTTTCAATTATTGTTTTTATAAAAATGCAGAGGTGTTTCCATGAAGATTCATACATGCCTTTTATTCTGTTTTTTTGTGAGAAAAAGACAAATTATAAAAATTCAAAATTTAGAGTTGTTACTACAAATTTTGCACACTTTTATTAATCATTTTCCATTTTTCAATATAGAGTATTGTTCTGTGTTGATGCCGTGAAAGTCATTATAATAAAAACTAAGGTTAGCTTTGCAAGATTCAAATTGTCCCCATTTTTCCTTAACCATCTTTCTGTCCCCACCCCCTAAAAAAAAGGCAGCTAGGCTTTGTGGCTCTAAAATCAAATGCTTACATTGGGATTCTAACACAGAGGTTTTATTTCAGGTCTTTGTAGGTAAAATACCAAGAGATTTATATGAGGATGAGTTGGTGCCCCTTTTTGAAAAGGCTGGTCCCATTTGGGATCTACGTCTTATGATGGATCCACTGTCTGGTCAGAACAGAGGGTATGCATTTATCACCTTCTGTGGAAAGGAAGCTGCACAGGAAGCTGTTAAACTGGTATGTGATAAGCAAATGCCCACTGTCTAGCAAGTCATTATTTGAGAGAAATACCTCAATTAAAAACATTTGCAGTTAACATTGTTTCACTTTCTTTAGTTTTTGCTTTGAAAGTTTTTATATTGACTGAGTTGGTATGTGACCGTTGGCTATTTTTTTCTGATTATAAAAGTAAAAAAGAAATGAAAATACCCAAGAAATAAGGTGTTAGAGAAAGTCTCCCATAATTCTAAGAAGTTATTTATTAGAGTGATTAGTATCTAAAATTTCATTGAATATTTGGCTTCTGCAGGTCTCTCTTGATCTTAGACAAAAATGTCAATTCTTGCTGTTAAACTTTAGGGTAGGATTCTTAAAGTGTGATGAAGTCTGGGATGGGTTCTGGGGAACATAACTGGGCAACAGTGACTTTTAGGACACAATTCAGGAAATGGCTGTGAATCTCTCTTGTTTTTGTCATAGCCTAATCATACAGTTTATTTTCTAAGTATATTCTTGTTCTTTTCTATCTTTTTGTTTCCAAGCCCTCCAGTTCTCTCTGTCTTTAATCTTTCTCTCTTTTTCTGCTGTTTTATAACCAATCTAGTAATTTCCTTTCTGTAGGGCCTTTTACCCTTTGTACTTATTTCAGAGTAGTAGTAGTAGTATTAGCAGTTATGCCAATTAACTGTATCTTTGCTCCTGTTCTGTTAAGATACAACCCTCTCAGTAACCCAAAATAGCAATATCATTGTTCCTTGGCATACTCTTTTGCCAGACAGCTAAAGGCCTCACTTAGTCTAGTTGTAGTTCTTCTAGAATGGTAACCTCTTTCACCAAGGCTTTTGGTTTTATTAGTTGCCTCAAAATTAGTTCTACTTCTAGCTTGACCCAGATTTTAGTTTTTATTATGGACTTTTCCTTCCAGTTTGTTTATTCAGTACCGAGAAGTTTTCAAAGCTTTATTTCCTTGTTTCTGACAACATATGGATGATTTTTTTGAAAAAATTACATATCTTTTAGTAAACTAATAGGTAAGTAATGTTAAGCCATTAAAAAGCTAAAGTTTATCAAGGAAATCATCACCATAGCCATTTAAATGAAACATTTTTTATTCCTATCATTTCATATAATTTTATAAGTATTGTGTTTGATATGTAGTTTCAGATGTTGGAATTCTGTGTTTTATGTAAAATGTGAAATTCTTCTAAATTTCTTTACATTGATTAAACATAGCTGGTGTTCTTTATATATTGTTATTTTGCCTGTGGCTTATCTATATCTAATTTCATCTCCAAGGGCAGATGAATGATCAGTCTCAGGTATTTTTTCTGAAATTCTCTGGGAGAAAATCTTCAGATAGATAATACTGAAATATGAAATCAGATCTTTTTAAAGATAAAGTGAATAGCAGTGAAGGTTAAAACTAAAACGAGAGGCTGTAACAAGTTTAAAAATACACATTTTATGTTACGGCAAGCATGAGGGAGCTCAGTGAGTTCATTAAGCAGGGAGTGTTTGACCTTAAATTGTTCAATTTTTTAGATTGAGATCAGTTGTTCTGAGTTTGGGGTGGTTGTGGGGTGTCTGGTTCTTTTCTTCCTTTCAGTGTGACAGCTATGAAATTCGCCCTGGTAAACACCTTGGAGTGTGCATTTCTGTGGCAAACAACAGACTTTTTGTTGGATCAATTCCGAAGAATAAGACTAAAGAAAACATTCTGGAAGAATTCAGTAAAGTCACAGGTAAAACAAAAATGTATTTAGAAATTAGTTTTGGGAAATCTGTGGTACTATTTATAAGTGCAAAAAAATGAGGTGTATCTTAATCTAAGAATTCACATGTCTATTCAGTGTCTAAATTGCCTCCTTTCTTCTTTTTAGTGGTTTGGACTAAGCAGCTTCCCTCATAGCCTCAATTTCTTGGAATGTCCTCTTTACTTTGCCTTAATTGAACCCTAGCTTTTGACACAGTCTTTGCCCTGGTAGCCCTCAAGTGAAGGAAGGCTTTTCCCCCTTGACATTCAGTGTGCTTTAGGGCTAAGGGGGTGAGAGTTCTTAATCCGCCTTCTTCCTCTTACCTTGTCTAGATCAGATTTTTCCAGATTTCCAATTCTAAATCCATGGAAGTGATTGAAAAGAACATTTTATATCACAGATTTATATACATTTATATATAACTGAAACAAAATTTAACAAAATTATATTTTCTCTTACTGCATATGATTTAGTCTGACATTTCCTATTCCATTTCATTGTTTTAAATGCTAATGGAGATCCACTAATGCTAGCTGCATTTAAAAAAACACTTTTAGACCATTACTTCTCCATCCCATATAAAAACCATTATTTCTTTACATTTTTGTCATCCAGACATATGCTACAGATAAAC
The DNA here is from genome assembly GCF_009873245.2 of Balaenoptera musculus. Taxonomy (NCBI): domain Eukaryota; kingdom Metazoa; phylum Chordata; class Mammalia; order Artiodactyla; family Balaenopteridae; genus Balaenoptera; species Balaenoptera musculus. Next base: position 18,102,109 of record NC_045785.1, on the reverse strand, counting down.
AATCCTTTCCCCCTCCTTCAAGCTGTCACCTATTGCTCTTCTGGTTTCAGTCTTGCATTAATTGAAGATTTTTTCTGGTTCACAGTCTTTCTCTTCTGCCCGAAATTGACTTATTGTTAGGACTTTTAACATCTATGTGGATGAACCATCCAATGCTGTAACCTCCTAGTTTTATGACTGCCTCATCTCTGGTCCTTCACTTCAGCTCTCCCACATCCAAATCACATTCTGGATCTTGCTGCTAGGAGTAAAATCTAAGCACTCTTAAGGATATGGATGGTATTTAAAAGTAGGGACCATCTAGAAAGAACATATATGGAAAGATGAGGGTACAGGACTAAGACCAGAGGTACACCAGTTTTAAGCAATTACTTTTATTCTTGGTAAAAATAGTAACTTTTAAGAAGTTAGATTCAAGGATGATTTTTGGTCATGATTAGTTGTTGAGTGTTCTCTTGGATTTATATTATAATTTGGTTTTTAAGTTCCTTGGTAGTATTTTCATAAATTTTAAGCTCACGTTATGTCAAACACTCTAAAACATTGTATGTCAGAATACAGTAGTTGGATTTGTTCATGGCTGTACCTTCAGGATCCCTAAAATTTAAAAGGGAACATAAAATACTGTCCCTAGCTCCATATCTAATAACGCGGATTTAATTGTCTACTAGGTAATTAGCAAATCATTTTGAGGCTTCTTCAGTTATTTTTTGCTCTTCGGCAAGTGGATTTAGGTCTGCCTAATCGCTAAATGTGTGGTGGATGCTTTTGGCTTATATATCTGGCTGTTGGTTTAACAGAGGGTTTGGTGGACGTTATTCTCTATCATCAACCCGATGACAAAAAGAAGAATCGGGGGTTCTGCTTCCTTGAGTATGAGGATCACAAGTCAGCAGCACAAGCCAGACGCCGGCTGATGAGTGGAAAAGTAAAAGTATGGGGAAATGTAGTTACAGTTGAATGGGCTGACCCTGTGGAAGAACCAGATCCAGAAGTCATGGCTAAGGTAAATGCAATTGCTTGGGTTGGGGGTGCGGTTGTCATTTAAATTTTGTACTCAGAATAATGCTCGAATATTTCAAATTTTACAGTAAATACAAATTGTAGCCCTTGATCTTAACCATTTAGACACCAAATTTAACAGTCTGTCTTGGTATCCAGCAATTTCCATTAACCATTCCTTTTTCTGCAGATTAAATGTGTAAAAGGAACTGAAATAAAATCCCTTCAATTAAGTGTTTGTTTAGTGCTAGGCACTATGAGAGATACAAGGTAAAAAAGTTAAGAAGAAAAGAAAAAAGACAAGGTCTTACTGAATAAAGAGAGAAGTAATGTTCTGGTGATTATGAGTTATAATCTTCATTGACCATACTATGACTTTTATTACATGGCCGTGAACTATATTTCATTGAGATTTATAGTTTACTTTCCTTTTTCTTTTTTTAAAGCTTTTCTTTTTTAATGATCAAGCTCCCTTAGAGTATTGTCTCCATGAAGACAGGCAAAGGGTTATCACATTTGCTGTTATACAGTAGTGGCAAAATATGCATGGCAAGTCCTGTAGCGGGCCCTCACTTTCCTCCTAAGTCCTGTACTTGCATTGCGAGGATCTTTGCCTGGTAAAGGATGGTTCCAAGGGTTCTGGTTCTTAGGCTTTCCTCTGGGAGACTCCTGGGGTTGAAGGGACACATCTGAAGTTGCATCTCTGCTGCTTTTAGTGAGTTTTCGAGTATTTTGGTGTATGTCTCTTTCCTTTTCGGAGGCAGCAACTCTATGGATGGTGATAAATGAGTGGTTGGATTATTCTGGACTGAGAAGTCTTTTTCCTCAAGCTTTTTATTCCAGATTCTGAGGAGACAGTCCTCACTCTTGATTAGTTTGGAGGAGAGCCCTGGTTTATACTAGCATGGTAAAAGTTTTTGTAAGCAAAAGCATTTTTGGATTAAGCAAAGAAGATTCATTGAGAATGAACTGGAGAGACTCAGATGTGTCGCTCACTCTTTTTCTCATATTCTTTGAGTAGATAGGTGTCAAGGAAAGGGACTGGGAATCTAAAGAGCCCTGATTTTTTATTTTTATTTATTACTAGCTTGATTTTAATTCCACTTGTTTCTTCTCCTCATACAATTGTGACTTTGAGCAAACTTACTGAATTTGGATGTTATCTATTTTATTGGAGTTGGATAAATCTCTTTACAAGATCTCTTACAACTTTGAATCTACCTTGTAGAAACTGACTGTAGCCTGTATTGCATTTCCTATAAAAACATTTTAAAAATAGCTTATAGATTGAGAGGGGAATGACATCCCCAGAATATCTAAAGTATAGCCAGTAATTTGCTTATTCGACCACTTTTCACATACCTCTGGTAACCTTTCAGATTGAAATTCATCCTAAGTCTTTTTATAAGATTAGAAAAACCTCATGATTTTATTCTAGTAACTATTCTTCCTGGATCAAAAACAAGTTTCAGAATGAAAAGGAAGCCTCTATAAACTTGAACAATGCCGATTTGAATAAACTTGACTGAATAATGCTCCTTTATTGTTTTCTATTCCGGGGTTGGGCAAGGGGGAGTATACCCAATAGTATAAAGCTTCTGCTGTTGATTCACTGTATCAGTGTTATCATTCATTGAAGATTTTTTTGCCAAGTTGGGTCATTTCTATAATCAACCAGAACCAAAGAGCCTAAATGTATCTTTCTTTCTTTTTTTTTTAATTTTTATTTTTATATTGGATTATAGTTTGATTTACAGTGTTATGTTAGGTTCAGGTGTACATAAATATATCTTTCTTAAAGGGACCTTTTTCCTATTGAATGTTTTAAACACAGTTTCAACTAGTAATTTTTATATAGGATGCTTTGGTTTCATCTCAGAAAAGAATAAAAGATCCATATTGAGTTTAAAAAAAAAAGGTAAATAAACCAATTGGAGGCCTGTCTAATGTAGAATTAGACTTCAGTATGACAACATTGAGAAAGATAAAGGGTGTAATGATAGAGGTGGAAAACTTTCCTCCCTTGAATTAATGTCTTCTCCCCAAATCCTTTTTACTCAGATAGCCCTTTATCTGAGGCGACAATTTGTTCGGTAGGTGTGTTAATTTTTTTTTTTTGAATGAGTAATGTATTTCCATAGTTCACAAATCAAAATTATACATAGAAATTCATCCTAAATCCTAAGTAGGAAGTCCTACCTCCACCTCTAGCCCCATCTACCATGTCCTCCTTGTCCCTTGTAGACATCCAGTGTTAATGGTCTCTGGTTTGTCCTTTTAGTGCTTCCTTGGACAAACACAGGCAAATATTAGTATATATTCTTTCCTTCCCTACTTCTTGCACAAATGGCTACTGGTAGCTGTATTAATGATCTATGTTTGCTTTATTCACTGTCATATTTCATCTCTAAGGAAGTATACCGTTATTTTATGTACCACTAAGAAATTATAAAATGCTGCCAATTAAACTATGACAAGTGCTTATCTGTCACATTGACTGTAAATTGGATCCCTATTTGGAGGTATAAAAATGGGGAAAAAAATCTTAGCAACAGTGTATCCTCGCATTTTTTTCAAAGTAGCTCTTAGAGCTCTTCTTAATTTTTTGACTACGTAATTTTCCGTTTTGTAGATGTACCATAGTATATTCAACCAGCTGGGCGTTGGATGTTTCTAATCTTTTGTTATTATAGTACTCCAATGAGTAAGCTTATATCGTTTCAGTTAATTCAAGAGCAAATATATCTGTAGGATAGATTCTTGAGGATAGAATTGTGGGCCAAAGGGTAAATGCATCTGTAATTATTAAGATATTGACCATATTCTCTGTAGGAGGTGTACTTGTATTCTGCTCCCCACCAGCAGAATACAACAGGCTGATGTTCCTCATCCTTGTCAAAAGAGGATAGGATCAAACTTCTGGGTTTTGCCAAATCTCATAACAAATGGTACCTCAAAGCTGTTATGATTTGCTTCTCTTTACTAAGCATGCGTGAGTTTACGTTTTTTATACATTTAAGGACCATTTTGTGTTTCTTTGTATGAACCATGTATTCATGAATTTTGCCTGTCTTTCCATTCATTTTGTTTTTCTGTTGATCTTTTTCTTATTTTCTGGAGCTCTGATATGAAAGAGATTAACTCTTTGTGATATAAGTTGTTTTCTGACTTTGCTTATGGTATTTTTCTACTGTGTAGAAGTCATTTCTTTTCAGTAGTTGAATTTTTCAGTCCTTCGTAGTTTATAGATTTTAAGTCACAAAGCCTTCTCCAAGTGCAGTGTTACATAAAGGAATTGCCTTTATTTTCTTCTAATGCTTTCAACATCTCCCCCTTTTAAATTTTTTATCTATTTGGACTTTATCCCGGTGTATAATGTGAGGTATGGATCCAATTTTCATCTTTATTCAGATTAACACTACACTGATAAAATGATTTAAGCATTGAATTGATAGAGTTTGTTATGTCTAGTAGGGCTAGTCTCTAAATTTTGTTCTTATTTTTTTCCTGGCTCTTCCTGCTTGTTTAGTTTTTCATATGAACTTTAGAATCAGCACATCCAGTTCTGGGGGGTAAAAACAAAAACTTGTTTTAGGGGGACTTAGGGACCATATTAAATTTGTAAATTAACTTAGTAATAAATATATTTTGGTTCCTTGAAGGTCCTGTTCACAGTATTAGTTACTTTTAACGACATGGCAGGAGAAGGAACTGATAATTTATATAAATTGGTAACTAATAGAATCATTTTCTTGGTACTTTTCATACTTTCTATCATAGCACTTTTTTTTTTATTGAAGTATAGTTGATTTACAATGTTTTGCCAGTCTCTGCTGTACAGCAGAGTGACTCGGTTATACACATATATACAATTTTTTAAATATTCTTTTGTATTATGGTTTATCACAGGATATTGAATATAGTTCCCTGTGCTATACAGTAGGACCTTGTTTATCCATTCTACATGTGATAGTTTGCACCTACCAACCCCAAACTCCCAGTCCATCCCTTCCCCCCGCCCCCCGACCCCAGCCCTTGGCAAGCACAAGTCTGTTCTTCACGTCTATATCACAGCACTTTTTTTTTTTTTTAACACTTCCATAAATTGCCATTTATTTTCTTTATAATCTTAACATTTTAGTAGATTTACAATACCGTATTTTTGAACAGTTTTGTATACTTTTTTTTTTAAAGCATTAATCTATATACCATTTACCTTACTAAAAATAGTGTACAGAAATACAGTAGCACAGTATCATTAGCCTCCAAGTTACAATATACTTCTTCTTTTTTTTTCACACACACACACACTGTATTTTATTTTTACAAGAGATAAACTGACACGAAGCATTGTAAATGGATGACCACAACAAAAGCAACAATGATTGCAATTACCAAACACGAAACACACTCATACTATGTCATAATATTGACATTCAGTCCCCAGTAATCCTCCACTGTAACAGCTCCTTTACTTTGCAGTGAAAATTGATTTGTATACTTTTTGCCTCTCAGTCCTTGTGGGATTTTTTTTTTCTTTTTTTTTTTATTTAAACAGAAAGTCACAAAAATTATAATCATCCTCATCAGTTCGCTCAGTCCCATGTAATTAATTTATTTTTCATCTTGATCTTTTGTTAGCACTTTTATGAATTCATCAGTTTTCCATTAGAGTTCTGAAAATGCTTATTTATTCAGTTCAGCAGTATAGTCAGTTACCAGATCACAGCACTTTTAACACTTAATGTTTTAGAGAAGAAAAGCCTATGCCATGAAGATAAGAAGAAATACTTTAATATAGGACTTCAGCTAAAATTAAGTAGCCAATGCCAATTTGTATATTTGTTATATTAGGTGAAAGTTTTATTTGTGAGAAACTTGGCTACTACAGTGACAGAAGAAATATTGGAAAAGTCGTTTTCTGAATTTGGAAAACTTGAAAGAGTGAAGAAGTTGAAAGATTATGCATTTGTTCATTTCGAAGACAGAGGAGCAGCTGTTAAGGTAGAAAATTTAAAATTTTGTTTTTTGATACTTGAATTTTGTTGAAACTTGCTAAACACATAAAGTGACTTTAAAAACAAATAAAATTGTTTTCAGCTTTTACCGAACTCTGGAACTTTCTTTTAATAATCTCTGTGAAGTGGTAGTAGTATAACAGGTAAGACTCCATATTTCAAAGCCTGATTATTACTAACTGGGTTTGTGATCTCAGGCAAGTTATTTTTAATCTCTGTATTATTTTTGTAAGCCTAAGGTTTGATAGCATGATACCTTGGAAATGTTACAAGGAATAGTAATTAGCTGGTGTAAATACTAAAATGGTAATGAGTGTACTGTAACTACTTTTTTTACCTTGGTTTGTGGACCTATGAATGGAACTGAGCAGTGTACATGGCTTCATACCTAGTACAACACATTTAATTCAGTAGCTGTGCTCTGAGGGAATGGTTAGTTCTTCATAGTTTTGCCTTTCTTTAGTCATTTTAGAATTCTCATAGTATTGACTGTGTTTTTCCAGTTTCAGTAGTTTTTAGAAATATTTCTTGCATGGAATAGTTAATTTATTTGTTGATGATAGTATTGAAAAGTGTGAAAAAAGCTTTTTCATACGGTGTCTAGAACATATAACCCGAATACTCTGCTGCTTTCTGATGGTAATGGATCAGCACCATCCTTAGTGGGTGAAATTTCAGGTTTCTTCTTCCTCTTGTTCCTCTCTCCTTTCTGGGGGAAGGCGGGGAGGGGTGGAGGGGAGGGGGATGACAAAACAAAAGACAAGACAAAATAAAAGCTTTTTTATGTAATTGGGGAGATAGATCTGAAATCCTTGGTGACTCAGGCCTGGTTCTTTTTCTACATGTTCTGTCGGTTAAAGTGATGCCACCTCTAATTTGAGCAGTTTTTGTTTCCTGCTCAGGGTACTGCTTTAAAATGTGCCTTACAGAATCTTTGACTAGTTAGAATTTATTGGTTTGCTTTTTCATGGAAGCTAATTAGTGAGACAATATTGCTTATAAAATTCACAGCTTAATACAGAATTTAATGTGTGGCTTCTGAATTGCCAGTGGTACGAAGGACAGATAACTAATACATTTATACCTTCTAAATACTCCTTTTGAATCAGTTGGTATTAAATAACTAATTAATTTAAAATAATTTTCAAGGGTGGTTTCCTAAAGAAGTCTCTGAAATTATAAGATTTCTAGCTCAGTAACTGGAAATCAGAGGATGGCCAGAGGGGAGAGTAGACAGATGCCCCATTCTTTCGTTTATACCAGGAAGCTTTTATAGACTCATTTAGTTGCTTCAGTTGAAGCAGCCAAAAGCTAAGGTGGTAAAGGGGAAAAACTAGTTAGAGGAAGATACTGATTTAATCTTTGTCTAGATACTTGTAAAGCACTAAATGTTCTTTATGGATAGAGCATTTTATTATGTATATCCAGAGAGGAAAAGGTTGTATAGGGAACAGAAAAGCTGTGGTGAGGAGGTGAGACTTTGTTACTGAGTTACCTGAACCCTGAACCCTATAGCAGAGGCTATTAGGCAGAACTACATAAATAAAAAACTAGAGCCTAGAATACTTTTGATTACTGCTTTCCAGGTGAGTACTTGAATGTTCATTAGTTCAGGCCTTTGCTAGGCTTTGTGCTTTCAACTATTCAGGCAAAGTATGTTCCAGGTTAAGCATTGTGGGGCTTTTTTTGGTCAGTATCTTATTGAATTTCACTGATAACCTCATTTATGTTTCAAATCCTTAAAATTTTTATAGAACAACAGTTTAAGACCTACATGTTGAATGCCACATGTTTGTTTAAAAATTTGAATCCTGAAAAGTTTGTTACTACTGGCACTTTTTCCAGATGTGAATTTGCTGCTTTGGTTTGGCTAAGCTTGGAAGTTATTTGGAATTAAGTTTTTGGATTTAAGTAGCAGCAACAGGCAGCTCTCTGGCAATCTTTTATCTTTTTTTTATTTTTATTTTTATTTATTTTAATTTTAAATTATTTATTTATTTATTCATTTATTTAATTTTTGGCTGCATTGGGTCTTCGCTGCTGCACGCGGGTTTTCTCTGGTTGCTGAGAGTGGGGGCTACTCTTCGTTGTGGTGTGCGGGCTTCTCATTGCGGTGGCTTCTCTTGTTGCAGAGCACAGGCTCTAGGCGCCTGGGCTTCAGTAGTTGTGGCACACAGGCTTCAGTAGTTGTGGCTCGCGGGCTCTAGAGCGCAGGCTCAGTAGTTGTGGCGCACGGGCTTAGTTGCTCCGAGGCATGTGGGATCTTCCCCGACCAGGGCTCGAACCCGTGTCCCCTGCATTGGCAGGCGGATTCTTAACCACTGCGCCACCAGGGAAGCCCCAATCTTTTATCTTTTTAAATATAATGGTGGGACATCAGTTTTGTTCTCAACATAATTTACACATAAGAATGTAAGATTGAGGGGAACAAGTACTTTCTTTGTGTATTTTTTTTTAACTTGGTGGGTATATTCATCTTGCAAATTAAAATAGTTGTGAAGTAAATTGCTTATCAAGTGTATTAATGGCACAGATATGTTTGTTATGTTTAAAGTACTGTTATGTGTAAAGTAAATTTATTTCCTAATTTTGTATAGGCCATGGATGAAATGAATGGCAAAGAAATAGAAGGGGAAGAAATTGAAATAGTCTTAGCCAAGCCACCAGACAAGAAAAGGAAAGAGCGCCAAGCTGCTAGACAGGCCTCCAGAAGCACTGCGTGAGTCTACATTTTAGTAAATACATCTTTGAACAGAGAATAACTTGATAACAGAGATCAGGTAATTTAAAAAGTCAGGAAGAGTCTTGAAGCAAACTAACTTGTTTTTTCTTTTCTCCCTTCCCTCCATTGCTAGGTATGAAGATTATTACTATCACCCTCCTCCTCGTATGCCACCTCCAATTAGAGGTCGGGGTCGTGGTGGGGGGAGAGGTGGATATGGCTACCCTCCAGATTACTATGGCTATGAAGATTACTATGATGATTACTATGGTTATGATTATCACGACTATCGTGGAGGCTATGAAGATCCCTACTACGGCTATGATGATGGCTATGCAGTAAGAGGAAGAGGAGGAGGAAGGGGAGGGCGAGGTGCTCCACCACCACCAAGGGGGCGGGGAGCACCACCTCCAAGAGGTAGAGCTGGCTATTCACAAAGGGGGGCACCTTTGGGACCACCAAGAGGCTCTAGGGGTGGCAGAGGGGGTCCTGCACAACAGCAGAGAGGCCGTGGTTCCCGTGGATCTCGGGGCAACCGTGGGGGCAATGTAGGAGGCAAGAGAAAGGCAGATGGGTACAACCAACCTGATTCCAAGCGCCGTCAGACCAACAACCAACAGAACTGGGGTTCCCAGCCCATCGCTCAACAGCCGCTTCAGCAAGGTGGTGACTATTCTGGTAACTATGGTTACAATAATGACAACCAGGAATTTTATCAGGATACTTATGGGCAACAGTGGAAATAGACAAGTGAGGGCTTGAAAATGATACTGGCAAGATACGATTGGCTCTAGATCTACATCCTTCAAAAAAAAAATGGGCTTATCTGTTTCATCTTTAAGTAGCAGTTTGCTGCCATTTGTATTGGGCTGAAGAAATCACTATTGTGTATATACTCAAGTCTTTTTATTTTTTCCTCTTTTCATAAATGCTCTTGGACATTATTGGGCTTGCAGAGTTCCCTTATTCTGGGAGTTACAATGCTTTTATCCTTTCAGGCTTCATTTTAGCTTCAAAACAAGCTGAGCACACTGTTAAATCATGATTTTGCAGAACCTTTGGTTTTGGACAGCTTCATTTTTTGGATTTGGGATAGATTACCTAGCAGTATGGAGTATGCTGTAAATAAAAATACAAGCTAGTGCTTTGTCTTAGTAGTTTTAAGAAATTAAAGCAAACAAATTTAAGTTTTCTTGTATTGAAAATAACCTATGATTGTATGTTTTGCATTCCTAGAAGTAGGTCAACTGTGTTTTTAAATTGTTATAACTTCACACCTTTTTGAAATCTGCCCTACAAAATTTGTTTGGCTTAAACGTCAAAGCCGTGACAATTTGTTCTTTGATGTGATTGTATTTCCAATTTCTTGTTCATGTAAGATTTCAATAAAACTCAAAAATCTATTCAAAACATTACCTATTTCAAATTCAATTGTGTCCTAAAACATTATTTTATTCGTAATCCTTGCAAGGAATATTGTTTTCAAACTATAACTGCCTATGTGAGTGATCAAATTCATGCAAAATTTCTTGTCTATTCCAGTATGTATCGTGGATATCAGACTGAGAATTAGACTAAATTCTAGTATTTATTCCAAATAGCACTGCACTGATTGATGTTCTCTCATAGTCTTTTCTAATTTGGCAATTTTATCCTTTATTTTTATTAAAAACAGGTTCAAAGGCTTTTGAACATTCTTGCAGGCATTGGATAATTTGCGTTAAATAAAATGGGGTTGGGGAAGCAGACTGCAATTTATTTTGACCCACATTCTTTCTATAAAGGATAATTTGTTGTCTGAAGACCTTATTTGCTGGAGTGAATGTACATAACAGGAAAAAATGTTAGTACTGTGGCGTCAATTGCTCTGCGGACTAAACTTCATGTAAACTTTTAGTATACATGATTGTGACTACCACTTCAGTTACTGGTTTAGGAATATAATTTCCTATTGCTATGTAAATTTACTCTGAGAAACACTCATGCCTTATTAAGAGAGGCTTAAAAATATCCAGTAGTCCTACTTCTGCTTTCTGTTAATAACCTCTTATTTTTTTTACTACTCGAATGGCTAAAGTTTTGTTGGCCAAGTCATAGCATCTATTTCCATTTCCTTTAGAAATTCTGATTTATTGTAACTACTTTTTTTTGCTTGAGAATAAAAGGAACAAAAGAATCTGACCCTAACAGTGCAGAAAACTCTATCACTTTCAAATTACCAATAAAATTTTCCCTTCTATTCTATTCTTAGGTGGATCTAAAATGTTTTTAAATTATAAAAATAAGCCATTGGAGAATAATTAAAATGGGCACACCTTTATTTTGTGTTTTGTTCTTGTTTGGTGTCTTTTATGACAGGAGTATTAGATTTCAAAATTATAAGCCACTTAATTCCTTGTGAGCTCAGGTAGATCGTATTTTGGGTTTCATGGCTTCTCTTTTGACTTTGAGGAGGAAAATGAATATTTGCTGATGAAAGTCAATATATCTGATTTCTCTTTAAAAGTACACTTATTACATAGTACAGTAAGTTAACAGACCTTGTTAATATTTTATGTTTTGGAAGCTGATAAAGGAATTATATATAATTGCTGTGTATAGTAGTGTCAAGTTAACATGGGTATCTATTCGATGAAGCTTAGATCTGGTTGTTTTTCTTATGCCCATGTATGCAAGTAAAGACACCAAACATTCTTTAAATTCTGCCTTTAAACTTTGAAAATACAATTTGAAGCTATAACTATAAATCTAAATAAGACTTAAGTAAAACCTTGATTTTTCTTGGAAAGAAGAGAGGATCTAGAAATAAAATTTGAATTGTTTGTATTTCTTACAACTTAGATGTTACCAGCTACAAAGTTCTTAGGAACAAAATTAGGAATGGGAATAGAAGTGATTCTGAAAAAGTAATATATGTGCTTCCCCCGCCCATCCTAAAATATAAACCCTAGCAAGAACATAAAAATCAAACCTAGGTTCCCTGTCAAAATCCTTTTCTTTAATTACAAATTATATTTCGCTCTCACCAATTAAAAATATATCTATAGAGGTGTCCCTCTAATATTGCCTTATAGGTTTTTTAACAGACAGACAAAACTTTATAAGCATTAAATCTCACTCTAGAGCTTTTCCCTTGTTGATGTCTTCTTGTAAGCTATTACGAGAAAATAGCTTCAGAGCTGAAATTTTCACAGAAGTAAATTTAACAATCTAAATAATATACAAACCTGAAAAATGTCAGTTGAGGAGATTTTTATTCTAGATTTGCATGAGGTTTTTTTCTTAAATAGGCACAAATTATGAGTTCTGGGAAATCTGATTTCCGACTCTCCTGCCATCTTTTTTGTTCCCCAACCTAATTCATTTGGTTTTATTTCTGAGCCTGCTACAGTAACGTGTGTGTTGGGAAAGATTTTTACTTTATGTTGAGGATGACCTCTTCTTTGTAGGTACCCTCCTGAGATTGACATATATATGCCCCCTCCCCATAATGAAATACTAATTTTTATTTGATCACTCATTTATAGCAGTTGCTTAAATGTATGTATTTATATGATGGTGTTTTAATTTTTTAAAAGCAAAAAAGTTCTAATAAGTAGCCAGATTTTTAATAATTCCAAGTTTATTTGATCAATTGATGTGGAAATTGAGTTACTATGGTTCTGTAGGTAGTTTTTTTAAGCAAAAGAGTTCAGCATAATTGTTTTTCAGTTATTCTAGTTACTGGGGTTATTCTGCATAAGAAAGCCCAATGCTTTCTGTTAGTAGATAATTTTTCTCTCATTTGACTTTGAAATGTGATTTAGGAGTTGAACCCTCTTTTTAAAAAGGTCAGCATGCATCAAAATAAATTATATATATTAAATTCCAGAAGAGAAGGGATGTAAAATTCCATTCCTAGCATAAAGCCATATAATATTCTTGAAACTCATTGCATCATTTGCCTCCTGCCCATTTGGATAATCATACCTACGTTTTATTAATTGTGTATTATTTGTAAAATCAAACCCTTCCAGTAAATACTTGCTATAAGGCTATCACTTGTCAATTAAAAAGACTTCTGAAGATGTTAAAATTTACCATTTTGACTTTTCCAAAGAGAATTTTATTATATTGAACTATCCAGTATTCTTAAAACCAACCGAAGTATATAGAAGAATTGTTAATGTTGTCCTTTATTATGTGAAGCCACTTAAGTGAGCAGCTAAGAAAAAGCCTTATAGAAAGAGTGCACTGGATTTATAAGTGTGTTTATGTTTCTCTGAGAATGGGAGCTTCTGTTAACTTAGTTGTTCTAAGACAGTGGACTGGGTGACTGACTAGAGAATCCAGAATGACAAATCCATTGACCAGGCATGTTTACTTTTGCATTAGAAGTTTGTTGATTAGTTTTTATTTTTGAAATGCAAACACTAAACTTTAAAAATATTGCATATTTAATGTATTGGTCAGTAATTTAAATATTTAATTGGAAGTGATCATTATTAATCTTTCTAGGAAAGTTTTTTTTCCTTTTAAATATATATACATATATACTTTTTATTTAGAGGTTACCAGAAGCTCTGGGTTTTTTGTTTTGTTTCTGTTTTTTAATCATTTTCAGATGTTATCCAGAAATCTGCAAGTGTACTTTTCCTGTTTTAACTCCTTCCTTTTATCACCTGACTATCAGGGAAGCGAGGTTGAGGCTGCCCTGACCTGACATGTCATGATGTCGACTTGCTAGGTGGGGTTCGCTGGGGACGATAACCAGTGGAATTATTGGTAAGAACTTTTTTTTTTCCTATTTTTTTTTTTTTGTCAGTAGTGGGTCATTAAGTTTGGGAGAATGCCCATATTCTGTAAGTGGGCATTTATGTCAGCCTTGTAGAAAAATAAGGCTTTAATATTAGGTAATTCGGTTCTTAATAGGAACATATAATAAGTACTTCATACTCTTTATTCTCAAATTCGTAGATTAGCAGGAAAGGCCTGCAAGTATGAAGTAATGAAATATTCAGGGTATATTTTAAGTGGTCAAGATAGACTCTAAATAAATCTCTTAGAGAAACAGTAAATTTGCTTTGTTTTATGTGATTTCAATCCCTCTAATATTTTCCTTATATTTACATTTTTATGGGGGTAGATGAGCATATAATGCATCTTTAAAAATATTTATTGCACACGAATGTTAGTAAAAAATAGGAAGGTGTTAATAGAATGGAAGGTTTAAACACCAGGATAAATTATTTTTTAAAGTCCTCCAAAAGAGATACTAATATTATAAAATGAAACTTAAAAGTTTTAGCAACTTGACAAACAAGAGTGGGCTCAATTTAAAGGTACATTTGATATGATGATTTTAGGTCAAGAGGAAATTACATAACTGAAATATTAGGGCCTTGAATATAGCAGTAACACAAATCTATCAACTTGTGTTTCGTCTGAAACCCAGGACAGCTGATGGGATTAGTAGATATTGATAGAATTAGAGTAGATTTTTAGGTCATTACTGAAGAGCAAAATCTCGTACTCAGGGGATTCTATGATGGTAAAGTATAAATTGAGGAAATTAAATGTAATAATTAGGCATTTCTGACTATTTACCACATAAAAAGTAATTGTATAACATAAGCACTGGTTAAAAGTAATTATGAATTTTCATGCCTAGAACCTCCTCAGTATTCTTATGCCTTCTTTGTTGGTTGGGCATATCAGTCTAGGGAGAATCTCCTAGGTATTAATGGGCTAGTCAGTGTCATGAATGTAAACCTTTATCTGTAAGCTTGCTATAGAGTAGCTGTATATTACTACAATGAAATTATACTTTAAGAACTGCAGTGATTGTATCATTGTGTTAAAGTACTTGTTTCTCTTCTGACACATTTTATGCATGTATCAGTGATAGAAAAGATTTGGGTGTTGAACTTTTAGATTGCACTTAATATCGTGTTATCCTAGGGAAGTTTTATAATTAGCAATAGGAACACTCAAGTAGTGCTGAGGGGTTCATATAACTTAAGGAAAATGCAGTGCAAACTTGCTGGCTTTTATACACTAACAATAAAATACATTTCATGGGACCAAAAAAGAAGGAAGCATTATGGGGGAAAACTTAAATTCCTCAAGTATAAAAAAGGGCTTTCATTTTCTGTAGTAATTTTGTCAGGATCCCATGAACATTGCGTATCTTGATGTCTTATTTATGATGGTTGGACAAAGGGGACTTCTCTACCCTGTTCAGTAACATAGATAGAATTGTACTTTAATGAGTCTTATTATGATGTTTAGTACTGTTATAAGGCTATTTCTATAATTGAGCTGAAAGCTCCTGCAAACATTACATTGCTGATACGCATACAGTAACATGAGAATATTAAAATAGGAACATTTGCAAGACCATTTAATCAGCAGTTTAATAAAAATTAATGCTTTTGGTACAGTGTTCAGGTATCATAACTGTGTTGGAATATTTGTACAATGTTAAATATTTTTAATAAAATCTAACATGTTCAAAGTGTTGTGTTGGTGATTTTGGGTGGGGTGTGATGGGTTCAATTGTGCAAAAAAGATTCAATAATACTGTAATTGAGACTTTTGTAGTCAAATGGAGTTCTTTTCCTCAAATTTAGTACTAGATATTGGGCACCTGTTCAAGTGAAGGTAGTGAAGGAGTGGGATAGTAAAAATAAAAGTACCGAATGAACTCTAGTGGGTTTATTAGAGTATCAAGAAGTAGCTTTACTGGGGTTAGAACTGGGTCTACAGGTGTCAGATGGGATTGTTGTCTTTGGCATAATAGGCTACTTATAAAGCTTCTCTGATGAAATTGTGGCATATCCACATTGGAGATGATCCTAGAAAACATAGAGTTGGGCAAAGGGAAACACTTGTACAGTGCTTTCAGTAGGCATTTTATTCTCCCAGTGTCCTTGACCCCTTGACATGACATTTCAGCAAGTGAAGGAGAAGTGAGGGAATATTTGAGAAAGGCTATGTTGGAGGATTTAGGTGCATCACTGGGAAATATCTCCAGTATGTAAGAAATACCATATAGAGGGCTCTCTGTTTCATACTGATCCCATTGTCTGAAAGATAGCCCTAATCTAGTAGTATTTCTTGTGACTTCTTTTCCTTGAAGGTGTACTTAGTTCCTTACCAGTCAAAAAGGTAGAAGCTCTGCAACTCAGAATGGAAATTTACTGGAAGTAATGTGCTCATTCCTCTGAATACTGTACCATTAATAACAATAAGGATTTAGGAGGAAAGTGACCTAATGATTTGCAAATAAATCGAGTAAGAAGCCATTCAGAAGGAGTAGTAATACATTCTGCCTTGTCTCTTTTAAATGAAGACTGTTAAGTAAATGTGAGCTATGGGGAATAAAAAGTGTACCCTATTGTTTAAGAAAGAGTAGACAAAATTCTTTGGTCAGTATTTTCCAGAAAGTGTTTACTGTTTTTATTTTCCTTTTCCCCCAAATCAAGAGGTCACTCACTTGAGACAGTAAGGAATGTTCTGACAGCAAAAATATCTAAACTTGGACACCTTTAGGAGTTGGCAGAGCTGGGGATGGGGGC
This sequence comes from Balaenoptera musculus, assembly GCF_009873245.2. NCBI lineage: Eukaryota > Metazoa > Chordata > Mammalia > Artiodactyla > Balaenopteridae > Balaenoptera > Balaenoptera musculus. The sequence continues at coordinate 18,085,808 of NC_045785.1, read as the reverse complement.
GGATTGGGGCAGGGGTGGTGCAGCTCACAGGTTTATGGTGTATGTTTTCCAAAAATAAAAGGAGGTTGATTTTTGATGATCATTTTAGGCTTAGGCTCTATTGGTGTCTTTTGGCTCTACCTAAAGCCCTAAATTTATTTATTTTTAGAAATAAGATTTTATTAAGTATTTTCCCTATGGAGTATATTTTATTCACATAGGGGAATATCTTCCTATTGCTGTGAAAGAAATCACATTTCTGTTTATTTAGACTTGAAATCTGTGACTGAAATCACAATCATGTATAGACATTTCCTCAAAAAACTAATAAGCAGGAGTAGTGTTTTATTCACCTATTTACTTAAAATTCCCTAAGGGTGATTTTAGGCCTAGCTGTCCATTTATTAAGAGGACAGGAGGTTAAAGTAGTCATAAAATTGTACAACTTAGTCATGCCTTTTAAAATAATGCGAGGTTTGATCACTTAAAAGTTTTTTCCCACAGGGTTAAAGGTGAGGACCAATATTGTTAAGTATAGTAAGACTGGTGAAAAAGGAGCTCAGCCTCAGTTTTCAAACATGTAAAGGGGAAGATATTTCCTTAAATATGAAAATATTGCGTAATTAGAGATCTCGTGTACTATATTGAGCACTTTTTAATAGAATCTGGAGACGGAGACATCTATACAGGTGGTTCTCGGGGTGTTAATTTCAAGCTTCCGCCAGGAATCCTTTAAATCTGCAAATTTCAGTTGCCTAGGTTTTTAAGTAGATTAAGCAGAGGTTAATATATTCTAAAAGGCCATTACTGTTTATCAGCTAAATCACTATTTTGAAATTTTGTGGGAAAAAAAGTGAAAAATATTATCAAGACAAATCTTGTTTTTATTTGAACCTATTGATTATAATGGTATGTATTTATATATTTTGTTATGTTCAAGTACCTCAATTGCTTTGGTCAGAACGACTTGGGCATACTTCTGGCAAGTTAGGTATAACTAAATATTTTGGTTAGATGGTACATGTTTAGCATTGGCTTATCATATTGAAACTTTCTTTCCATGCTTCCTGTTAAGAAGTGTATAACCTTATCAGATTAATAATATTTAAGTATCATCTATGTAGAGTTGGTGTGGAAAACAATTTGATCTATTTAAATATAACCAACAATAAATATTGTTATTGAAATGTCTTTTTAAATCCTGAAGAGTAATGTAAGTATGCTTGTTAGTTGTAATGTCATTTTTATTTGACTTTTCAAAGGTGGGAAAAAGATAAATGAGACCATTTGTTGCATTTATCAAAATAATTTTGCAAGAACTTCTGGTGATTATTTTAACTTTTTAGGTCACAATTCACCATTCAACAGTGTTTCTCAAACTTTAATGTGGATGGGAATCCCTGGGGATTTTTTAAAAATGCAGATTCTGATTCAATAATTTGAGACGGAGCAAGAATCTTCACTTCTAACGTGCTTGTAGGTGATGTCAATGTCCCTAATTACACTTTGAATAAATAACATGGTCATAGATTATATCACATTTGGGGGGTTTTTAGAGAGTAGACCTTAGTAGAAAAGATACCAACAACAGATGTTTACAGTGGTTTGTAGGATGGTTGGTCTAGGGGGATCTAGTTGGAGATTACAAACTTTGGTAATGGCCACCACAAATGTTAATTGTGTTTAGATCCCAAGGAAAGGTTAAGAGCATAATCTGCAAGAAAATGAAATGAGTTTAGAAAATCAGGCATTAATAGTTTTAGGGAACTGATGGAAGATAAGAAGGAAAAAGCAAAAAAGACTAGGTGGCTGAGGAAGTGTCATGGCATGTTTATTTAGGAATTACATCAGAAAACAGATACAAAAAGTCATAGAAGATAAAATAAAAATAACTTCTGACAGCTCAGGAAGGGAAGGCTAATAGGTAACAAAAAATAGCCATGTGGTATTATTTTTCTTGAAATCTCTGACTTTAAAAAAAAAAGTTAGCATTCATTAATCAGATCAAAGTAAGCCTTTGGTGGTGAAAAGTTAAAGCAGATTAAGGAAGAAAATCATTAAAGATGACTTTAAAAATAATTTATATGGATTAAGGTCAACAGATGGGAAATGTAAAGAATAGAAATGGCAGGTATCCATACCAAAAATGGTATCCATTTTTATTTATATAAAGAGGGACTAGGATGTAGTCCCTGGGAACTGATAAAATATCTTACTTTCAACTCTAAAACTTTATTTTGAAAAATAAAAAAATATTATAGATGAAGTATGGAAAAGAAATATTCTGCTGTTTCCTTATGCCAAGCATTTTTTTTTAATGGTAGGTTAATAATACTAACTACTGTGTGGGTATTGTGTTACCAGGCACTGTGCTGAAGGAATCACTTTATATTTTGTGTATTATGTAATCAACAACCCTTTAAGGTAGGTGGTATTGTCCCTACTTTAAATATGAGGAACTCAGAGATTGAGATTAATATTTTTTGCATAGCTAGTGGTTCCATAAAGTGGCAAAGCCAGGATTCAAACCCTGTTCTGCCTGACTGAGTATACACTCATAACTACTAGGTTAGGAATAGGCCTAGGAAGTCAGGTGAGACTTAAATGTTTAATTTTATGTTTACTTTAAAGCTCTTTAACTCATGCCTAAAACAAAGTCACACTAATTTGAATTTAGAGTAGCTTTGATCCTTGAACAACACAGGGTTTACAGGGACCAGCCCTCCTTGTAGTGGAAAATTCACATACAACTTACAGTTGGCCCTCCTTATGCACAGTTCCTCTGTGTATGCCATTCCACATTCTCGGATTCAGCCAACCACAGATCATATAGTACTATATAGTATTTACTATTGAAAAAACTTCACATGTAAGTAGACCAATACAGTTCAAACCTGTGTTGTTCAAGGGTCAACTGTCAAGTCCTAGATTAAAATGGATTGCTAAAAGGAGTGTGTGTGTGTGTGTGTGTTGTGTGTGTGTTGTGTGTGTGTTGTGTGATGTTGATAGTTCAGTTGCCATTTGTTTTGTTTTTCTTCCATTATTCATTTATAAAAGTTTAGGCCAAAATATCATATTGGACTTTGGTCTCCAGAAAAGCCATTTTTAACTAAGCAAACTTACAGTTGATTTGGAAAGGGAATGCCACTTTCCGATTGACTTAAACAAAATTTTTTTTTTACTTAAAATTTTAAAATTTCACTTATTTTATTCACAAAATCCAAATTAATCTTCATCCCTGAGTTTAGTCTATACTAGCGTTTAAAGTATTGGGTTTTTTTAAATTGAATTCTTTTAATTTTTAAAAAATTTTTGGCTGTGTTGGGTCTTTGTTGCTGCGCATATGAGCTTTTTTTCTCTAGTTGTGGCGAGCAGGGGCTACTCTTCGTTGCGGTGCGTGGGCTTTTCATTGTGGTGGCTCTCTTGTTGCAGAGCACGGGCTCTAGGCGCAGACTTGAGTAGTTGTGGCTCGGGGGCTCAGTAGTTGTGACTCGCGGGCTCTAGAGCGCAGGCTCAGTAGTTGTGGCACACGGGCGTAGTTGTTCCGGCGGCGTGTGGGATCTTCCCGGACCAGGGATCAAACCCGTGTCCCCTGCATTGGCAGGCGGATTCTTAACCACTGCTCCAGCAGGGAAGTCCTAAGTATTTTTTAAAGTGTTGTTGTATTAAGCCATTCCCATCATCTATCTAACATTTGGTTTCAGTTCTACATTTTTCAAGGACATGGTAGAAAAGTTTGTTAAAGGCCTTCACTTAAACCAAACCTCAGTGAGTGTGTGTGCGTGTGCGCACACACACACACACACACACACACACACACACACACACACGCAAGATACAGAATTAGCATATAAAAGGAGCTAGTATACTCAGCCGTAAAATTGGTCATGTAGAGAACCTATTTTCCTTCCCTGATGCAGAAAGAAAGGTGGTCTGTAAAAAAAATTTTTTAAATAAAAAAAATTATGGCTTTAGATTATTCAGGGTTTTCTCTACTGTTCTATTTCATGAAAATCTGAGCTATATAAAAATGGTATATAGGTAAACAGATATCAATATTTTTGTTAAAAGCCTATTAATTCTTAAGGACTGTAATGTCTTGCTTCTAGAATTCTATGTAATTTGGTCCATTGCTTAAAATAATTGGTTATTTCAGAATAGATTCAGGGATTCCCAGTACTCAGCAGTCCTGAATTTAAGTCACCATGATGGTAACGTGATGCTGTAAGGGATTAGCTGAAGACTTTTTATTTATGATACCTAAACTTAAGTCATTTCTTTGAGTTTATAACTGATCAGTTAGTTGATCTGGCTCTAAGAAAACCAGCTCTCTCCTTAACGGAATTTTCACATGATTAGTTTTGTTTGGTGTAGACTAAATGTTTCCCAGAAGGAGATGATTAATGATTTGAAATATTACATTAATAAAGGATCTGGCCAATATTTTCTGAAAAGTCACTATCATTGCTGTTTTAAAAATAATATTTTTATATCAGCTTTAGCGTTGCTTTATATTTAAATCTGCAAAGTAGGTCAAAGCAATGATGAGTGCTTCTTAAAATTTACCCAAAGATTCTGTCTGGGGCAGAATATTTAAGTCTATAGATGTATAGTATAGTAGTCTTGAAGAAAGAAGTTTGACTAACTGTATTCCAGCAGCTGAACACTGACATTAATTCTCAGCATATAATTTGTGATCTTGCTTACCAATAAATATTTGGGAAAAATGTTTAAATAGTTCTAATAAATAGCAAAGTCAAATTGAGGCTTCATTATGACGTGTTGTTGAAAATTATTAACTTTACTCTTATTTTTATTAATGTAACATGTTTTTCACCTTAACAAGATTGCACATATACAGTTGCTTTCTCCATAGTGTGGGCTTTCAGTATGACAGTAAGAACTACCAAAAATTCCCCATACTGGATTTTGTCCTTGAGAAGTATTATAACAGTAATTAACTTTTCTTTTTCTTTTCAGAAAGTACAGTAACATCTTGATCAACCTGTTAATGCGTAGGAAGGGATATAATCAAATAGATTCATCTTGTATATTATCAACCAAATCTAGATAATCAACTAAAAGTCAGTTATTTATTGAAAAGGTTAATAAGTCTAGTCTATACCTAACATTGATAATTGATATGTTGTCCTTCATTTTACAACCATTGAGTGTTTTACGTTTCAGGAGTTAGAAATACAAAATAGTAAGTCATCATTATCCTCAAAGAATTTAGAAGAGATTCCAGGAGGCAATAATAGATTTATAAATAGTAGGGATCATCAAACCAAATCTTCCAGAAAAAACACCATTGGAAATTTGAAAGGGGTTCTGTGCTCATAATAAAATATTCAGCTTATAATTGGAGTACCTGAATAATGTGTATGATTTGGATTACTCCTAGAGAGAAGAGCTTGTAAAATGTATATATCATGAATTTTTTAAACTAAAATTGTTTAGTATCCACTGGATATGATCAAAGTAACTTGATTTTAGGAATTTTCACTGTACAGTTCAAATTTTAAAATGTAAAGATGGAGTGACCATATGAATTTGAAAGAACAAATGTGAAGGTAGGTTTCCTTATATTTGTATCTATTTTTCCCTTACTGAAAACTGAGTCTTTAAGTGAGAAATCCCTGGTCAGGGTTGAAATAATGGGCAGTTCTTCGAAATATTTCTTACCTCCCTGAAGATAAACAGACATACAGATGTTGCTTTGTTCAAATGGAGTAGATTCACTAAAAATAATTTTTTTCTCCATTCCCTGTAATTCTTAAGGCCCCTCATGAGGTCAAGCTGTTTCAAACTCCATGATGTCTTAACAAAACTGGTTAGTGTCTGATAATACACACTGTTATTTCTGTTTTTCACCTATGAACATTTTCTCTTTTAAGAAGTTCTAAGACCTATAATTGTTAGCCAGAACTTTTAGTCAATAAGAGAGAACTGAGGTTAACACGTTGAAGTGGTTATAATTTCAGTCAAAAACAAACTTGGCAGAAGAACTAATACTGAATGCTTCCAATGGGCTGTCATTGTCTTAAATAAGTGTAAATGTGAAAACTGAGACAGAGACATTTTGGTCCAAGGTCCTCCTGACTAGAAGTGGCCAATCCTGAATTGACCCCAGGTTGGTCTGATACCAGAGCTCGCATTTTAACCACCACTCTGTACTGCCTTCTGGGTTTTACTTGCTGTGTGCAGTCTTATCTGGTAAATGTCATTAGGCTTCTTTGAAATATTGAATAACTGGGGTATTACTAACTAGTTGGTTAGACTATTAGTTTCCCCAGCTTAGAACTATAGGTGGGGCCAAAGACTAGTTTCATAGAAATGACAGCGTAAGAATTATTTTGTGTTGTGATGGTAAGACTAATGATAGCCTCTGAATAGCTGAGAAGCTTCCCTTTTGTAAATAAATACTGCTATCAGTGTAGCCTTCATTAATTGAACCTTCTTAAACCTATTTATGGTTAACTACTCTCTTTTTAAACTTTTTTTTGTATTTGTGGCTTTTGTCACAAGTTTACTAATCATCTTGTGATTTTTCTTTTTACCAATTTTAAAACATTTCCTAGTTAGTGTTTCAGGATTTGTTTTAAATTACTTTGAATAAAATGGAGCCAGACTGTGGTATCTTATCTGCAACCACTATGATTTTACATGGAATTCAATTTTATCATCTTAATTTTCTTTCCAGATTGGAGTTCTTACTCTTTGAAGGTAAAAGCTACTTTATTTTTGTAAACACTTCTTAGCTGCCCTGTTTTGTACGTTCCCTGGCTTTCTTTCATGTCTTTGAAGTGGCTGCAGGAAGGTCATGAAGTATGGGTGCATATATAACACGGCTTTGTGTAGTGTTGATTATCTTTTTTTTTTTTTTTAACATCTTTCTGATTACCTGCAATTGTTATCGTTCTGTTTGTTTGTGTGTGTTTTCGAAGTAGGGCATTATTGTTTAACTCATGGTTTGCCTAGGCTAGGGTCATAGACTAAAGATAGAGCAGAACCAGAACTTATTGCCTTATTGTTTTCCACTCACTTTGATTCCTGGAGAAAGAAGCCTATGTGTAGTATGCATAAGCAAAGTTGAATGGCATCCTGATTGCCTGTGAACTTCGGGAAAATCAGTTCTCAGATAGTAACTGATATGTATATGTATATGTGGCTGGTGAATAAACAGTTTCGCAATATCAGAGTTGGGACTTGTGACCTGGAAGGTATTAATCAAAGTCAGGCTGGCTCTAGTTATACATAGCACCAAGACCAGGTTCAGAATTCCAAATAGGTATCTGACAAACCAAGGTGCCCTGGGTTGCTTTGAGGTTCCATCCAGCTGTGTCCTGTCTAGGAGATTCATAATTACAGATCATTTTAATTGCTGCTCAGTTAAAGCCAGCATTGCTAATGACAGCAATGATCTTCAGGCCATTTCAGTTGCCCTTTTTCCCAGTCATTATCCTTGATCGTCTTGTTATTTTTGACACAATTGAGTAAACCTTCAAAGCTTTTCTGGCTTTGGCTGGCTGTGGTCCACAATATGTGTATTTCCTTGTCCCTTGTAATGCCCTCTTCCTGTGTCTTTTGTCCCTCTGTAGGGATTTCAACCACTATTAAGGCTACTGAATTTTATATCTCTAACCCCACTCTTTCAGTCTCTAATCTCATATGTACCTCCAGATCACCTGAAACCTGATAATGCTGAAAAATAGTTACCAGTCATTTAACAAACGTTTAGTGAGTACATGTGTTCCTGGCACTGGGGATACAAGGAGCAGCATGTGGCAAAGGGAACAAAACCTTACAGACATAGCCATGAAAGAATTACGTGTTTTGGGAGCACATTTTGATCCTGTGGGTTGCAATCTTAATAGTTCTCCTGTTGGATTTTCTGCTAAGTCATACTGATTCTTCTACAACGTCTTTTCCTTACTTTCTCTAGTTAATCTACTATCCTAGGGTGGGAGTTCTTAACCTTGCAGGAAAATGACTTGGAACCAGTGTAGGAAAAAATATCGGACCAACCATAAGAACTGACAGTTGTGGGACTTCCCTGGCTGTCCAGTGGTTAAGACTCTGTGCTTCCAATGCAGGGGGCGCGGGTTGGATCCCTGGTTGGGGAACTAAGATCCCACATGCTGCACTCCACACGATGGCAGCTGAAAAAAGAACTAACAGTTGTACTTCACTACTTCTGTTGATTGGAAATTTTGTATTAAAAGATTCTAGGAATTCAGCAATACTTTTTAAGTGAATTATTTTATTAATTACAACAACATTTACATTCAGATTTAGACTGTACTTTTAGAGAGCCACCTTTATGCTAAATAATGTACTAGGGTCTGAAAATACACTGTGGGTATAAGGCAGTCTTCTCCCATTATGGAGCTAATATTCTATTAAGGGAGAAAATTCACATTAAGTTGGCTTGATGTACCCCCAAATCTAAGACTTACAAGTTAGGAGGCATTGCTTTGTGTCTTACAAGTCAATTTCTAGATTATTACAACTCTTCTCCTAATTTTCCTACCTGATCTCTCTCACTATTCTATTTGTCCTATACAGTTGCCATAGTAATTGTCATACAAATACCAATATTCCCATCACATCATGGTGTCAGATCTGAATTCTTGAAATTTGAGACCTTTTATATACTTCCCAGGCATCTTTCCTTTCCAACCTTTTATTCCTTTCCCATTCTGACATTCTAGTTAAACCTTTACTGTTAACCTTAGGAAAGTTAGACTGCCTTTGTCCACCTTGCTTTAACTCATTACTTCCTAGCAATTACTTTGGAGATTATTCCATTTTTTAAAGACATGGATTGGAATGTGTTATCATTCATGAAATAACAGGAATATATGGTTATACTGTGAAAATTGCTATATACAAAATGATTTCTAGACTCCAACCAGTGGCCCACTTCCGGGAGCACTTGGAATCACTTAAGTGGCAATTTGACAACAAAATTGTACTGAAACTTATTATCTAGATGCAGTGGGTAACAAAATCTAAGTAGAAAATGCAGAAGGGTTAGATTTAGTCAATATGGATATGAGAGTTTGCATCAGGTTTTGAGGATGAACCTAGTGACTCACAGGGAACTTAAAATTCTCTTGACAGGTAAAGAGCAATCTTTTGCTTTACAGTTTTCAGAATTCCACTTCTTAAAAGTACACAGACCAAACAGAAAAACAGCCTAGTTGGCCATTCTTGGCCTAAAAATTACATAGGTGGGCACATAGAATTTCACATGCTGTTGTATTTTCTGAAAGCAAAGGTACTGTTATATTATTGCAGTACATGTCCATATTGTGGTAGTCATCCATACTGTGAGTGAGACTGTTTACATCTGTACTTTAATCATGGTGATAGACTCCCTTAGACAAAGCCTGTTAGACCTGTTTCCTATGTTCCATGCTCTAGCTGTCTCTTCCTGGGGAAATTAAAGTACAAAAAGAAAGACTTCTTGATATTTTTAATTTTTGACTTGATAGCCAACCCTTCTCACAGTAGTCAAGCAATAGCTCCCATTCATTGAGTTCCTGCTGTGTGCCAGTCACATGCAGCTAGGCGCTTTATATTATCTTTAATATTCACAATAACTCCCATGTTAGGCACTAGTATCCCTATTTCTAGTGGGAAAACTTAGGCCCAGAGGGACTGAATGACATCGCCAGGGTTGTACAGCTAGTTTGTAAAAAGGCAAGTATTCGAGCTAAAAACTTTCACTTTTATCTTTCTCTGGAAATATATTTTGCTTTTTAGAGCTAGAGACAAAGCAGTTTCTTAGGTTAGATTTATTGTGGGGAGTTTTGAATTACAAGCTAAAAACAAGGTTTATTCTAGAATATAAGGTTTAAATTTGTAAAATTTAATTTGCTATTGTGTGCTTCTATTGCCCTGCTCTTAGCCTCATAGAATATTTTCTTTTCTACATTTTGTGATTGATACATGTTTGCTTCTTTATATATATATATACACAAAAGCTTTAGTTTTGTAGGGGAAAGGGATACAAGAGGTTAAGTTGGTTTTATACTTGCAAGTAGAGTCTGACCACTTTGATTATCCTCCCAGCAAACTTGAACATTTAGTTCACCACATTTAACATACGTATAACACTATATATATAAAAGGGCATACTGCCTTCCACCTCCTAATATCAATAATAATAATTGATGCCAGGCAAGAAGAGTGTTACCTCATATTTGGATCAGCTATTTCTACGTAAAGAACGTTTGAAAGAATTTGCCTGAAGCTGTTCTGAAAGTTAAGTATCATTAGATACACTGGCAAGACCTGGACTCAAATTCCAACCATTAAGGGAGCCCATCGGGGAGATCCCTGCGTTTGCCCTTGGAAAAATAAAAATAATAGTTGATAAGGAAATAAAATTTAGGTGAATCTGTGCTCTGTTTAATGCTGACGGCTAGCATTTGTTAAGTGCTTACTGTGTGTCGGGTACTGTTCAAAGTGCTTTTCAGGTGTTCTCTTCACAGCTTCACTTTTACAGATGAGGACATTGAGAGGCAGGAATGTTTGTAGTAGAGCCATGATTCAAATACTAAATAACTGATCTGTTCAGAGATAGAGCCCTGCGTCTCAATAAACTAGAAGAAAAAAAAAAAAATAGAGCTCCATCATGTTGTAGAGAAAGGTTTTTATTTTATTTTTAATTTTGGTGTTTTCTCTCTTCCTTTCCTCCCTGCAACTTAACCTCTACCCCATGTTCTGTGTAAATTTTCCCCGCCCCCCACATTTTTAACTTTTTTTCCCCTCCCTTTTCAAACTATTTCAGCATCATCAGGAGCAGTAAACTGGAAGTTTATTCATAAGTTTAGAAATTTTATAAAAGACTTCAGAATAATTATACTTCATTGACCTATGTCTTGTCTTGAAATTTTTCATTTTGAACTATGTTTTTTAGGGGGAGAGCTATTAAAGTGTTTTCTCTGCATGTTTATGATACATTTTAGATCTCCCACATTTTTTCCCTGGATATTTGTCAGGAGATGGTGTAGAGGTTTGGTAAGTAATACAGTTTGATTTTGTATGTCTCAAGAGTTTCTCATTAAGTCACATAATTGAGTTTTCTTTATTCTGACTTTTTTCTCCTGGTGATTCTGTTTGTAGTATTGACTGAAAATCCTTACACTAATGCTAATTTTGATCTTTTTTTTCACTAGCATGTATTGGAGCCCTCAGACTTGAAGAAGGACATAGGTAAAAAGTATAATATGGAACATTTTCTACATTAGGGTTATGAAGTCTTTTTCCTTTAGTTGCATACTTGCTGTGTTCAATCTGAAAAATATTTACGTAACAATTTAAGTGGTATAGGTTTTGCCAAAACGATTATGGATATTTTGATTCTTTTTTATTTTTATAAACATATATCAGTTCTCAATCCTTCAGGTCAAAAAAGGTGGTCTCATGTTATATTAGGAAGTACTTAGAAATTTATTTCCCCTCTGTGTGAAATTTTATGCAGTACTTGAGCTACTTAATTGTAAAGTGAACAGCAAATACTAACCTAAAACTAACATTTTAGATTTATTGGAATCAGGCCTTACTGCTGTTCTGTCCGAAATGCTTTCTTCCCCAGAAGCCTCAGTGGATATAAACCCCATATCGTATCTCTCACATATCTGAGCCAGGTGTGCCAAAGTGAACCCTGCAAGTTCTTTTCTATGACTAGAAGTTGTGGAAGAGCAAAAAACCTTGGAAGTGTCATAGTCATTTATCTGCATATAAAGTTGTTTTAAAACATCCTTTATTTTAATTTAGAAACAAGGTATGCTACACATTTAAAAATTTTAATTTAGTGACACCAAAAATTTTAACACATTTTTCTGTCAAGCAGGTGTTCTTTGAAAACTAAATGTCTGCAATTATTTTTTTACTTGGAGTTACTTGAAGTCTGCTTAAACTCCATTTGCTTGAAGTAGAACTTCGCAGTGAATGAAAAGGACTAGGTTCTTCCGCAAAGTCAGTGAGAACATGAGTTTCTACCTATGGATAATACACATTCTCTCTTTTTCTTCTTTGTCTTGATAATCGAATCTCTGAGAACAAGGCTCTGATGGCAGTCTTTTAAAAAGCTATAGAAAAAGAATACTTTTATTTTTTTTTTGGCCGTGCGGCTTGAGGGATCTCAGTTCCCTGACCAGAGACTGAACATGGGACACGGCAGTGAAAGCCCAGAATCCTAACCACTAGGCTACCAGGGAACTCCCAATAATACATTTTTTAAAATTCCACATTTTACATCTTATTTATAGTAACCTAATTTAGCAAGATCAAATTGGGAATTTCACCCAAGGTATCGGGTAGAACCATTAGTCTGTTGGAGAATTTACTTGGGGAAAAAAAACTAGTGGAGGGAAGGAGAAGGTGCTGGTTGATAGCAATCAGAAATAAATGTTGTAAAGCATCTTTGGAATTAGTTTGTTGTAAGTGGGAAATTTATCTGGTATATAAAAATTTTATGTTTGTTTATTTATTTTTGGCCATGCCATGTGGCGTGTGGGATCCTAGTTTGCCCGACCAGGGACTGAACCCAGGCCCTTGGCAGTGAAAGCGGGGAGTCCTAACCACTGGACCGCCAGGGAATTCCCCAGAATTTTATGTTTATTCATGGGATTTTTTAGAAATTGACCCATTTCTTAAAGCAAGGAGAAACTTAATAAAAGTGTGGCTATTGACGCTTAGAAATATTATGTCCGTTTATTTTTTAAAGTGACACTCCAGGTTACATCATAGTCACTGGCAAAGTTCATTCAAATACAGATTTTCTAGTTTTCTTTGCCTTAGCATTTTTTAAAAAGTGACTTGAAAGTTTAATTTAGATAGGAAAATAAGGGCTTGATTAATGGAGTTGTGTATGATGGTATTAGAGTGCCCGTGTTAGTATTTTCATGAAAGGGGGAGAGTGTAATAACTGATTGGCCAATGATTAAAAGATAGTAACACATTTAGGATTTCTTATTCTTTGAAGTTTGAGTTAGAAGTTTATAACCTTTGACTCATGAACCTTGCAGCAGCTCCAGTCACTCCTCCACATCTCTGCCTAAGAGGAAGGTGGAGTCAGAGTCGCCATGCTTATATTCACTTTGTCCCTGACAGTCTGTCAGTGACCATGATTTCTAAGGCTCACTCTTGGAACCAGAGGCAAGAAGAAAGGGGAGAGGGTGTTAATCAGGTTAACTGCCACCTTTTTAATTTGACCCTTGTTAATAATTTACATGAAAAGTAGTATTTACTCTTTACTCTGCCTCTAGTTTTAACACTGATTTTTTTTCCTGAAATTTCCAAGAACTTAGCTCAATGTCTTTTTCAAAGAAAGGGGGGTGGGCAAAGCCCACAAATGTTGGGAGAATAGAATTACACGGGGAAAATGTTTTTCTTAAATTAAAAAAAAAAAATGAAAATAGAGAAGAGGTTGCAGGAAATGGAGTAGTGGGGTCAGCATTAGGAAGGCAGGAGATGACATGAATAACTATTAAGTAATCTGTAGTCTGATTTGCTTCCTATGTGGTTTACTTATAACTAACATGAAATGAGTGTTTCATTCCTTAAGTATGCACTTTGGGAAAAACAGGAAGCCAGGCTGGAGACACAGATCTACAGCAGATGCTCTCTATCCAGGTAGCAGTGGCTCTGATGGCATTCAGTCCAAGACCAACAGCATCTCCAAAGGAAAAATCTATAAATATTCACGAATGTGATCACCTTCACCATCATCAGCCAACGGAGAGGATAAGGCTTCTTGAAAGGCACTTTGATGGCTTTTGATTATCAGGAAATTTTATATAGAAAAAAAGTTGAAATTATGCTCAAGACTTCCTTTTCTGGTTTCTTATTCTCTTGATATTTCACATTTCACAACTAAAATAATCGTAACGCCTTGTTATCTTTTAAAATGAATTTTCATGAGCTGAGGCTACGGAAATCTCCATTTCGTGGGCATAATTGACACTTGACCCTTTGTTTATAGTTATGTACAGAGCATCCTCAAATTGGGAGAGATTGCCTCTTTAAAGTTGGTGGCCATCTTGGCTCAGTGTTAACAAGGCCTAGTCTACAGGTTCAGTTTTGCTTTTGGCTTTGTCCTTGAGTTGAGAACCAAGTTGAGAGAACCAAGTGGAAGTGTTGGGACCAAGCTAGCAGCTATACTTAAAATATATATGAATCAACTGTACTGTTTTTGAAAGACCAGTTATTGAGCCCACCTCAGTTAGGGACACTGAATATTGGGTTTAAATAAAACAAGAATGTTACTCATTTTATATGTTCGAAATTAGTATTTTAAAGAAGCATGTAAACACTTAAAAGTGTAGTTGCATTTGTTGTAGGCCAAAAAAATATGGCTGTTATCACTAGGGTATGACTCATGTGGTTCTTGATTATTTACACTATTACAGGAGAACACAAATATGCATAGCTCCAGGTAATTTAACTTTGAAGTGAGAGATTATAAGCACCTTTCTATGTGAGATAGCCAATATCCTTGGTGTTTACTTCAAATGAGTGATGAAAACTTGGTGCTAGGACCTCCACTTTTTCTTAGGTCCAGTGGTCAACTTATTATAAACCAGGCATGAAGAGAAACAAAAAATAATTAGTTCTCCATATCTTGAGCTTTATTCTCTTCAACTGATATAATGGAACAGGTATAATGATTACATTTCTCAGTTTCCCCCCACCCCTCCCCTCTTAAGTCTGTAGGAGCAGTTGTGATGTCAGTGAAGCTGTGGTTAAGTATATTAGATTATATTAGAGGATTTGAAATATAAACAGTGGAAGTGTTTTGTAGTATAGATGTCAGAATAACCAGCTTCAAAATACAAACCCTGAAACTTAAATTGTTGACTGTTAACAAGAACAAAATACTACAAACTAGGATGTCTTTAAGAGCAGAAGTCTGCTGTTGCCAACTCGTGGCTCTTAGTTTAACAAATCTAATCCAGGATGCATCTCAACCCTGCAACAAACTGTATTTTATTTTTGCCTTATTTCCAGATACCAGTTTAACACAAGTGCTCGCCCCATTGCTTAGCTTTGAGCAGTGTCCTACTTTGAAAAGAAACTTATATGTACATTTTGTCTTCCCTTTGAATACTACTTTTTAACTGC
This sequence comes from Balaenoptera musculus, assembly GCF_009873245.2. Classification (NCBI taxonomy): domain Eukaryota; kingdom Metazoa; phylum Chordata; class Mammalia; order Artiodactyla; family Balaenopteridae; genus Balaenoptera; species Balaenoptera musculus. The sequence continues at coordinate 18,070,691 of NC_045785.1, read as the reverse complement.
AAACTAAGAAGCATTGAGCCTAGCATTCACACAGCTTGTTCTCAAACTGTTTTATGAAAATTTCTCAGCTTTTTTCAGATCATTCTAAATGGTCATTTCTTTTCTTTTTTTTAACGTCTTTATTGGAGTATAATTGCTTTACAGTGGTGTGTTAGTTTCTGCTTTATATCAAAGCCTTTTCTTTTTTAAACTGAATTTTGCTTTTTCTTTGTAAAGTTAAGAGTAGGTAACACGAGTCCCTCTTGCCCTTGGCAGTTAGAATCTGGCATCAGAAGCAATTGTTGCTGTGTCTGATTTTCATCCATGAACTTTTCTTTTCTGGGATGGAAGGCATATTGATTCCAATGTTTATTATTTAATTGGGCAGTGTAAATAAATTCACTGGCTCGCCTTCCTGTTTAGCGAACACCTAACCATGATATTTTATATTCCTTACACTTCTGGAATGCCACTTCAAACATAGAAGTTGTGAGGAGGAAAGAGGGTACTTGGACCATACTTTGAATAAAAGACATTTAGAAATTTTTTTTATTTCTTAGAAACAAAGCCAACTCCTTAGTACCAGATGTGTTCATTATACTTTTTGAGAAATTACTCTGGTCATTATATTTCTCATTCATTAATTAGTATTCTGCCCTAGTCCCTAAAGATAGTTTTATATGCTAACTTTTGTTTTACCTTTCTAGCTGCTAAGATAGATAATGGTTATTACAAACAGCATGTTTTTAAATGGTCTCCAGAGTGGACTGCTCAGCCAGTGATGGAGTGAGTACGTTGAGGAAGAATGTGTCATTTGGAATCCAGAGCCATTCAACAAGGATAACTGCCTGATACGTGGTCAGAATGCTCAAACTAATGGCATACCGATGGCTTTCTCTTCCATTCCCCTAAAAAGCAAGTTTGTGAGCCTGAGTTCCCCTAATCTAGCTACTCTCATTTATATTCCTAAAGTATTGACCTAATTCTGTCACTTTTGGCTGTCAAAGGGAATTGAGATGTCAGCGTGTGAGTACAGAAAACATATTTAATGATTTATAGGAAGGAAAGAAAAATAGTTTTGTTTGCTAACTACTTGAAGTGTAGAATGTTTTGGTTTTCAGTTTATGATTTTGCAAAGCATAAAGACATTTCTTGGTTGTTAATTCCACATGAATTATTCAATATTTTTTCTCCTCTCTTACTAAGTTAATTTCAATGCTAATTTCCTACGAAAGCAATTGAATGGAATAAGTCTTAATTTAAAGCTTGTACTAATGATAATCAGATATGGTTCACTTTTTTTTTCTGACTTAAGTGATACGTAAGTACAATACTCATTTCAAATTTGACTGGCAAATTAGAAAATCAGTTAGAATAGTTTGCCAGTATTTTTCATTCCCTTTCTTAGACATGTTTTTCCTTTACACATTTATAGTGCAAAATAAACCAGTGGTGCAGACTCATACTAAATTGATCAACTTTTGTCTGGTCTTCATGGGAATTACATCTTTTTTCACTCAACATTTATTAAAGGAACAAACAAAATTTTAGGCTATACCAAACTAATACCTTTAGCTTGACTAAGAGCTGAATTTCATAAAGGAACAGAGTATGTAATTCATTTTCACATACTTTAAGGTATGACTCATCCCTATTAAAGTTGTGAGACTCAAAGCTACGCCCGTATCACTTAATTTTATGTCCTTCCCTGTTTACTGTGTCTAACCTTCAAGATTTCGTGACTGATGCTGAAATGGAAGCCAACCATTGCAGAAATTTGGGGGAAAATGAATCTGAAGAATGCAAGGGGAAGTAGGAATTCATTTCTAGCATTCCCAAACCTGCTCTGTCACGTCAACTCCACTACAGTCAGAGGAAAAGAACTGAGTTCATGAAAATTACCAACTAAGCCTTACATCTGTCTTTAATGTTTTTAGGAAATATACTGAAAAGGTAAGTGAGATGTCTGTTTTGAAGAAAGACTTTATTAGGTATTTTAAAACCAGTTCTGTATTAGTAAAAATGGACAGCTTCTTTATTCTGGGCTTCAAAAGTCTTGTCCCCATTTGGTATGGTTCTCAGTAATTGTGGAGAAGGTGGAGTTGTTCCAACCAACACAAAGCTTTTCCTCTACTTCTCAGCAATTAAGCTGGATCTTGCATTGAAGTGTACAAAGTGCCAGTTTTTGTTGTTTTGTGCTCAAATCCTCTCTTAAAAAATTATTTTTAGTTGAGTTTTAATTTTACCCCTTACTGTTTAGAAAAACTTTTTAAATGCTTCAGAGTTCCTACCAGAACTACATTTGTATTGTATGTAGTCAAATAAGAATAAAATTATGGAGTGTTATAGATCTCTATTAACATCCACCTATATGGGTTTATAGATAATTTTTAAATTACTAGGATTAAATTGTTCCAAATTTATTAAATCCCTATATAATAGGCATTGTGCCAGGCCCTGGAATAAAAAGATGGACTAGCACACAGTTCATGTCCTCAAGAAATTCATTTTTATTGATACAATACAGATAGAATTCTAGTTTAGGGAATCAGAATCAAATAAAATGAGGCTAATTCCATTTCCCAGTCAACAATCCACTGTAGCTAGCATGTTAATCTGATATATGACAAATTGTATTTGAAAGATCCAGCACTGCATGTGTGTGAGAGAGACATTTACTGAATACTTCCTATGTTCTAGGTACTGTTCTACGCTCTTTATACATACATATACACACATATATATATATATATATATATATATATATATATATTTAATCCCTATAACTATCCTATGAGATAGGTGCTATTTTTAAAGCCCATTTTCCAAGTCATTAAGGCAGAAAAGTTAACTTACCCAAGTTTGCACAACTATCATCTAGGACCAGTATTTGAACCCAGGCAAGCTGATTGCAGAGCCTGTACTCTTCGGTTTGGGTGTGATATTTATATGCAGTACCTGGCTAGGAGTACCCACAAGACTTTCCAGATTCTTCATAAAATTTGCCTAGTTTTAAAAAGGAAAGTTTCAGTAATATAGAACTACTATAGATAATAGTTGTCCAACTTTTTAGAGAACCAGAATTTCCCTATTTTCAACTCTTGGCTCCAAGACAGTCATTTTGCATGATGATCTCCCCTCCTCCCCCTCCCCTCACTCCCCCCAACAGCGTGCGTGCACACACACAAAATTTAAAGTGCTGGCACAGAGAAGCAGAGCCTATCACCCTTATATATTCTCTTCACTACCTATTGTCACTTATGTCCACCCCTCTTTCTTTCTGGAATATGGACATTTTCTTAAGCTGCTAAATGATGAGAAAATATGACTGCTGAGACTTTCCCTAGAACTCTTTAAAAATAGATTAGGCTCTGTACAAAATAAAGAAAAACTGCTGTGAGAACTCCAGGTAGGTAATTTACTTCCTGTTGTATGTATAGTTTCTGAAGCCTCTGCACCTCTAGCCCCTGTTTTATATTTCTGTAAATCTGATTTGACCTTTAATAAACTGTTTTCTGAAGTGAGTGGTTTTTTGGTCTCATTTCCCATTTGGATGTGTATCTCCTTTGGTCACTTGATATTATTGCCACCCTTTCAAAACCGGTGGTTTACTTAAAGTAAGAGTACCTACTATATACCTAGTATTGTTGAGGGTTTAAAAAAATATATGCCAAGGCTTTGCTTTTAGCTCAATGCAGGTGCCACCCAGTACTAAAACTTTGCAGATTTTTAAAGGAAAAACCTGGTGTTATAAAATCATTGTGAACGGTGGTTGATTGTATGACTCAGGCAATTGTGACAAGAAAAATCTGCCCTAGTGAAATCAAATTAACTGTTCCATAATGGTTAATAATGAAATTAACTGGAGAAGCAGTTTTGACTGTATTTCTTAAATATCAGTGCTTCTCAAACTTGAATACATATGGGAATCACCTGGTGATCTTGTTAAAATGCGGATTTTGATTCAGTAGGTCTGGGGTAAGCCTGAGAATCTGCATTTCTTTTTTAAAAACCATGTTGAAACACAATTCATGTAAAATTCACTCCTTAGAAGTGTACGATTCAATGGGTTTTTTTTAGCATGCAGAGTTGTGCACCTGTCACCAGTCTTAATTCCATTCAGGACAGTTTTCATCATGCCAGAAAGAAACCCTATGTCCATTAGCAGTTATCCCCATTCATCACCACCCCAAGTCTCTGGCAACCACTTCTCTACTTTCTGTTGCTATGGATGTACCTATTCTGGACATTTCATATAAATGGATTCATACATTATGTGGATTTCTGTAACTGGCTTCTTTCATTTAGCATGTTTTCAGGGTTCATCCATGTTGTAACATGTACCAGGTACTTCATTTTATGGCCAAATAACATTCCATTGTATGGACATGCCACATTTTGTTTATACTCATCAGTTGATGGACATTTGAGTTGTTTATACCTTTTGGCTATCATGAATAATGCTGCTGTGAACATTTGTGTGAGATTTTGTGGTCATGTGTTTTCATTTCTGTTAAGAATGTAACTAGGGGTGGAATTGTTGGGTCATTTGGTAACTTTTTAAAAAATTGTAACAATATCTACCCTCTTAAATTTTCAAGTACACAATACAGTACTGTTAACTGTGGGTGCAACATTGTGCAGTAGATCTTAGTCATATGTTAACTTTAACATTTTAAGGAACTGCTAAACTGTTTCTAAAGTGGCTGTACCATTTGAGAGTCTGCATTTCTGATAAGCTCCCAGGTGATGATGAGTAGCAGGCTGTAGATGACATTTACCTACAAAGTAAACAATTAGGAACATGAACTTTCACTTAATTCAACTTGCAGTGTCTGACTAGAAGCAAAGAAGGTGTTTTCCTTTCACAAGGCCTTGGTGCCTCGTTTCTTTTAACATTAGTCTTACTGCATGTGGGCTTATTTAGCCTTTAAACTCTTCAAATGTAGATTGATATATCTATAGGGGAAGAGAATATTCATTTTTAGTTGGAAGAGGCAGCTCTAAGTTGAGAATGCTTATATAATTGGCAGAATATTAATAAAGGTCTTTGGTAGTGTTCTACAAAAGTTCTGGGTGGCTCTGTATATGCTGGTGATAATATTTAGGGGGAAATAGATGAATGAATGAACGTCAGAATGAGAGGATGTGTACATTTCCTTCCAGTTGAGTTAAACGTTTTGATCCTTTCTAGATGCCTTCAGGGAATGAAGGGTATAGTGGTGGAAGTATACACATAAACAATTTAATACATTTTGGTGAACATTGGGATAGACCAAAGGTGGGTAGGTTCAAAGAAGACTCCCAGGAGACGGGAACTCCTAAACTCAATTCTTTCATCCGTTCAACTAAGATTTGACTTAATTGGAGATTCGGATTCTGGGCTTGGTTCACAGTTTGATGGGGAAGATTATCTGGGCAAAAAGGGAGTTTAATGCCAGAACATGAAAGAAGTATAGCTTAAAGATCTGTGAGGTTTCCAGTGAAACAGCAATTACTTCCATTCCGTATGAGGTCGGCTGACAGCTGGGGGTAGGAGGTGGTAAAAATCAGAAAACATTTCTAGGAGATGATACTTGAAGTGAAGCCAGGATTTTAGAAATAGAGGTGTACGAGAAGGGTATATTCTAAAATGATAGAGCAGAAGGCATTAAAATATTGAGATCATAAATGGTAGCATAAATGCCAGCTATCCTTTACTGAACAGCTACCATGTGCCCAAGTGCTGTGCTAAGCCTTGGGTATGCAAAAAGCAAAACAAGACCTCTGCTTTTATAAATAGCAATCAAATAAGAGATTTTAAGTGCAATACAGTGTGATCTGTGTAAAACGCAGGAGTGTGGTAGAGGTGTATAAGTAGTTTCAGGAAGGTGTAATTCTCTGGACTGGCCATTAGTTCTGTTCAGCTTGACTTGGTGGTACCTGAAGTGAAAGGAGTAGGAAATGTGAATGTAAAGATAAATTGAGATGTCCTTGTTGGCTGTTATTTTGACAGAAGTAGTCTAAAAACATGAACACGTGGCTAGTGCTAAGGATAGGGAGACAGCAGGAGTCTGAGTTTTGAGTTCTTTAGTGCTTGTATGACTCTCACGATCATAAATTGATACCTTAAGGGTACTTGGTCTGGTCCTCAGTTTCTAAAAAATGAATTATCTAATATACTCTAGGGCTTAACTTCTACCCCCATAGTTGGAAATCATCAACTGTCCTACAAAGATTGATTTATGGAGTAATCTTCAAAATAACTTCTTAAGGACAGATATTTTCAGCCTCCTCTTGGCTGTTCACCACCAAGAGTCTTTTGTTTTCCCCATTCCAATAGATAAAATTGCAGGACAAAACTCTTCATGCATTATATTGAACAGATTTTCACATGTCTTGGGAAGTCTGTGTATTATATATTGTGGCATAACAAATTACCTCCAAAACTTAGTAGTGTTTTGTTTTTTTAAGAATATAAGGTTTAATTTAGGGGATAGCATTGGTGATGTAGACATCAATGTTTATATGAAACCAAAAAGGCTAAAGAGGAATGAGCTAGTGGCCCAAACTAAGAATGGGATATTGATCAAGGTAATCCCATTCTCATAACATTTATACTTTTTGTTCTCAGTATAAATTATTTTGTGGCCACTCAGTGCAGAACTGAGGCTAAGACATCCTCACATTGATTGTATTCCTAGGGTCCCCTCCAGTATGAGTTCTCACATGTCAGTGAAGACAGGAATCACTGAAAAATTTTCCAAAGTTAATACACTTACAGATTTTGCATCGGGGAGGATTTTCATATATTTCCTAATGTAAGAGACATCATTAAAGGCTTTCCCTCATTCTTTATATTCACAAATTTCTTTGAAGTGTGAGTTCTCAAGTTTTCTAAGGCATGTGGAAAAATGGAACACTTTCCAATACTGATAACATTCAATAGGACTTTCTCTCCAGAATGAATTCTCATATCTGTATAAATTGAGAGAACATTCAAAGCTTTCCCATAATCATTATATCCGGAGCATCTCATCATCATTTGGTCAATAATGTGAACGCTTGTGCTGCGGAGCTTTCCACATTTCTTACATGAGTGCCAAAATTTAGCTGTTTAAAACAAACATTATCTTCATACAGTTAAACTGGGTCAAGAATTCAAGAGTGACTTAGTTCAGTGATCTGGCTCAGGTCTCTCAGGAGGTTGTGGTCATCTAGAGGCTTGATTGAGGTTGGAGGATTTGCTTCCGATGTGGCTCACTCATATGCCTGGCAATTAGTACCGGTTGTTGGCAGGAAAAGTCAGTTTCTAGCCAAGTGGACCTCTTCATTGGACTGACTATGTTCTCCTGGCATGCAGCTAGCTACCCCCCTCACCGAGGGAATAATGTAGCAAGCTCCCGTCATTTCCACAATACACCATTGATCACACAGGTCAACCCCATTCAGTGGGAGGAGACTACTACACAAGAACAAGGCTACCAGGAGGTGAGACATTGGGGCCTTCTTGGGGGCTGGCTGCCACAACTTGGGATGAATTTGAGCTATTTGATGTCCCATTAAACCAAGTTTATAAAAGCTGGCCCTTGACATGTGCACCTAGAAATGCCTATTTATGATTCCTGATACATTTTAGTTATCTATAGTGATTGCTTCAAAAGTATTTTGACCTAAATATAAATAAATTGGTAGGTGTTTAGCATTTTCTAAGATTCGTGGGCTACTGAATTTCTACACTGAGGTGGGTTCTAATATGTTTTAAGTGTGTATAAGGTGCTCAACAAATATTTGCTTAACTGACAAGAAGAGTGAGAATTCTCTTCCTTCTCCTTCAAGCTTATTTGATAAGGTAAAGGCAGGAATTAGGGATTGATTTGGAGGCTTGGAGGCCGGAGAAGGGTGAGGTGTGACCACTAGGTTTCTAGTTAGATTATCTGGTAGGTAGTAGCTATTTCCTGAGATAAGGAATGCAGGAGCGGGCCTGGGCTCAAGAGGAGCAACTAAGGATTTGAAGACAATTAGACTGATGTGTCTGGAGAAGCAGAAACTTGAATTTGGAATCTGTCTGCCGGAATGTAGTCTGAAGCTCAAGGCTGTAGATAAACCTCCAGGAGAATCTGGGAAACAGGAGCAACACTGAGCCCAAGGGAGAGGAGCTTCAAGGAGGGGAAAGGTCAACAGCACCAAATACAGCAGAGTGAGAAAGGTGACTGAGATGTGTCCACAGAAATTGGCACTCTGTCGCCAGAGGAACACTGGGGCAGGGGGTGGGGAGGCAAATTGCTAGTGCTTTGAGGAATAAGTGGGAGGTGAGAAAATGGGGTAGTGTAGACTACTCTTAAGCTTGCTGAAAAGGAAAGGGGAAAACACCGATGTTTAGAGGGAATGGAGGAAGGAGCCCCCTCTATGCTATATTTTTACAAGTTGGAAAAGCCAACTGAAAGCAGGAAGGTTAAAAATATGAGAGGGGTTGATGACTACGAAACCAAGGCCCCAGAAAAGATGGGAGTGACTGGAATGGAAGGCCCTGATGAAGCAGTGGACCTTGGACAAAAAGACAATCTCATCCTCCGAGACTGGAGGGAAGAATATGTAAGTTTGCAAGGTGAGAAGGGGAGGTTTGAGTCTACCTTATTAAAACGTGTTTGCTTTAAATATTGAATTTTTCAGAAATAACAGTCTCACTTTGTCTTAAAAGTCCATGAGAAGAGGAATGCAGTTTTGATTGTTGGTATCTGTGTCAGGAAGCCCTGTTAGAAGTTCAGCAAACTAAAATTAATACCTTCAGCTCTTCAGACTGACTAGCTGTGAGGCCCTGGGCATGCCCTTCAACCTCTCTGGACCTCAGAGTTCATCTCTGAAAAGAGTGCACTTTGTGTTACTGTGACTAATCCATCTAAATCACATTTCCCAGTGAATATGCTGCAGGCATTCAGTTTGGCTCACTAATTTAACTACTGTTAAGTATGTTTCATTGATACCTTTAAATGACTCTGTAGTATCAGTTATGCTTTAATATGCCATCTATGTATTTTGTAGGATATACTAATTTCGATAAACATGAATCTCAGCTCTGCTGTGTGACTAGGCAAATTACTTAACCTCTCTGAGCCTCTGGTGTCTCCTATGTAAAATAAGGTAGGCTAATGCCTGCCTTATTTAATCTTTGCAACAGGTCTATTATATATGTAAGACACCTACTTAACCATCGTGCTAGAAATATTGCAAGGATTCAATAAATGGCAGGTCCAGAATCCTGTATTCAACATCTTTGTGGCCAGATGTGTTCAAGAATTCAGAAATTTTCAGATTTTAGGAAGCTCTTCTGGGGCATAGGTTCTTGTATGTTATGTTATTTCGCAGCAGGGTCTGGGGCAGCATCTATAGTTAACCATTAATACTTCTGCAGGAAACATATGATAAGTAAAAACTATAATTAGCCTTGTGTCAGTTCAGGTTTTGCCTCCAAATAAATATTGTACCAAACTTAGAAAAATTATTTTGGTTTTCATAACTCTTTGTGTTTTGGGATTACTGATAAGGATTATGGACCTGTACTAACCAAGCAGCATGTATTGAGACTTCCCTGGTGGTCCAGTGGGTAAGACTCCATGCTCCCAATGCAGGGAGCCCAGGTTCAATCCCTGATTGGGGAACTAGATCCCACACGCATGCCGCAACTAAGAGTCCATGTGCTGCAACTAAGACCCAGTGCAGCCAAAATAAAAAAGTAAATAAATATTTTTTTTAAAAATCAACATGTATTTCTTAAGCCCTACTTTGTGGCCAGCTCTGTATAACACTATGGGTAGTACAAACAAAGAATAAGCCCTAGTGCCTGTCCTCCCTTTGCTCTTTGCTGTTTGGACATATCTAGAACCCCGCATGAGGCATTGAGTAGAAAAAAGAGCATGGGATAACTCAATAGAAAACCGGGCAAGACACTTGAATCATGAACCAGCACACCTTAAAGAGGATATTCCAGTGATAACATGAATAAGTGCTCACCCTCATTAGTAATCAGGGAAATGGCTGACAAGGGTAAGTGTTAGGACATGGAGCAATGAGAACTCTAATTCGCTGCTGGTGGCAGAGTAAATTAGAACAACCACTTAATAAACAGTTTGTCGGGGCTTCCCTGGTGGCGCAGTGGTTAAGAATCTGCCTGCCAATGCAGGGGACACAGGTTCGAGCCCTGGGCCGGGAAGATCCCACATGCCGCGGAGCAACTAAGCCCGTGCGTCACAACTACTGAGCCTGCGCTCTAGAGCCCGCGAGCCACAACTACTGAGCCCACGTGCCACAACTACTGAAGCCCGTGGTGCCTAGACCCCGTGCTCTGCAACAAGAGAAGCCACCACAATGAGAAGCCCGCGCACCGCAACAAAAGAGTAGCCCCCGCTCACCACAACTAGAGAAAGCCCGCGCACAGCAACGAAGACCCAACGCAGCCAAAAATAAATAAAATAAAATAAATTAATTAAAAAAAAAAATTAAAAAAAAAAATAAAAAAATAAACAGTTTGTCTTAGTAAATTTGAAGATAAATACGCATATACCCCATGATACAGTATTGCCACTCCTTAAAGTTATACCCTAGAGAAACTCATGTACACATGCACCAGGATACATATACAAGAATGTTGTGGAAGAAAGAAGACTTGTAGAGTTCTATTTCTGCTTTGCATAGTGACTTCATGGGTGTTTGTTTTATAATTACTCATTAAGCTCTATGTTTAATGCACTTGTCTATTGGTGTCATGTTTCACAATCCAAAAAAATTTTTTTTAATGTATGGGTTTTGGAGCCCAGTCTGTATCTAAACTTATTAACTTTGTGATCTTGAGCAAAATAACATCCTTGCAGTATTGTTTCTGCCCTAATTCCCTGCTGTTATAGCTGCTGCTATATCCGGAAGGGAGTTGACACAGAGAGTCCTCTGTGCTCCAGGGAGCAGGGAGGAGAGTCAAGCTGGGCCTGGGCTACTGATCCCAGAGATGGGTGTTACTAGAAGACATAAGGGGATTTAAGATCCAATAACAAATCTACGAAGTAGTGCAGGCAGATGACATCTAAATAAAGCAGACTCAAAGGGAGTTATTTCCCAAAATCACACAGTTAGTAAACTGACAGCAGATATCAGAACCCAGGCCTTTTCATTTGAGGTGTTACTCTTCCCATGGGCGTTTTTTTTCTTCCTTCCTCCCTCCCTCCCTCCCTCCCTCCCTTCCTTTCTTTCTTTCAAGAATAGACATTATTTATGTATTTATTTATTTGGCTACACTGAGTGTCTTGTGGGATCTTAGTTCCCCGACCAGGGATTGAACCCTGGACCTTGGCAGTGAGAGCGAGGAGTCCTAACCACTGGACCGCCAGGGAATTCCCCCATGGGCATTCTTAATTTAATTAGAAAACTGGAGAATTTTCCACACCCTAAGAAAGGAATTGTTTAAAGGTGAGATTTCCCATGACATGACCAAGGTGACTACAATCATCTTAAATATATGAAGATGTATATGGAAGGCAGTTTGGTCTCTGGGCCTCTTCCCACTCCCACATCCTCTGGCCCCCAGCTTTTTTGAGATATAATTAACACACAAGATTGTGTAAGTTTAAGGTGTACAGTCTTGATTTGATACACTTATGTATTGCAAAATGATTACCACCACGGCCTTAGCTAACACCTCCATCCCATCCTATAAATGCCATTCTGTGGGCCTTTTGATAATTAATGAGCAAGTCCTTGTGAGAAATTACGTTCAAAACTAATACTGGAAACACAAAGGGTATATAAAGAAGTAGAAATACGGTGACAAGTTATTCTAGCTCCAAGTCCTGTGCTCTTTCTAGTATTCCAGAGGTTCCTTATGTACGTTTGTTGAATAATTAAGAACAGTGGAAAAAATAAAGGACTAGTAGACAATCTTCCTCTAAAGGAGAAGAAAATGAGTAGGTAGGCAAGACATTGTTAGACTATTTCCCACTCTGTCCACTAGGTGGTACTATTTTCACATGTAATAGCTCTTACTGGCTTTGTAGACTAGAGCTACGTTCCCATTTATGTACAGTGTGTTTATGAAACTGTCAGTAGCTCACAGACATTTTTCTTTAAATATCAAAGATTTTAGGTTTGGTTTTTACCTTGACACTCACTGTTTTGAACTTTGTGTGTAAAGGAATGAACATCAGCCTTGAAGAAGTTTTCCAACTGTGTATTCCACTAGCCCCAGGACTTGAGTGATAAGCCCTAACGTTCAAAAGCTGTCAGCTATAGCTTCCGTTTTTGGGATATTGGACTTCCTGACTAAAAAACACTTGTTTAATTCTACCCCACCCTTTATAGATGCTTATTTTATTTTACATAAACATCTCAGGATAACAATAGCCAATTCAAAACATCAAGAGACATTAGTGATTCGGTGTTTTTCAAAAATTCCTTTGGGTTCCTTTTGACACCGTGATATATTTCAATAATTTCAACCCAATTCAATCAAAATCTGCTTCAATCAGTTCTCAAGGGCAGAGGTAAGAAAGGGAATCAGCTTAGGAAGGACACTGAAGATAATCTCTTCTGTCTCTCTTTTCCCTTTTTATCTCTTTCTCCTTTCCCGACGATCTTTTCTCTCACACTTTCATATTTTCTTCCTGTTCTCATAACGTGATGTGCATTTAAGTTTATTCCAACATTTTATTATGAATATTTCAAACTTAGGGAAATGTTGAAAGAATTCACATTGACTACCCCTATACCAACCACCAGGATTCTACAATTATTTTACTATGCTTGCTTTCGTACATGTCTATCCATCCCTCCATCAATCAATTCGTCTTATTTCTGTGATCCATTTCAAAGTAAGTTGCAGACATCAGTACACAACCTCCCAAATAATTCTGCATGTGATAGGCCTTTCAGTTTATCTGCCAACATGAATCTTTTGGGTTTGCAACATCTTTTCTATGAAAAACACCGTGTACTTTTAATGAAGTTTAGTGAAAGTTTCTTTCACTTGATGGAGTTTAGGTTCTTAATTTCTTGCCTTGGTCCTGCCAAGCATCATAACACATCTTGCAATATGAAGACACTTTCTTGGCAAACATCTCTTCTTGGGCCCCATCGAGAATGGTCAAGGATTGGTTAATCATTCAGTGGTGACCATGTTAGTTCATTGTCTTTGGCTGGACCAAGTCCTTAGTAACCATTCCCCACCCGCCACACTCCATGACATGTCTTCTCCCACCTGCTGTGTTTTCTAGGAGAAGCTCTTGTTCCTTCCCACATGGATTAGGGAACAATGTCAGTTTCCAGAGCAGAGTGTGTTGCTATGGGAACCTAAAGTTATTTGGAGTTGCAAAATGGTAGCAAGTAATCAGTGACACAACCTGAAACACTCCATAATTGTCCCTGGAGAATAATAGGGTAAAATGTTTTATTCTTAGATGAGGGAACTTCTGTGCTTTTGTCCTCTGGGGAGCTTCTGGGAACAGTGTTGAGCTGCTGAGTGAGAAAGCAGCGGGCTGGGAGAAGGTGGCTTCAGGTGGCTTGAACAGACTCCTAGTTTTCCCTGGTATGTGTCCCTTAGGTAAGTCGTTTATTCTTTCTTTTTTAAAAAAAAATTATTTATTTATTTGGCTGCACTGGACGTTAGTTGCAGCACGCGGGATCTTTAGTTGTGGTATGCGGGATCTAGTTCCCTGACCAGGGATCATACCCAGGCCCCCTGCATTGGGAGTGCGGAATCTTACCCACTGGACCACCAGAGAAGTCCCGTTTATTCTTTCTGAACTACAGTTTTCTCTTCTGGAAAATGGGGTGTCAGTCTAGAGCTAAAAGGGAGCTTGGAGATAATCTGAAGTTGTTTGATACTCTGAAACAGATGATGCCTGCACATTTTAGGAAAAAACCCTCTACCTGTGGAAATCAACAGTGAGCGGGAATGCTTGTACACACAATCCTGGACTTTCCTGTGCCTTTCTTTTATATGACTCACATATTCACACGTTACACTTTGACAGACCTTAATATTTTAATCTACCTGCAGTACTCAGGATAGCCTGTGACTAGCGCCATTACAGTACAGTATAATTATTAACCTACAGTCAAAAAAAACGTGATGCTTGCATTTCAAAAGATAATGATGCATTTTTTAGAAGATATTTTTGTTCTGGTGTAAACAAAAATGTTTATGAACTTAAAGGTAGAGTAGGAGATGAAATCAGAAAGGTGAAAAGGGTGAGGTCTATAGGATCGTAAAGGATGCGGTAAGGATTTTTGAGAGAAATGGGAAACCAGTGGAGGATTTTGAGCAGAAATATGACTTTCTCATTCAACTGCTGCCACAAGGGTTTCCATTCCTTGAAAATGAGCAGCTTCCGCAAAAAACAACAAACAACAAAAAAGGGAATTCCCTGGCGGTCCAGTGGCTAGGACTCCTTGCTTTCACTGCTGAGGGCCCGGATTCAATTCCTGGTCGGGGAACTATGATCCCTCAAGCCGCTTGGCACAGCCAAAAAAAAAAAAAAAATCAAAAAGAAAAAAAAGAAAACGAGCAGCTTCTATTTCAGGGCCTTTACACTGGCTGTTCCTCCCTGGATTGCTCTTTCCACAGATACCTGCAAAGCTCATTCTCTCACCTCTTTCAAGCCTGTGCTTCTCCACAATAAGGCTTTTCTTGACTACACTATTTAAAATGGCAGCCTGGCCTGACTTGCCCTGCCTTTGCACTTCTGATTCCTCCTTACCGTGCTGTACTCTTTCTATAGCACTTATAACCATTTAACCCATAATATATCATTTACTTACTAATTATGAACATTATTTATTGTCTGTCTCCCTCTGCTAGACTGTAAGCTCCATAAAGGAAGAGATCTTGGTCTCTTTAGCCCACCAAACACCTAGAATGTGTCTGGCACATAGAAGGCTCCCACATATTTACTGAAAGAATGACTTAAAGGAATAAACTTTGATTATATGGAAAATTAATTTTTTTCTCATCAATGATGAGTAAATGGTTATTGAAGATTTAGGATCCTGAAGAACCTCTGAATTATTTCATAGAGGTTCAGTTCTGTTCCTTAGAGGTGTTTACCAAGAAAGTGGACTTAAATTCTAGGAATATTTTTAGCACTGTGCAGTGAAATAAAAGGTTTCTGGTCAACTATTTTTGTTACAATTTATTTTCATATAATTCAAACTTACAGAAGAGTTGCAAGTTAGTACAAGGAACTCCCTATAGCTTCTATCCAGATTCATCAATTGTTTACATTTTACCTCATTTGCTTTATCTTTCCCTCTCTCTGAATGTATGTTTCTGAAACTTAAGAGTAAATTGAAGACATTATGTCCCCGTAACCATAAATAGTGCATCTTTCAAGAACAGACATTTTCGGGACTTCCCTGGTGGCAAAGTGGTTAAGAATCTGCTGGCCAGTGCAGGGGACGTGTGTTCGAGGTTCGAGCCCTGGTCTAGGAAGATCCCACATGCCGCGGAGCAACTAAACCCGTGCACCATAACTACTTAGCCTGCGCTCTAGAGCCTGTGAGCCACAACTACTGCCGCATGCCTAGAGCCCGTGCTCCGCAACAAGAGAAGCCACCACAATGAGAAGTTGTGCACCGCAACGAAGGTAGCCCCTGCTCAGCACAGCTAGAGAAAGCCCGCGTGCAGCAACGAAGACCCAATGCAGCCAAAAATAAGAAAGGAAGAAAGAAAGAAAGAAAGAATATGAGGAGGAGCAGATAAAGTAAAAAAAAAAAAAAGAGCAGACATTCTCTTGCATAACCACAGCACAACTGTTGAAATCAAGAGGTTGAACATTGATAGAATACTATTATTTAATCCACAGCCCATTTTCAAATTTCATCAGTTGTCCCAATAATAATGTCCTTTGTAGTTATTTGCTGCCAATCTTGGATCCAAGCCAGGGTCACACGTTGCATTTAGTTATTAGTCTCCTTTAATCTGAAATTGTTCTTCAACCTTTCTTTGTGGTGTTTTTTTTTTTTTTTTTTTAATTTATTAATTTATTTATTTATTTTTGGCTGTGTTGGGTCTTCGTTTCTGTGCGAGGGTTTTCTCTAGTTGTGGCAAGTGGGGGCCACTCTTCATCGCGGTGCGCGGGCCTGTCACTGTCGCGGCCTCTCTTGTTGTGGAGCACAGGCTCCAGACGCGCAGGCTCAGTAGTTGTGGCTCACGGGCCTAGTTGCTCCGCGGCATGTGGGATCTTCCCAGACCAGGGCTCAAACCCGTGTCCCCTGCATTGGCAGGCAGATTCTCAACCACTGCGCCACCAGGGAAGCCCCCTTTGTGGTGTTTTTGAAGAGTACAAGGCAGTTGTTTTGTGGTTTGTTCCTCAGTTTGAGATGGTCTTAATGTTTCCTTATGATTGGGTTCAGGTCATACGTGCATATTTAGCAGACATACCACAGAAGTGATCTCATGTCCTCAGTGCATCATATCAGAAGGCGTATTTGCTGGTTTGTCCCAATATTGCTGATGTTAGCTTTAATCACTTGCTTGAGACGCTGTCTGCCAGATTTCTCCATTGTAAAGTTACTATTTTTCCCTTTGAAATTAATAAGTTATTTGTGGGGATATTCATTGAGACTATGTTCTTCATCGAACTTTCACCCACTAGTTTTACTATTATTCCTTCTATACTTATTAGTTACCAGACTACTGTAAGAAAGAACTTTTCTTTCTCCCCTATTCATTTATCAGTATGGACTCATGGATTCTTATTTTATTCTATGATTTATAACCCATTACTCTCATGCATTATTTTACCGCTCAAATTGTTCCAGACTTCTGACCAGCTGTTTGCCTTGAAAACAATTTTACATGAACCATATAGTCTCCAAAGAGGATTTTTTTGAAGAGGAAATGGGTCCTAATTGAAAAGGTAGAATTTAGCTTACTGGAAGGTAGAAATAATTAGGTAAGAAAAATTACTTTGGGCAACTTACAGTGACAAAAACACCCTATAGGGACTTCCCTGGTGGTCCAGTGGTTAAGAATCCGCCTTCCAATGCAGGGGAAGCAGGTTCAATCCCTGGCCGGGGAACTAAGATCCCACATGCCGCAAGGCAGCTAAGCCCAAGCACCTCAACTAGAGAGGCCGCGTGCCGCAAACTACAGAGCCCGTGTGCTCTGGAGCCTGCACATCACAACTAGAGAGAAGCCCGCGCACCGCAGCAAAAGATCCCGCCTGCCGCAACTAAGACCCACACAGCCAGAAATAAATAAATATTTTTTTAAAAACACCCTATACACTGAAGTGTGTTAAAATAGCAAGAAAAATAGCACAGCCACTCAGCAGTGATCAGAGCAGTTTCAGTCTAGCAGGTGAGGATGGGTGTATCCTTATGCGAAAGAAGAAAGAGAAAAATGCTGCTTGAGCTACTGAGTTGTTTCTGCCCTACAGCAGCCCATGGAGGTGATGGGAGGAGTGATGGCTGACCAGAAAATCAGAATTTCAGTGCTGGAAAGAATCTTAAAACTATTTGGTTTAGCTATTCTTTTTTTAAATTTATTTTTTATTTATTTGGTTGCACCGGGTCTTAGTTGCAGCAGGCGGGCTCCTTAGTTGTGGCATGCTAACTCTTAGTTGCGGCATGCAAGTGGGATCTTGTTCCCTGACCAGGGGTCAAACCCAAGTCCCCTGCATTGGGAACGCGGAGCACTAACCACTGTGCCACCAGGGAAGTCCCCTAGTTTAGCTGTTCTTAACCTCTTTGAGGACACAGTCGTTTTTGAGGATCTGATGAAAGCTATGAACCCTTTCTCTTCAAAATGCACATACAATATTAGGTACAAATGTGGAGGTTCAGAAATTTATCCATGGATACTAGGTCTACTCAATTAACTTCATTTTTCCATAAACTTGCAATTTAAAGAAGAGTGTTTAATTTAAAAGAAGATTTTCACACTCTTAGAACAAATAGAAGTATGATGTGTTTCACTATGAGATCGTCTACAGATAGATTTTGTTTTATTCTGATGCTTCTCTGAAGGTTCAACAATCAGCTATCAGCCAAGAGTTTATGTCTTCAACAAAGAAGGACCATCTCAGAATCTCCCTTTCCCTACCCACTGGAAAAGAACTGTGCTAGTTACTTCAAACCGTTAACATGTTAAAGAATAGTTACAGGCTTCTGGTGTCATTGCTTAGACAACTTTCAAACTATAACAGTGGGCCAAGTTAGGATTTCCAGAACTCTTTTTAGACAAGAAGCAGGTGGCTTCATGAAATTGCACCCAAGATGTAGATTACACAGGACTGAATGAATTGATGAGAGATGATTATAGTTTGAAATATTACAGGTGTTTTTTAATGTTTTATTTTCTGTATATAAGGAAGCCTTTTACTTTCTTCATAAGCTATGTGTAACCCATGACAATTTAGTAGACTCTGCTTTTGCAAGCTGAGATGAAACTCCAAAAAAGGATCTTATTCTCATTGGCTCTTCCCTATTCCCCCCTCCCCCAGAAACTCTTACTGAGTCTTTCTGCTTTTCACGGCAGTATAGTTATTTGCATGGGTTTGTTAACAATATATCCTCCTTTTTTTTGGCCGTGCCACATGGCATTCGGGATCTTAGTTCCCCGACCAGAGATCGAACCCGTGCCCCCTGCAGTGGAAGCGAGGAGTCCTAACCACTGGACTGCCAGGGAATTCCCCTATATCCTCCCTTTTGCCATTCTATAATTTGAAAAATTCATTTTGCAGTCAAAGGCTTGCCTTGTCATATTTGAAAGTGATGCTTATTTAATTACCGCTTTTGATATGACTAACACTTTTAAGGAAATAGAAGCCAATGGCTTTCACAGCCCTCCCAGGAAAACTGACCTGGCACACAGTGAACAGCGTTCCCAGCCTCACAGGTGAATAAGGAAGGTCACTGCCTGGCAAGCCCCCAAATCTTAGATATTTGGAGGACTCAAGAGGAGAGGAATTTACCTGAACTTAAAGTCCAATCTGAGATTCCTTATGAAAATTTGCAACAAATTCATAAGGTCTATCTGGAAAGTTAACATTCTCACTGCACCTATGTACATAAGCAGGCCAAACCAAATGAGACCAATCTTATTCTGTGATCAAGAATAATCTTTCTTTGAGATTATTTTTTGGTAAAAGGGGGTATATTAGTTTCCTATTGCTGCTGTAACAAATTATCACAAACTTGGTAGCTTAAAACAATATAAATGTATTACCCTACAGCTCTGGAGGTCAGAAGTCCAAAATGGGTCTCTCACTAGACTAAAATCAAGTTGTTGATAGAGCTGTGTTTCTTCTGGAAACGCTACGGGACAAGCCATTTCCTTGCCTTTTCCAGCTTCTAGAGGCTGCCTGCGTTCCTTGGCTCATGGCCCCCTTCCATCTTCAAAGCCAGCAATTGTTCTCAAGTCTTTCTCATGATGCCAGCTCTCTGTTCTGACTCTTTTGCCTACCTCTTCCCAGGGAACCCTTGGGGGACTTCCCTGGTGGTCCAGTGGGTGAGACTCCACACTCCCAATACAGGGGCCCGGGTCCAATCCCTGGTCGGGGGACTAGATCCCTCATGCATGCCGCAACTAAGAGTTTGCATACCACAACTAAGAGTCTACATGCCGCAACTAAAAAAAAAAAATCCCACATGCTGCAACTAAGACCCAGCGCAGGCAAAATAAATAAATAGATAGATAGATAGATATTTAAAAAAAAACCCTTGGGATTACACTGGGCTCACCCACATAATCCAGGGTAATCTTCCCATCTCAAAACCATCTGATTAGCAACCTTAATTCCCCTCTGCTGTGTTACATAACATATCTATTCACAGGTTCCAGGGATTAGGACATAGACATATATGGGGGGGCATTATTCTGCCTACCAAATTGAGAGACTATAGAGAAAAATTTATGCTTCAGCAGAGAACTGCATTGTTTAGAGCAGGAGTTGGCAAACTACTGTATGTGGAGCAAATCCAATAGCCACTTGTTTTTATATCCCTTGAGTGGATTTTACACTTTTAAAGTGTTGAAAAAAATTAAGAATAATATTTTGCGACATGTGAAAATTATATAAAATTCAAATTTTACTGCCTTAAGTAAAGTTGTATTGGAACTCGGCCAGGTGCACTTGTGTATTATCTATGGCTACCTTCATACCTAAGGGACAGAGCTGAATAGTTGAAACAAGACCATATGGCCCACAAAGCCTAAGATATTTACTACCTGGCTCTTAACAGTAAAAGCTGACCCTGGTCTGGCACACACCTTTCCAGGTTATCTAATTCTAGCTTTTCATTGCCTTTGAACTACTTTATAACTCTGTGAATTGTAGAGAACTGATAGCAAAGTAAAATAATTCTCATCTATCCACATGCACATTCTGTCTGGCAGACGTTCCAGGGATTTTACTCCTTCACTGTGGAAGAATCTGGTTTTTCTTCCATTTGAACATTTATGTCAATATTCCTGATCAATAAATGTGTCTGTTCCTTGGATTCTCCTTTGAACCGGTTGTAACATCTTATCAGTTCCTTCACTGACAATGTGTTAAATGAAATCTTTAATATGTGTTCATTTTATACCTGAAAGCAAATCATGATTTTACCCTTTTTTGAAAATGGTCCTTTAACATGGGCTATTCAGTGAGAGATGCAAAGATGCATGGGACCCAGCCTCAGCCCCTCCAAATCCAGCCTCTGCCCGGCCCCTGCTTTGGCCCTAAAATTTCCAAAGCTTCCAGAGATACCACAGAAATCATTCTGCTATTGGGCCTATTTAGTGATATAGCCAACACCAGGACTCAAGGGCCTGTACAAGGGAGGCACACAGAGGAACATGGACAGACTAGAACCTGTCCAGAGGTGAATAGCAATAGTCTGGGGATCCAAGTGCACAAAAGATGAGACTAGGGCTTCCCTGGTGGTGCAGTGGTTAAGAATCCACCTGCCAATGCAGGGGACATGGGTTCGAGCCCTGGTCCGGGAAGATCCCACATGCCACAGAGCAACTAAGCCCGTGCGCCACAACTACTGAGCCTGCGCTCTAGAGGCCGCAAGCCACAACTACTGAAGCCTGCACACCTAGAGCCCGTGCTCTGCAACAAGAGAAGCCACCACAATGAGAAGCCCGTGCACCGCCAACGAAGAGTAGCCCCCGCTCGCCACAACCACAGAAAGCCTGCGTGCAGCAACAAAGACCCAACGCAGCCAAAAATAAAATAAATAAAATAAACAAATTAAAAAAAAAAATGATGAGACTATAAGGAGGCATTTTGCATGGTAGCAGAGCAGATGGCCTTTAGAGTCAGACAGCCTACCTCGTTCCTGTCCTAGTTCTGCCATAATGTGATCTTAGACAAGTGACATGATCTTCTCTGATCCCACTCCTTCTGTATAAAGTGGGCATAATACAGATTACTTACAGAGTTGTTGTGAGAACTATATAAAGAAACTGCACTTGGTCCAAGGCCTCTCACGTGGTAGGCTTCAATAAATACTATCACCAGTGGGGGTAGCAAGTAGCTAATGTTGATGGGCACATGAATGCCATCTTCCAAAGATGACAATAAACATTGCTACCATTCACTCGGTCTTTACTATGGGGAAGGTGCTTGTTTAGTTCTCACAGTACCTCAAGGAAGTAGGCACTACTATTATAGAGCATAGTTTATTAATGAAGTACTGCCATGGGGAGAAAGGGAGCTGAATTACTCTGACTGCCCCTGAAGTCTGAACTAACCCCAGTTGGTGGAAGTTTCAGACAGACAAGGGTTTGGTTTAGTGAAAGAGTTTTGAATGTCTGAAGCTGCTGCACGATGGAAAGGATTAATGGACTGAGGCAATGAATTCCCTATTACAGTGTTCAAGCAACAAGTTTTGGATAACACTGAAGATGGGATTTATAGGCTATATAGGAGTTTGGACTAGATGACCTCTAGATTTCTTTCCATTCAAATTCTGGATCCCTGTTTCTTCCCGACTTTGTCATTGATCCCCTCAGGCCCTGTACTCTCCCATAATCTGAGTCGTTCTTTGCCTCTCAGAAGCCTTCTAATCCATGTGGTCCCTAAAAAGTGTCCCAGTTTTATGTTCCTGTCTTTGTTCTCTCTTACGGTAGGTACAAATGGGAGGAGGGGCATCCCCATTTCACATGTCCCCCTGCAGCCATGCCTGCAATGTCCCCTTCTTTCCAAAACAGATTTCATTTCACCCCCTCCTCCATCATAAAGACCAGGCCACTCATCACTGCACTGCTGGCCACAGTGGACCAGTCCAGGTCCATCAGTATTCCTCCCCAGATTTTTTTGAAGCTGAAGCTTGGAAGAGAAGTTTTCTTTCCTCCTCAGTACTAAAGTCAAGGGTAGAGGGAATTCCCTGGCGGTCCAGTGGTTAGGACACAGTGCTTTCACTGCCGGGGCCCAGGTTCAATCCCTGGTGGGGTAACTAAGATCCCAAAAGCTGCGTGGTATGGCCAAAAAAAAAAAAAAAGTAAAGGGTAGAGGTGGAGTTGCTTGTGGCCATATTCCCCAACATGAGGCAGAAATACGAGAGTCCTGCTGGTACCTGAGGTTCAGAGCCAGCCCATCAACCCCTGTCCTTTCCACAGCTGGGCCAAGCAACCCCAACCTTTCTCTTTTTAGCTTAAGTTAATGGGTCACTTGCAACCAAGAGTTCTCTTCCGTGGGTTTAACCTTTGGCCCACCAACCAAATGAACAACATGCATTAATATGTCTGAAGTCTAATTTACATAACAATGGTCCTCTCCCAAAGCACCGGGGTCTGCAGTTCCTTCCTCCACATCCTTGCTCTGCCCGCGAGGAGTCACTTTATTTGCTTGACCAGAAAAGTCTAAGAGGAGGAGCAGGGACCTTTCCTGAAGAGGAGGGGTTTGTCCCAAATGCAGTCCTGCCCATGGGTCCTGCCCATACCCATAACACCTGCCCCTGTGCCCTGGAACATTTGAAGGGATGAATGAAGGAACCAAAAATAGGACATTGCAGGTATTCCTCAAAGGCAACCTCTGCAGCAGTCAGGATTCTACAGTCTGATTACTGTGATAGGACCCTAAGTTCTGTTCTAGATTCTGCCACCTCTTCCCTGGGTAGAAGTGGGCAAGTCAGTGCTCCTTCCAGAGTCAGATTCCCACAAAGTTCATGAAGCCTCAACTCCAGGGCCCTCATTTGCACAGGCTGTTCAAGACCTTGTACCAAATTCCGTATTTGTAATTTTTCATCCTTTACTTAAATAGGGCCCTCCAAATTGTATACGCTTCAATACTTATGAATCCCAATCCATCTGGGCCCCTGTTTGGGCCTTGATCTCTAAAGATATAAGAGAAAGGGGTTGTTTTAGATGGTCTTGAAGATTCTTTTGGGCCTCACAGTCTGAGACTCTGCCAAACTGGAGTGCTCCCGGACTATTGGCATTCGGGGGAGAAGTCTTTGGCATGGCACATAGCACTAAAAAACCCATGTCTTGCTTAACACACATCAGTGGTTTCCCATTGCTGCTTAGGTCAAAGGAAAAAATTCTACCTTGATTTATGAAGCCCTGCCTGGCCTGGCTCTTACCTCCCCTTGCTCCACCCCCTTCTTGCTTTCTGAACTCCAGCCACTCTGGTCTCTCTCAAGCCTGTGCTCCCCCAAACCACAGGGTGTTTGCACATGCTATTCTTTCTGCCTGAAATGCTTTTTCTCACTCCCATTAAAGCCCCCTGGGGGACTTCCCTGGTGGTCCAGGGGTTAAGAATCCGCCTTCCAATGCAAGGGACGGGGGTTCAATCCCTGGCTGGGGAACTAAGATCCCACATTCCTCGGGGCAACTAAGGAATGCACTGCAACTACTGAGCCCGTGCACTCTGGAGCCCGCACGCCACAACTAGAGAGAAGCCCATACACCACAGCGAAGATCCCGTGTGCCTCAACTAAGACCAAACACAGCCAAATAAATAATTTTTTTTTTTTAAAAGCCCCCTGGTTCTTTACTTTGTTAATTCCTACTTCTCTTTCAGGTCTTAGCTCTTCCCTGACTTCTTGGAGCCTGAGATGACCAATTCCCCTGTGTAACACCAAGTACCTCTCCTATATAGCATTTATCACCCTATAACTTTACATTGATCTCTGTGATTGGTTAATCAATATCCTCTTCCCCAACTAGACTGCAAGCTCCAAGGGGGTTGGGACTGGTTTGATTCTGCTCATCTTCACAGCTTTTTTTTTTTGGCCTCACCGCACAGCTTTTTGGATCTTAGTTCCCCAACCGACCGGGGATCGAACCCGGGGCCCTCAGCAGTGAAAGCACTGAATCCTAACCACTGGACCGCCAGGGAATCCCCTCATCTTCACAGCTTTAACGCCCAGCTCAGTGCCTTACAACAGGGGGCCAATTTTGCCCCTAGGGGACATTTGGCAATGTCTGGAAACATTTTTGTTTATCAAGACTGGGGGATTGCTACTAGCGTCTGAGGCCCAGATACTGCTAAACATCCTGTGATGCATAGGACAACCTCCTACAACAAAGAATTATCCTGCCCAAAATGTTAATAGTGCACAGGTAGAGAAACCCTGGCCTAGCACAAAACCCAGCCCAAAGGAGGGGCTCCGTGGATGTTTGCTGAGTGAATGAAGGAGAGAAATCCATCCAGCTTTTTGAGTGTGTTCCTTTTGAATGTGCCCCCAAATGATCTCAAAGATATGATTTGAGGCTTGAGTGTTGAAAAGGGGAAAAAACCTGTAGGACTGGAACTAGATTATTGCCTGATATTTCTGGAATGTAAGTAGATGTATTGGGACATCCTGGAGAGGGCCCCCCTATGTGAGGATTCTGGCAAATGCACTGGCATGTGAAAACCAGAAAGCCCCTATGCCAGTAACATTAGAAGAGAAATCAATTCTCACTACCAACTGTGACTGTAAAAAGGCCAGAGCCCTGAGGCGGGGTGGGTGGGGGGCAGTGGAGGCGGGGAAGGGAAGTCACCAGGGGGAGGTTCAGGGAGAAGGGAGAGGGGCTTCCCCTTCCATCCCAGCCACCAGGAAAGCTCAGCCCCCTAAGGCTACCTCACCAAGGGCCCCTCACTTAACACATCTTGAGAGCTATCTTATCTTTACACTCATACTTTCAACATCTAATCTGCCTCCAGCTCAGATCCTTGCTCTGAAAAATCTTAAATTCCATCTGTTCTTCCCACTCTCTTTGTCCCACACATGGTCCTGTCTTTCCTGTGTCACTGCAAAAGGGTGGCTTCACATCTCCTTGCCTCAGGCCATCCTCTCCTCTTAGCAAAGAGAGCTCCACAGCAGCAAAGCAGACATTGAATTGTACTCAGGATGATCATGATAGCTGCTCACATTTGTACATACGTCCATTTGCAAGTCATGCTCTCACCCGTGACCTCATTTCAATTCTTTGAGCCCATTTAGCAGATAAAGAAACAGATTCAGAAAAGGAGGTCTGTGGGCAGGCCAAGTAAATCATAAGGATAGGACTTCATTCCAAATCGAAATTTTAGAATTAGGATGGTGCCTAGCACATAATGGGTGTGTGAATGGAATAAAATATGAGCCCATGGATGAAGTACCACCACTCACTTTACAAGTGAGGAAATTGAGACCTAGGAAGGTTAAAATTACCTTGATAGCAAAACTAGGACTTGAATTTGAGACTTTTGATTCTTAACTCAAAGCTAATAAAGCCTACAAGACTTCTGATTCTTAGCTCAAAGCCTAAAAGTCTAGAGCTTTCCACTCCATACCCAGCTTCTTCCTCTTTCAGTAGAACTGGGGCCCATGAACTTTTTAAGGAAGGTTTCCATCTAAAATGGAAATTGTTTTGAAGAATTTAATAAAGTTATCTTTGTGAAAGCAACCCAAGTGTCCATCGATGGATGAATGGATAAGCAAAATGTAGTGTATACATACAATGGAATATTATGAATCCTTAAAAAGGAAGGAAATTCTGACATATGCTACCACATGGAGGAAACTTAAGGACATTATGCTAAATGAAATAAGCCAGTCACAAAAAGACAAATGCTCTATGATTCCACTTATATGAGGTAGAGTAGTCAATATCATAGAGAGAGTAGAATGGTGGTTGCCAGGGACTAGGAGGAGAGAGGGAATGGGGAGTTACATCTTGTTTAATGCGTACAGAGTTTCAGTTTTACAAGATGAAAGAGCTATGGAAATGGATGGTGGTGATGGTTGTACAACATAGTGAATGTATTTAATACCAACTTTATGAATGTACACGTAAAAATGATTAAGATGGTAAATTTTATATGTGTATTTTTAAAATAAATTTATTTATTTTATTTTATTTATTTTTGGCTGCACTGGGTCTTCGTTGCTGCGCACAGGCTTTCTCTAGTTGCGGCGAGCAGGGACTACTCTTCGTTGTGGTGCGCGGGCTTCTCATTGTGGTGGCTTCTCTTGTTGCGGAGCACGGGCTCTAGGCACGCAGGCTTCAGTAGTTGTGGCGCAGGCTCAGTAGTTGTAGCACATGGGCTTAGTTGCTCCACAGCATGTGGGATCTTCCCGGACCAGGGCTCGAACCCATGTCCCCTGCATTGGCAGGCGGATTCTTAACCACTGCACCTCCAGGGAAGCCCTGTTATGTGTATTTTACCATAATTTTTCTAACTGGAGAGAAAAAAGATTGAGTTATCTGGATAATTCCCCGTCTGGGCAACTCTATAAACACACAGATTAAGGAGGTATCACCATTGCCACTTAACTATGTCAAGTACATCATTGCTGCTTTGATTGTGGCTTTGGTGGTGGCTTGGGAATTAGGTTAATTTGCACATGTTGGTAAAAGTCTGAGAGGTGTTACCAAATCTTTCACGCGTTCTTCTTCCCTAATTTGTCTGTAAGCTTCACTCAAGGGAGAAACGGGTGTGACTTTCAGTGTTTCTGGCATTCCTCAGCCACCTCCTGCAGAAGGACATAGGTTGAGGCAGGATCCATCCTTGAAACTGGCCTAGTATAGCTTCTCTCCAGATCGGTCTCTGGGGGCTCCATGCTTCATTCATCCTAAGTGCGGCAAAGATTAAATAAAAGCTCCATCATAGTGTTGTGCTGGGGAGACAAGGTAAGGAATAAGGCAGCCTTAAGGTGAACTGAACCATCTCCCTTTTCCCTCTTTAAGGTGAGGCGGGAAGCTTGGGGCAGAGCTCCATCTGTGTTTCCTAATTCGAGGAAGTTTTGTAATGCAAATCCAGGCAAGGAGGGGGAAAGGCTCCTTTGGCACAAGGAGAGCAAGAATGGAGTTATTGTTTCACAGCAAACAGGATGAAAACAATGGTGATAGGAGAATACCAATTTCTCATTCAGATTAGAAAGGTATGATCTCCAGGGGGAGATCAGTTCTTAGTGGAGGGGTGTTTGCTCTCAGATATTTATCAAACTAGAGATTCAGCCTGGAGTGGAAGCACCCACCGCTCTCTTCCCCATCCGTGGAACAAGGGCTCGCCCTTTGCCCTGGACAAGGATGGCCTGAAGAGAACTGAAAATGAGAGAAGAGAGTCTGGGAGCACAGGAGTGTCTGTGCAGGACATCCTCTCTTCACCTCCCAGGTAACATTTGTAATGCTAAAAGCTGAACAATCCATTCCCCCTTTCTACCATCTTCCCAGGGGCAAGAGAGATAACTGATGTGAAAGTTGGGTACAAAATGCTCTTCAGGTGTCATCCATGACCACCTAAGAAGAGTCTGCCAACCTCTTTCTCCAGGTTTCCTCTCTCCAGCACAAGTTTTCTCAGCTGAGGCACTACTGACATTTTGGGCTGCAAAATTCCTTCCTGAAAACCACTGCTCTGGTAGAGGCACAGGTGGATTTATTGGGTTGCTAGTGAAGCTGTGGTCTCAGAGCCCCTCATTTGCACCAGCACCTTCCAAAGTCCTGGGAGAGGCCTTAACAATGAGTTCAGAGAGTAAACACTTTTGCAAAATTTGCAAACACAAGATAGTTTTACTTGCAATGAATTGAGACCACTCACTCCTCCTTTTACTCCGACACCTTCATACCAAAATTTTTGCTTCTAAGGTTTTATCCTTTTTTAAAAAATTGAAGTATAGTTGATTTACAATATTATATTAGTTGGAGGTGTACAAAATAGTGATTCAGTATTTTTGCAGATTATACTCCATTATAGGTTATCACAAGAAAATAAGTATAATTCCCTGTGCTATACAGCAGCGGTCCCCAACATTTTTGGCACCAGGGACAGGTTTCATGGAAGACAAGTTTTCCACGGATGGGGGCGACAGAGGGGGGGATGGTTCAGGCAGTAATGCGAGCGATGGGGAGCGTCAGATGAAGCTTCACTCGCTCACACCTCCCACCCTGCCCCGCCCCGCCGCTCACCTCCTGCTATGCGGCCTGGCTCCTAACAGGCCACGGACGGGGGTGTTGGGGACCCTTGCTATACGGTATATCCTTGTTGCTTATCTATTTTATATACAGTAGTTTGTATCTGTTAATCCCATACCCTTAATTTGTCCCTCCCTCTTTCTCTCTCCCCTCTGGTAACCACAAGCTTGCTTTCTACATCTGTGAGTCTGTTTCTGTTTGGCATATACATCCATTTGTATTATTTTTTAGATTCTACATATAAGTGATATCTTACAGTACTTTTCTTTCTCTAACTTATTTCACTAAGCATAATATTCTCTAGGTCCATCCATGTTGCAAATGGCAGTATTTCATTCTATTTTATGCCTGAGTAATATTCTATTGTATGTATGTAAATGTACAATACATCTTCTTAATCCAATTGTCTGTTGATGGGCACCTGGGTTGTTTCCATGTCTTGGCTGTTGTAAATATTGCTGCTATGAACATTGGGGTGCATGTATCTTTTCGAATTGGTGTTTTCATTTTTTAAGGATATATACCTAGGAGTGGAATTGCTGGATCATATGGTAGTTCTATTTTTAGTTTTTTAAGGAACCTCCATACTGTTTTCCATAGTGACTGTACCAATTTACATTCCCACCAACAGTGTATGAGGTTCTCCACATCCTCACCAACATTTGTTATCTGTGTTCTTTTTGATGATAGCCATTTTGACAGGTGTGAGGTGATACCTCATTGTGGTTTCGATTTGCATTTCTCTAATAATTAGCAGTGTTGAACATCTTTTCATGTGCCAGTTAGGCATCTGTATGTCTTCTTTTTTTTAAACTTTTGGCTGTGTTGGGTCTTCGTTGCCACGTGTGGTCTTTCTCTAGTTGTAGCAAAAGGGGTTACTCTCTGTTGTGGTGCACGTCCTTCTCATTGCGGTGGCTTCTTTTGTTGCAGAGCACGGGCTGGCTCTAGGCGCACGGGCTTCAGTAGTTGTGGCACGCAGGCTCAGTAGTTGTGGCTCGCGGGCTTAGTTGCTCTGCGGCATGTGGAATCTTCCCAGACCAGGGCTCAAACCTGTGTCCCCTGGATTGGCAGGCGGATTCTTAACCACTGTGGCAGGCGAATTCTTAACCACTGCACCACCAGGGAAGTCCCACCATCTGTATGTCTTCTTTGGGAGAATGTTTATTCAGGTCTTCTGCCCATTTTTTGATTGGGTTCTTTTTTTGATACTGATTTGTATGGGTTGTTTGTAACATTTTGGATATTAACTGCTTGTCAGTCACATCATTTGCAAATACTTTCTCCCATTCCGTAGGTTGTCTTTTCATTTTGTTGATGGTCTCTTTTGCTGTGCAAGAGCTTTTTAAGTTTAATTAGGTCCCGTTTGTTTACATTTGCTTTTATTTCTTTTGCCTTTGGAGACTGATCCAAGATAATATTGCTACAATTTATGTCAAAGGGTGTTCCATCTATATTCTCTTCTAGGAGTTTTAGGGTTTCAGGCCTTACATTTAGGTCATTAAACCCACTTCGAGGTTTTTTTGTATACACTGCAAGGAAATGTTCTCATCTCATTGTTTAACAAGTGGCTGTCCAGTTTTCCCAGCACCACTTGTTGAAGAGACTGTCTTTTCTCCATTGTATATTCTTGCCTCATTTGTCATAGATTAAATGATCATAGGTATGTGGGTTCAATATTTTTATAGATTTATACTCCATTTAGGGGCTTCCCTGGTCAAGAATCTCCTGCCAAACCAGGGGACACAGGTTTGAGTCCTGGTCCGGGAAGATCCCACATGCCACAGAGCAACTAAGCCTGTGCACCACAACTACTGAGCCCACGAGCCACAACTACTGAAGCCCACGCGCCTAGAGCCTGTGCTCCGCAACAAGAGAAGCCACCGCAATGAGAAGCCCGTGCACCACAGCGAAGAGTAGCCCCTGCTTGCTGTAACTAGAGAAAGCCCATGCGCATCAACGAAGACCCAAAGCAGCCAAAAGTAAATAAATAAAAAATAAATAAAGTTATAAAGTTATTACAGGGAATTCCCTGGTGGTCCAGTGGTTAGGACTCCACACTCTCACTGCCAACAGCCAGAGTTCAATCCCTGGTCAGGGAACTAAAATCCCACAAGCCACGTGGTGTAGCCATAAATAAATAAATAAATAAATAAGTTATTACAGAATGTGGCTATATTTCCCTGTGCTGTCCCTGTGTTGCTTATTTATTTCATCCTTTTCTTAAAAATGGTCCCCAGATGGGGTTCAGGACACACTACTCCAAAATATGGCACCTTGGCATATTGAGTATTTTAAGCTGAAGGATTTGAGAAAACACAGAATCAGGAAGGTCATTCTGACCTTCTTGGCCTTCTTCCCTGAAACATTCTTCCCATAAAACCCTCAAGTAAGAGGTGCCCTCTCTGTACCCGGCGCTGAGCATCCTTTCCTCGCATCCTTCTTTCCTTATGAAGACTCCCTCATATCACGTAAAACTTACATTCAATAAACTCGTATGCTTTTCTTCTGTTAATCTGTCTTTGTCAGCTTAATTTTTAGACCCAGCCAGGGATTCTAAAAGGGTTGAGGAAACATTTTCCCCCTCCACACACTCCCAAAATAGCCTAAGCTTCAGGTCCCATAAAACCCAGATCTATCTGACCCTGGAGTTGGACAACCTTGGGTTCAAATCTTGGCTCTACCCGACCCTAACTTATTCAAGATTTTAAAATCTCTTTGAGTCTCAGTTTCTGCATTAGAAAAATGGGGGTTTATTGATGGTGACTCTTTTTTTTTTGGTCGTGCTGCTTGGCTTGCAGGATCTTAGTTCCCTGACCAGGGATCAAACCTGGGCCCCCAGCAGTGAAAGCGCGGACTCCTAACCACTGGACTGCCAGGGAATTCTCGATGGTGACTCCTCTTAAGATTCCTGTGAAAACTAAGTGAGGGAATTCATGTAAACTGCTTAGCCCCCTGCACAGGACAACCAAGCACTCAAAAAATGGTGACTATTATGAAGGGGGCAGTGATGTTTTCTCTATGGGTGGAAATCAAATGGACCACTTGACTTGGGGGAAGGGCCACCAGCTTCCCGAAGGTGGGAGACCAAGATGACACTGAGGGGCTAAAATCTTTGGCTAGAACGTCACCAGGGAAAATGTCTGGTTTTCAAAACAATGATGGGGTATTCAAGCTTATAGTCTGGTCTCCACCACAGAGAATTACAGAGAACAGAGGACCCAGAACTACCTTCGCGGGCATCTTATTAGGAGGAGCTTCTCTTTGGATGGATCCCCTCAGTGTTCTGTGGGCAATTGACTCTCTGCAGACCCCCTGTTTAAATAGATGCAGCAGGGACTTCCCTGGTGGCGCAGTGGTTAAGAATCTGCCTGCCAATGCAGGGGACATGGGTTCAAGCCCTGGTCTGGGAAGATCCCACATGCCACAGAGCAACTAAGCCCGCGCGGCACAACTACTGA
The DNA here is from genome assembly GCF_009873245.2 of Balaenoptera musculus. NCBI lineage: Eukaryota > Metazoa > Chordata > Mammalia > Artiodactyla > Balaenopteridae > Balaenoptera > Balaenoptera musculus. The sequence goes on along the minus strand of NC_045785.1, from coordinate 18,038,912 downwards.
GCCTGCACTCTAGAGCCTGCGAGCCATAACTACTGAAGCCGCATGCCTAGAGCCCATGCTCTGCAACAAGAGAAGCCACTGCAATGAGAAGCCCCCACTCGCTGCAACTAGAGAAAGCCCGCACGCAGCAACGAAGACCCAACGCGGCCAAAAATAAATAAATATAAATAAATAAATTTAAAAAAAAGAACTCTGAATATAAAAATAAAATAAAATTAAAATATAAATAAATAAATAAATAAATAGATGCAGCAGTAGGGCCTTGATAGGTATTGGTATTAATTCTATTTCTGAAACTGGATGGTGGGTTCAGGGATTTATTACGATTCTTTTTTTTTTTTTTTTCAGGATCCTAGTTCCCCAACCAGAGATTGAACCCAGGGCCACGGCAGTGAAAGCGCGAGTCCTAACCACTGGGCCACCAGGGAATTCCCTGTTATGATTCTTTATACAGTAAGATATATTATATACACTTCTTTTGTGCATATGGTGTGTTTTGCACTTTTTTTTAAGCTTGAGAACCAAATATATGCAGCATAGTTCTCCCTTGCCTCTGCCCCTGGTTCACCATAATCTCCTGGGCCTCAGTTTCCACTCACGTAAAATGGGCTCTCTAGGCTCCCTTCTGGTTTTAACTGTGTATATAAGTCTATGAAACTCTTTGCCAAATGGAAAAGAACATTAAGAACTTGAGTCTGACAGCCTGTCTGAACACCTCCCCGCTCAGCAGCAAAATGTATTTCTGTCTTGACATCTAAAATGGAAGCTTAATTGCTAATGAATGGCTGACAACTGGTAAATGCATTTGGGGTGGATTAGGAGAACTCAATCTATAATGGGCATCAGATGCTGCTCTAGAAAGTTGGGCTTTCAGAGAGTGAAGTAGGGGGCCTACGGGCAATGGAGAGAATGTCAGCCTGGCTGGGGAAACTGTGGGCCCTGGGAATGGCAGCCAAGTCCTCCACAGCCTGTCAGCAAGAAGTGACAACAGAGACAACATATGCCACTTAGAGGACACTTGCTGTGCCCCCTACTGCACCAACTGCCTTTGTGCATTATCTCGTGTACTGCTCCTGACAATCCTATGGTCTAATGACGAATATCATTTATTGAGAATGTAGTTGTGCCAGGCTCCATCCTGAGCATTTGTTGTAAACAATCAATGTCCTCACACCTCTAAGAGGTAGATACTATTATTATCCCCAAATTACAAATGGAGAAACTTAGGCACAGTTGCCCAAGTCAAATGTAGATGGAGCTAGGACCTGAAACGAGTAGTCTGGCTCTGGAATCCATGCTCTTGATCTTAACTTCTATACCTTTAACTTTTTTTGGGGCCATGCTGTGCAGCTTGCAGGATCTCAGTTCCCCGACCAGGGATTCAACCCGGGCCGTGGCAGTGAAAGCCTGGAATCCTAACCACTGGACCACCAGAGAATTCCCAACACAGACAGTTTTGATAGCAATTATTACAGATTCACTTTATCCTAAAATAACTGATTCTAAAGAGATAGCAAATTCTTACTTCACAAGAGGACACAAACAATGTAATTGTAAAGGTAAAATAATAATGACAGCTAATGTTTTTGAGTGCTTACATGCTACCTACCATTCTAAATAGTTTATGTGCATTATCATGAATCCTTACAATCACACTGTAAGGTAAATGTTATGATTAAACCCGTTTTTCAGCTAAGTTAACTGCTATACCCTTCACTTCTGCACTCTGCTGTCTTTCAGGATTGTTCTGAAGGAGGTGCTATTATTATTTCCATTTTATGGATGATGAAACTGAGGCTCAGAGAGGTCAATTACCTAAGGCTGCATAGCATTTAAGTGACAGAACCAGGATTCAATCCCGGGTTGATGTGTTTTCAAAGCCCACGTTGTTCACCATCACCCCGTATTACCTCTCTAGGTAAGTTACCAAGGGGCCTCTGTGTGCCCAGCTGTGTGCTAGGAGCAGCTGGGGAGACGCAAAGTAAGAGAGAGAAGTTGTGGAAGTGCTGTCAGGCGGGACACACCTGTCTTTGCTCTGGAACTGTCACTAATTCACTGTGTGGCCTCAGGCAAGCCAAGGCCCCTCTCTGGGCCCCTGAGTCCCATCTGTAAATGAAAGGTTGCATGTTCTCCCAGTTGTGGCCAGGACATGTCCAGTGATGTGGGAGAAGGATATGAGGGCCTGACAAGGAGCAAAGAAGGAGATGATTCAGTTGCTTCAGACTCCCAAGGAGGACAGAAGACTCCAGGGTGGAGATGCCCCACGGCTTAAGTCAGAGAAGCCCCTTATCCCAGTCTCCTCATTTCTTCCCAGAGGAGAAAGACCAGGAAAAGGAATGATGGGAAAGGGAGGCATGTGCATGAGTTTCCTGTCACTGCTGTAACAGATTACCACAAACGTGATGCGAGAAATTTATTCTCTCACGATTCCAGAGGCCAGAAATCCTAAATCATGGTGTCAGCAGGGTAGTACTCCTTCAGGAGGCTCCAGGGAAGAATAGTTCCTTGTCTCCTCCAGCTTTGGTGGCTTTCAGCATCCCTTGGCTTGTGGCTGCATCTCTCTCTGCTGCATTTTCACATTGCCTTCTCCTCTGTTTGTGTGTCTAATCTCCCTCTGCCTTTCTCTCTCTCTCTCTCTATATATATATACATTTTTTAAACAGGTGACTTGTGACTTTATTATTAATTCTATTGCTATACATTTTGCATATGGATACATTTTCCCCATTTTTTTATTGTGATACAATACACATAAAACAAAATTCACTATCTTAGCCATTTTTAAAAAAATATATTTATTTATTTAGGCTGTCCTGGGTCTTAGTTGCAGCACACCAGATCTTTTTTTAGTTGCGTCATGCGGATTCTTAGTGTGCCATGTGGACTCTTAGTTGCACCATGTGGGATCTAGTTCCCTGACCAGGGATCGAATGCAGGCCCCCTGCATTGGGAGCACAGAGTCTTAACTACTGGACCAGGACCCCAGGATCTGGGACCAGGGAAGTCTCATATCTTAACCATTTTAAGTTCAGTAGCATTAAATATTCATGGTGTCATGCAATCATCGCCACTATCCATCTCCATAACTCTTTTTTTTTCCATAAATCTTTTCATCTTGTAAAACAAAAACTGTACCCATTAAACAATGACTCCTCAATCCCCCCTCCCCCTAGCCCCTGGGAACCACCATTCTACTTTCCACCCTATGTATCTGACTATTCTACGTACCTCATGTAAGTGGAAACAGAGTATTTGTCTTTTTGTGACTGGCTTGTTTCACTTAACATAATGTCCTCAAAGTTTTCTCCATGTTGTAGCATATGTCAGAACTTCCTTCCTTTTTAAGGCTGAAAAATATTCCATTGCATGCTTATACCGCATTTTGCTTATCCATTCATCCTTTGAAGGACACTTGGGTTGCTTCCATACTTTAGCTATTGTGAGTAACGCTCCGCGACAAGGTCACTTGTGATTGTATTTAGGGCTCACCGGGATAATCCAGGATAATCTTCTCAATCTCAAAATCCTAAATTTAATTATATCTGTAACAACCCTTTTTCAAAATAAGGTAACATTCACAGGTTCTGGGAATTAGGATATGAACCTACCTTTGGGGGCCATTTTCAACCAGGGTAAGAGGAGTGGAGGAACAAATGAAGATGGGGAGGGGTGTCCACAAGCGGTGATTTTCAAGCCCCTCGTCTGTGCCAAAATGCCTAATAATTGCCCTCGACTGCCCTGTCTGGTTCCTTAGTGAGTCTGTACAGATTTGTACGACACTCCCAGGTGAAGTGTCCAGATTCTGTCCTTCTCAGGCCCCACAGGGCGCAGCAGCAGTGTTACAATTCTTCCTGGTTTGGCCTCCTGCTGCCGGGAATCCTAATAGATGGTGTGCTGTAGGTCTGGGGCCTGGGCCCTGGTTCTAGGTCGGCTGCGCTGCGTGGCTCTCTGCAGGACTTTGAGCGAGACGCTGCCCATGAGCCTCACTCTGCCTAAGCGCCTTTCTCATGCTATTCTCTCTGCTCAGATCTCTTTTCCACCCTCTCTCCCCTATCTCAAATATCAGCTTAAATACCTCTTCCAGAAACCCTTTTCTTAGCTCCCAGGATGGGGCTAGCAGCCCCCTCCTCTGTACCCCTGAAATGGCCCGTTTTCTTGTCTATCGTTCACACAAACGCACCAGACTGTGGCCACTGCAAGGAACACCAGGGTGACCAAGAGCCTGGAGCCTGACTTCCTGGCGTCAAATCCAGGCTCTGCCATTTACTGTCTCTGCAGCCTCGAGCAGGTTACTTACCATTGCTGTGCCTCCAGTTTCCTCATTTGTAAAATGGGAATAATAATAACAGCGTCTATCATCTAGCGTGATTGTGATAATTCAGTGAGCTATTATCTGTCAAGTGCAGAGCCTGGCGTGAGGTCGGCACACATTCACTGCTGATTACCGTCCTTAGCAGTCTCTGTAGCCTCAGGCTCTGACACACAGTGGGCAATCCTGGAAGTGTTGAGTGGAACCAGGTGTTTTCCAAGTCCTCTCCAGTTCTCCCTATTTTCCAACTTTGTGTCAGTGACAAGCTGGAGCAGGAGAGGCCAAGGAGGAGCCACAGTGGAAAATGCACCGTGACTTGGGCACATCCAGGCGCGGAGTCTGGGGGAAGTTCAGCCGAGCATTTCATCTGTGATCCCAGTCCTTCCCAGACAGGATTCAGCCTCTTCTGTTTCTCTTTTCAGTCTCAGCCGGCCCTGTGGATGCTCTCTGAGGAATCACTTGTCTGAAAGCTGTCATGAGCTGAGCAGGTCATTGGCTGACCAGCCCGGAAGAGTCCTGTTCCTCAATGTCCTCAGGCGACCACAGCGCTGAGTAACACGGGAGGAGGAGGCTGGGCCAGAAAGCACCTGCAGCTTTGCAGGGAGGCCTTGAGTCAGCTGTGAGGGAGCAGTTCCCCACCATCCTGCCCCCCCCACCACACGCACACATTTGCCCACAGGCTGTCACCCTTTTTTTTTTTCTCTCGCCATGATGGACCAGTTTTGGAACTTATGACATCAATGGATGAAGAACCCATAACTTGGGTGGCCTATAAGGTTTATTTTGTATACTCTGTTTTCTCCCAAAAATAGATTTGAAGGACCATGAGGTCGTTCAGAGTGACCTAGCCTGGGCTGGCACTGAGCAAAGTCGTGTTTCCCTCTTCTTGCCCCCAGGACATGCACTTTCCTACACCAGGTCCCAATATTGTGGTCCTTCCCAGCTGCATGTCACCCAAGCCCAGCTGAAGCTTGACTGGTCAATGACCTTTCTCTGGGGTATTTGCATTTGAGAAGCACGGGAAGCCCCAGCAGCCTGCTTCTTCGACCACAGTTCCCAGGAGCCAGGGTTCTGGGAGATGGTCCCAGATAACCTTTTGTACATTCAGTCAACAAACATTCACTTGTGCCAGGACCTGGGATACAGTGAAGAAAATAAGGATCCTGCCCTCAAGGCCTCACCAATTATTGGGGAGACATGCAAATTACAAATAAGATCATTGCAATATTGGAAATGGGAACAAAGTACTAAAGGAGGCCAATAATAGGAGCTGACATTTACTGAGTGCTTACTATGGTCTGGAGCTCTGCTATGTGCTTCCATTACAACTTATCACATTGGGACTTCATGATGATCCTGTGAGACGCTCATTTTACAGATGAACAAATCAAGGCTCAGAGAGGTAAAGCAATCTGAAAGGTCCCACAGCTCATAAGTGCTTGAGTCAGATCTGTCAGACTCAAATCTGCCTGAGAAGTCAGGGAGGCTTCACAGAGGAGGCAGCTTTTAATGAGACTTGGAGGGGGAGTAGGAGATGGCCAGGAGGAAAAGTTGAGAGGGGTGGGAGAGGAAGACAGCATTTCAGTTGGTAGGAACCAACTAAAGCTCAGCAATTTCAAGGAACGGGGAGGGTGAGTGCTTCCTTTTACTCCCTCTCCACCTCCCATGCCCCAGAGTTACCTACCCCAGTACAGAATCTGCCCAGGTTATTCATACCCACCTGGAAGCCTGTGTCTTCTTAGCAGCGATATTGGTCTCTCCCTTACCTCTCTGGCTGGAAGCATTTCTAGGAGGTAGAGTGACAAGAGCACATGTTTGGGACTAAACCCACCTTGGTTCAAATCCCAACCTGGTAACTTCCTAGCTGTGAGCAAGTAGCTCTCCCTCCCTGAGCCTCTGTTTCCGCACCTATGATAGGGGGCTAACACCCTGCAGCCTGTTCTAATAATGAAAAACCAAGAGGGTGTGGCCAAACCTCCTGGCACCGCCCTGGCACAGTAAACAGCAGCTGTTATTCTTCTTAGGAGGTACATGGATGACTGCTTCAATTCCAACTAGTTAATTTCAGGGGCGGAAACATTTTCCATGGAGCAGATGCCCACTGGCTCTAATGACAATCTATGGGCAAAAGTCCCTGCAGGGGAAAAAAAAAAAATCTCTGCAGGATGCAAAGTCTAAAAATTAAACGAAGCCTGAAACTTAAACAAGCCTAAAAATTAAACGAAACAATTCATGTATGCAGAGTGCTTTGTCCAACGTCTAGCACGTAGCAGATGGTGCTCCAGAAATGAGAGTTCTCCCTAATATTTATAATTCAACAAGCTTTCTTATGCAGACTTAAAATGGCTTTAGCACAGTGTAAATAACCATGATTTACAGAGGATTTTTTCAGGAATTCATCTCATGCTTTCTATCAAGGGACTCCTATCTTGTGCAACCACTTTATCTCTCCTTACAAACATTGTTAGGTTCCGTGTATTTTAAAGACAAGTTACTTTTTGGCAAGCTTGAATTTGTAACTAGAAAAGGGATATGATTGCTTTAGAACCAGAGAGCCCATGTGTGAGGTTGCCACGGAAACAATTGAATGTAAACTTTATTTTACAGCACGCCCATCTAAGTAATTGGTTGGGAATGGAAGAGGAGGGGTGAAGCTAGAAGCAATGTCCTCCAAAAAAGAAGAGAAATAATAACTAGGAAAAGGCTGATGGGTGCAGAGTAATCCTTTTCTGCTCAGGGAAAATGTAGTTAAAAGGTTCATGCTTCTGGTGAGGGCAGAGGCCACATGGAGCTGGCTTTCTTGTGTTTCCTTCTGTCTGTGGATTGAGATACAGGGGCAGAAATAGGAATAGAGAAAGAAGGGAAAACAGTAAAGTTAAATAGCACTCCCAACTAAAAGTGTGTAGTCTTTACAGCTATGAGAACACCACTGGCAAGTAAGAAAAGCCACATGTACAGCCTTTTGTAGTTAAGGAGTTTTCAAGCCCCACAGAGATATTTAGATATATATCGCAGGAAGTTTTAGACTGTTAAGAGATGAAGAGTAAATTAAAGATATCTTCTGTTCTAGCCAGAGCCCTAAGTGAGTGTTAAACCTAACAGTAATAAATAATAGTTAAGAATTAGTGATACCTGGCTACTTGTTTTAATCTAATTCTTGTTCTAATTGCATATATTTTAATACAATATATAGATATATATGTTCTATATATAGAACATTAACATTTTGCTAGTGTTTCATTGGTCTTTTTAAAAAGCAAGTTTTCTCTATTCACTAACCACTCCTTCTGCTAAACGTCTGAGTGATCAGGCAGTTGACAAATATTTGCTGAGTGTCTAATGTTTGCCAGGCCCTGAGCTAGGCCTATGGGTACATTCGGAGGTAATCAAAGTAAGCAGGGTCACTTCCCTCATAGATTTTATAGCCTAGGAAGGGAGGTAAAATTCAAGAAAAATTACAGAATTGCCTTATAGTTGCAGGACAAGTCTGAAGATGTGCAGTTTTGTGCAAGCAGAATATGGGAAGTATGAGCCTAAAATTAAGTACTAAAACGTCACTCATGCAGAACATGACCTCCAGAACTCTCAAGCATGAACACCAAGAGCTAGAATCCTACTCATGTGCTTTCTGAATTCAGCAAATTTAATTTTTTTTTTTTTAGTATCCATTATGTACAAGGTATAAAACAGACGTGATCCTTGTCCTCCGCGAGCTTGCACTGTACGTGGGGAGACAGATATGTGGAAATTACCTATTGTAGTTCTGCTATTAGCACACTGTTCTTGAGCCCTTGTTATGGGCCTGGCATGAGGCTAAGTGCTGACGTGTGTTATCTCATTTAGTCTTCACAACAACATCGTCATGTCGGTGCTATTATTATCCTCATTTTTCATATGGGGAAACTGAGTCACAGGGTGGGGAAGCAACTTGCTCAAGGTCACACAGCTAGGAAGTGTTGGAGTGGGAATTTGAACCCAGGCACTGGGTTTCCAGGACTTAGCTGCCTGGCCACTGTCTGCTGCTAATCACGTTATGTGAGCAGCTATTTGAACCTATTTTGGACAGAGGATATTAGTCAGGAATTTGGAAAAGTCATACAGTGGAAATGGTGGGAATAGCCAGAGGTCAGGACAGAAATCCCCAGGATTCAGAGGGGCTCCTGGGTAAAAAGAGACTCCCTTCCGTTCCCCAGTGTTGGAGCGCATCTGCTCCTTCCTCCTCACTTTTCGGGCAAGGCACCACCTGGTCCTGCTCTGAGAATGCTGAAAAGCAGAGAGCATTTAACAAAAGCCGGAGAGGAAAGAGGGTCACGGGACACCCGGGTTAGCTGGGCATGCGCCAGGCCTGTTCCTAGGATCGCGGAAGAGAGCAGCCATCAAGCACGTGTGTCCCCTGGGAAGGAGGGAACCACGGGAGGCCTGGGAGGCATGGAGGTGACAAGCCTGGGTGGGGACCCTTGAGGCTCCCACTCACCAATGACCACTGGGTGGCCTTGGGCAGCCATTATACCTCCCTGGGCCTTGGTTTCTTCTTCCCACTATTCCCACTGCTTCCACAGTATAATGTTTCCACATTCCTGACTGATAGCCTAGAATGAGGAAATAGAGGCAAGGTGTGTGACCGTACTCAAGGTCAAGGCTAAGAAGTGAGGAGCCTGGATGCAGACCCAGCTCTCCTCCCCACCCGTCACAGTCCTTCCCACACTCAGAGGCCCAGTTCCCGCACTGAGTCAGCCCCCCGAAGCAGAGGACCAGTTTGCTTTCAGGTGGTTTCCCTAAATCAGTCCCATCGCACACCAGCTTCTCCCTCCCCCTCCTGCCACCCCAAGAGCTCCCTGAGAGCCCAGTGATGTACAGCCCTTCACCCAGCCCGACCCACCACTGAGCACTCAGTGCAATGGGTCTGTGACTGATGGATACAACCATTTTCCTGATAAATAATTAAAACCCACTGGACATTTGCAGCCTCAGCTTTTGGGGTAGCAAGTGCTGCCTGGGTTCTTTCTGAAATAATTAATGACTGTGCTTGTCTAATCTCACTTCAGGTGTCAGGAGCAGGAAAAGCGGGGGTCGCTGCTTCTGCCCCACGAGGGACTTGGAGGGTTATTTTTGTAAATTGGACCTCAGAGCCTTTGCTGAGACAGCCCCTTCTTCCCTGCTCGGCTGCTTCAAGATGGCAGATGTTCTGGCCGAACCCCCCCCCCCCCACACCTGGAGACAACTCTAGACACGCTTTCCTCACACTCCGGCCCACACAGCTCCACACACAAGCACTTGTGCACTGCCCCCACCAGCCACACCCCTGAGGTCACACCGAGGGTCACAGTACAGTGAGAGCCAGAGGCATGCTGTAACCCCACTGTGCTGAAGGCCAGTGGCTTAGATGTCACATCTCCCATGTGCCAGGCTCTCTAGCAGCATCATTTCCTCTTACGACATCTTCCTGGAGAGGAGTTTTATCACCCTCACCTCCATTTTCCAGTTGGGGAAACTGAGGCTTAGAGAGGGTAAGTCACCCACCCAGAATCCCATGGGTAGTATATGGCAGAGGTGGATTGGAAGACCCGATCTGTTGGACCCTGGAGCTCTTAACCAGTAAATTAATCTGGGAGAGCCAGCAGGTCAGTGGAAACCAGGCTGGATGGAAATCTCACAGGGACTGACCATTTGAGCAGTGTCTCAGGGGTGTCACTGGGGAACAAAGCAACCAACTATCTCCTTCCAAAAATAATAAAAGTGCAACTCTTAGGGGTCCAAGCAGCTCTCTAGGGACCATACACCCGGGCAGCCCTGGGCAGCTGGAAGAGACCAGCCCATTCAGCCTCCTTGAGGGCAGAGGCTGGCACTGGGTCCCAGGAGCCCCTGCTCCTCACTCTGTTTGTGTCTCCCTATTCTGTGCCTGAAATGTGCCCCTCAAATCCCACTAACATACTGGAGAGTCTGCATGTTTCTCTTGTGCGGGGCAAAGGAGGTACTTGGAGGGCCAAGGCTGTTGGGTTAAAAACACAGAACCTGAAACTTCTGAGGACAAGGAAAGCAACATACATCCTGCCAGAATAGGCTCAGGAAGCCAAGAGAAGCTCTTTGTACCACTTCTGAGGCACCAAAGGTTTGCATGAAGATCTTCCAGACCAGAGTCCTCTGCTCAAAATTAATTAAGCATCGTGACAAAAAAAAAAAAAGAACAAATCAAAGCAATGGCAGTTTTTTTTTTTTAAGTAGAAATGTTATGCATGCTCATGTGTAAAGAAAAAATTTCTTTTTTTAATGCCTAAACAAATATATGTGTGTGTTTGGGTGTATAGTGTTAGGGCTTCTTGTTTGTTTCTTTTGCTTTATTTTTCTACCAACAAAAAAATCATTTTTTATTGTTCTAGAACATACATTTTTCATTTAACAATATACTGTGGACATCTTTCCAATATTTTTAGATCTGTGTATTCTTTTAATTAATCTAACATTTTAATAAGTAATACATTCACGTGGTTCAAAATTCCAAAGGTACACAACAGTATTCAAAGATGAGCTTCCCCCCACCCCTCCCCTTCAGGCGCCTGGCTAGCTCCCTAGAAGCAATGAGCATTACCTTTCTTGTGTATCCTTCCAGATCTGTTAAGCATGGACAAGCAAATGTGTACATCCATTGTCCCTACCAGTTTACATATCAATATATATTGCACATATAATGTATTCTGTTCTGCAACTTGCCTTTTTTAATTAATACCATGTCTAGAAGTCGGTCATATCCATATGCAACATTTCATTCTTTTTGGTAGTTAATAACATTCCATGGGAGGTAGGTAGACTAATTTACTCAGCCCTTCCACTGATGGACCTTTAGGTTGCTTCCCGTTTCTTGCTTTTTGCTATTATGCAGAGTGCTTCAGTGAATCTCCTGTACGCCTATCCCTATGTGGTCATGCTTTTATTTCTACCTGACAGATTCCTAGAAGTGGAATTGCTGGGTCAAAAAGTATGCAGGCTTTAAATTTTAATAAATAGTGCCAGATTATTTTCCCAAAGGTTGTAGCAATTTGTGAGCTCACAAACATTTCTCCATATTTTATTAGTTGTTTACATTTTTGCCAATCTGATGAGAGAAAATAGCATCTCCTGATTCATAATGTACATTTCCCTGACTTCTCTGTGGGGATGAGCATCTTTTCATAAGCATTTTGGCTATTTGCAGTCAATTTCTATGATTGTCCATGTCCTTAGCCCATTTTTCTAGTGAGTTCTTTGTCTTCTTCCTATTCACTTCTTAGGACTATTTTTTTTTTAACATCTTTATTAGAGTATTACAGTGGTGTGTTAGTTTCTGCTTTATAACAAAGTGAATCAGCTATACATATACATGTATCCCCATATCTCCTGCCTCTTGCATCTCCCTCCCACCCTCCCTATCCCACCCCTCTAGGTGGTCACAAAGCACCAAGCTGATCTCCCTGTACTACGTGGTTGCTTCCCACTAGCTATCTATTTTACATTTGGTAGTGTGTATATGTCCATGCCACTCTCTCACTTAGTCCCAGCTTACCCTTCCCCCTCCCTGTGTCCTCAGGCCCATTCTCTACGTCTGCGTCTTTATTCCTGTCCTGCCCCTAGGTTCTTCAGAACCTTTTTTTTTTTTTTTTAGATTCCATATATATGTGTTAGCATACGGTATTTGTTTTTCTCTTTCTGACTTACTTCACTCTGTATGACAGACTCTAAGTCCATCCACCTCACTACAAATAACTCAATTTCATTTCTTTTTATGGCTGAGTAATATTCCATTGTATATATGTCACATCTTCTTTGTCCATTCATCTGTTGATGGACACTTAGGTTGCTTCCATGTCCTGGCTATCGTAAATAGAGCTGCAGTGAACACTGTGGGACATGACTCTTTTTGAATTACGGTTTTCTCAGGGTATATGCCCAGTAGTGGGATTGCTCGGTCATATGGTAGTTCTATGTTTAGTTTTTTAAGGAACCTCCATACTCTTCTCCATAGTGGCTGTATCAGTTTACATTCCCACCAACAGTGCAAGAGGGTTCCCTTTTCTCCACACCCTCTCCAGCATTTATGGTTTGTAGATTTTTTGATGCTGGCCATTCTGACTGGTGTGAGGTGATACCTCATTGTAGTTTTGATTTGCATTTCTCTAATGATTAGTGAGGTTGAGCATCCTTTCGTGTGTTTGTTGGCAATCTGTATCTTCTTTGGAGAAATGTCTATTTAGGTCTTCTGCCCATTTCTGGATTGGGTTGTTTGTTTTTTTGATATTGAGCTGCAAGAGCTTCTTGTAAATTTTGGAGATTAATCCTTTGTCAGTTGCTTCATTTGCAAAATATTTTCTCCCATTCTGAGGGTTGTCTTTTTGTCTTGTTTATGTTTTCCTTTGCTGTGCAAAAGCTTTAAGTTTCATTAGGTCCCATTTGTTTATTTTTGTTTTTATTTCCATTTCTCTAGGAGGTGGGTCAAAAAGGATCTTGCTGTGATTTATATCATAGAGTGTTCTGCCTAGGTTTTCCTCTAAGCGTTTTATAGTGTCTGGCCTTACATTTAGGTCTTTAATCCATTTTGAGTTTATTTTTGTGTATGGTGTAAGGGATTGTTCTAATTTCATTCTTTTACATGTAGCTGTCCAGTTTTCCCAGCACCACTTATTGAAGAGGCTGTCTTTTCTCCATTGTATGTTCTTGCCTCCTTTATCAAAAATAAGGTGACCATCTTTGCGTGGGTTTATCTCTGGGCTTTCTATCCTGTTCCATTGATCTATATTTCTGTTTTTGCGTCAGTACCATATTGTCTTGATTACTGTAGCTTTGTAGTATAGTCTGAAGTCCAGGAGCCTGATTTCTCCAGCTCCGTTTTTCTTTCTGAAGATTGCTTTAGCTATTCAGGGTCTTCTGTGTTTCCATACAAATTGTGAAATTTTTTGTTCTAGTTCTGTGAAAAATGCCATTGGTAGTTTGATAGGGATTGCATTGAATCTGTAGATTGCTTTGGGTAGTAGAGTCATTTTCACAATGTTGATTCTTCCAATCCAAGAACATGGTATATCTCTCCATCTGTTTGTATCATCTTTAATTTCTTTCATCAGTGTCTTATAGTTTTCTGCATATAGGTCTTTTGTCTCCTTAGGTAGGTTTATTCCTAGGTATTTTATTCTTTTTGTTGCAGTGGTAAATCGGAGTGTTTCCTTAATTTCTCTTTCAGATTTTTCATCATTAGTGTATAGGAATGCAAGAGATTTCTGTGCATTAATTTTGTATCCTGCTACTTTACCAAATTCATTGATTAGCTCTAGTAGTTTTCTGGTAGCATCTTTAGGATTCTCTATGTATAGTATCATGTCATCTGCAAACAGTGACAGCTTTACTTCTTCTTTTCCAATTTGGATTCCTTTTATTTCTTTTTCTTCTCTGATTGCTGTGGCTAAAAATTCCAAAACTATGTTGAATAATACTGGTGAGAGTGGGCAACCTTGTCTTGTTCCTGATCTTAGAGGAAATGGTTTCAGTTTTTCACCACTGGGAACGATGTTGGCTGTGGGTTTGTCATATATGGCCTTTATTATGTTGAGGTAAGTTCCCTCTATGCCTACTTTCTAGAGAGTTTTTATCATAAATGGGTGTTGAATTTTGTTGAAAGCTTTCTCTGCATCTATTGAGATGATCATATGGTTTTTCTCCTTCAGTTTGTTAATATGGTTTATCACATTGATTTATTTGCATATGTTGAAGAATCCTTGCATTCCTGGGATAAATCCCACTTGATTATGTTGTATGATCCTTTTAATGTGTTGTTGGATTCTGTTTGCTAGTATTTTGTTGAGGATTTTTGTATCTATGTTCATCAGTGATATTGGCCTGTAGTTTTCTTTCTTTGTGACATCTTTGTCTGGTTTTGGTATCAGGGTGATGGTGGCCTTGTAGAATGAGTTTGGGAGTGTTCCTCCCTCTGCTATATTTTGGAAGAGTTTGAGAAGGATAGGTGTTAGCTCTTCTCTAAATGTTTGATAGAATTCACCTGTGAAGCCATCTGGTCCTGGGAGGACCATTTTTGTATTAACCCTTTGTTTTATGTGGAAATATTTCCCCCTAATTTGTTATCTTGACTTTGTGTGTAGTGTCATGTGCCAAAGAGAAAAGTTTGTTTTTGTTTGTTGTCAAATCTGTCCAGCATGATAATATTTTAAGGAAAATAAATTTATTTTTATCTTAAAAGATAAACGTTTTTAATTTAGATAGTGTAATTTCAGCGTGAATGCTGATTTGGCTTGATTGCCAGATGCTTTACTATTCTAGGTATTGTGAAAGAGAAAACAATAGAGGTCATTGGATACAACAAGTCTTTTTACTCTGCTTTGTTCTAGATAATTCCCCCCCTCCAGATGATGAAGATGCTGCTGCTGCTGAAGATGCTGATGACAAAGCACCTACTCTGTGTCAGGTGCTATGCTACACTCTTCCTTATGCTCTACTCTGCACTATCTCATTTAATCCTTAAAACAGCTTTTGGAGGTAGGTTTTTTTTTTTCTCTTGAAATAGAATTCACAGATCATAACATTCACCCCTTTAAAGTGTACAATTCAGCGATTTTTAGTCTATTCACAAGTTGGGTAACCATCACCACTATCTAAATCTAGAACATTTTTATCATCCCCCAACACCACAAAAATACCCATGGTAAACTGTTCTCATCTCCACTTTACAGATGAGGAAACAAGCTCACAGAGGTGATGTAACTTGGCCAAGACCACACAGCTGGGTCTGGATTTGAACCTAAGCCCCATTGCCTGGGATGGCATCTTCCTAACTGAGATCCACTATTCTAGACCAGGGATCAGCAAACTTTTTCTTTAAAGAGCCAGATCGTAAATATTTCAGACTTTGTGAGTCACTCAGTAAGTAAGTATTCTTTTCACAGAATTTAGAGCAAACCAAGGATAACTCCATATGACAAAGAAATTTCTGAATGCCCAAAAGTGGGTCAAGATTCCAGGGAGGTATTCAAGCAGAGGGCAGGAAGGTAGAAACAGTTTTAAAGGGTTGGGTCCAGAATAAACCTACTGGAGCCGAGACTCCAGTTCAAAGTCAGGAGCACCAGACCTATGAGACACCTCCCATCTCAGGTCCCATGTCTAAGAGCACACCTGGCATACAGCAGGCCCTTCAGAAGGTGTATTGTAAGGTCTAAAGTGTCACGTGCTGCCCTGGCATCTGTGAGCCTCACAGGGCCCCAAAGGCCAGTTCCCCTGCTCTGGGTATTCCCCCACCCATCAGGAAAGGCTCTCCACCCTGCTAGTTCCCCTATTGGCCAGACCAGCTGCCCAACCTGGTCCTTAACCTAACCTATTTCAACTCCCTGCCAGTCTGAGAAATTATTCAAACAAGCCAATCACCTCCTCCTGAGAAAACAGGGGTCACCCCATCCTCTCGTTTACTACAAAGCCCACCATCCCAAAGCCCCTGCTGGCTCACTCTGTTCCTGAGTGCAACCCCCATGTGGCCCTGTGTGGCAGGCCATGTACGCTTCTGGGGCTGTGCATATGTTTGATTAATATTACCTTCTCTTTGAGTTCATCTGTCCATTGTCAAGTGTCATGTGTTTGGCTATCTGTACTATTCAGGGCGGGGTTCCTCCCTCACCAACCAGATGAATAGGAGGCAATCGGAACAGAGGCATCCACCGCCCTTTCCCTGAATAATTTTTCTGGTGTCAGCGATCTGATTTTCTCTTGCGGATGTCCCCCCCACCTCACCTGCCACTCAGACCTTGTGGTTCAGGTAGGACTGGCTCATTAACATATTACATCCATTTTGCCACAGTGATTGGTTCAAAGACAGACACATGACCCAGCTTGATATACTGAGAGTCAATTCCAGGACTTTTTCTGGAACTGTTGAGAAAGAGGCACTTTCTTTCTTCTGAGGTGGCTAATCAAGTAAGATAATCAACAGAAGTTATTGGTGGCTGCTTTATTGCGCTCATGGGGAGCCTGTCTGAGAATGAAGCTGTTATAGTGGAAAATATAGCCTGGATCCAGCTATACCTGAGGTGGTGCTGTTCTTAGATATTCTCAGTTATGTGAGTTAATAAGTACCCTCCCCCCTTTCTTTTTTGCTTACCTCAAAAGTTGTGACTAAAAATACACTCCATAAATATAAATTGAATGAATAAATGCATTCTCAGTGCTTGCTACACTCCTTGGCATATGGTAGGTCTTAATCTGTATCAAATGAAGTCACCCATTTAAGAGAGAAGAAACCTTATCTGTTGGAAACAGAGCAAGGACTAAGATAAGAAATCTAAGATGGTGTGAAATTTTCGGGGCTGTGTATTTTCATGTACTCAGGCCACCCACTGAAGCCGCCAAGAACCAGAAAGGGCTGGTCTGCCTGGGAGGAACTCCCTGTGTCAGTATCATGCATGCATCTCTTGGTGGTCCTGTTCCCTTGGATGGGTCATCCAAACAAAAGGCTTTTTTCCCCAGGTGTTTATAATGGGGTTGGAGAGCATCATATACTTGGCCAAATATTAGGTCTTCCATGAAACAAGCCATTGACAGGTTACCAAAGCACAACTATGTCTTATTCTAGTATAGCTCAATCCAGTGACCATAGTTACAGTCTATGCAGGGGATGTTAACCAGGGTCCATGGACAGAATTCAGGCAGGACATGGACTTGGATAGTGGAAAATTATATCCGCGTTTTTACTATCTTTTAACCCAAAGTTAGAATGGATCGAGGCAATAAACTACATATTATTAGCAATTCCTGTGGCTCTGGTTCCTAAAAATCATAGATATTTTGGCATCACATTATGGATATTGCAGATATCTTGAAATATTTTTATGGTCACCATGACTTTGAAATTAGAGTACGTAGTTATTACACCAGCTGCTAGATCTTGTTATTTAATGTGTTAATAAAAAAGCACTCTTGGGACTTCCCTGGTGGTGCAGTGGTTAAGAATCTGCCTGCCAATGCTGGGGACATGGGTTCGATCCCTAGTCCAGGAAGATACCACATGCCGCAGAGCAAATAAGCCCATGCACCACGACTACTGAGCCTGCGCTCTAGAGCCCGCAAGCCACAACTACTGAGCCCACGTGCCACAACTACTGAAGCCTGCGTGCCTAGAGCCCATGCTCCATGACAAGAGAAGACACTGCAATGAGAAGCCCATGCACCACAACGGAGAGTAGCCCCCGCTCGACGCAGCTAGAGAAAGGCCATGTGCAGCAATGAAGACCCAAGGCAACCAAAAAAAAAAAAAAAAAGCATTCATTATTATATCATGTGTTATTTTAAAATTTTTTATTCATTTATTTTTTGGCTGCACTGGGTCTTCATTGCTGTGCATGGGCTTTCTCTAGTTGTAGAGAGCATGGGCTACTCTCCGTTGTGGTGTGGGATCTTCCTGGACCAGGGAGCGAACCCATGTCCCCCACATTGGCAGGCAGATTCTTAACCACTGAGCCACCAGGGAAGTCCCTATAATGGGGTTTGTTTGTTTGTTTTTTTAATTGAAAGCATTTTTTAAAAATTATTTATTTATTTTTGGCTGCGTTGGGTCTTTATTGCTGTGTGCGGTCTTTCTCTGGTTGCAGTGAACGGGGGCTACTCTTCGTTGCAGTGCTCAGGCTTCTCATTGCAGTGGCTTCTCTTGTTGCGGAGCACGGGTTCTAGGCGTGCAGGCTTCAGTAGTTGTGGCACACGGGCTTAGTTGCTCCGCGGCATGTGGGATCTTCCCGGGCCAGGGCTCGAACCTGTGTCCCCTGCATTGGCAGGCGGATTCTTAACCACTGTGCCACCAGGGAAGCCTATAATGGGGTTTTTAAAAAGCATTTTGACAACTGTATTTCATTATCATTTGTTTTCTTTGCAATTCTATGCATTTTATTTTAGGCATTTAAAAACATGTTCTGAGGAGGAGTCCATAGGTTTTGCCAGATTGTCAAAGAGGTCTGAAGCACAAAAACAGGCTAAGAGTCCCAGAACTAGTCCTTTTGTATTGTTATACCCTGAATCCAGTTCTTAGCCTCAGTGGACCTCAATGGACCTATCTATAAACGGGAACATTAATACCTATATTACAAGACTATTGTAATGTTTAAATGACATACACATAGTATCTAGCCCACTGCTTAATATATAGGAGGAAATCTGGGCATGTTTATTCCCCTTTCTTCATTTCAAGCAGTTCCCAACTGGTGAAGCAGCATAAGGCACAGGGAATTGACGCCAGAGCTTCCCGGGTTCAAGTCCCACTTCTGCTGTTTTATTAGCTGTGTGACCTTAGCTCCCTAAAGCTGTTTCCTCATCTTTGAATCGGGTCATTTTTCCCCAGCAGTGTTACAAGCATGAAATATTTTACGTCTGTAAAATGCCCCGCATAGTGCCTGGAGCAGAGGAGATTCCAAAAACTAGAAGCTGCTCTTATCACCAACAGTCCCATCAGTTCCTGTCCGAAAAAAAAGCTGGACACCGCCTAGCACATTCCCAAGTCGTCCTTGCTTCGCCAGAGAACCATCCTCATCCTCAGCTCACCCCTTAACGGTCCCAGTCACACTCTTCTAAGTGGTGAGGAAGTATATGGGAATTTCTCTTCCCTGATTTAGCTTTTCCCCCAGTCACCGCCTCAGGATAGCTCTGGAGGCAGGCTGGTGCTGTCCTCACGCATAAAATACTAGGTAGTCAGAGCTGAAATGTCCTCTGGACCTTGTGCTATAAATGGGGAACCTGAGTCACAGGAGGGTAAGGAGACTTACTCAAGGTTGTGCAGATTTCCTTCAGGAACATAGATTAAGTTGCTGTCCTTTCTAAAAATTGTTTCATCTTTTCTCTGCATCCTTCCTCCCTGAGAAAGAGAACAAGGAGGGTCAACCCTAGGCCTTTCAGGAAAGTGTAGGTGAATAATAATGAGAAATAATAAAAGAGCTAACTCTCAAGCACTTAATCATGCCTGGCCTTGTGTTAAGAGCTGGACAGACATCCCCTCACACCTCCTCACTCCAACCTAGGAAGCAGGTATTACTATCGCCATCTTACAGAAGAGGAAACCCCAGAGAGGGCTACGTATCTTGTCCAAGGTCACATAGCTAGTAAGTGGCAGGGCCAGGGTTTGAATCCTGAGCTGTCTGATGCAGCACCTGTGCTCTTCCCCTGATGACATTCCAAAGCCTCTTCTGCTTCTCATGTTTACCGAGTTCCAATGACACTGTGACTTTACAGTCGTGCTGTTGCATGGGGTCAGCACTGCCCCTGTTGGGGGCCCCCAATCCTGCAGCCTCTCCCTTGTACAGCACTGTGCCCTCCACCCTGCACCCCAGTGTCAAGAGCTGGTGCCGGCTGCAGTCCCTGCATGCTCCAACCGGAACCCAGATTCAAGGGGAGCCCTAGAGCTGAGCTGACCTGCTGCCCACCCCACAGGCACCACTGTCACCCTGTCTTTAGATTACAGAGCTGCATGAACCTGCTAATTGTGTTTGTATTGGGGTTGATTTGTATTTGTGCTCAGCACGTATCCACACCCCCCCACCATGAAAGCAGATGGGCACTCTGTGCCTTCGAAAGAAACATAATTAAGGCAATTTAGCATCTTCCTCAAAGGATACTCTTCCTCCACATGGGAGGAAATGTCTTTGGAGCTGCGTTAAAATGTTTGAGGATTAATTCTGTGGTGCTCACAGCTGGTGCAATCTAGAGGGGCGGAGGGAGGAGCATTCTTTTGCCTAGGGCCTGGGGCACGAGGGGAGGGGACACGAGCGTAGGGGAGGGGGCATGGAACTTGCTGTGTGAGTTTGAGAAGACCTCTTTCCTTTTCTGAGCCTGTTACCACATTTGTTTTTTTAATAAGGTAAAAACAAACAAACAAAAAAACCCTCAGCAATAGTTCTGAGAGCAGCCTTACTGATTCAGAATCCCTGGAGATACTTAACAAGTTTCACAAGTGATCCTGACTCAAGCCAGGCAGGGAAATCTTTGGTTTAGAAGTACAGTATCCTTGGGGGATTGGTTACAGGAACCCCCAACCCCGTGGATACCAAAATCCATGGATGCTCAAGTTCCTTACAGTTGGCCCTGCATATCTGTGGATGTGGAACCCGCCAGATATGAAGAGCCAACTGTATTCTTTGCTTTATTGAAAATGCTTTTAGGGACTTCCCTGGTGGCACAGTGGATAAGAATCCGCTCTGCCAATGCAGGGGACATGGGCTCGACCCCTGGTCCGGGAAGATCTCACATGCAGCAGAGCAACTAAGCCCATGCTCCACAACTACTGAGCCTGCGCTCTAGAGCCTGCGAGCCACATCTACTGAGCCTGCGCCACAACTACTGAAGCCCGCGCGCCTAGAGCGCATGTTCTGCAATGAGAAGCCACCTCAAGAAGCCAGCGCACCGCAACAAAGAGTAGCCCCCGCTCTCTGCAACTAGAGAAAGTCCGCGCATAGCAACAAAGGCCCAACGCAGCCAAAAATAATAAAATTAAATCTTTTTAAAAAATGCTTTTATTTTATTTTATTTTTTAGTATTTGTAGAATTTTAGCCAGAATTTACCTTAGCAGCTCCTCTTACATCGTGTGGAGCATGAACTTTGCTGATGTAATGTAGCTTGCTCAGAAGCCTCATAATTAATTTTTCTCATATATATATATATATATATATATATGTATTTTGAAGTCACATAAGTTATATACTTGAAAAAATGCCAACCATAAGAGGAAAATGCCAACGTATAAGAGAGTAAAAGGTGAAAATTCTTGCACTCACCCTATCGCCCTCCGGCCTCAGCTGACCACTGTTAACAGCTTGGTGTGATTCCTTCCAGGTCACTTTTCTAGCATTTATGTGCATTTTTATAGTTGTACATATACACAAGTGTAGCTTTGGTACCTGAATGGGATCACAGCATACGCTGTTCTGTAACTTGCTTTTTTCACTTCAGCTTTTTTCACTCAGAGAGCTTATCACACCAATACACGGAGATCTGCCAAACTATTTTTAATTGCTTTATGGTACCTCATAATGTAGGTATAATATCATTTATTTAACTAAAAGGAATACAAAGGCATAGAAGTCATCTTCATTTTTTTTTTACAGTGATAAACATACATCTGTATGCGTGTGGGAGAGTATATTTTTAGGATAATATTTAGCAATGGAATTGTCAAAAGTATGCTTACTCGAACTTTTGATAGCTGATGCTAAATTTTCTTCCAAAAAGACCATCCCCATATGCACTTCTCCCAGTAGTGAATGAGGGTCCCATTTCCTCACATCCTAGCCAATGCTGGGTATTACCAATCTTTTAAAATTTATTCTCTGATGGGTGAAATTCAGCTCTAATTTTTCAAAATTGCGTTTCAAATGAATGTTTATATCTACATGGAATTCAGAGGTTTTTTATGTTTTGAAGGGAACACATGAGATTTTAAAAAGATGCTTAGGAATCTCAAATGTATCTGTCAATTAATTTTCCATGCCAGGAGTTTCCCTTGAATTTCAGAAACTGTCAAACTTTTTTTGGAGCGATGAGAGCTGATCTTTCCACGATACTTGAGGGTTAAATTTGGAAGCATCCACGTTATTATTTTTTTTTCCAAGCTACGTTTTAGAATTAAATTCTGCCTTTCAGCTTGGCTGGGCCCTGGCGGGCGTGGTATGATGGGATTATAAAGTAATGAGACTGGTAGATGTGTGGGTTTACAGCATCAGCCCTATTTCTCTCTGCTCAATTCATCTTTGAGAAAGAACCCAATACTTACTGGATGCCTCTCTGTAACATGCACACAGCCACAGGGTGGAAGAACACTCCAGGAACCAGGGGCTCGTGAGCTTTAGGGATACAAGGGGGAGAGAGGCAGGGAAGCAGCTTTGCGGAGCTGTCCGCGGGGGCAGGCACAGTGCTGGCTACTCTCCCTAATCTCCTTTAATCTCGGTTCCAGAATAGCAATCCCTCACTTCATACTTTATACTTTTCATAATGCTCCCCCGTGCATTAGGATCTCCTTTGTCCCCCCCAGTCCTTTAAGAGTAGATGGTATGAGTCCTGGTTCATAGTTGGAGAAATAGACTCAGGCTGAGTGGCGTGGGCCCCAGAGCCAGTTGCCTGCGTTGGAATCCTGGTGCAGACATTTACTAGTTGTGAGTCCTTAGGCAAATTACCACCCACTCTGTGCAGTTTCCTCATCTGTAAAATGGGGATAATAAAGCACAGACCTCATGATCAGTTGGGAGCTACTGTATGGAAAGTGTTCCTTGGGACTTCCCTGGCGGGCCAGTGATTAAGACTCCGCCCTTCCACTTCAGGGGGCATGGGTTCGATCCCTGGTAGGGGGAACTAAGATCCTGCCAGAGGGCAGCGCAGCCAAAAAAAAAAAAGTGTTCCTCAAGGCAGTGCCTGGCATCAGTGAACTTTTAGCAGATGGCTCCTGTTTTTTCCAGCTCTCCCTAAGGAGGCCTGGGGAGTTATTTCAGTCCTCTGAGCCTCAGATAGTTCATCCATAAAATGGGGATGATAATCCCCTCCTCAAAGGCTGTTGTGAAGATTAATTAAGGAATTATTTGCATGCTGTGCCCAGTGCCTTGTCACCCTCCTGGCCTCAGCCCTTTCTCTCACTGATTGACATGTTCAGAGGGGTGCCGTCCTGGAATCCTCTGGAACTACAAGATCGTGGAGGGCGGCAGGGTTGACTGAGGGTGCTCTCTGTGTCTCTCCCTGAGTCTGAAATTGGTCTGTGACAACCTACTGGGCTTCTCAAAAATGGTCCTGATTTTTCTCCCCTCATCTTCCCCACAGCCACTGCTGGAGTCAGGCCCCATACTTCCTTCTGCCTGGTCTTCCCCATTGCAGACCCTAGTCTTCACCCATCCTTTACCCTAGTTCTGGAGTTTTCTCCATATCACATACCAAGTTTGGATTACCAAACCAAACTCTGGTCCACTCGCCCACGCAGTAAAGCCAATTTACTGACACTGGGTTGCAGTGAAGGAAAGTGCAGCATTTATTGCAGGGCACCAAGCAAGGAGTCCAGGCAGCTGATGCTCAAAAGACCTGAACCCCCTGATGGCTTTCTGGGAAAGGTTTTTAAAGACAGGGTGAGGGAGGGAGGTTGTGGGGTGTATGATCAGCTCGTGGACATTCTTCTGATTGGTTGATGGTGAGGTAATCGAGAGTCAATATCATCAACCTTCTGGTTCCAAGCTTCTGGGGTCTACGTGCTTGTGGGCAGCATGCACTTAACTTCTTCCACCTGGTGGGGGTTTCAGTATCTGCAAAGCAGCTCAAAGGACGTGGCTCAGAATATTATCTATAGCCCTTGAGAAGGAACTGAATGTCCTTGACTTTAATGGCTAAACTATTATTATTTTGTCTTGCTTGACTTTTTCTCACTTCTCTGATTAAATTTATTCTTTGGAACTCGGGGAAGGCCTAGGAGGCTAAAGTTTCTCTACAAATAAGAGGCAGGTGGAGGGCACTTGCGGGGTGGGGGAGGGGTGGGTCCTGTCCCAGGAAGGCCCCATAGGGTCCTGCTCCGTTACCTTTGGAGTAAACCTTTCAATTCAACTATTGTCTGTTCAAATATCTGACTTTCACTGAGCACTTACTACGTACCCAGCAATGTGCTAAATACTTTATAGGCATCATTTTATGTGCTGCTCACAATACAGGGCGATGCTTTTACTATGCTCATTTAATAGATGAGCAGGGAAGTAACTCATCTAAGGTCACATAGCTGGTAAGTGGAGGAGTGAGGTGAAAACACACTAAAATCCTCACCACAGTCCTGTAATGTAAGTAATAGCCCTTTTGCATTACTTTATTCATTTGAGAAATACATACTGTGCATCTAGCATGTGCAGGCATTAATCTAGGGCCTTGGGTAGATTGACAAACAGGATAGACAGTAGTGGAAGAGATGGACGGTAAACAATGAAAATATAACATCAGGTAAGTGCTAAGAAAAAAACATACTGCAACAGGGTAAGGGGAAAGAGCATGATTGAGAGGGAGTGCTGGGGAGACCTCCTCCAGGAGGAGATAGCTGAGAGGAAACCGGAAAGAAGGTGGAGGAGAGAGGAAATGGGGCCTTGGAAAGATGATGGGTCCTGCCCAGGTCACCTGGCAAGAACTAACGGTCAAGTGAATGGGACTCAAAACCAGGTCCCTGTGCTTTTCTCTGCTTCTCGCTGCCTCTTTTCCTCCTAAGACATCCCTAAGACTGCCTGAAGCTGGGACATCGAGGTAGAAGCTTCCTCTTGGCCATTTGGGGGGCAGAAGTATCAAAGCCCTTCTCAAATGGCTTTGTCATGAATTAAACCAAGATACCAGAAAATCTGCTCCTCTTGGGGGACATACCTCCATCCACAAATAATTGACTAGTTAGACTAAGTTGGATGTTGCTTTTTTTCTTTTCTAAACAGAATTGATCAGTGAATTTTGTTAAAATGACTAATCTGGGCCCAGCCCCAAGTCGGCCCTGCTGGAAGTCAGGAAAATGTGTCCTCTTCTTTGCAAATTACTAACTCTCCAACCCAGCCTGGAGAAGATTCAGAGAGCAGAGAGGTAGGAAGTTATCCCAAACCACAAACAATCCTTCCTCAGAAATTCCTTCCCTCCATGAAAAATCCTGGGGAGCTGGTGGTGATAGAGGGGGTGAGGGGTGTTCAAATTTAACAAACACTAAATGAGTGCCTACTATGGGCCAGGCCAAGTGGTAGGTATTTCCATATCCTGTTTCAGTTAATTCTCACAATAACCCAGGGAAGTAGTCACTAACATCCCCATTTTACAGGTGAGAAAACTGTGGCTCAGAGAAGTACTGTACCTGCCCAAGTTCATTCAATAAGAGAGTAGCAGAGCTGGAATTTTCTCCCAGGCCTAACTTCCAAGTCCATTCTCTTTTCTCTCTGACACTTACCTCCCTTCTATTTTCCAGGTTCTGTCTTGTTTATTCCTTGCCCCCCAACTCTGCAAAAAAGATGTTAGTATTCTCATTTTATAGGTAGATCAGGTGAATGGGTTGCTGGAGTTGTCCCCATTTTACAGATGAGGATACTGAGGCTCAGGGAGCTAAAGTATCAGAATTTGAACCCAGGCCCACTGGCTTTCCACTATACGCCAGCAGCCCCAGGAAAGACAATCAGAGTGATGTGAATGGGGACAATGGGAAATATCAAACTTTGCCTATTTCTTTGGCTGGTTTAAACTTCTTACAAATTGTATCGCAGAATCTAAAACTTCCCAAGATCCTGTAGGGAAAGATTCTTGTCTTAGGGGTCACACCAAATGTCCTCTGTGAGCTGAAGTTCTCTGCTGCAACTTAAACCCATCACGGGTTGATCTGAGTCAAGAGAGGCCCTCCCTCCCTTCCTGGCCACCACAAGCCTCAGCCTCGCTGTCCCCTCAGATTTCTATTCCCTGGGCAAAGCAATCAAGCTCTTAATTAAATTCTCTGGTTCGAAGTCAAGCCGGAGGAAAACAAACAGAAAAACCTCTCCTGTGGGACCTGTCTCCTCCTTGCACGGAGGTTTGATGCTGGAGATATTATCTCTGACTGCTCTCTGGACAGCCGTCCCTCACTGCTCCTGGGGCATTTCCTGTTGGCTCCTTCCCCGGCGCAGCCCCACCCCATCTGGCCCAGAGGAAATTGCAATGGGAGGTGTGGGATGTTATCAAGAGTCTCCTGCATGTTCCAGTTAGGAGTGAGTCTCTGGACTGCAGTCAAGTGGGGAGGGTGGGGGTGGGAAGGTTTCAAAGATGGGGAGGGGCAGTGGCAGGAAACACTGAGACAGGGACTCAGGGATATCTGGGCACTTCTCCCCAAGGACAGCAGATACCTGAGCACACGCATCCCCCCTCCCTAAATGACCTCCATTCTCCTCCGACCGCTACTTGAATGGACACAAGGAACCATGGAGAGCTGGAAAGAGCACTGGATTGTGAGTCAGGGAGCCTGGGGTCTAGTCCAGATCTGTTACTAACTCACTGTGTGACTGGTTAATCGTAATCAAAGCACAATGTGTTGTGGGATTACTTAAGTGTTATGCTAAATCCCATGCATGGATGATCTTACTTCATTCTTATAATTTTAGCCACCCCCCCTTTTTTTTCAAAGAAACTGAGTCTCAGAAAGGTTAAGTGACCAACCCAAAGTCACACAGCTGGGAAGTGGTAGAGCAGAGATTCAAACCAAATGGTCTGTCTCCAGAGCTCAAGCTCCTGACCACATCCTCTAGTTAGTTCCTCCTTCTAGGTCTCAGTTTCCCCATCTGTAAATTAATGGGATTGGTGTACTTGCTCTGCAAAGACCCTTCCAGCTCTGACAATCTGTGTGCTGTATTCAACATTCACTGGGAATTCCCTGGGCTGACAATACAAAGATTAGTGAGGCTTAACCTCTGTCCTCAGGTTATAAATTCCTTGAGAGTAGAAATCACATCTGAATTATCCTTGCTGCCCTGCACCATTTACCTTAGCACTGTGCAGAGCGAAGGTGCTCAAAATATTTGTTGATTAGATGCATGATTCATGGGGGGAGCACGGGCTTCACGACTTAGATATAATCGAGGTCCCATTCTGTTACTACCCTTGCAAGAGAAAGTCCCCTAACTTCCGTGTCTGGTTCTTCATCCAGCAGCAATCCACAATTGTACCTTCCTGGCAGGGTTACAGAGAGGGGAATGCACGTTAAGCACTTAGCATTGTGCTTGGCACATAAGAACTGCTCAATAAATATTGGTTCCTTTCCTTAACAGATTCTCCATCCTTCCCTTTACCCTTGACACCAGCTGGCAAGGGGCCATGCTGCACCCCTCTTTGTTGTCCCCTGGTCGAAGCTGAGAACTAATTTCCACTGCTGGAGACTGGTAGCAAACTTGCTTAGCCAGCTCCTGAGTGGTGAGGAGGGAAGAAAACAGGGAGAAGGATGCTTCCGGTTTCCTGAAAAGCCCTCCCCTGGATTCTGATTCCCATGCAGTGCCTGCTCCTCCCTGGCAGCTGTCACCTCTGTCTAGACTGCTCTCCCCTGAAGAAATTGCAAACCGCAGACTGTCTGATGACAAAGCTTGCCCCAGACAGTAGTCCCCTGACATAATTCGTTCAACCCTCTTCAGAACAGGGCAAGCCTGGCTCCCACCTCCCAAGCAAGGTGGACTCTATGGGAGCAGGAGTGTCTGGGTGGCTTCTTTCATGCATCTATCCATTCATCCATCCATCGATGGTTGAATGCCTACAGTGTGCCAGACTCAGTGCTGGGCATGGGGCATGGCTAGGTGAATAACCTCTACCCTTCAGAAACCCATGATGTTGGGGGAGATGGATGCAAAATAATTGTGAAAGGTGTGGCATTCCAATTACAATTACAGTGATAGGGAACACTCATGGAGGGCTTACTGTGTGCCAGGCACTGGGCTATGTACTTAGATGCACAATTTTAAGTTGGCCCTCAACATAACCCCACGAAGTAGGTACTGTTATTGTGATCATTTTACACATGAACAAACAGGCTCACAGAATTTAGATACAGTAGGTCCCCTACATACGAACCTTCAAGGTGCAAACTTTCAAAGATGGGAACGTGCATTCGCATGTCCAACCACATAAGTACTGTATAGAGTACAGTAGTACAGTATCTTTATTTCAAGCCCAGGATGTCCGGAAGCCAGTGTAAAAGCAGCGGTGATGTAGCTGGTACGTACTACTGTACTTTTCAAGGTACTGTACTACAAGGTTAAAAATGTTTTATTTATTTCTTGTGTTTGTTTTTTATGCATTTTTTGTGTGAAAAGTATTATAAACCTATTACAGTACAGTACTATATAGCCGGTTGTGTTAGTTGGGTACCTAGGCTAACTTTGTTGGACTTCCGAATAAATTGGACTTATGAACGGGCTCTTGGAACTGAACTCGTTCGTATGTAGGGGACTTGCCTTAACCTGCCCAGGGATGCACAGTTACTGAGCAGCGAAATCAAGATTCAGACTCAGTCTGATCACTGAGTCAACACTTTTACCCCCCACTCGGCCCTTGGACCTCCACAGAGGGAACCACCATTTCTGTTCAGGGGGAAGGAGAGGGACCCTGCAGAGAAGGGGTTTTGGAGTTGGGCCTTGAGGGATGAGTCATGGTAAGCCAAGGAGGCGGGAAATTCTGGAAATGAGGGAGGATTCTGATCAATGGAAATGAAGGTCAGAACTTTCCACGTGGGAGGAAAAGCATGAGCCAGGTTTGAGAAGGCAGGGTACAGAGTGGGAACAGACTGGGAAGAGCCTGGAATGCCAGGACAAGGGAGTCAGAACCTCTTCAGGAGAGAATGGGGAGGGCCTGGAGCTGTCTGGGCAAGGGATCCATGTGTTTTAGGAAACCCGCTCTCATGAAGCATGGAGGATGGTTTGGAGGGGGCAGGAAGCTGATCAGGAATTGCCCCAGGTTTTTTCATCATGGCAGCAGTAGGGATTGTGATGATTTCCACGTGGGTATCACAGTTCAGGGTACCATGGATTGCCAACCTACCCTGTCCAATCATGCCACTCCCTTGCTCAAAGCCCTTCCCTGGCTCCCACGGCTCTCAGGATAAAGCACAGGCTCCTTTACCTGGCATTCAAGGCTCTTCATAAGCTGGCCCCTTCCTGCCTCTCCAGCTGCATCTTGACTACTTCTCCCCACACTAGCAATATCTACAGACTTGCAGTTTCCCTAACCAAATTCCCTCTTTTAGCCCCTGTGCCTTTGCACATGCTGTTCCTTCTACCGGGGAACTTCTCTGCTTTCCTTCCCCCTTCTTTGCTCAGATGCCTCCTACTCGCCCTTCAAGGCTCAGCACAGGGGTGGCCCTTGCTCCCCTCCCAGGGAGGGCATGCTGTCCTTTGCCTCTGTTCCTTACCCGCCCCCACCTCTCTCCTTTCCCCCACACTGCGCTGTGCTTAAGGGCATGTGGGTTTTCTCTCCTGGACTCTGAGCTTCCCGAGAGTAGGGACTGTACTTAGCACATCCGCTGGTCCAGGGTGAGGTCTGAGAAGCTGAAGTGAACCCTCTCCTGCAGACCCAGCCTTTTCCTTAAACCAGCTGTCCAGTGGCATTGTGCATCTCCGGCTGCTTTTGTTGTTAAATGATGTCAGCTGTTAGTGTGCTGAGATGCTGCACGTCTTTGTCCCTTCTGTTTCTCATCACTGGTCAGGGCAGCCTCTGGGGCTATCAGGGTCTTTTCAGTGAGGACACACAGCCCGGGCATGTCTATATTTTCTCTGCCGTGTGATTTCTGACAGCAGATCTCAGGCTGGTACCTTGGCAGCAGCTACAGATGCTTGGGCCGTGTAGACAGGGCCCCTTCCTCCTCTATGAAGCTTCAACTTGGGGCATCAGCAGCAGTACCTATTTTGGGCAATGCCTACATTTGGCATTGGTCAATCTTCCTACTTCCTTTTTGGGAGAAGAGCCCAGGGCCTGAGTAGAGGGGAGAAGGCCGAGGTGTGGCTGCCAATAACTCCTGTCTATTTGCCAGTGGTTTATTTGCCTGGGATTTGCACTAAGACAAAAAGAACTTTTGCATTATTGATGATCATTGATCAGAGCCTTCCAAAAAAGAGAGAGATTGAGAGAGAGATGAAGGTTCCAGGCCAATCATCAAATGGTAAACCAGGAGGGTGAGGAGTGGAGAAAGGAGGGGAGGTCCAGGTGGGTAGAGAACTCATGGAACAGAAGGACACAGAAAGACACTGGAAAGAAAGTCTGGAGAAGCTGCTGAGTTTGGGGTGTACCAGATGTCAAACAGCTGTGTGGGCTGGAAATAAACCAGCAGCAGGGGCTGCTGCTGGCCTCTCCCTACACCCAGTTAAGGAGACTTCACGACAAGAGCTGTTGCCAGGGACAGAGGGTCACTTCATAATGATAGAAGAGTCAGTTCATGAAGATGATATAACAATCCTAGCAGCGGATGCACCTAATAACAAGGCTTGGAAATACATGAAGAACAAGGAGACAAAAAGCCCATAAGGAGGGCTTCTCTGGTGGCACAGTGGTTAAGAGTCCGCCTGCCAATGCACGGGACACGGGTTCAAGCCCTGGTCCGGGAGGATACCACATGCCGCGGAGCAACTAAGCCCGTGCGCCACAACTACTGAGCCTGCGCTCTAGAGCCCGTGAGCCACAACTACTGAGCCCATGTGCCACAACTACTGAAGCCCTCGCGCCTAGAGCCCGTGCTCCACAACAAGAGAAGCCACCGCAATGAGAAGCCTGCGCACTGCAACGAAGAGTAGCCCCTGCTCGCCACAACTAGAGAAAAGCCCGCATACAGCAACGAAGACCCAACAGCCAAAAACAAAATAAATACACTTATTAAAAAAAAAAAAGCCCATAAGGAGACAGAAGGCCAGCTTCCCCTGAGGGCATGAAACTTGGCCATGCCCAGCCCTGAGCCTCTTCCTGAACCTTTCTCCTCCGTTGTTCCTCTTTGTGCTCAAGTCTTCTCTCAACCCTGGTTCTTAGAAGCAGGCAGACTCTTCTCCACACCCCCATCACCTGCTGCAACCTGGGGGTTGGGTCCCCTGCTCAGGATCTGCTGTTTGAATGAGGGAGGCACCTGCCCCTTCCCCTGCCTCTCTGACCGCAACTCCTGCTACTCACTGCCCTTGCCTCGCTGCCCTCACTTGGAGTGTGGTTTCCCCGTATTTCTGCAGGGCTCACTCCCTCACTTCCTGTCTTTGCTCAGATGCCACTTTCCCAGGGAGGCCTCCCCTGACCTCCCTGTTCAAAGCCTGCACCTCACTATCTCCTTTCCCGGCTTCATTTTCCTCCACACTATTTACCTCTATAAACACTTCGTATGTTTTACTTACTACATTCATGTAAGCTCCATCGGGTCCACATCCGTTTTGTTCACTGTTATGTCCCCAGTGCCTAGAGCATGCCTGACCCACAGATCAATAAATATTTATTAAATGAAGGGGAAAAAACCTAACTAGGGATAAACACAGGGGACAGGGACAGATGGGGGAGGCTAGGCTTTCAGCAAGGGTCTCTGGGCAGGGCCCACCTCTCACCACCCCCTACTCCGGACACAGCCCGTCCTCTCTCCTGCAGGTGGGGACCGGGGAGCACCGAGCTGCGGACTTCCTCGCCTCCCTTCCTCAGCGCCTACCCACCCCTGGGCCTGGGGCTGCGGCGACGGCGGAGGCGGGGGTTCGGAGCTCCCGGCCGCCCCGCCGGGACAGGAAGGGGCCGAGCCTCCCTCCTGGCGGGCGGGGGGGGCAGAGTAGGGAGGGAGCCTCGCGGGTGTGGGGAGGAGCTGGGGGAGAGGAGCGAGGAGGAGCGGCGGGCGCGGGAAGGGGAGCGGGGAGCAGGAGCCGCAGGGCGCAGGGAGGTGGGGCTCGAGAGGGCGCGGGGCAGGGAAGAGCCCCCGGGGCGGCGGGGCGGGCGGCGCCCGGAGCTGGGCTGGGGGTCACGGCAGAGATGAGGCAGTCGCCGGCGGGGAGACGAGGCGCTGCGCGAGGAAGAGGACCCGGGAGGGCGAGCCCGCGGTCCGCACCTGCGTGTCCGGGAGTGGGTAAGCGCTCGGAGCCCGGCGCCTCCCGGGGCGGGGGTGTGCGCCGGGGCCCCGGCTGCTCGTAGTCCGGCCGTCCCGGTGGAGCTGGGAGGGGAGGCGGCGCCCTCGTCGGCGCCCCGCTGGCCCGGGCGTCCCGCCTCTCGGCGCCTTCGGACGGGAGGGGCACTCGCCGTAAAGAGGTCCCGGAGGACCTGCCCAGCCGGTGGGGCGCGTCGTGGGGCGCGTCCCGGAGCCCCAGGAGCCCCAGGCTGGAGGGTGGGCCGAGACAGCGCCCGGGGTCAGCTGCGGGATCCCTGGCGGGCGTTCTGGGAGATCTGGCTGGGCGGGAGGCACCCCTCGGGCGGGAGGCGCCCCTCGGGCGGGGGGCTGCGACGCCTCCACGTGGCCCCGGGCGGCTGAGGGCAGCCGGGCGCCGCCCCCTGCTGGCCAGGTCCGGACGCCGCAGGGTCGCCCCTTTCTGGAGAGGAGTTGGAAGAGCGTCTAGTGTGGAGCCTCGGCTTCCAGACCCGGAGCCCGGCGGCCCTGACTTGCTTTGTGACCTTGGGCGGGTCACTGCGTCTCTTCGAGCTTCAGTTTGCACATCTATCAAATGGAGAGGATAATTCTCCCACCCTGCAGGATCTGTGGTAAAAAATGAGATGCCTTATGAATGCCTTTTTATAAACTGTAGAGTTCTGTACAAATCCCAGTTAATTACATAACGTCAGAAATGGAAGGGCACTAAGAAATCTGCTTTATTGCAGATGCAGAGAGTGGGGAATAAATCTTGCCCAAGGTCAAACTGCTTTTAAAAGAATATAAGACTAAAGCCCCTTGCCTCACTAGCTCTGGTGAGGTTCAAGGATTAGGAGCAGGGGCTCTCAGTCAGACTGGCTGCATTTGCAAACAGGGCTTGGCTGTTTAGTAGCTGTGTGACCTTGGGAAAGCCCTTAACCTCTTCTGAGCCTTGGTTTCCTCCCACGTGAAATAGGGATTAGAATGGCCACCTCACAGGGTTGCTGTGCAAATCAAATGGGGTCATTGCTCAGCACAGCACCTGGCATTGGTGGCCATCATGGCTCTGGTTGGTAGGAGCAACCTCTCACTCTCTTCCTTGGAGTCAGCTTCCAGGGTTTTCTAATCGGCCACACCTCGTGGGTCTTTGCTGTCCTCTGGGTGGCGCAGCCACAGCCAGGGTCTAAGCCTTCCTCACAAGGACATCAAGGGACTCTTTACCAGCAGCAGCCAGCAAAACCATTTGGGCAGCTGGGCCTTCTACAGCCTTTGGTCTGTCCAGCTGGTGGGGAGAAGTGGGTGGCCTTTGTCATGGAGGCATCGGGAAGCCAGGAACTAGAGGATGGCATGGGAGGGAGGGGGCTGGCTACCTGGACGTGACTGGCAGGCCCTAGGGCCTCTTCCCCTCCTAATGGTGCCTAGGACAGGCCCAGAAATACAGAGATGCTTCCTCAGTTGGTCAGTTACCTGATGGATAAATAATGAGGGTGGATACCCTGGGTCATCCCTTCCCTCCTAGACCACAGGTAGATGATTGTTCTTTTTGGCAAGAGTGATATGAATGTGAGCAGAAATACAGATTCTCAAAGCTGGGAGTTCCCAGGACCTGAGAGGTCCCTCTCTTTGCACAGATGGCTCCCATCTGAGGCCCACAGAGGGTCAGGGGCTTGCCAAGGTCATCAGTGTCCTCCAGGAAGCTGAATTCAGCAGACACTGTTCAGTCTTTGACTTTCTCTGCTGATCGCTCCTTCCCCTCGAAACACTCTCTTCTCCTGGCTCCTGTGACTTAACACTGTCATATTTTTCTTCTTGGTCTCTGTTGTTTTTGCAGATTCAGCCTCCTTTCTACAGCCATTAGCTGCTCTGCTCTCCCAGGCCCTCCTCTCTCGTAGAAGATGCTCTTCCTGGATGATCTCATCTGCCCCATTGGCTCTAGTTACCCCCTCTGTGCACATGGCTCATAAATGCATGTTTGTTGTCAGCCAGGCACTGTTCTAGGCCCTGGGGTTATAGTGCTGAGCTGTCAGAAGGTGCATGGGTGGGGAGGGGCAGGGGAAACAAGCAATAAACAAACAAGCAGAAAATATCAGATATGGTAAAGTGCTAAAATGAGCATGAAGCAGGGTGATATAGTAAAGGATGAGATACTTTATATTGTCTGGTCAAAGCTTTGCCAAGGAGATGATATTTAAGGGGAGGGCTGGTAAAATATGAGGTCAGAGAGGTAGCTGGAGGGGGCAGTGGGTGAATCATGTAGGGCCTTGCAGGCCATGGTGAAGATTTTGGATTATATTCTGAGATGGGAGCCACTGGAGAGTTTTAAACAGAAGAGAGGGAATGCTGTTATTTCTCCTCGGCTCATTTGAGCCTTACATGAAGAGTTACTCTATATTGATCGTGAGCCTATTGTGCTCTGGTCACTGGAGTGGGGAGGAAATAGGTAGCTCTTCAAGGAGCTTCCAGGCACAGGCATAAGAGGCACAAACAAACCTGGAGTCAGGAGAGGGTTCAAAGGATGGAGATTTTGCATCCAGTTGACCAAGGAAAGCTTCCTGGAGGAAGCAGCTTTGAGAAGGGCCTCAGAGAGCAGATTATAATAGATATGTAGGAAGGGGAATGGGAAACATTGCTCTTCCAGGCAGAGGAACAGCCTGAACCAAGACACAAATGCCCCAAATGTGTGTAGAGAAGTCAGGGGAAAGGAGACAGAACCCGTAGGGGGAGTGAGAGTCTGGCTAGGTAGGTAGGGAGTCCGGGCTCTTCAGAGCAAGGCCCTGGACCTGGCCATTTATTTGCTGTGTGACCTTGAGCAATTGCATTACATTTCTGAGCCTCAGCTTCCTCATTCCTAAAAGGGAAATAAATGGTTAAATGCTGGGGGAGAGAGGGAAGGAGGGAGGATTCCAAGTGTTGGGGATGGGTGAGTAAGACCAGGATAATGCCTACAAAGGAAGAAAACAGTCGGGAGGGGCTGGGGTAGGGGGGAAGATAGTGGCTCAGCTGAGTTTGCGTTCCCTATGAGACACCCAGGAGGGATGAACAAAGGACATATGTGGCCAGAGGCACAAAGCACGGGGTTGGGGGACAAAGGTAAAATTGTCAGTGTGCTTCCTTCATTCATTCTTTGAGTAAATCACTACAGAACCACTATAAGTATTGAGCCCAAAACATACAGCTGTGAACAAAACCGGACTCTGCTCCAGGAAGTTACCATCTTGTGGGGAGAGAGACCCACAAGCACTGGATGCAGGATGATGAGAATTGTACAGTATGAACAATGTCATGAGGCACCGGCTGGCACAGAGGAGAGAGGCCAACCCCACTTCGGTGGAAGGAGTGGACACGTTTCCGCAAAGAGAAGACAGTTGAATTTGATCCCGAGGGTGATATCAGAGTTGGACAGGTGAATGAGGCGGAAGGGTACCCCACACAGGTCCCTGGGCTTCGTGACACATGTGCCCCCCTCCCTTCCGGAACTCAAGTCCAACAGGGAGACAGGCAGTCAGCAAGTGAGCCCAGTCTAGGGAAGTCCAGTGTGATGTGTAATAAGGAGACCAGTGGGACAGGGAGGAGGGATGATCAATTCCATCGCTAGGGTCCAGAGGAACCTCCAGAGAGGGTGGAGGAGACAAGAGGAAGGGCATTCCAGGTAGAGGGAATAGCCCATGCAAAGGCTCAGAGGAGTGAGAGAAGCACAGTGTTTTGCAGGAGGAGGTCTCAGCCAAACTGGAGGTGGGGTCTCTTGCTGAGCGCAGGTCAACAGGAGGATGAGAGGAGAGGCCTGGCCTGTGCAACCTCTGGACAGGTAAGCAATAGGAAATGAAGAAAAAGGATTTGGGGTGCATGGCAGGGAAGGTTTTCCCAAGCTGCAGTCCTGTGGAATAGGTGTCATTGGCCCCAGGTCCTCTTCACTTGCTAATTCTATTTGTCCTCTAGAGCTCAGCTTCAAAGCCACTTTCACCTGGGGATCTTAGGGTTGCCGCAGGCTACGTGTCCCCCCCCCCATTTTACCGTGGTTCCCTGCATGCACCACTGTCATCCTCTGTGGTCCCAGGTCCCAGGAGGGTTTCCCCAGGGCCATGGTGTCTCCCTAAGAGCAGGGTCCACATCTGTGTTGCTCTTGGCAACATGTGATAGGCCTTTTTTTTTTTCTGGCCGCACAGCGCAGCTTGTGGGATCTTACTTCCCCAATCAGGGACTGATGAACCCATGCCTCCTGCGATGGAAGCGCGGAGTCCTAACCACTGGACAACCAGGGAATTCCTGTGAAAGGCTTTAAGTAATTAGCTATTGAACAGATGAGGAAACAGGCTCAGACAGGTTGAGTAACTTGCCCAAGGTCACAGAGCTAATAAATGGCAGAGCTGGGAAACAAATTCAGTCTACCTAACTCCAAAGCACTACCTGACTCCAAAGCTTATGTTCTAATCACGGCTGTATTGTGCCTCCCAGCAGGGAAAGCAGATGGTGAATCCTGTAAACACCAACAAATTCAGTGTTTAATTTCTAGGAAATGAATTCCTGTTGTTAGTACCCAGCTCATCCAGTCTGGAGAAGACAGCCTCTCCTCCGTCCTAAAAACAGTTTCACTCCATCGGCTCAAGTGCTTTCTGGGGACCCAGATGTGTAGCATCTGGCAGGGAGGGGCAGGTTGAGCTCCAGGACCAGGGGATGCAGCCCTAAAAGTTTCTTGCAGAGTGTGGTCTGTCCTGCCACTCTGCTCCCAGGATTACTCCCCTAGGATGGAAACTCAGATGGGAGGCGGGGAGAGGATTTGAAAATGCCAAAAGCGTACGGTGTGAAATGGGCATGAGAGCGTCTGGATACTCCTGTCCTGGATGCTGCTGCAAACGGGAGACAGTGGATGGAAAGGAGCATGGATGGGAGTCTGGAGACTTGGTCTCTGCCTGTAATTCACGGTGTGACCTTGGGCAAGTGTCTTACCCTTTCTCTCCCTATCAGCACCATCAGGGAGTTGGAGTGGATGATTCCTAAGCGTCCTTCCTGCTGTGACACTCAGATCCTTCTTGAATCCCAGGGCTGACATTACTATCACCCCTCACACAACTCAGTGTGGCCAGTGGAGCAGCAGCATCACCTGCGAGCCTCTCTGAAATGCAGAGTCTCAGGTCCTGCTCCAGACCCCCAGAATCAGGATCTGCATTTTATAAATTTATTTATTTTTATTTTATTTTATTATTTTTATTTTTGGCTGCGTTGGGTCTTTGTTGCTGCACGCGGGCTTTCTCTATTTGCGGCGAGCGGGGGCTACTCTTCGTTGCGGTGCGCGGGTTTCTCATT
Organism: Balaenoptera musculus; assembly: GCF_009873245.2. NCBI lineage: Eukaryota > Metazoa > Chordata > Mammalia > Artiodactyla > Balaenopteridae > Balaenoptera > Balaenoptera musculus. Next base: position 18,001,763 of record NC_045785.1, on the reverse strand, counting down.
GCGGTGGCTTCTCTTGTTGTGGAGCACGGGCTCTAGGCACGCGGGCTTCAGTAGTTGTGGCACGTGGGCTTCAGTAGTTGTGGATCGCGGGCTCCAGAGCGCAGGCTCGGTAGTTGTGGCACACGGGCTTAGTTGCTCCGCGGCATGTGGGATCTTCCCGGACCAGGGCTTAAACCCGTGTCCCCTGCAGGCGGATTCTTAACCACTGCACCACCAAGGAAAGCCCAGAATCTGCATTTTAAATAAGATCTTAGGTAATGCATGTGCACATTCTTAACCACCTTCCCACCCTTCTCTTTGGGCCGTGCTGGAAAAGCAGGCAGAGGATTGCGTGCTGAGTGCGGGATGAAGGTGTCTGTGCACCCTCCCATCACTGGACCTGGCAGAGAGAGACCCCATTCAGGTGAGAGTGATGGAGCCCAGCTCATAACAGGGACCCAGCAGAGATTTTTTGAATGTGTGCCGGCACATATGGTTAAATATTTGTGAATGCAGAAGGGAGTGGAACTGGTTTGACTCGGCACCTTTTATGAGTGATGGAGCTCGGAATTGAGCAAGCCAGGTTCCAATTCTAGATCTATAGTGTCCTAGCTTTGGGGTCTTAGGCAAGCCATTTCTCTGAGCTTCAGATTCCTTCCCTGGGAAATTACTATAATAGCACCAACTTCAGAGGGCTGTGGTCGGACTTAAATGAGTTGACATAGGGGAAGTGCTTAGAACAGTGCCTGGGACTTCCCTGGTGGTCCAGTGGTTAAGACTCCGCGCTCCCAACGCAGGGGGCCCGGGTTAGATCCCTGATCAGGGAACTAGATCCTGCATGCCACAACTAAGAGCCCCCTTGCCACAACTAAAAAGATCCCACACACTGCAACTAATACCCGGCACAGCCAAATAAATAAATAAATATTAAAAAAAAACCCTGCCTGGCACATAGTAAGCTCTTAATAATGTTGGCCATTAATTTACTACTACTGCTATTCCAGCCCTTGCCCACACAGCACCGGGTACTGTCCCAACCCCTTCCTGGGATTGCATTTACGTTTCATGAGAACAGAGTCCCAAAATGACCCCTAGGGGGCGATATCACCCCTGTTGTAAAGACCGGTTCTAGACCGGTGCTATCCAATAGAAATACAATTCAGGCCACAAATGTAATTTTAGATCTAGAAAATTTAGAGGTAGCCACGTTTAAAAAAAGTGAAATTAATTTCAATTGTATATTTTACTTACTCAGTATATCCAAAGTATTATCATGTAACTGATAAAAAAATTATTAATGAGATATTTTACATTCTTTTTTGAACTAAGTCTTTGAAACCCAGGGTGTTTTACACTTAAAGCAGCACATCTCAGTGGCCACATTTCAAGCTCTCAATGCCCACATGTGGCCAATAGTGACTATTCTAGAGTTTCTCAGCGCTGGCTCGGAATCCCAGCTGTGCCACGTATTGCCTGTGTGGCCTTGGGCTAGTCATTTCACCTCTGTGGATCTCAGTTTCTTCATCTGTAAAGTGGGGAAAACAACTCTGCCCTAAGGAGTAGTCTTAGGGGCAGATGGTGAGAGTTTAAAACTTCTTTGACCTCTTTCTCACAAGCATGGGAGAATTCAGTGAGAGCCTTTGTACAATGCATTTAGTCATTCAAGGTGGTCCCTTCCCTGTTGAAGGCTGGTAATTGACCCAGCGCAAGGCTTTGGAAACAAGCTTTACCTGTCTTTGACTTTTTAAAGATAACAAGCTTGCCAGTGATGAAGGTAACCAGAGATCATCCAGACCAGTGGCTTCCAAACCTGGCTACACCCTAGAAACATGTGGGGAGCTTTGAATAATTACAGTGTCTGGGATCTACCCCTCAGGGGTTGAAGCCTGGACATCTGTTTGTTTGTTTGTTTGTTTAACAGCATTTGTATTTTTTTAAAGTTCCCCCAGGTGATTCTGATGCACAGCAAGAGACTCCCTGATCTGGTCCAACCCTCTCATTTTCAAGATAGAGAAACTGAGGCCCAGACGAGGAACTGTCTTTTGTAAGGTCACAGAGAATTAGTGGCAGAATCAAGCTAAAGCCCAGGGTTCCCGTCTCTCAGTCCATTTCTCAGGGCCCATTCCTCACCAGTTCATGGAGCCTTTTATAAACACTTATTGACCTCTTGCTCTGGGCCAGCTGTCAGGACTATAGGAGCTAAATAAGATATGGTCCCGGCACTCGATGTCCAGGGATGGAGACAGTCCTGTGCGGCTGTGGGCATCCAGAAGAGGGGTATCTAACCCTGGGGAAGCTGTCCTGGGGAAAGCTTCGATAAGGCTTCATGGGGAGATGCCAGAGCTTAGTCCTGAAGGGTGACTTAATTTCCAGACAGAGACAAAGGTGTAGCGCAGGAAATAGCACTGGGACATGGTTATGGCAGCAGGATGCTGGCAGAAAAACAAGCAGATGTGTGCTGCTAGAGTGTGAAGGTCACAGCCAGCTAGGTTCAGAGGTGATGCTGGAAATGTAATTAAAGACCAGTTCATGAAGGGTCTCTTAAACCAAGGCACGGAGCTGAGACTTAATCCTGGGTGCAGTGGGAGCCACTGGAGGATTTTAAGGGAGTGACATGGTCAGAGTTTTAGTTAAAAGGAGGATTCTGGGGACTTCCCTGGTGGCTCAGTGGTTAAGACTCTGCGCTCCCAATGCAGGGGGGCTGGGTTTGATCCCTGGTCAGGGAACTAGATCCCACATGCATGCTGCAACTAAGAGTTCACATGCCACAACTAAGGAGCCCACGTGCCGCAACTAAGGAGCCGGTGAGCCACAACTAAGACTCGGCACAACCAAATAAATAAATAAATTGTTAAAAAAAAATAAAAATAAAAATAAAAGGAGGATTCTGGGTGTGATGTGGTAACAGAATGGAAAGGAGTTGAGGCAGGGAGACCATTTAAGCCAGAGAAAATTTTGGCCTGAAACAAGACAGTGGCAACAGAGATAGAGAAGAAGGAAAAGAGCCAAGGCAGAGTTAGCTTTCGGCAGTGGAACTGATAGAGTTTAGTAATTCAGTGAAAGAGGGGACTATATCAGTCAGCTATGGCTGTGTAACAAGCCACCCTCAAACTCAGTGGATTAAAACAATAGCATTTATTACTACAACTCATGTATCTGGAGATTGACTGACTTAATCTGAAATGGGCTGGGCATTTTTGCTATTTTAGCTGGGCTCACACATGCATCTACCCATCAGCTGAGGAGCTCTGTTCTCTGTGGGGATTTGCTGGGGCCTTTAGTGTGAGCAGCTCTGCTCCACATGTTTGTCTCCTCCTCTTGGGACTGGTGGCTAGCCCACACACTTTCTTCTCATGGAGATGGCAGAGTGCAAGCGGAAACATGCACAGTGTCTTGACTAGATTTCGAATCGGTTCACTGTCACCTCTGCCTCACTCTGTTGGCCATAGCAAGTCCATGCTGAGCCCAGAATCCAGGAGCAAGGAAATACACACCTCGTCTTGACAGGGTAAGATGGAGGCAGCATGGGGTAGTGGAAGCATTGAGCTGAGCTGGGAGGAAGGTGGAACTTTGTGATCTTGGGCAAGACACCCACCTCTCTAGGCCTTAGCAATCTCAGCTGATTAGATTGGATTATATAATTTTAAAAAATTAATTAATTAATTAATTATTTTTAATTTTTGGCTGTGTTGGGTCTTCGTTGCTGCACGCGGGCTTTCTCTAGTTGCGGCAAGAGGGGGCTACTCTTCCCTGCGGTGTGCGGGCTTCTCATTGCGGTGGCTTCTCCGGTTGTGGAGCACAGGCTCTAGGCACGTGGGCTTCAGTAGTTGTGGCGCACAGGCTCAGTAGTTGTGGCGCACAGGCTCAGTTGCTCCACGGCACGTGGGATCTTCCTAGACCAGGAATCGAGCCCGTGTCCCCTGCATTGGCAGGCGGATTCTTTTTTTTTTTTTTTTTTAATGTCTGAAACATTTATATTAACATATTTCCATAAAAATAACCCAATGAAAGTTTAGTGTTAGTTGTTTTGTTTGTTTGTTTTTTTATACTGCAGGTTCTTATTAGTCATCAATTTCATACACATCAGTGTATACATGTCAATCCCAATCGCCCAATTCAGCACACCACCATCCCCACCCCACTGCAGTTTTCCCCCCTTGGTGTCCATATGTCTGTTCTCTACATCTGTGTCTCAACTTCTGCCCTGCAAACCGGCTCATCTGTACCATTTTTCTAGGTTCCACATACATGCATTAATATACGATATTTGTTTTTCTCTTTCTGGCAGGCGGATTCTTAACCACTGCACCACCAGGGAAGTTCCTGTTATGAACAATTCTTGCATATGCCTTTTGGTGAACAGCTGTACATGTTTTTATTGGGTATATAACTGGGAGTAGAAGTTCTGGGCCAGAGGTTTGGCTACTTGTTTGTTTGTTTTTTTTTAACCATGAGGCATGTGGGATCCTAGTTCCCCGACCAGAGATTGAACCCGTTCCCCCTGCACTGGAAGCATGGAGTCCCAACCACTGGACTGCCAGGGAAGTCCCTTGGCTACTTTTTATTTTTTGACATTTTCCAGATTTTATAATTGGAGAAACTGAGGTGAAAGGTTGACTTGCTCAAGAAACTGATTAAATTTCAAAGCTTGCATTCATTTACAGATAGATAGACTGATTGATAGATAGACACACACTCACATGAAAACTTCTCAGTCTTCCTCTCTTATTTATTTCACCTGCATGACACCCCCGGGAGATAGACTTGATACCCTGATTTTACAGAGAAGACCCAGACTGTGGGAGGTCCCATGAGATAGAGAGAATGAGATGAAATAACAGCTGCTGTGGATGTACTTTGTGGAAATCATTCTCAGATTTGTGGAGAATGATTTGCCCATCCAGGGCTCACTCATCCGTACCACACAGCTTCCAGAGAAAGAACAGGCATGAATTCCTCTGTGGGAGATTGATTCTACTGCAACAAATCTTTATCACAGCCTTGTTTTTTTTTGTTTTTTCCTCCAAAAGGATGGGACTGGCTTCTAAGAATACATGAAACCCATACATCCTGTTTGTTTCTGGCAAGGTTTTATGACTCACTTAGTTAAAATAAAGATCCTTCCGAAAGGGGAGGTGACTGATCTCCCTGTAGGCTGGAGGAAGCCTTAGTTAAGAGTGATAAAAAGGACACCTGTGGTATGGCAGCCACTGTGCCTTCCTGGAATCCACATAGCAGTTCTGGGAAAAAGGTGCTGGGACCCCCATTTACAGATGGGAAGAAAAGCGCAGGAGGTGAAACGACTTGCCTCCATCCCATGGTAGGGATTGTTTGGTGGGAAGGAGCTGAAAATCCTCTGATTTCTTTCTCAGGGCCTGGTGTGTCCATTTGAACTGGCTCAACTAGGAAAAGTGCAAGTTGCTACAAATGAAGTTTCCTGGGTCTAGGGGCTGCTCAGGGACATCTAAGGATAAGGAGTATCACTGGGCATGGAAGGCTTCTTCCTCCTCTCCTAGGGCAGGTGGCTCCCCTCTCTCTGCTCCTTTCTCTGTCTGCTCCATTCTCCTGCCTCTCTCTGCAGACCTGTTTTTGTTTGGTTTGGTTTGGTTTGTTTACTTACGGCTTTTCTGCTCCCCACTGCCGCTTGCCCTGGCTTTGGTCATGGCTGTGACCCGACTCTCGCCCCAGCATCCTTAGCTTTCAAGTTGCTTCCCCTCCATCATCTATCCACCCAGCTGCTTACAATCTCCAATCTAAATTCCCCAGAGAGAATCTGCTGGCTTGTTTTGACTCACATGTCCACCCTGGTCCAGTCAGCTGTGGTCAGAGGTGGTCTGTGGACCAAGTTGGGACTGGGACCCAGGTCTGTCTGCCTGCTTTTTCCCCTCCACCCCTCTGCAGAGATGCTGGAGCTGGAGGATGCATGGTATGGCTAGAATCTGTGTGATCTGGATTCCAGGGAAGATGCTGCTGGGCTCTGGAGAGGCTGAGGAGGGTCCTTGCTGCTGCTGTGATGGCTCTCAGAAGTGTGGTGGGCAGGGGAGAAGCTCCCTGGTATGGCTGGTAGTTCTGACAATGGCAGACGTCACTCACTAAAATGGACAGTGATGCTTTGTTTCTAGTGAGGGAAGAGACCTTGTTGCCTGGAGACCTGAACATGGTTGGATACATCCTAGAGAAAACAGAGAAGTCATCATTTACTATGTTGGGCATTTGGATCCATGTTCTTACCAGTTCTCCTCAAACTCCGGTGAGGTGTGAAGTATCACCTCCATCACTGAGGCTCGGAGTGCTTAAGTGACTTACCCAATGGCCACAGCGAGGAAGTGGAGAAACGGGGATTGGGATCTGAGCCTGCCTGACCTAAAATGTATGCTTTTAGCCACTCCCCTCCAGCTCTGTTACCATGGTTACATTTGTTCAGGATGCTACAGTTACAGCACATCACATACATGATCTTACTGGAACTACTAAACACCCCTTTGGGGCAGCATAGCCATGCTAATGTTCCCATTTTACCAACGAAGAAACTGAGGGTCAAAGAGAAATCATGTCTTGCCCATGATTACCCTGCTGGTCAGTGGCAGAGATGGGATCAGAACCCAGATCTTTAGGACCAGGATGTATGGATAGGTATTAATGTATCAAAATCAATGTATCAGTGCTGGTAGTGTGGTTCCAATACTACCAATGCTGGTAGTGTGGTTCTCTTTTTTTATAATGTACAAAATTAAGAAAAATTACAAATATATTATTCCCTACAAAAGAGTGTATATAAATCTATATAAAACATACTTACAGATTAAAGACTAACAATAAACATCCATGTACTCACCACCACCTTAAAAACCAGAACATCATTGATACCTTTAAAACCCTTCCACGGGGGCTTCCCTGGTGGTGCAGTGGTTGAGAATCTGCCTGCTAATGCAAGGGACACGGGTTCGAGCCCTGGTCTGGGAAGATCCCACATGCTGCGGAGCAACTGGGCCTGTGAGCCACAACTAGTGAGCCTGCGCGTCTGGAGCCTGTGCTCTGCAACAAGAGAGGCCACGACAGTGAGAGGCCCGCGCACCGCAATGAAGAGTGGCCCCCGCTCGCCGCAACTAGAGAAAGCCCTCGCACAGAAACGAAGACCCAACACAGCCAAAATAAATAAATAAACAAATTAAAAAAAACAAAAAACCCTTCCACGGTGATTACATCCTCTCTTCCTTTCCCCTTTAGTGGTTAGCACTATCCTGAATTTTATTTTATTATTATTATTTTTAATTATTTTATTTATTTTTGGCTACGTTGGGTCTTCTTTGCTGCACGCAGGCTTTCTCTAGTTGCAGCAAGTAGGGGCTACTCTTCGTTGCGGTGCGCAGGCTTCTCATCGCGGTGGCTTCTCTTGTTGCAGAGCACGGACTCTAGGCATGCGGGCTTCAGTGGTTGCAGCACACAGGCTCAGTAGTTGTGGTGCACGGGCTTAGTTGCTCCGCAGTATGTGAGATCTTCCCGGACCAGGGATTAAACCTGTGTCCCTTGCATTGGCAGGCAGATTCTTAACCACTGCGCCACCAGGGAAGTCCCTTTATTTTTTATTTATTTATTTATTTTTGGCCGCACCACGCGGCTTGCGGGATCTTAGTTCCCTGACCAGGGATCAAACTCGGGCCCCCTGCAGTGAAAGCCCTGAGTCTTAACCACTGGGCCACCAAGGAATTCCCCTGAATTTTATATTTAACATTTCCTTGCTTTTCCTTATGGCTTTGCCACATATGTTTATATCCTTAAACAGTTTGTTTCTTCTGGCATGTTTTTGACGTTGGCACTGTTATGTTTGTGAGAATCATCCACGTTGATGCGTGTGCTTTGGTTTGCTCAGTCTTGCTTCTCTGTAGCACCCGTCATAGGAATATGCCACATTCTGCCGTTCTGCTGCTGATGGACGATTGGGTGGTTTCCAGTTGTTTGCTGTTACAGTCAGTACCACCGTAACTATTCTCGTTCCTCTCTGCTGGGGAACACATCAAAGAGTTTCTCTGTCTTATATACCTGGGAGTGAAATTACTGGGTCGTGAGGTAGTCATTACATTTTTAGATTTACGACATAAGACCAAATTGTTTGCTAACAAGGGTCCTCTAATTTATACTCTGCTAGTGGGAGGTGACAATTCCTGTTGCTCCACATCTTTACCAAACTGACATGACGTGATCAGATTAAAATTTTTTACCTATCTGCTGGATGAAGATGGTATCTCATTGTTGTTTGAATTTGTATTTTTTATCTTATTATTTGAAGTGTGATGGGAAAGAGGTGGTTGACTCTAGAGCTATGGTCTGTATCTCCAAAAGTAGCTGGATTGTGGGAAATTCCCCCCAAATTTGTTCCAGTTGGAGAAAGATGGCAGTCAGGAGATATAGCCTCAGAATTGTGTGAATTCCTGCAAAGCTCCAGCCCAGCATTCCTAACCAAGGCAATCCACCCTTTCGTTCTTCCCAAGATGTCACCCACCAGCCTCTCAGGCCTTTCTGAGCCCACGCCTTTCACTGGAATGAGGTCATTGGAATCCCTGGAACCCAAGGAGTGACCGCCAGGGTTTGTGGGGCAAGCACACCAGCCTTCCGTGAGAAATGACGGCACCTTGCTCACCCAGACCGTCTGGAGGGAAGAAAATTCCAAGCAGTCCAGCCTGACTTCACATTTTCCCTGTGAACCGAAGTGGGAGGAAATCTTCAGCCAGAGGCCTTTGGGGAGGAGCATGGGGCAAGGAGAGGGCTGGGGTGGCAGGAGGGAATCACCATTTTCACTTATCACCATGAGATCCCAAACCAGCTTCTCTCCTAGAAGCAAACGTGCCTTAAGGCTTTGCTTCCTGAATTGAGGCAGTGTGGAGAAGAGTAGAAATTTCAGAGCTGGCCCTGGACCCAGTTTTTCCACTTGCACGTGGACGACCTTGGGCAGGTGACTTCACCTTTCTGAGCACTGATTGGTTTATTTGTAGGTTAGGGGTCCTAGGTGGAGTTGGCCCCAGGGCTAACTCAGTGCCTGGAACATACCAAGAGCCCCATGAAAGATAGTATGATAATATTCCTCAAACTTTGGGAATGTTTTAGAGCAGCTGGCTTAAGATGGGTTTTCTTAAACTGAAGCTGTTTCCCCTCCTCTAGGCAGATATTTTTTAAAGATGAAGCATGATTTTGGGAAGTGGGAGGGAAACTACCACATTCCACATTTAGCTTCTTAATGTTTTAAAATCAGTCAATCAATAGTCATAGACTGAACCTTCCCAACAAAGCCCTGAGCCAAGCAGAATGAAGGAAGTAGGATGATAATGATTCTTGACACTTCTCAGCCTTTTAGTGGGTTTCAAAGGCCGACCTTGCCCAGAGCAATGAAAGCTCCACAGCAGCTCTGGGTGGCATATGGGGTGGCTCCTGTCTGGGGAAGAATCTGAGACCTAAGGACTTGCCCAAGGTCATACAGGAAGGCTGGGGTAGAATAAGTATTAGAGCCCAGATTGCCCCAGTCCAAGCCAAACCCTCCCCTGTGCCCTGTTGCCTCCCATGCCCGGTGCCAGCCACCTCCTGAGCACTGTCCTCTACCCACCTCTGCTCTCTGCACTCCAGCCTCTGGGCCTTTACAGCCACCAGGAATGCCATCCCTCCCGACCTTGACTACTAAAACCCTTCTCCTTAATGTAGGCAACCAGTAGAACAATACACAAGCCTTAAGAATGATATTGTGGGGACTTCCCTGCTGGCACAGTGGTTAAGAATCCGCCTGCCAATGCAGGGGACATGAGTTCGATCCCTGGTCCTGGAAGATCCCACACGCCGCAGAGCAACTAAGCCCACGCGTCACAAATACTGAGCCTGCGCTCTAGAGCCTGCGAGCCACAACTACTGAGCCTGCGAGCCACAACTACTGAAGCCCGCGTGCCCAGAGCCCACGCTCCACAACAAGAGGAGCCACCGCAATGAGAAGCCCGCGCACCCCAATGGAGAGTAGCCCCCGCTCGCCACAACTAGAAAAAGCCCACACGCAGCAACGAAGACCCAACGCAGTCAATAAATAAATAAATAAAAATGAATAAAATTATTTAAAAAAAGAAAAACAGGGGACTTCCCTGGCGGTCCAGTGGTTAAGATTCCACACTCCCAATGCGGGGGCATGGATTCGATCCCTGGCTGGGGAACTAAGATCCCGCATGCCCCACAACGTGGCCTAATAAATAATAATAATGAATAAATCAATCAATCAAAAAACATACAAACTATGAAACAAATTCATACATAATAATTATGATCACATTTTTTAAAAGTGCTTGTGTATATATATATTCTGCCTTGCCAGCTCCATCCCAGGGTCCTTGAAGCTACATGTCTGCTTCCCTTGCTGGGCTGTGAATGCTTTTAGGGCAAGACCTGTTTGCTAAGCTGACCTGGAAGAGATAAAATGAATCATAGGGATTCCTGGTGGAGTTGTAGCATTCCACACAAGGCAGGGGGAGACACAGTGGGGTTGTGGACGAGGCTAAGGGGTCTTGGCATTCTTCTTGCCAACCCCATATACCCAGGGGCTGCCTGCCAGGCCCCATGGACTTCAGACCCCAGGACTTGCCCCTGTCCCAAATACTGAAACCCAGATTCAAGTCCCGAGACACAGAGGAGAAAAGAAAATGATTCTTTAAGATTTTTTTTGTGACTAAATTTCCGGTTTTCATTTGGAAAGCCAAATGTATTTTCTGGATTTGGACTTTCACCATGAAAAATGCTCTGGGGTTTTTATTTTGGCAGTTAATTTCTTTGCTTAACGAAAAGGTGGTTTTGTTTTATTTTGTTTTGAGTCATGCATGCTCACTCTAGGAAATTTGGAAAATTCATATGAATAGAAGAAAGTTCACTGCCCCCTCCCCAATTCATAGAGAAATAAATTGTAACAATTTGGTATCTTTCCAAGTGGCCTCTGTGTGTGTGTGTGTGTGTGTGTGTAATTTTGTTTAGTTTCCATTGTTGCTGAATAAATAGTATGATTTCTGATTCACAATTTACAGAGGTGGTTTCATGTCCTTGTAACAAGCCTGTGATGCTTCCAACAGCTGTGACACTTTGCCCCCTCTGGAGATTGTGGGGGTGGGCACGTGGCCCTCCCCTGTATTCTCCTAACACTTGTGAGAGCGCCAGTTACGCTGCACCGCTGCCAGCACTAAACAGTATCCTTTTAATCTCAAGTGTCTAAATTGTCCTTCTAGAACCTAACTCTATTTTTTTTTTTCCTTAACCCGCAGAACTTCTGAACACATGCCCTTCTCGATGAACCCACAGTGATCTCTTTGTTTTGCCTTCTCCCAGCTCATGCATTCTTCGAGTCTTGGTAACCAGAATGTTTTGTCTGTTTGGGCTCCAAACATTCAGTGGGACAGGAACCAAAGTTAAGTACCTTATGACAAGTCCAGACGAACCTGAGAAAATTGTGAGCTGTTGACTGCACTGCCTCTCTGAATCAGCTGGTACTTCTTTTTGTCTCTAGTTTTAAAAGCTCCCCAGAGGGGACTTCCCTGGTGGCACAGTGGTTAAGAATCCACCTGCCAATGCAGGGGATACAGGTTCGATCCCTGGACTGGGAAGATCCCACATGCAGTGGAGCAACTAAGCCCGTGTGCCACAACTACTGAGCCTGCGCTCTGGAGCCCACGAGCCACAAGTACTGAAGCCTGCGCGCCTAGAGCCCGTGCTCCGCAACAAGAGAAGCCACCGCAATGAGAAGCCCGCACACCGCAACGAAGAGTAGCCCCCGCTCGCACAACTAGAGAAAGCCCAGGTGCAGCAATGAAGACCCAAACACAGCCAAAAATTAATTAATTAATTAATTAATTAAAAAAAAAAAAAAGCTCCCCAGAGGCGACCTGAAATCCAGAATCTTCTCAGAGTAGGATGGAGGAAATTATTCTGAAGTTCTCATTAAACACATTTATCTCTCAAGCTTTGGAAGGAGCCAAAATGCCAAAGGCAAGAATTCCAGAGCACTGCCTACACTGTTTTGATATCCTGATAAATGTCTAACAAATCCAGCATGTGTCCTCTAGGCCTGACCAGTTGCTGGGCAAAGTTCCAGAACAGTGAGACATCTTGGGATTCATCTGGTTTAGGAAAGACCTTTAACTACCAGGTGGTAGTCACCTCAATGTTCTTTAAATAGTCAAGTTTGGGGCTTCCCTGGTGGCGCAGTGGTTGAGAATCTGCCTGCTAATGCAGGGGACACGGGTTCAAGCCCTGGTCTGGGAAGATCCCACATGCCGCGGAGCAACTAGGCCCGTGAGCCACAACTACTGAGCCTGCGCGTCTGGAGCCTGTGCTCCGCAACAAGAGAGGCCGCGACAGTGAGAGGCCCGCGCACCGCAATGAAGAGTGGCCCCCGCTTGCTGCAACTAGAGAAAGCCCTCGCACGAAACGAAGACCCAACACAGCCCAAAATAAATAAATAAATAATCCTTCCCTCTACTTAAAAAAAAAAAAGTCAAGTTTGCAGGTTCTTCACTGGGGTCTGTTCTGGTGGCTGCCTCCCTCTAGCGTGCAACAGAAGGATGACCTTATTCTGTGAGAGGACAACTGTGAAGGAAGGAGCTGCGTGTGTGAAAGTCTGTGGGAAGAGAGAGCCACCTACAATGTCCCCACCAAACCAGTCAGTGGGAGGCCTTCTGCAGGGAGCTCCCAACAGATCCCTGAATGCCACAGAAACTCCAGGGGCTTGGGATCCAGGGACCCTCCAAGCCCTCAAGATTTCTCTTGCTGTGGTCCTTTCCATCATCACACTGGCCACAGTCCTTTCCATCGCCTTTGTGCTTACCACCATCTTCCTGACCAGGAAGCTCCACACCCCGGCCAACTATCTCATTGGCTCCCTGGCCATGACTGACCTCTTAGTTTCCACCTTGGTCATGCCCATCAGCATCGCATATACCACCACCCACACCTGGAGCTTTGGCCAACTCCTGTGTGACATCTGGCTGTCTTCTGACATCACGTGCTGCACAGCCTCCATCCTGCATCTCTGTGTCATTGCTCTGGACAGGTACTGGGCCATCACTGATGCCCTGGAGTACAGTAAACGCCGGACAGCAGGCCATGCGGCCGCCACGATTGCCATCGTCTGGGCCATCTCCATCTGCATCTCCATCCCACCACTCTTTTGGCAGCAGGCTGAAGCTCATGAAGAGATGTCGGACTGCCTGGTGAACACTTCTCAGATCTCCTACACCATCTACTCCACCTGTGGGGCCTTCTACGTCCCGTCTGTGTTGCTCGTCATCCTCTATGGCCGGATCTACACGGCCGCCCGGAACCGCATCCTGAGTCCGCCATCCCTCTACGGGAAGCGCTTTACCACAGCCCGTCTCGTCACAGGCTCTGCGGGGTCCTCGCTCTGCTCGCTCATTCCCAGCCTTCACGAGGGGCACTCTCATTCCGCCGGTTCCCTTCTCTTTTTTAACCACGTGAAGATCAAGCTTGCGGATAGTGTCCTGGAGCGCAAGAGGATTTCTGCTGCCCGAGAGAGGAAAGCCACTAAAACCCTAGGGATCATTCTGGGGGCCTTTATCATCTGCTGGCTGCCCTTCTTTGTTGCATCTCTGGTCCTCCCCATCTGCCGGGACTCGTGCTGGATCCACCTGGCCCTTTTTGACTTTTTCACCTGGCTAGGCTATCTAAACTCCCTCATCAATCCAATAATCTATACTGTGTTTAACGAAGAGTTTCGGCAAGCATTTCAGAAAGTCGTCCATTTCAGGAAAGCCTCTTAGTCTTGTTTGGTGGCGACTCGTTATCTTTTATGTCCTGTAACCCAACTGGAATTGTCTTTTTTATTTTTCCTGAGAGTTGGGTTAGTCCTGATATCTTGGGTGTTGGTTCAATCAATAGAATTGTTCAGCGTTCTTTTTTGCTGTTGTTTTCTTGACCTCTGAGCCACCAAAAGCTGGGCAGCTGTGTAAAATGGGACAAGACTTCACTTAGTATAATATTTTCACAGTTCATCCATGTTGGAAAGAATGTGACCACAGGTTTCCCCATTGATGCAATTCAGGCAGAAAGCTGCCTGACTCTGTAGGAAGAACCCAGGCTCAAAGGGGGAGGTTTTCTGGTCTACGTAAGTTTTGTATGGAGCTTAAAAGAGGGTAGATGAGATTAATGGCCTGAGTTGAAAGAGAATTTGGAGTCAGGTGGATGGGTTTCCATTCCATGTGGCACCTTAATTGGAAATTGACACCCAAGTATCAATATTTCTTCCACTGAGTCCTTCTTAGATTGAATCTTCGTTAGTTGTTCATGGGGAGAGATTCAGCATTGGAGGTGCCAATGATACAGAGTGACAGAGATTCAGAAGCCAGGGGCAGGGGAGTGGGATGGTTGGAACCAGATAGCTACCCTGTGCCTATCCTCCTTCCCCAGTTTCTCTGCACCATCTTAATGTTCTGAAGTTAAAACCCACAGTTAGCCCCATTGAAGTAGATTGACAGGATTTGCACCTACCAAGCTTGGAATACCAATCTGAATTTTTTTCCTGAATTATTTTTTTATATCCCATTCTCTTTAGAGATCTTAAGCTGTTGAGTATTGTCAAATAAAAAGCATGAGACATCATGATCAGCAAAGCCTCAAAGGGGTAATTTTTCCCCCTCTCCCTGGACATAGAAACCTTTCAATTCAATTCAGTCTCTAGCATTTATTGAGCACCTACCACATGCCAGGCCCTGTGCCAGAGTCCTGGTAGTTATTATTTCATTGGAGCCTCATAACGATGGAAGTCAATGTAACATGATGATTAGAGCTGAGGACCTAATGCCTCAGTTCAAATCCAAGTACTACCAATTTCTAGCTGGGTGACGTTGGACAGGTTTCTTAATCCCTCTTTGCCTCACTTTCCTCAAATGTACAATGAGGAAAATAATAGGTATATTATTGTATATTTTAATACAGTGCTTGGCCTAAGAGCTCTTATCATTTTAGAGATACAGAAACTCACCTGCCCGAGGTCAAGCAATATAAAAATAACAGCTGCTGTGTATTGAGTGCCTGCAATGCTCCTTATGTACAATTTCTGGTTTGCTTTTCATCCTCATTTTGCAATAGAGAAACTTGCCTATGGTTAGGGAAGATTTCATAAAGAGGTGACACATCAGCAGACTCCCAAAAGATGAGGCTTTTTGGGATGGGAGACTAAGGAAGGGGAGGTGTGATGAAGCCTCGTGGGGGAGATGGGGCAGAGCAAAGGAAGGTAGGGAAGGTCACGCCATGTGGAGAAAAGAGCAGGAACAGAGCCTGGGAGGCCTGTAATGCTCCGTGGGGTCTCTGGGCACAGGGAGAAGGAGAGTCAGGAATATGGACTATCAGGAAGGGAGAGGAAAGGAGGGATGCCAAGATAAGGGTAAGGGAGCACCCAGAGGAGTCTTGTGCTGACCTTGAAGTTTCTGCTGGACATCTCACCGTGTGGTCCCTGGACCATCTGCATCAGAATCCCCCAGGGAGACTTCGTCAACATTGAATTTCTGGTCCCCAACTCAGACCCACTACATCAGAATCTCTGGCAGTGAAACCCAGAAATCTTTTTTTTTTAAATTAATTAATTAATTAATTTATTTATTTATTTAATTTTGGCTGTGTTGGGTCTTTGTTGCTGCACGCGGGCTTTTCTCTAGTTGCAGCGAGTGGGGGCTACTCTTTGTTTTGGTGCGTGGGATTCTCATTGTGGCGGCTTCTCTTGTGGAGCACGGGCTTTAGGTGCGTGGGCTCCAGTAGTTGTGGCACGCAGGCTCAGTAGTCGTGGCTCGCGGGCTCTAGAGCGCAGGCTCAGTGGTTGTGACGCACGGGCTTAGTTGCTCCGCGGCATGTGGGATCTTCCCGGACCAGGGCTCGAACCCGCGTCCCCTGCATTGGCAGGCGGATTCTTAACCACTGTGCCACCAGGGAAGCCCCCAGGAATCTTTTAAATAAACCTCTCTCCACTTCTTGCACTAGGTGATTTCTAGGCACTAGATTGTTCCCAAATTTCTAAAATTTCTAAAACCACAATGTTAGTGACTTGCTCACCCCGTGGAGGCCTCCCTGAGCCCAGAGACAGTCTCAGCACACTCACTGCTCCCCTCTGCTCCCCGCGTGCCCTTCCCTACTTTCCTTTAAGGCTGTGCTCTTCCCCACCTCCTCCGTCTCGCTTTGGGCCATCTGCCTGATCTGATCTGGGAAAGATCAGGAATCCAGAGACTGGACAGGGAACTATGTACATACAGTGTGTCTCAGTGGTTAAAGGCACAGGCTTTGAGGTCAGAAATACATGGGGTTGGATCCCGGTTCTGCCATTTATCAACTGTGTGACCTGGGGCAAGTCCCCTAATCTCTCTGCGCTCCAGTTTCTTCATCTGTTAAATGGAGTTGTCAGTATTTAAGCCATAGGATCTTTGTGAGGATTAAATGAGGCAGTGATTTGCAAAATGCTTCACACAGTGCCTGGCACGTAAGTGCTCAGTAAAATGCCACCTGTTACTATTTGAGAACTTCGAGCCAATTACAAAAGAGGCTCAAAGGCCACCACCTCGAGGCCTTCCCTAACTGTCTAGAACAAAGGTTGGTAAACCTTTTAAAAACAGCTTTATTGGGATATAATTCATATACCATAAATTCACCCATTTAAACGGTACAATTCCATGCCTTTTAGTATTTTCACAGAGTTGTGGAACCATCACCACAATCAGTTTTCATCACCCCAAAAAGAAACCGTGCACCCTTTAGCCATCATTGCCCAACCTCTCTCTCCCTAGGCAATCAGTAATCTATTTTCTGTCACTGTAGATGGACTCTTCTGGATATTTCATACAAATGGAATCATACAATACGTGGTACTTTGTGACTGGCTTCTTTCTTTTTACAGTTGATCCATATTGAAGCATATATCACTATTACATTTCTTTTATTTTTCTTTAATATTTATTTATTTATTTAGGTTGCGCCAAGTCTTAGTTGTGGCACGTGGGCTTCTTAGTTGCAGCATGCATGCGGGACCTAGTTCCCTGACCAGGGAGCGAACCCGGGCCCCCTGCATTGGGAGCGTGGAGTCTTACCCACTGGACCACCAGGGAAGTCCCTACATTTCCTTTTATTGTCAGATAATATTCCATTGTATGACTATACCACATTTTATTTATTCATGTATCTATTGATGGACATTTGGGTTGTTTCCACTTTTTGGCTACTATGGATACTGCTGCTCTGAATTTTGTGGTATAAGTTTTTGTGTGGACATATGCTTTCATTTCTCTTAGGTATATAACTAGGAGTGGAGTTGCTGGGTCCTATGGTAACTCTATGTCTACCCTGTTGAGAAACTGCCAGACTTTTCCAAAGTGGCTGCACCATTTTACATTCCCATTATCAGTGCGTGAGGGTTCCAGTTTGTTCACATCCTCACTCTTACTTGTTATTGTCTGTCTTTGATTATAGCCATTCTAGTGGGTGTGAAATGGTATCTCCTTGTGATGGCAAACTTTTTTTTTAAGGGCCAGATGGTAAATATTTTCAGCTTCACAGGTCATGGAATCTGTGTTATAATTATTCAGCTCTGCCACTGCAGCATGAAAGCAGCCATAGACAATACATAAATCAATGAGCTTGGCTCTATTCCAATAGAATGTTATTTACTGGAATAGGTGGCAGCTCACAGGCTGTAGTCGAAGACCTCTGCTCCAGAAGAGCAGGCACCCCTCCCCTCCATCTACCCAGCCATCTCTATCCCCTTCTCTGACTTTATTATATTTATTACTGATGATGATATATATTAGTTCTTGCTTATCGTCTGTCTGCCACCTCTAGGGTGTCAGCTTCTTAAGGGTGGGGATCTTACTTATCGTGTATCATTGTTTGATCTCCAACACACTTCAGTGCCTAGACATGGTAGATACTCAATAAGTATTTGTTTGAATGAATGAATGAAACACCATTTCCAGGTTTATAAATGACTTATTCTCAATGTCTTTGTCTTTAAAGTTTTAAGAGAAGGTGACTTGTTCCTGTGGCTGGAACCTCACATATCATGAGATTTGGTGTCAGGTAGACCTAGGTCAGACTCAGGACAGTTCTGTCCTGAGTGTAGCTGAGGCAAGAGGTGAGTGAGGAGGCTGGGTGACCCCAGTGTCCCCAAGGAGCCAGGGCTGGGCTGACCCCTTAGCCTGCACTCAGCCCAGGCCCTCTGTCCTTCTGTTCAGATGCCCCCTCCTCCACAGTTTCTACCCAGGGACCGTCAAAGGATAGGCCAGCTTAGGAGAAAGATCAGCTGTTTTCTGCTCTTTCTTATTATTACCTGAAAGCTGCCCATGCCTGGAGAACCGCACACTAATTAGGCCACATGAAGATCAGATTAAAAATAAACTTATTTCCCATGACCACAGAGGAAGCCGGTATTTGGGGCTTTACTCCTTCCCCCTCTGCCAACATCCTTGTCATGCTCCTAATTCTTTCACAATTAGTCACAAACACACGCACAGCATGATGGTGATGATGCTGGAGGAGATCAGAGCCTTGTCTAGGACAGGAATTTGCTAATTTCTGACTTACGCAAGTGTGGCAGACACTGCAGGATTCCCGTCTAGCAGCCAATCCTGCTTCCTGCCATCAATCAGGTCAAACGGCAACATGCCAGTTCCCCCAGGAGGTGAATCCTGATTGGTTTAAACCAGTTGGAATACTTCCATTCCCTTTACTAGTGATTGGTCAAGGGATGGATATGTGACCCAGTTCTGGCCAATGGGATATAAGTAGGGAAACCAACTGGTCAGATCTGCCAGGGACCAAGGGGGTTCTCAGGATCTGCGAATTTAGGTACAAAATGGAGAAGTACCTTGCCAACCCGGAGAAGCTGGTTATTCAAGATATAAGGGGAAACACAACACTGTAAATCAACTATACTTCAATTTTAAAAAATAAATAAATAAAATAAAAAGATATAAGGGAAAGTTGCTAGGGCCTTTAGAAAGATACTCCTTGCAGGAAAAGGGAGACATGCGAGGAAAAAAAAGTTCTTCTTGGGAGCTGTCCGGTGAGGATGGGAAGCTTGGGCAGCCATCCTGTGATCCTGCAGGAAAACACTGTGGATGCCCTGAGGATGGCAGAGGAGAAAAAGCAAGCCCACTTCCTTGACTGCATCACTGAGGCACCAAAGCTTCCCTGGGACTGCCTGTTTCAGATTACTTGTTAAGTGAGCAGTAACCATCCTCATGATTTAAACGCTGTTCGCTGGATTTTTCTGTTACTTGTTACTGAACGCATCGAGACAGGTACCAGGAGGACACACGTCTCTCTTGCTACCCGGTCCTCTCATGGGTTGGATGGCAGCAAGTCTGGGCAGCACGAGGCACTCTCGGGTTGGCACGGGCTTGGCACCTTGGGCAGGGAAGTGAGGACAGCCAGAGGATGTTTCTCAGTGTGAGCCAGCCAGTGTGGTAAACAGGTTATATTCATTGGCTGCTTTAAGAGGCAACCCAGGGATTTCCAGTGCCGCACGAGTACTCCCTGAGGTCCATGGGTTCAGGGTGACTCATCTGAGGTCACACTCACACTAACTAGTTTGAATCTAGGTCCATCCCATCCAAGGTGCATGCTCTTTCTCTTCACAGCACTGTCTTTGTTACATCGTGAAGAAGGGATAACTCCTAGAACATTCTTGGTGACAGGGAGATCAGTGCCCATGAGACACCCAGGCCATCTTGGTCAGCACTGACTGTTCTTCCCACTGGGCCCAAATCTGATTTCCAGTAACTTCCATCTGCCCGTCCCTATCCTGCCTTTTTGAAACCTGGAGGCCAGGGCTGTGTCTCCTCAGGCTGATCAGCCTCATGCCTCATCAGAACTTAACGTAACCCAGGAAGGAATTGGCCTATATTGCACTTGTTGTCAAGCTAAAGTGCCAAGTCTTATACACACCTAGTGCTTTTCAGCTGGCTACATTCTCCCGGCCCCTGGTCCCTGATTCTATCTCTGCACAGTTGAGCCCAAAGGGAGGACTTTTCATTGATCCATGTTACATTTCTTCTTGTAGTTTCCTACACATCATTCTGAAGATTAAGTGGGTTTTGAATCCTGATTCTGTCAGCCTCTATATGTGCTGTCTCTCCCAGCTTTGTGGGATCCTCGTAGTAAATGCATCCCAAATATTAAAGACAGTTACATCTATAAGAGAGAGGGTCAGGGCCCTTGGACAACCTTCTCCAGGCTAGCACTGCCAAAGGTATTGGTACTACCCGCCCTCTTTTAGTCAGGGTTCTCCAGAGACATAGAACAAATAGGATGTGCATTTATATAGAAAGAGAATTATTTCAAGGAATTGACTTACACAATTGTGGAGGCTTGATGAGTCCAAAATCTGACGGGGAGGATGACAGACTGGAGACTCAGACAAAAGGGTTCCACCTTGAGTCCAAAAGCAGTCTGGTGCAGAAGAGCCAATGTTGCTGGTGAAGCCCAAAGGCCATCTTCTGGGAGAAGTCTCTCTTGCTTAGGGGACATCAGCCATTTTGTTCTCTGCAGGCCTTCAACTGATTGGATGAGGCCCACCCACATTATGGAGAGCAATCTGCTTTACTCAAAGTCCACTGGCTTAAATGTCCATCTTATTCAAAAACACCCTCACAGAAACATTCAGAATAATAATTTTTTTTTTTTTTTAAATTTTTATTTATTTATTTATTTATTTAATTTATTTATGGCTGTGTTGGGTCCTCGCCTCCGCGCCAGGGCTCTCCCCAGCCGCGGCAAGCGGGGGCCACTCTTCATCGCGGTGCGCGGGCCTCCCACCATCGCGGCCTCTCCCGCCGCGGAGCACAGGCTCCAGGCGCGCAGGCCCAGCAATTGTGGCTCACGGGCCCAGCCGCTCCGCGGCATGCGGGATCCTCCCAGACCAGGGCCCGAACCCGCGTCCCCTGCACTGGCAGGCAGACTCCCAACCACTGCGCCACCAGGGAAGCCCCAGAATAATAATTTTTGACCAAATGTCTGGGCACTGTGGTCCTGACAAACTGACAAAGTTAACCACCACCCCCCTCTTGCTTCCACAGCCAGGATCCCTGACAGCACATCCCTCTGGCCTATGATCTCTCATCTTGAGCCCCACAGGGACTCTCATTGATCTCTGTACTCTTAGTACCTGGCACGCAGCCAGTGCTCAATTAATGATAACAATAACTAGCATTTATTGAGCTCTTACTGTGAACCCAGGTACTGCCCTAAGTATTTTATGAGCATTTAACTCATTTAACCCACATGAAGATGGTCCTTTTCCTATCCTCCAGATAAAATACTGGAAGTCCCAAGAAATTAGATAATTTGCCCAGTGTCACACTGCTAGTAAATGCTAGTAGAGCTAGAATTCTAGCCCTATAGTTAGTTATACCTCAGAATTCACACTCAACCCCAGTGGATGTGGTCAGGGCCAAAATGGCATGGGGCTGTGAGGGAAAAGCACAAGTTTGGGAATCAGACAAACTGGGCTATGCATGCCAGCTCTTCCATTTACTTGCTTAATATCTCTCTGTGCCTCAGTTTGCTCTTCTGTATGGTGTGTATAACAATAACACTAGCCTCACAGGGTGATTGGGACCTGGCACTGTGCCCAGGACTGTAGCATTCAAAACCAGGGAGAGTATTGAATGAGCCTGGGCCGTGGTATACTCACAGGGAATTTTTGTTGAGCACCTACTATATTCCAGGTGCTTTACAGACATTTTCTTAAGTAATCTTCATATCAGCTCTGGGAGGGATCTGTGTCCTTATCCCCCTTTTACAGAGGCAGAAATGGAGTTCAGAGCACTCATGAATCACATAACCAGGCTGAGATTTGTCCCATTGTCCTTAAATATTGCTTAGATATCCCTCTGTCCCAGGGATCATAAACTCAAGGGACTAAGGCTCAGAATGGTTAAGTAATTTGCACATTCATAAGTGAGTGAAGCTGACTGGTGTGATACCACTGGGAGGTGTGGGGACTCTGGTGACTGGAGCTCATACGCCCTAACTAAAGGCGGCAGCTACTACTCATCTCTCACTAACTCGTGCCATACAGAAATGTGTCAACTCTGCTGACTTTGAAGAGAGTAAGGAATTGGGATTTTTAATGCAATACCCTTATTTTTAAATGTTGACAACTAATTTGAAAAACAAACCACTGTGCAACTATGCGGACAACAAAACAAACCTGTGAGCCAGATCTGGCCCCTGGGCTGCCATTTGGCAACTTCTGATCCTCCCCAGGCTATTGGCTAATTTCTGTACCCTGTACTGCAGTTGGATCCCTCACAGAGCTCACAGTTTATCTGGGGACCAAAGTGCATAAGCAGATTAGAAAACCAGACAGCCTGTCCACCCCTGTCCTGTCCCGTACCCCATCCTGTGTCCTACCCCCTCAGCTTCCTCAGATGCCATCCTAGCCACCTTCCTGTCACAGGAAGGGCTGGCTTGTGGGGGAGGGAAAGGGACAGTGCCCTGTTTACACTGCTCCTGGCAAGGAGCAGATGCAAGAAGTCCTCTGCATCTGGGAGTCTTAGGACAGTGCATTTACCTGCTTCCCCAGGGCCCTCTGCAGTCTGCTCCTAAGGGCAAGAGCCAGGATTCCAGACCTGGAGAATATCAGATGGGAGGGGACCTTCAAGGTCATCCAGGACAATCCCAATCAGATCACTAACATCAGAGAAGCAGCTCACATTTTGATTGCTTCATCCCCCAGCAACTCAGTGAGGTGGGAACCACTTATCCCCATTTTGCAGCTGGGGAGACTGAGGCTCAGAATGGTTAAGTAATTTGCACAGCAATTAAATTGCAAAGCCAAGATAAACATCTAATCATTGTGACCAAAAGCCAGTACTACTAGCTACCAGCCTGCACCACTTCCCTGAGCCACAGTCCCACTAGCTGCTTGACTCCTTCCCATTCCTACCAAGTTATCCTCGAGCCTCTGCTTACACTTCCAGTGGCAGGGTACTCACTCCCTCTCTATATTTTTAACCACAGCAACACTCCTCCAGCACTAACCAGGCACTAGACCTCGCACTAGGCACTTTAAAAATGTTTTGTATCATTCTATCCTCGCAACAGTCCTGTGTGCTCCACATTATACCCATTTTACAGATGAGAGAACCAAGGCTTAACGTGATAAAGAAACTTGCCCAAGGTTACAAAACTAGTTAGGGACAGACTGGGATTCAAATTCAGGTCTGTTCGTTATGTAGCTCAGACTGAAAACTTCTTTTGGTTTTGGGGAAAGAAATATCTGTTCCCTTAAAGTAACAACCCTAATTCCTAGTTCTCCCGTTTCTTTTCCCCAGATGCCCTCTTCAGATATTTGAAGGAAGATGCATGTACCCCCTGAGTCTTTTTTATACCAGACTCAATATTCTGGCTCCTTCAACTGTTCCCCCATCCTGTGTAGTTTTGTGGTCCCCCTTTCAGCTATTATTTTCTTCATCCTCCTATGAATGAGTTACACTTTCTCCATGTCCCTTTCAAAGTTCTGACCCCAAATGGAACTCGGAACTCCAGACATGGACAGGAGTATCACCTCCTTCATTGTACATACAGTGCTTCTATTAATACAGCCTCAAACCCAGTAAAGCATCTATGTTTGAAGCACTGCCCCATACACTTGTGATAGAGAGTGAATAAGCTAGCAACTTCCCTGTCCTCCTGGAATTTACATCCTTCCCATTGAGCTAAGGAAGGAGGCAGAGCCACAGGTCACTTAAGTGAACTTTATTTATTATTAATATTATTTTAAATTTTATTTTCTTTTTCTTTTTCAGTTTTTTGGCTGTGTCAGGTCTTCATTGCTGTGCACAGGCTTCTCTCTAGTTGCGGCGCGTGGGTTTTTTTTTTTTTTTTCCTCTCTCTAGTTGTGGCATGCGGGCTCCAGAGCACGTGGGCTCTGTAGTTTGCTGCACGCCGGCTGTCTTGTTGAGGTGTGCGAGCTCAGTAGTTGTGCGTGGGCTTAGTTGCCCCGCGGCATGTGGGATCTTAGTTCCCTGACCAGGGATTGAACCCGCGTCCCCTGCATTGGAAGGCGGATTCTTATCCACTGTACCACCAGGGAAGTTCCCACTTAATGAACTTTAGACACAGATCCTAGAATGTCAGAGCTGGTAGGGCCCAATTTCTTCAGGTCCTTTTTTATAGATGAGGAACCTGAGCCCAGAGAGGGGCCGTGACAGACCC
This sequence comes from Balaenoptera musculus, assembly GCF_009873245.2. Lineage (NCBI taxonomy): Eukaryota > Metazoa > Chordata > Mammalia > Artiodactyla > Balaenopteridae > Balaenoptera > Balaenoptera musculus. Next base: position 17,977,559 of record NC_045785.1, on the reverse strand, counting down.
AAGATTCCACAGTGAGACAGAATCAGCTTCTGCCTTTTTCAGGACCTCAGGCACAGGTGAGCCCTGGGGTCTGAGAGGGGAATGTAGGCTGAGATGAAAATGCCACCCTGGAGAATTTGGCTAAGGGCACCTACCCTAGGCCTCCTTCCTCAGAGCTGTCGGCAGAAATCCTGGTCTATTCCAGGTATGCCCACCAGGTGGCACAGGGGCACCAGAGAAAGGCACAGGAATCAACGATGAGTGGGCGCCTTCCTCATTCAGAGCAATTATTCCTAGCAAGTGGGAATAATGAGGTGGGAAGACTGCCTGCTCTGGGACAGCACTCAGGCAACTGTATACATTGTATACATATACAGAGGTGAATTCTGCCTCAAATAAGGAGATTGCCTTGGGGAATTGTTAAAAACTTGGATACAGGCGTCATGCAGACTTGATAGGAAATCTAGCTCCCCATTACTGCTTTATCATTGTCACCTCTTGACACCTAGCTTCCAACACATAGAGTGGATGCAAGATAAGGTCCTCATTTCCCAGGGCTCTACACAGAGCCCGAGTTGCTTATGACCTCTTCCTGACTCGTCCCTTTTCCAGGTGGATGGTGGGCAATTCCTGCTGGCAGAGACGTCTCGGTTAGAGGGCAGGGAGAAGATGAGGTTAATGGAATCTGACAGTCTCACAGCACAGCTTAGGCCTGGCAGCTCGTTCACCTCACATCACACAGGAACCACATGTGCAAAGGCTCTGGGGCTGGGAACTATGAATGTTTGGGGCCATGGGGGCCAAGGATGCCTGAGAGCAAAGAGAGGGTTGGAGAAGTAGTCTGGGCCTTGAGGGCTATACCAAACGATTGACTTTGAACTTTATCCTGGGAGCAATAGGGAGCTACTGAAGGTTACTCAGAAGGGGGATGACTTGGTTAGGTAAGTGTTGAGAGCCATCACCCTGACTGCAGGTGAAGGGAGGAATGGAAGTGGGGGAGCCTGGAGGCAGAGAGAGACCAACCAGGAGGCTGAGCAAATGAGAGCTGAGACTGGACTCGGTGATGGCGATGGTGGCGGGTTTTCCATCCACTCAGAGCTTCTGACCAGCTTAAGGCACACCATTAACACTTGTCTGTCTTGTCCAGGAGATAGTTCTCAGAGGATAAGGGGCTGCCCAGACAGGAGGAGAAGGTGGTCCCTACAGTGGGCGTTTCCTAGAAGATCCTTGAGGAAAACAGACAGCCTAGGCTAATGAGAGAGACAAGATCCTGGGCCAGGGTGCAGAGGAGATGCAGTGTGGTCTAATGGTTAGAAACATACATCTCTCTCGTGTCCCAGCCTTGCCAGTTCTTAGCTGTGTGACCCTAGACAGGTCACTTTGCTTCTCTGATATTCAGTTTACTCATCCATAAAATGTGATTGCCAGTAGGACTCACCCCTTGAAGCTGTTGTCAGGGCAAGGTAATATGTGAAGCTCAGTGCAGTGCTGGGTACCGAGGAAGCACCCAACACATGGAAGCCCAAGGGGGAGCTTCCGGTTCTCAACTCCCCTCAAAAACAGTCTTTTGCTGTGGCACGGTGGTCATTTTGGCTCTGCAGCACCTCATCAGGCCAGGGTGGCTCCAAAAACAGGCCAGCCTGGGCTGCACACCACACTGAATTAAGCCAAGGGAATTCTAGCCAGAAGCAAAGAAATGATGCTTTGGTCAGCCCAGGGCCACATTCTGGGGGAAATTACCATTTCTGTTCCACTTTTTGAAAAAATTTTATCTTTATTTATTTATTTATTTTAGCCACGCAGCATGCAGGATCTTAGTTCCCTGACCAGGGATCAAACCCAGGCCCCCTGCAGTGGAAGCACGGAGTCTTATCTGTTCCAATTTTTAAAGCATTAAAAATGATTCTCCGTACTCCAGGGGTCTCAGGTGAGATTCCTTATTTTAATTTTGTCAGTTTCTCCCTTATTTTGTGAGTGCTGGTGTAGTACAATCTTCCCATAGTTCCGGTCATTGTGGTAAGGGTTTTGTATCTATTCTTTCATGTAATCTTTATAGCAACTCTCTTAGGTAGGTACTATTTGTTATTGTCTTCACTGTATGGATGAAGAAACTGAGGCTTGAAGAGGTTAACAAATGTACCTGGGTCTGACACCAGCCCCTTTGCTTGTCCCCACGACACTTACCTGCCTTGTGCACAGGTCATCAGAAAGGCACTTAGGGCACCCGAACAATCTGCCCCCAGAGTTACCTAGTGAGTAGAATGCCAAGACTTGTCTGGACCAAAAGCCAATAAGAGAAATGACCATGGGATACAGGGCCCAGCAGTCGTCATAAGTTTGATTGAGGCACAGTCCATTGTATTAGTTGGGGTCCCTTATATAATACATACCTCTGAGAGTTCAGTACAGGGAAAAAATTGTCTCTTCCAAATCACTGACCTGATTCTTCCAATCAGACTGTAGCAATAGCTAATTCTTATATAGAATTCACCACGTGACAGGCCTGTTATAAGAACTGAATATGCCTTGGCTCATTTAATCCTCCCAATGACCCTAAGAGAGGGGTATTATTATTATATCATCCCCATTTTTCAGATGAAAAACAGAAGCACAGAGAAGTTAAATAACTGCCTAAGTAAGTGGTAGAGTTGGGCTTCAAAACAGCACAGTCTGGCTCTGGGGTTTGTGTGCTTAATCACATGCTTACTACTTCCCATATAATTTGTAACTCATCCTGTTTCCCTCTTTGCTTTGACTGCCAGGAAACTCAGAGCCATGGTTTTTGTTCTGTCACAGTTGCTGTCCTTAGAAAACTTGACCTAGCATTTCTGCTATTATTGGTCAATTTTTCACCTTTCTTCCCTCCTTCTCCACTGTCCTTTGGTCCAGGCTTTCATTACTCCCTGATTCTTGCTCTTTAATTATCCATCAAATAGGCTTGCAGCTGCAATGCAAAACCCTTTTTGGAATAGACAGGACATAATGCATCAGTGAGATGAACAGACTATTTCTGCCTAGCTGAACCAAGTGGACACAGTCGGTGCTAGATGGATGTCTTTTTTTTTAAAAATTAATTAATTAATTAATTTATTTTTGGCTGTTTTGTGTCTTCGTTTCTGTGCGAGGGCTTTCTCTAATTGTGGCGAGCAGGGGCCACTCTTCATCGCGGTGCGTGGGCCTCTCACTATTGCGGCCTCTCTTGTTGCGGAGCACAGGCTCCAGACGCGCAGGCTCAGTAGTTGTGGCTCACGGGCTCAGTTACTCCACAGCATGTGGGATCTTCCCAGACCAGGGCTCGAACCCGTGTCCCCTGCATTGGCAGGCAGATTCTCAACCACTGTGCCACCAGGGAAGCCCGATGGATGTCTTTTGAGCAACTTTTCTGTGACCAACATCATGCTTTGTGAGGTGGAGGACATAACAATGAACCCAAGTTGGTCCCAGTGTTAGTTAAGTTATGCTAACTGCCGTAATAGAGAAATCCTGAGATCTCAATGCCTAAACACTAAATAGAAGTTGGTTCAATGTGGGTACCATTCAGTCAAGCGACTTGAGTGAAACCCAGCCTGACCAAGGCTCTGCTGTGTTCAACATGTGGTTTCCCAGGTTCACGTGGTGTTGGCATCCAGTTGCCAGATGGGAGAGAAATGAGAGAGCTCTGAGAAAGCATACATAGTTCTTAACTTGGATTTGGCCTGGACACGGCACACATTGTCTCTGCCCATATCCCACTGTCACATGCTTAGTTGCAAGAGGTGCTGGAAAATGTAGTCTGGGCTGGCTGCTTTGCTCTGAAACAACTCTACACATGAAAGGGGAACAGCTCTGGTAAATAGCTGGCATTGTTCCAGTTCACAAGGACTTTAAATTATTGAACCCTTATAAAATGGCTAAGGATACCATGCGGTGTGTATTATGCCCAAGAGGAGGGAAATGTTCTTCCTCTGTTTACAAGGAACCACGAGCAAAATGAAGTATTTACATTTTAGACCAAATGTATTTGTCCAACAGGGGAATGGATTATGATGGGAGAGAGAGAGTTCATCATGACAGGAAGTATTGAAGCAGAAGCTGAATTCTCACTTGGCTGAAGGCTCTAGAAGGAGTCAGGCTAGATGCCTCCTACTAGTCCTTCTAATTTTGAGCTTCTGTGCTAGGCTCCAGAGTCATCTCCGAGTGCCTATTTTGTGTCAAGTTCCAAGTGGGGTTTGGGGGACCCAAAGACAAAGGAGACAGGGTTCTGATTCTCAGGTTACTCACTGTAATGAGTTGAAATAGGACATCTGGGACGCAGGATAGTGGAATGGCCTGAGCTCTGGAAACAGGAGATTGGCGTTTAATTCCTAGCTGTGAGACATCGGAGAAGCCACTTGGCTTCTCTGGTTCTCAGTCTCCTCATTTATAAAATAGGGACAATAGTTATCTTCATAGGTTCTGAGGACTCAATGGTACAATTACATTTAGAGCATTTGTAGCACAGCGCCTGGTAGGTAGTGAACACTTTATTTTATTTACAGTAATGTTTTTGTTTTTTAATTAATTAATTTATTTATTTTTGGCTGTGTTGGGTCTTCGTTTCTGTGTGAGGGCTTTCTCTAGTTGCGGCAACCGGGGGCCACTCTTCATCACGGTGCGCGGGCCTCTCACTATCGCGGCCTCTCTTGTTGCGGAGCGCAGGCTCCAGACGCGCAGGCTCAGTAGTTGTGGCTCACGGGCCTAGTTGCTCCGCGGCATGTGGGATCCTCCCAGACCAGGGCTCGAACCCGTGTCCCCTGCATTGGCAGGCGGACTCTCAACCACTGCGCCACCAGGGAAGCCCCTACAATAATGTTTTTATGAAGGCCTTGGGTAAGTCACTTCAGTTTTTCAAGCCTCAGTTTTCTCATCCGTAGGATGGAATTAACTTCCATCACGGGGTTGGAATCTTGCTGTGTTGTAGGGTCTGGGGTCTGCCTTTTCATCTCTCAGCTTCCCGAAGCGGTAAGCGGGTCGCATCACACCCAGTGGGTAAGTACGAGAAGATCACGGACCGCAATCGGCACCGTCCCGGACAGAGGAGGAACCTGAGCGAACCAGGACGCGATTTCCTGGCTGCGCTCCCAGGAAGGACGTTTGTGCTGGGTCCCATCCCCCGGCCGGTCCTGCTCAGGAAACGTGGAGAGAAAGCCAGGAACCAGGCCTGCCGGGCCCCGCGGCCCCTCCGCGCCTCCCCCCTCCGCTGCCCCCGACTGCAGGAAGCCGGCCGGCGGGAACGCCCTGCCCGGCGGGTGGGAACGGCCCCGCCGGCTTCCCAGGCCCGCGGGGGCGCGGCGCGGCGCTGTCACTGCGGCAAGCGCGCCGCCTCCCGCGCCGCCCGCACTCCCGCTGCAGTCGGCCCATTAGCATTGCAGGAAAGTGCTGCAGCCCCGGTCCCTCCCGGGCGCCGGAGCGGAGAGGCTGGGTCCCGCAGGCGCCTACGCCCCACCGGGCCCGGAGCCCACGCCGCGGGGCCTGGACTGGGGAGGGAGAGGTGTCCGACCCTTTCTTTTGGGAGGTGAGACGCTGAGGCCTGAGGGTTTGTAGGTGAGTGGCCCAAGGTCATGGCTAGTAAACAGCAGGGCCAGAATTCGACCCGTGGTCTGTTTGACTCTAGAGTTTGTGCCTTGAGTCTGTGGTCCTGGTCCAGGTTCTTGAGGGGCTTCAGGTTCTTGCGGAGGCCCAAGAACAGGAGGCCGGATTCTGGGGGTTACTGATGGCCTCCTAGGGGTCTGTGAACGCCTTGATTTTGTGTACAGCATCTTGTGTGTTGCATTTTTCCTCAGTTTCAAAGGTGTCAGTGACCCAAAAAAGGTCTTACCATAGCTTTCCAAGGCCCATGGGTTCCCCTGTGGGGACACCAGCTTTGTCCAGGCCTGAGCCTCCTCTGCAATCTATGTGGCATCTTAAAGTCTCTGCAGGGGAAGGACTTGGGGTCTCTACAGGATCCCAGGATCTTTCGCCTGTATCTTGAGAATCTTTTTATAGAATCCTGGGGTCTGTCTCTGAATTTGAGGTCCCCATGGGGCCCTGGTATCTCTTTCTGAGGCTCTGAGCATCTCACTATAAAGTCCTATGGTCCGCATGGTGTGAGTTCTAAACCTGGGCCTCAGGATGCCTATGAACCCTGAAATTGCAGGCAAAACTTTGTAGGTCTGTCTGTATACATGTATATATGGGAGATGTTTCATGGATTTCACCAGATTCTCAAAGGGGGCCCTGATCCCCCAATCTGGGAAAAACATTGCTTTTGAGCATCCGGTGTTAGACAGACCTTGCTCCCTTTCACCAATAAGAGCCAGGGAAGAATAGGAGGGAGGAGATAAAAGACAGTGTTGTCTAGTAGAAGAATATGGGTGTGGAGTCAGGTGTTCTGGGTTAAAATCCCAGCTTTTCCACTCAACAGCTGTGTGACATTGAACAAATTTCTTAACGTCTCTGAGCCTCAAGGCCACCTCCTCTAGGAAGCCTTCCCTATGTCCTGGATTCACTTACGTCCCCACAACACATCCCCCAAGCTCTCATTGCACCTGGGCTGATACTTTGTGAGATTTTTATTTTTTTTTTAAATTTATTTTTGGCTGCGTTGGGTCTTCGTTGCTGTGTGTGGGCTTTCTCTACTTGCGGTGAGTGGGAGCTACTCTTCGTGGCGGTGTGTAGGCTTCTCATTGCGGTGGCTTCTCTTGTTGCAGAGCACGGGCTCTAGGCGCCGGGCTTCAGTAGTTGTGGCTCGCGGGCTCAGTAGCTGTGGCGCACGGGCTTAGCTGCTCCATGGCATGTGGGATCTTCCCGGACCAGGGATTGAACCCGTGACCCCTGCATTGGCAAGCCGATTCTTAACCACTGCGCCACCAGGGAAGTCCCACTTTGTGAGATTTAATGCAGTTAATTAATGAAGTAATTAACTGTGCTTAATATTTTCTTGTCTCTCCACCCCACCAGTCTTAAGGTCTAAGAAGGCAGGGACCTTTGCTGTCTTACACGTGTTAGGTTCTCAGTCATTTGTTATGAAATAAAAAAAAGAGTGAAGGAATGGAGGGACTGCCAGACACTGCACTAGGGGCGGAAAGGCATTAGAAATGAATAAGCATTGTTCCACTCCTCGAGGAGGTCCGAGGCTAGTGGGGGGTATAATATGAGTTTGTGCAAGGAAGACTGTCCTAAATGTGTTAATGGGGGATAAACATTAATGGGGATAAACAGTAATGGGGAAAGCACCAAGAGATCCAAAGATGAGTGAGAATCAGTCTCAGAAGAGCTGATATAATGACTTCCCTTTGAATTATGTGTTACAGCTTACAAAGTGCTTAACTTACGTAAAATATCCAGGTATGTCCTTACTCCACAGAGATGGGGAAACTGCTGCTGGGAAGAGTTCAGTGACTTGCCCGAGGCCACCCAGCAGTCATGACTGCCTAAGTGCACAGCACACTCACTTTGGAATTTAGCCCTCACCCTTTAGGAATTGAGTTTTGATGCTGTGAAGGTCTTGGTTTAGATCCCAATAGATGTGAGACTTTGGGCAGTTTACTTTACCTCCTTGAGCCTTGTTTTTCTAATCTGCAAGATAGGAATAATGACCTTCATAACCTATATGATGCTTGGTTTATAGTAAAGGATCCATAAGTGTTTGTTGAATGAATGAATGAAATACATGTGTTGGTGGGTGGTCTGAAATGTGAGAGGACTTAAAATTAGGCCATTTGGGGGGTGGTAGGAGAAATTGAGGGTGATTCTATCCCTTCCCACTCTTACTTTCTATGATTCCTGTGAGACTTAAGCATTGGCCTCAACCACATTGTTCTAATTTATTGTTTGGAAACCAACAAAAGTGAACCAGCGCGGGCTTGGTTAGCTTTCTTATTATTTACATCTTTACTGCCTTTTTTCTGATGACCAAGTAATACATCCTCCTTGTAAAAAAATTTAAATTGCAGAAAGATATAATGAGGAGAAATGAAAGTGCAGGCAGTTTTAGGCACTGTAGCCACAAGATGCTGTCAGATTGTTACTCCTTGGGAGGTGGGGATGGGGCACAGGACAGGGAGCAAAAAAAGATTCTTCCTGTTTAAAGGTCTCTCCTACTGGCCTTGCTATGGTTCCTGGGAGTTCTGTTCAGAGTCTTGCCTCTGGCTATACCATTGAAAGTTCAAGTGCAGCTAAGGGCTGGGGAGGCGGGAGAAGATGAGAATTGTCTGGGCTGGGGCTTTCCCTGGAATGCCATGAAGAATGAGATGGAACCTGTAGAATTTTCCATGGCGTATGAACAGTTGGTTCAGATGCCCATTGCTGATACACCTTGTAGCTGTGTCTTCATCCTCTTTCTCCCTCTTAGCATTCAGTAGAGTCTTTTTTGAAAATTCCTGCTATACACACACACAAAGAAAAGCAAAACAAAAAGAAAGGAATAAAGGTGAAGGCATCGTATTTAGTTTCCTATATTCTCCATTTTGTAATGCATATACTAAGCATATAAGTTATAATTATGGGATCCTACTACTTCTGTAATTCTGCAACTTACTCTTACTCTTTTTTGAATTTAACAGTACCCAGTAGACACCTTTTCTTGCCTATTCATGAAAATCTATTCCATTCCTTTTACCAAATGAGCTTCTTATGGTTGGGACTATTACCTCCAGTCCAGAGGCCAGCACATGAGAGGCCTTACTGGGAGGCCATGTTGGAATAGTAACAGCAGCCACCATATCCTGGCATGAACTAGGTGCCAGGCTCTGAACTAAGCTCTTTCACATGTTATTTCATTTGATCCTCACAGCCCCTGAATGAAATAAGTACTATTGTTATTCACATTTTTCAGATGAGAAACTGAGGTGCAGAGACTTGAAAGCCCAAGGTTGCACAGCTGGTAAGTAATGGAGCTGAGATTTGAATCCTGATCTGTCCTGTGCCAAAGCTTTTGCTCTGAATGAATGAATAAGTGGCTGATCGGTTCATGGGTCCCAGAGAGAAGCTTCTGTCTTCAGAACCTCCCCTGTATGTCCTGGGTTCTCTCTTCCAAGTGTCTGCAATGCTTGGAATCAGCATATAGCAGGGACTCAGTAAAGGCCCTTTCTTTGCCTGCAGCAATCCTGTGGCCATGCCTTCCTTTCATGGGAAGTTGAATTTTTGAATCTCTTATTCTAGAAATAAGCTGCGATTTGTTAGGGGTTCTTGAGGACCAGCCCAGGCAATTCAGAACAGCCATTTGCCTGTCCCCCCTCGCAGGAAATTAATCAGAACCCCAAAGCCCTTTCCCTCTCCCCACAGGCCAGCACTCTGGAAACGCCCAGTGCCTTGCTGCAGTTCTGCTAGAAGACTGCGGAGTTGCCAAGGGCAGTTTAACACAGATCCATCTCTCTGTAAGGAAAACGAGAGGAGAGAGGCACAAGGGAGAACCGGGTCAGCTCTGCTGCAAAGGATGAGAACTCGAAGGCATCCCCAACCTGGAGGGGTGCTGAGTGACAGAGACACTCTGGGGTATCAGCTGTGACTCTGCAGAATCCACCTGGGGTCTAGAAACTGCAGTTTCTATTCCAATGGCAATGCTCTGCAGGGCCCCTTTCAGTGAGCCTCTTCCTCTCTCAGCACCTCAAAGTCTTCCACTATGAAATGATTAGGTGGATTATCACTAGGGATGCTATCTGGTGTTAGGAACTAGAAATAATATTGATGATAATAACAATAAGAAGAATGAAGGGCTTCCCTGGTGGCTCAGTGGTTAAGAATCCGCCTGCCAATGGAGGGGACACGGGTTCGAGCCCTGGTCTGGGAAGATCCCACATGCCGCGGAGCAACTAAGCCTGTGCTCCACAACTACTGAGCCTGTGCTCTAGAGCCCGTGAGCCACAACTACTGAGCCCACATGCCACAACTACTGAAGCCCGCATGCCTAGAGTCTGTGCTCCGCAACAAGAGGAGCCACCGCAGTGAGAAGCCTGCGCATCGCAAGGAAGAGTAGCCCCCGCTCGCCGCAACTAGAGAAAGCCTGCACCCAGCAATGAAGACCCAACGCAGCCAAAAATAAATAAATAAAAAAAATTAAAAAAAAAAGAATGAAAAGAAGAATGACAGCTACATCATTTGTGGAAAACTGTGCCTGGTGCTTTCTACACAGTGTCTTATGTAATTTTAAACCGAACACCACAAGGACTGTATTAATATGCCCATTTTACAGATGAGGAGAATGAGGCTCAAAGAGAGCTAGTACAGGCCAGAACACGGGTATATAATCCCAGCGTTTTCTGGCATCAGAACCTGAGCTCCACAAACATATGTGGGCTCTGACCTCAAGGAAGTGAGGAAGTGCTAAGAAACAAAGGGGAGGTCAGTTTGACACAAGTTAAAATGTGTTCATGCCCACATGAGAGTTAACACAATGCCATGGGTATTCAGAGCAGGGAGAGTCAGCTTCTGGCTGGGGGAAACTAGGAAGAGTTGTAAACTGAGAAGAGACAGCAAGGGAAGAGCATGAGCAATGCGCAGATGTGGGAAAGCAGTGGGTGTGCTAGGGGAAGTTTGGATAAACTTTGTGTGTGTGTGTGTGTGTGTGTAAAGGTAGGAAGAGATCACACCAGGCCAGGCATTTGGCCTTTATTCCATAGGCAATAAGGAGCTTACACAAGAGATGTCTCAAGAGACCAGCTATGCTGCTGCAGTCAAAGAGGAAGCAGCCCTAGAGCATCTGTGTCCGGGCTTGTGAATGCAACCCTGTGTCAGTATGTGGGAGGGCATCTGAGGGGAGAGTGTCTAGAGCTGTGTTCTGTACCATGCTGGATCTGGGTCTTGGGCTCTCTTCAAAGGCCCCCCTCTCCCTTCTCTGGGCTCTAGGTACCTTGCACATAGTAGGTCCACAGAGTTATTGGCGGGCCCTTTGAGATCATCTGGTCATTGCCCCTTCCCATTTTAATAAATTTATTTATTTCATTTATTTATTTTTGGCTGCATTGGGTCTTCGTTGCTGCGCGCGGGCTCTCTCCAATTGCGGTGAGCAGGGGCTACTCTTCACTGCGGTGGCTACTCTCGCTGCAGAGCACGGGCTCTAGACCGCAGGCTCAGCAGTTGTGGCGCACGGGCTTAGCTGCTCCGCGGCATGTGGGATCTTCCAGGACCAGGGATCGAACCCGTGTCCCCTGCATTGGAAGGCAGATTCCCAACCACTGTGCCACCAGGGAAGCCCGCCCCTTCCCATTTTAAAGAAGGCAAAAGGAGGGAACATAGATGGCAAAGGACTTGTCTAGGATCACACATGGAATTAATAGCAGAGCTGGGGACTGGAACTCATGCCTCCTGAGTTCAAGCTGAGTTCCTTTTCCACACTTCGCTGAGTAATAGAAATAGTATTTTTTGAGAGATTACTCCATACTAGGCCTTGGGCTAAATACCTTTACATGGATTATCTCATTTAATCCCACAATCCCCTGAGAGTGCCCCTTTTGAAAGCAGGACGTCTTGTCTTCCATTTCGATTTTCCACCGCGCGTAGCACAGGACCTGGGCACCTAGCTAGACAGGCGATAAAAACTTGGAAAAGTCCAAGTCCCGGGAAGGGGGAGAAGACAAAGGGGGCGGGACCGTCTATCAGCTCCGCCCCCACAAAGACCCCGCCTCCCAGGCCGCTGACGTCACCTTCTGGCTCCGCCCCTCATTGTCAGTCTTGGGAGCCGGAGGAGGCGCCGGCCGCCGGGAGCCGAGTGCCGGAGCCCTTGGCGGGCGGGAGCGCGGGCCGTAGCCGCCGAGGTGAGGAGTCTGCGGGGAGGTGGCGGGAGCGCGGCGCGGGAGGCCGGGCGGGCGGGCGGAGAGAGGAGGGCGCCCGGAGGAGGCGGCCTGCCCCGCCAGGGGGTCGGGGCACCCAGGGGTGACCGGGCAGAACCGGAGGGCGCACCCCGGCGAGGGCTGGGGGGGTGTGGAGTTGAGGTGGGGGTAGAGTTTGAGCGGAATTTCGGAGAAGGAGCTCGGAAAGGGAGATCTTTGGAGAGAGACCTTGAGAATTCTTTTGGAGTTGGAGATTTTTCCTTTGAAGGGGGAGGGAAGGTTCTGAGAGACTTCTTGGTGGGAGCGAGAATCTGAGGAGAAATGTTTGGGGCCAAGAGCTGAGCGGAGGAGAGTTTTAGGGTCGAGTTTGGGAGTTGGGGGGTGGGGAGGCGCGCGGGGCCCGGTGGGGGCGGGGAGCGGTGCGGCCGGGCGGGGGGCCGGGACCGCCGGGGAGGGGGCTGCGCGGGGCCCATGGGCACCCGGGGAGGAAGGAAGTGATCTTACAGGAAGAGCCCGGGAGCTCCCGAGGAGGAGGAGGAGGAGAGGTGGAGAAGGAGGAGGAGGAGGGAGGTTTGGGAGCGCTCAGGCTGGCGTGCGGGCCGGGCTGCGGGGCCCGGCGGCGGGGACGCGGGATGGGCGAGGAGGGGGTCCCGCCGCGGCCGCCGCAGCTGTCCGCCCGCAGCGCCAGCCCGCGTCCCGGCCGATGCTGGTCTCGCAGCCAGACCGCTGGGCCGGGAAGGAATTCGAGGCATTCGCTTTGTTTAAGTTGCCAGTAGACAGTCCTTAGGACTAATTAATGGTGGAATCTGCTGGGGGACGCGGGCGAGCCGGGTCGGGGCCGCCCCCGCCCGCAGCCGCGGTGAACTTTCCGCAGCGCGAGCGGCCCGCCTCCCTGCGCGCCCCCACCCCTGCCCGGGCGGGGAAAGAGCCATGGCTTCCCGGAACGCTGGAATGAAGTGCGGTTTCTGGGGCCGGTGGCCTCGGGCTGCGAGGGCTGCTGAGAGGAACCTGGCGTCCCGGAGCGACCGGGCTGGGGGTTCGGAACCCGCTGTAGAGCTCCCTGGGGTGCCTGCGGTTTCTGTTAATAACCTTGGAGGAGGCTCTGCGAGCCGAGAAAGACCATCTTGCTTTGGAGCATCTGTTTCTTCATCGCGTCAGCCCCTTTCCTAACACTGCAGAGCTTGTTGTGGCTTGTTTCGGAAATGCCGAGACCAGTGCTCACACTTGAGGGTGGGAGAGGGGAAGAGAATAGGCAGCCCCCACTTCAAAAAAAAAAAAAAAAAAAGAAAAGAAAATCCCTGCAGTATGATCTCCAGAAAGCCCAAGAGACTGCAAATTCTCCGTCGCACCTTCACTGACTTGGATGACCTTGGGAAGGGAATTGTGCTTCTAGTGTTTAATCTGTCCATTAAGGAGAAAATACTATCTGGACCTGCCTGCCTTTTGCGGGTATTTTGAGAGGTGGGGTTTGTTCAGGGCGTTTTACGGACTGCTGCAGTTCTGGCCTAAGGAGTTGGACTGGTGTCAGAGGCGGGGGAATTCAGATCACCTATTAAGATTTTACTACCTAAGATTAGGGAGGGAGGTGTTTGGATTTTAGGGAGATGTTTCCCTTCGGAGAATCTATACGGTGTGTTCCAGACGGCTTTCTGTTACTTTGCGTGCAGCTTTGGTGGCATTCATGTGGTTAAATTGAATAACTCCCATAGAAAAAAATTCTTTTCTTGTTAGAAATAATTATTTTGCTCAGAATTCCCCTTGGGGCAGATGAAGGTTTTGCTCAATTTACTCAGAAGAATTTTCCAGGTTTCTAAAATTAAATCACTTCTAAACATAGTAACTGAAGTTTGAAAAACTGGAAACGGTAGGATGGGAAGGGAGTTGATCTAGAGTATGAACAAGGAGCAAATACAGGTTCATTGTTGTCCTGTGATTACTAATAGGGATTGTGAATTAGCCTTGATTAATAGATATTTTCTTACTCTTAAATATTTAAGACCAAGAAAGGGAACTAATATTGTTGAGTTGCCTACTCTGTGCCCAGTAATTGTGCTACATGGTATAGTTCTCATGTAGTCTTCACAACAATGTTGTGAGGTGGTGGTTGGCATCCCTGTTTCACAGATGAGCAAACTGAGGGTGACTTTCCTAAGTGTATGCATACAACTAGTAAGAAGTGGAGCTGGAATTCAAACCCAAGCCTGTTTCTAAGGTCCACTCTGCATATTGGGTTGGGAGCCAGGAGGCCTAGTTTCCAGGCCTTTGACTCAGCCACTGGGTCACTATGGATGCTAAAATGAGTCAATTAAGTCTGTTCCCCAATAATATTACCTTTTCTTCCAGCAATGTTATCAGTAAGCTTTTGAGATATTCTAATTTTTTTGATAGAAAGACAAACATATAAGGCTGTGGTAGAGGTATGTTCTATATGCTTAGGTGCTTAATTTTTTTCTTATGATGGAAGCATTTGTATTACCATAAAGAGCATAGATTTCATTTATGTAATGGAAGATGATGGATAGCTAATGGTCCTTCTGCTGTAGAGGGCATCATTAAGGAGACATTCATAATCAGAAATGGAACCATTTTTCATGGAACATGGCTTTTTGGGACAGTGTTAGTTTATGAGTAGAGCACACACATTTAATACAGGTAGGACCCAAGTAGTCAAGCTGAAAGATTTGGTATAAACTTTGATGCGCATAATAGATGCTCAGTAAATATTGCTGGATGAATGAATGCATTCATTCTCTTTAAAAAAATCAGCTTTATTGA